>NC_090933.1:564354883-564979883 GCF_040938575.1 Ambystoma mexicanum
CTCGCTTTAGAGGTTAGTGGTTGGTGTGATGTGGCAAGTAATTCTTTGTAGGTAGATGAGACCAGTTTGCCTTCATCGCTGGCTTGAATAGTTTCATGCAGTAGCCGCCACGTGGGTGGACGTGCTGGAAACATGGCAAACTGCTCTCTGAAGGCGCGACAAACTCGGAAGTACACAAAGATATCCAGTGCCGTGACTGTGCAGCGGTCTTTAACCTGTTGGAGTGTCATAAAGCTGTCGTCGACAAACCAGTCATCCAGTGTGGTGATTTGGAGTTTGTCCGATAGGTGATGGTACACCGTTTCGGTGGTTATCGGTAATCCAGGAATAAACTTCTCCGGCAGGAGTGGGGAGTATCTGCACGTAACGCCCTGCAGTTTGGCTATTCTTTTCCAGATCTCGTAGGTGATCAGCATTATATTCATGGTTTTTAGCGGGACCGGCTGTTCACATATGATCACCGCTCTCAGGAGATTGGGGGTAGCAAGGGCCCTTTCTATCTGGACATGTGGCCTGATGAATTGGGTCGTGTACCAATAGCTCAGAAACTGTGCCTGCGCTGCCCAGTAATAGCGTTCCAGGTCCGGTAGGGCAAGACCGCCCTTCACAATGGGTTGAATCAGCGTGGTGTACGTCACACTCGCTGGCTTGCCTGCTAATATCAGGTCAAGGCTGAGTGCCCGCAGCTTTTAAAAGAAACGATGCAGTAGTAGCAGTGGTATGTTCACAAATAGATACAATAATTTTGGAAGAATCACCATCTTAACAATGGAGACGCGCCCCCAGAATGTTAAAGGTAAGTGTTTCCAATGGGTTATCTTTTCCAAAATCGACGCAATGACCCTGCCGTAGTTGTCACGGAGGATCTCATCGTGATCTCTGGACCTCATGATTCCCAGGCACCTGACGTCGGATTTGTCCCATCGAAATTGAAAGCTGTCTGCAAATTCTACTGTGCTGGGGTTAGTGGGAATATCACTGATTTGCTACTGTTGATTCTGAGACCCGAAAAGGTTCCAAATTTGAGGACTTTGCGCATCACTGGATTGAGATTCGTCTCCGGGTCGATGAGTAGTAGAGCCACATCGTCTGCATTGAGGGAAAGAATCAGTTTGTGAGGTCCAATGGAAATCCCCCTGTCCATGAATTTGCTCCTCAGGTTGGTTGCAAGGGGTGCCATGGCCAAGGCGAACAGAAGGGCCGACAGGGGGCATCCTTGCCTAGTGCCTCTCCTCAGCTCTATGGGGTCGGATTTTGTGGTCCCTAGTGTGACTTATGTCCTTGGGTTCTTATATAGGAGTGCAACCATCTTAATAAAGGAAGAGCTGAGGCCCATTTTACAAAGGACGGCGAAGAGGAAAGGCCATTCAACGGAGTCGAATGCCTTTTCTGCATCCAGGAGAACTGCGATGGCTTACCTCGATGGGTCGAGTGCTTCCATGATGCCGAAGAGGCGACGAATGCCGAAGGTTGTACTCCGACCTGGAATAAAGCCAACTTGGTCAGCTACCACCAATCCTGGCATTAAGGGGAGGAGTCTGTTGGTTAGTAGTTTGGCCAGGATTTTATTGTTCATGTTTATCAGCGAGACTGGCCTGTAGGAAGGGCAGTCCTCTGGGGGCTTTCCTGGTGTA
The DNA here is from genome assembly GCF_040938575.1 of Ambystoma mexicanum. NCBI lineage: Eukaryota > Metazoa > Chordata > Amphibia > Caudata > Ambystomatidae > Ambystoma > Ambystoma mexicanum. The sequence continues at coordinate 564,356,518 of NC_090933.1, forward strand.
TGCAAAAGAATGCGGTTAGCTTCGCTCAGAGTGGGGGGTACGTGTCTGACTACAACTGCCTCGTCCAAGACAGATTGGAAAAGCGGGGTGAGTAAGGGTCCCATTGCCTAGTAGAACTCTCCTGTTAGGCCTTCAGGGCCCGATGCCTTTGATCCAGGTAGTTCTTTTATGACTGTTTGGATTTCTTCGGCCGTAATTTCTTTGTTAAGGTGATCTCATTTCGTCTGATATCCAAAACAGCTCGGTGTCATCCAGGTACTCTTGGAGTGCTGCGGTGTTGTCTGTGGATCTAGCGCTGTACCGTTCCTGATAGAAGCTCCTTCAGGCCTCAACGATCTCGCTTTTCGCATGGACCAGTTCACCTTGCTGGTTGCGGATGCAGTCGATAGTCGGTAGCTTTCTGTCCGCCGCTAACATTCTAGCCAGGAGTGCCCCAGGTTTCTGCCCCTCCCCATACTGGCGTATTCAGTGGTTTCTTGATAGGAAGCGCCTCTCGCATTCTGCAATGTTTCTGAATGTGTTCAATTCTGATTTAATGAGGGCCAGGGTCACCTGATCTTGTGTGAGGTCAAATGATTGTTGTAGGTCTTTCAGGTGGGTTGATTTTTTTTTTAGGGTTTGTCTTTAGTACTGCGAGTTCCTTGGCGATACAGACTCCTCTCGTGTAGAACTTCAGGGTCTCCCAGAGAGTACCGTGCGAAGGGGCTGATCATTGGTTTGCATCCAGGAAATACGTGATTTCTTCTGACAGTTTTTGAGCGAACACTGTATCTTGAAGGGCCCCTGATTTAAATCTCCAAGAGCGGGTCTGCCTGTAACCTCCTACTGGATTGGCATCGAGGATGACAGGGGAGTGGTTGGATAGCGTCCGGGGTAGGATCTGAAACTTGCCCATTGCAGCTGTCCAGATCTTGACACGAGCAGGTAGTCGTGCCGGGAACTCTTCCTGTGTACCCAGGAGCGGAACTTGTAATCGCGGATGGTTTGGTGTGATTGTCTCCAAACATCCACCAGGTCGTAGATGTTGCATATTTCTTTGATTTGGGAGGAAGCTTTGGACCATTGCCGGTTTGCAGTGGATCTGTCCAGTGCGGGATCTAGTACGGTATTGAGGTACCCGCCCCATATGATCATGGCGTGCCCTGTGTCTGCCAAGTGCTGCCTCACCCAGTCATAAGAATTAGTGCGTCGCATTCGGGCTGTAGGAGTTGACCAGGACTAAGTTGGTCCCTGCCAGGATTCCCTGTACCAGCAGAGCCCTACCTTCCGTGTTAGGTGAGGCTTTGATCAGTTCAAAGGAGATGTTCCTGTTGATGAGGATGGCAACCCCTCAGGCATATGAATAGGAGGAGTAATAGTAGTGGTGCCACCCGCCTATTGGGGCCCACTGGTTTTCGGAGGAGCGAGTTAAGTAGGTCTCCTGGATGAGAGCTTGTTGCTGTCGAGGGGGTCGGTTCCTGAGTGTCCGCTAAGGACAGAATGAGGGTAGGCGGACGGTGGTGGCCTGTCTCGAGACCGCTGCAACCTTCTAAACTTGTTTCCCCACTTCTTTGAGTCCCTCCCTTCTGGGCAACCCCCAACTTGCCAGATGTTATCCACATCCCTTTAAACAAAACAAACATGGACTGTGCAGAGCGTGGGGTGCCAGAGCCCTCCAAGAGCTATCGCCCCTGTTGAAGTTCAGCAATTGAGTGCTCTCGTACTGTGTTTACGGTTTTCCCTGAGCATGTGACACCCCGGGCAGCCAGGCGTCATGGGCGATCTCTTCCTTATCTTTCTCACCTCTGTGTTCTGGGAATGTTTTGTGGAGGACCGCAGCCGATGCTGTCTAGGAACTTGTTGGCTTCCCCCGGGGACCTGAAGAACTCGATCTTTTCTGCGTGGAGTATCCAGAGTTTGGCAGGAAATAGCATGGAGTATTGAATCTGGCTATCCCGCAGACAGCGTTTCACCCCTGTGAAGGCTCTCCGTGAGGACTGCACTGCCAGTGAGAAGTCTGGAAAGAATTGGACCTTGTCGCTGTCGTATTGTAGGTCGCCTTTTTCCCTGGCAAGTTTCAGAATGGTGTCTCGATCTCTCAAATTCAGGAGTTTTGCTATGATGGGGAAGGGTGGTGCACCTGGGACCGGGCGGATGGAAGGGACCCTGTGTGCTCCTTCTACCACGAATAGTTATGAGAACACAGATTCTCCAAAGATGTTTTTGCACAGTGTCTCCACAAAGTTCTCGGTCCGCGTTGTGGCTTGCTGTTCTCTTATGCCCACCACCCGAATGTTGTTACGGCAGGCGCGCCCTTCTAGGTCTTCATTCTTGTCAACGACACCTTTCATTTGCTTCTCGAGCGTTGTGACCCTCGCCAATAGAGATGATGTGTTGTCGTCGAGGTCTGAGACCCTCTTCTCCTCCGTGTCAAATCTTTCGCCTTGTTTGTCCATGCAGTGTTGCAGAAGGTCTACTTTAGACGACAGGGCGTCCATTTTGGAATCTAGACTACCAATACCCGCCCTTCAGGTCAATAAGGATTTCCCAGATGTCAAACGTTGGTGGCTGTAGGGGTCCGTCGGTTTGCTCCATGTCTGGGGGTTGAGTCGTTGCTTGGTGCAGTTGTTTTGGGTTATTTTTTTTATATATTGCATTTTATTAAATTTAAGCAACAACACAATCAACGAAAACTACAAGAAAAAAACAAAATTGAAACATACGCATTCAAGGAACGAATCAATAAGTAAAGGCACGAGAAGAGTCAAGTGATCTCCATTTGTCGCCCTTTCCATCTGCAGTTCAGTCTAGCGTTTTAGGGCCTCATGAGGTTACTGGGATTCTCTCTCTTCCCATTTGTCCCAAATCTTAGAAGCTTTGGTCGGGCAGCCTCTTGCTTTATAAACTCTGCGCTCTAACATTGCGAGCGTGTCCATATCGTCTGTCCATTGTTCCAGTGTTGGGGACTCTGGGGCTCCCCATTTTTGTGCAATGTTCTACCTCATCAGTCCTGCGGGCGTAGATAGGAGCAATCCTTCCCATTTATCAGTAGTGTTCTCATCTGGAGAGCCCAACAGCAACACCTTCGGGTCCATTGTTATATTGCGGCCTAGCACCCTGGATAGTTCATTGCAGCATTTCCCCCAGAAAGTCTGGCTCCGCGGACATTCCCAGAGGATGTGTATGAATGTACCAACCTCCCCCGCACAACGGAGGCAGTTCGGGTTTGGGGCATGTTTCCAGCCATGCATCATGTTTCTTTTGTAATATATTCTGTGAAGGATTTAAAGTTGACCAAGCGGAGTCTGGAGGAGATAGCAATCTCCCTGAGATGCATTAGGATCTGGATCCAGTCCTCCGGGTCAATGGCTCCCACATCGTGCTCCCATTTGGATTTAAGACGAGGGAGTTCCGGAGTAGCAAAGGAGGACATAGCATTATACAGTATAGAGGTGACTCTAGTAGGGATATGTGCTGGGAGTATATTGCGTTCTATGGGTGTGTACTCGGGAATAGCGGGGTCCAACTGCATATGTGTTCGTAGGGCGTGAGTCAGTTGGGTGTGGTGGTAGCATTTGGTCGTTGGAAGGTGGAATTTCTGCTGCAATGCTACAAAGGAGGCGATTTCCCCATCTAACAAGACATCCCCAATCCGTGTGATTCCAGCCTCCACCCATTTGGGCCATGGTCTGAGTTTCCCCGGTTCGGCCAGGTTACTGTTGTGCCCCAGGGGTTGTGCCGTGGTGATCTTGTCTTTCCATCCCACATAGGCGTGGGCCCGTCTCCAGTCCCTTGAGACATGTGTTGCCATTGTTTGGGGTAGGGGTCTGTGGAGGGGCTGGTAGAGTAGGGGTAATGGGTCAGTGTCGTGGATGGCTGCAATTTCTGCCTTTATATGCAGGAGTTCCCTATCCCCATGCAATAGGTCGTTAACCACCGCCAGTTGGGAGGCCCAGTAGTAAGCTCGGAGACAGGGGACGCCGATACCCCCCTCTCAAACCGATCTCTGGAGTGTAGCCAGTGCAATACAAGGCTGCCCCCCTCCCCATATTAGGTCTCTAAGGAGGGAGTCAAGGCGGTCAAACTCGGCGTCCTGAATCTCCAGTGGTGCATTTTGTAATACATAGAGGAATCTGGGCAGGGTGATCATCTTAAAAAGGACGGCTCTGCCCATTAGTGTCAGGGGGAGAAGCCTCCAGTGGCGGACATCGTCTTTAAAACGGTACATGATCGCCTGGAGGTTATGGGCTGCGTAGCGCGTCAGGTCCTCCGATATCCAAATCCCAAGATACCGGAAGCCGCTTGGTTCCACCTTGTATGGGCATTCCTGGGGGACGGCCAGTGTACCGCCCTTTACCGGGAACAGGATAGATTTGTCCCAGTTTATTCTCAACCCACTAAATTCTCAGTATCGGATGAGCATTTGCGTTACTATGGGGCAGGTTCGTATCGGGTCACCCAGGTATATCAAGAGGTCGTCCGCGTACAGAAAAGCCCTGTCTTCGTGTCCCTCCGGCCACCTGAATCCCAACCAGTCCCTGCTCTGGCAGAGCCACAGGGCGAGTGTCTCCATCGCAAGGGCGAAAAGAAGGGGGGACAGGGGGCATCTCTGCCATGTGCCCTTGCCCAGGGGGAAAAGTTCAGAGGGCCACCCATTTACCTTCACCTCTGCTTGTGGGTCTGTGTAGAGAAGTTGTACCCATCTCAGGAAGTTGTCCCCAAATCCCATTCTTCGCATAGTTTTCCAGAGGCTGTCCCAGTGAACCGAGTCGAACGCCTTTTCAAAATCTATGGCAAGTAGTGCAAGCGGTCTGTCTATGATAGGGGCCCTTTCCAGCAATAGGTGGAGGCGCCGCAAGTTCATATGTGTCGATTTATGTGGCATAAACCCACATTGGTCCGACTGGACCAGGGAGGTGATTACCGCTTGCAACCGGTTGGCCAGGATCTTGGCAAGGATTTTGGTTTCGCTATTGAGTAATGAGATAGGCCTATAGGAGGCACATTGCTCGGGTGGTTTACCTGGTTTGGGAATAACGACTATCGTGGCTTTACGCAGATCCGGCGGGAGAATGCCCTGGTCGCAGGCCCCGAGAAACATTTTGTGAAGGTATGGTGCCAGTTTCTCCCCACCCAATTTCTTCCAGGTCTCGACCGGGAACCCGTTGGGGCCTGGTGTTCTCCCCCGACTGCAATTGAGCTCCAGCCTCAGCGATCTCCACTTCAGTGAGAGCCGAGTCCAGTTGTGCCCTCTGTTGTTCCGATAGGATTGGCAGGGTGATATTGTCTAGTAGGGAGGGATCCAGAGGGGACACTGGGGCGGCGTACAAAGTAGTGTAAAAGTCAGCAAAAGCTTGTGCTATATCCCTGTCTGAGTGGCATTTCCCCTTCTGCGGGGTTATGATCTCTCTAACGTGGCGTTGACCCTCATCTCTTCTCTCGAGCCAGGCCAACATTTCCCAGCTTTGTCCCTGTGTTTATATACCCTTTCCCTGGAGTCTTGGTGGGCTTGTCTGGCGTTGTCTAATTCGATGTGTCGAAGGCGTTCTCTAGCACCCTTAAGGGATCTGAGAGACTCTGGGCTTGGGTCACAAATATATTTGGCTTCCCAGTTGCCCACATCAGTTTTCGCCTTCAGCAGCTTCCGAAATCGCTCCCTTTTGTTACCCGCTACCCAGGAAATCGTCTCCCCCCTCAATACCGTTTTGTATGCTTCCCATATCGTGACTGGGTCATCGACCGTAGGGGAATTAATTTCAAAATATTCATTAGTTACTTCCGTGAGGTGATCAACACGATCGGGGGAGCCCAGATAGTAGCTATTCAGCCTCCATGATCGGGGTGGGATTTCCCTTTGTATGCGCAGTACCGCCATGAGGGGTTTGTGGTCTGAGATGCCTCGAGAGAGTAGGTCTGCAGTGGTCGCCCTGTGTATATCGGTGTTTGGGAGGAAGAGGTAGTCCAGTCTGGACATGGACCCGTGTGCTCCCGAGTGGAACGAGTAGGCCTCGGGCCGACGCAAATTTTGCTAGTTTGGTGGGAGTGTTCGGGTTACGGTCCCTGATGTGAGTGCGATCTTTTATATTACACATGACGGCATTAAAATTGCCCCCCAAAATCCACGTATCAGGTTGGTGTTTTGCCATAAGGGTGACCAACTCCTCCAGGAATTCCTCTCCCAGTCCTGGTGGGGAGTACACTGACGCAATGGCCAGTGTTTCTTGTCCCAGTGTTCCTATAACCACCACAAAGCGACCCCGGGGGTCGTGTTCAACTATTAGCGATGTGAATCGGACGCGTTAATGTATCAAGATAAGAGTCCCTCTGGATCCCATAGTGTATCCCGCATGTAGGGCCATCCGGTAGTTGGTCCCAGCTAAGTGTGTCTCATTTATCAGGGCGACGTAGGGAGAATGTCTGCTCAAGAACTGCAGAACAAGACGTCGCTTGATTCCGGACCCCAGCCTGTTCACATTCCATGTGATTATTTTGAGAGACCTGGGACGATCAGGGGTTGATGCGTGGGTCGGTGTAGTCGCCATTTAATGTGTACGGTATCAGATTCGCAGACATTATGGGATGTTTCATGGAGTTGCCATATTTTGAGTGTGTTGGGTGGCGTGATTCATTAGTTTTGTGAATGCGTAATAAATGTGTATTAATACTATAACAAAAACAACATAAACTCACCCATCCCCCCTCCCTATACTCCACCCCAACACGAAGTACCTGTCGCCCGAACATCGTTGGCACTCGGAACTAGAGTGTCAGCTCAAACTTGGGGTCCTGGCTGGCAGGCGAAGAGGGGGCCCCCTCTGGTCCGCAGCTCCTACCGCCTTTGAGCATTCCGTAGTTCTTAGGGTCCACTTATGAGGTTGGCCTCTCTTCGGTTCGATATTCCATCGTTTCCTAGTGTTCGTTGGTTTCCCTCGCTTTAGTTGGCGGGGTTTGCCGCTTGTTCCAGGATCGCCGGTACCTGGGCCTCCGGGTGCCCCCAGGGAGGGGGGGGCGATCCGCCCCAGGCCGGGCTCTCCTTCCCCGATCTGTTGGTCTTGTCGTCCAGTCCCCTTCAATGTGCGTTTCTGCCCATCTCCAGGCCTCCTTCGGATCCGTGAAGTGAACTGTGGTTCCCCTGTGGTGGATCTTGAGTTGGGCCGGAAACAGCAGTCCGTATTTTACTTTCATGTGGAATAGTTGCCTCTTCAGCGGTTCAAACGACTGTCTTGTCCTCTGCACCTCCCGGGTGTAGTCAGGGAAAAAGGCGATTCGGGAGCCGTTATGGGTGATTGTACCCTTAGAGCGGGCCATTTGGCGGAGTGCATCTCTGTCCCGATAATTAAGGAATCTGGCTATGATTGTTCTGGGTGGTGGGCCTTGTATAGGCCTGCTCGATGGCATTCTGTGAGCTCTCTCCACCGAGAAGAACTTCGAGAAGGGGTGAGGTGCATAGGTGTCCGCCAACCATTGTTCCAGGAAGAGCTCCATACTGGGCCCTTCCTCCCCCTCCGGGAGGCCGAGGATGCGTATATTGTTGCGGCGCAATCTTCCATTCCCCTCATCCACACGGGCCTCGAACATTTTCAGACGATTTAATGTCTGGGAGAGCTGTTGATTAATGCCTCTAATGTTATCTTCAGTCCCCGAGATGCGCTGTTACGCCTCGCCAGTACGAGCGGAGAGTTTCTGCAAGTCGTGCCGCAGAAAGGAGACATCCGCCGCTATACTGTCGATTTTCATCTCCATCGAGGAGCGGGAGCTGGCGATGGCGGCCATCACGTCTCTCAGGGAAAGGGCAGTCTCGTCCTTGGGGGGGGGGGGGGGTGTCTGTGGTGTGCGAGACTGCGAGGCCTGGGCCTGTTCTACCGCAAATTGGTCCATCTTGCTTTGCGTAGAGGCTTTTTTCAATTTGTCTTTGCCTGTCCTTGGAGAGAGGCAGTTATGCGGGGTTATGTGTGCCCGGGAGGGACCGAGGCTTGCTGTGGGTCGGGTAGGACAGCGTGTGCAACGGGAGTCCCAGTCGGGCGAGTTTTCCGGCCGAGGTCTCTCGCAGGAGTGGCTCGGAGAGGGCCTTCCACCTTGGGTTTACCAATGCGTGGGTTTGGGCTGGCGACTGGGGCCACTCACCGGCCTCGCTGGATGTCGCGGTAAGAGAGTCTCCCCGGTTCGGCCATCGAGCTCCTCGTGGGCCAGAGATGGTCCGGCGAATTCCATCAGGTCTGCTTCCAGTACCGTAGCTCCCCGCCCGACAGACCCCGAATTGCATCACGCGCCAACGGCGGCCATCTTGGGAGCGCGGGATCTCTCTCCGTTTCACTCTTCACTCGCCTCGGGTTCGCTCTTGGAGCTCCGATTTTCCCTAAATTTTGCATCCGATGGTGCCCTAGTGCGTCAGCTACTGATACAGGCATCAGAAGTGTATAGAACTCTCAGGAATCAGGCTATAAAAGACAGGATATTTGCGGCGGTCACAGAGCCGATCAAACTCACGTCCGCTCCATTGCGCTGCTGGCCACGCCCCCTGCCGTTGTTTTGGATTTTTAGCTACAGCGCCTGTTAGGCAGAAACCTGTGCAGTACCCTTTGGGAACACTGCAAAAGATTTAGGACTACAGGTGTTAGCAGTAAACCCACTTGGTAGCAGTCTGCGCCACCCAGATTTACCTGGTAGCTGTGGCTGAGCAGTCAGACTTCCCTCAAGAAGAGTTAGGCAGTATGCAAAGTATACACAAAAGGCACTCAGACACAATAGCACAAGCAAACACTGACCAGAGCTTTGGTATCAAAGTATATAATTATTTATTTAAAAACACACTGTTTGAAACACTCCACCACTCTTATTGTAAAACACTCTAAACACAGTTACTATTATAATATATACACCCCTTATTCCACATCAGACAAATCTTAGTTAACACCACTTATTTCCAGACAGAGGTGAGCGCTTAACTATAGATGGCACTCCAATAAGTTCACGAAGAAGGGAGGGAAAAAGACAGAATATGTGAAGATACACCACTCTAAGATTTAGGAACAGTTTTAGCAAGGCAGAAGAGCAAAAGTCACTTGTGAGCCAAAGTCCATAGGCTGGGCCCCCTCAGAGAGAGCAGAGCACAAATGCGCCCAAGATCACAGTTACACTAGGCTTAGAAAGTCTTGCAGAGTTCGAAAAGAGTTTAGAGAGGCTCAGAAAAGTTTAGCCAGGGTGTCCCAGGCTAACCCAGGTTCGAAAGCCGGGGGCTAAATCTACCCCGTACAGTCGGTGTCAAGGGAAGCCAGACGGGACACGGTACCTTAAGTGGGAAGGATCCTCCAGCGGTGGCAGTTGTCCCTGGCAGCGGGTGCAAGTCTTGTCGTCGTCCAGGGGAAGAGAAGATCTCGACTTGGAGGAAAGATGAAGGTCGTTGCACTGCCAGGGAAGAAACCAGCGGCGGAGTTTTCCGGTTAAAGGTATTTCCCTTTATTTTGCGGTCGTGGTAAAATGTGGTATTCCGGTTGCCGGGGTGCTTGGCACAGGCAAGGCAGCCACGAGATGCGTCAGGAAGGCGAAAAGACGGTGAAACTGGTTATACCCACCAGTCAAAAGAAGAAGACTCTCCGGCGGGAGATCTTCTCTGTCGTTGGGAAAAGTGGTGAGACGGTCCAGCAGGGCTCCACCGGTGGTGTCGTCGTGGCAGGTCGGCTCAGCTTCTCCCTCTTCGGATTCTTAGGTCCTGTGGCGACTTCTGAAGTTCCAGTCCCCAAAGCCCTGCTTTTATGTAGAAAACCCCCATTCACTCAGCCTAGCTGTCACTCAAACATGCTAAGTGGTGAGCCGGCCGGGTCACCACTTGGGCCAATCAGGACGGAGTGCGACTTGAGTTGCCTAGGCAACTCAGTCCAGGGTGCCTAATTCCCCCTCCACCCCTCCTAAGTACCCCAGACAGAGTGGCACCACTTTGGAGGGCTTCTGTGGAGAAGCCCGCCAAAAAGTGGAGCAAAGGGCTCGACTTGGGTTGGAGTCACAGAAGAGAACACAATCGCCATTTTAGAACCGAGTTTTGGCAAAAAATACCAACCGGAGAATTAATAATAATTAAATAAACCGGCGGTATGTTCGAGGCTATCGTAATTAAATAATTAAAGATAGTAGCCTCAAACAATGGGAAAATCCCATAGAGAAATATTTGGGGTTGAATATAAAAAGTAGTATCCACTGCCACCAGCCAAAATTCGATCAGGGGGGACGGAGACATGCCCCCTCGACTAACGGACCCCGGGGCAATCGAATTGCCCCAGCCAGTACGTCCACAATATGATGGTTTGTACTGGTTCTGTTCAGAATTCAAGACTAGTAAAGTCAATGGTGACTTTACATGCCCTGGGAGACAGTAGTCAGTCCCAGGGTATGGAGTCTATACTGGGGGGTCACTATGACACCCCTGTGTTACTGCACTGAGGGTGCTGTGTAACACATCACAAAAACACATGAAGCCCTATGGAGTAAAAGACCCCATAGCCCATTAAACACATCTAGAGTCAAAGAAACACACTCAAATCATGCCAAAGAGTGAGGGTAAAAGAGTCTCACTCTTGGCAGGAGAAAAAAATAAACCCCAAAAATCCAGCAAAGCTGCTGGGGGACTCAATAGGTTAGGAAATTCAGCCTAAACAGAGAATTTTCCCTAACAGCGCCTGTTTCAAATGTCAACCTCCGTTGTGATTTGTCTGTCTTGCCCATCCTGCGCTTCAGTGGAGGGGTAAATCAGTTTGGCTGCTGTGGGATCTGGTTATTGGAGCAGGAGCGACAGTGAAGTTCCTTATGGGATAGCCGTCTGTTAGACAGGAGGGACCGGAAGTCTGCCTCCTCGGCTGCGGCCTGGGATTTGTATGCCTTCACGAGGACTCTGCGGCTGAGCTTGGTGTTCAGGGCTTGGGGATCTTCAGGGTTAGACGATAGTTGGGGATTTAGGATTTATTGGTGAATGTGTTGTGGCGCAGTTAGCCGGGGCTGCTGTAGTAGATGCTGGCTGCCACTGCCTGTTCTGGGTGCTGGCTATGGGCGAGCCTCCTCAGGACCCAGGCCCACCAAGGGCTGGTGAAGCTGGCCTCAGGCACCGTGGTCCCGCACACTGCAGAATATCGAGGCTGTGGTGAATGCGTTAGGAGTGTATAGCTCCTCTGGCAAGTAGCAGGTTCAGGCTCCTTATGGGGTAGTGGTTACTGGTATGCTGCTGGCGGGATATTGCGAGGCGCTGTTTAGCGGTTTATTTAGTTCTGTAGAGGCGGGTGGGCTGGTTGAGGTCTACTGGCTCACCGGGGGAGCGTGTGCTCACTGGCCTGGGGGAGCGTATTGTAACTTGCAGTCCGCTGAGGCTTTCCTTGTATACTAGGTTGCGGCAGTCAGCAACCTGGCGGGCCCCGGCTTCTCTGCCGTGCCAGAGCTTCTTCTCTGTGGGGGTTTGCAGGGTCAGGGGAAGGCAGCAGGAAGCGCAGGGCACACTCTCACCTAGTGGGCAGCAGGGCATCTCGCGGTCGGCCACAACACCACCATGACCCACCGCAGCGATCTGCGGCAGCCGATCGCCCTCCTTCCCGGTCCTTGCGCAGATCTCCCAGGGAACCACAGCACACCACAGAGGAGATGCACACACCGCGGTCCGCTGGAGCCCCCGCCTGATCTTCGTTGTCACGGGCGGGCGTCCGGCCCCTCTGCCAGTGCCGGCGGGCTCCTGACTGCCTCCGCCCTGCGCTTGCCCTGGCCGCAACAGGCCGTCTCTGTTCTTCCGCACGACTGTGTGTCTATCAGCCCAGACCTGGCGACCTCATGGCTCGCTCCGGCTTCGACCTTCCGTTGCTGTCTTGGATGCAAACCTGTCAAGTTGTGCCGCAGTTAGTTCAGCCAAGGAGGTCGGCCCGCACGCCCTCTGATGTCGCCTCTGCTGTTGCTCTGGGTCGCCTTTTCTCCCCCCGGGCCACTTCTGCAAGATGTCTGGAGGGGCATACAAGCTCACTGACTGCTGTGGCCAGGCACTGGGGGGCCCCTGGGGGTCCAGCACACTTCCACTTTCAGCTTAAAGCGAGTGATTGTGCTGAGAGCGCTGATATTTCAGGATTTTACAGGGGGTCTAGCACAGAGCTCTCTAGTGAGCTGCCATCTTGGATGGCACTCTAGCAACCTCTCCTGTGAGGTTCAGACTTATACCAAAGGTTGGGTCCCTATTGTCAGCAGGTCAAGGTTATTGTAGTGCACCCAAAGGGTACTGCATACAATGTTGCCCAACATCCACTGTTGGCCTGGTCCTCATACCTATACGTGCCACGCATAACTGTGTAGCCACCTCTTTGCTCTTCTCGGTCCCCATGCTTCCAACCAGACTAATATTTGCCACTTTTGCATATTCTAAATGTTCCACATACTATATATAATGTTAGTTGCTACAGCCAGACAAACATCTGCACCATAGCCTTGTATCAATGCTTACTGTAGCCCGTTAGGGTCATTGCAATCTGTTACTTTGCTCCATTTGAGTATACACTGTCCATATACTGCCTTACATGTACCCATTGCAGACTGATAGTTGCCATAGCCCGACAAATTGCTTTGCTTCAGTATATATATCGCTGAGCCTTACACTAACGCTCACCTGGTATCCACGGGGACGTCACTCAGCCTGTTCTGACCTCTTACGACCTCGAACCCTTCCCTGGAGGCTATTCGACTGGAGAATGGGCCTGAAACACAGGATTGGTAGAGTTTAACTCCCTATTGTCTCTGTGTGCTTGAACCCCTTCTTCCCCGGGGTCCAACCCTTCCCTTTGATCCACAGCTCACCTTGTTTTCTTGGATAGTGTGCTCTCCATCCTGCCTTCAGCACAGGAGCGCGTTGATTGATGCAGGCTCGTTGATGCCTAGTTACTTCACTGGCAAGAGTCCGACAGTTAAGTATAATGAGTCTTTTGAACAGTTCTCTAACTTCGGTCCTTTCCTTCCTTAGATGATGGCCGGCATCCGGGGATGGCGGCGTGCTGCTGAGATAAGTAGCGCTGAAGGTGAGTGAGAGCACGATGCGCGATGCACCCCTTTTGTATTTACATTGAACTGAGTTCTTTTTCTGTGTCTTTTAGGTGCCGTGACGTTTTCAGTGTGGATGTCAGTTATGAAGAACAAATGCGGTGGGTAAGCGCGGTATGCGGCGCCTTTAGATGTTTCCACGCTAACCTGGAGTGTCTTTTTCCTCTTGCAGATGGATGAGAAGTTCCGGAGACAGAGTTCCCCCAGAGTGGCTGGGATTCAGGTAAGCGTTTGAAGCTCGTACAGTATTTAAAAATAAGCGAAGATTTGCAGAATGCTTACTAATGCCTTTTTCTGTTCTTTTCCCTTTTCCTTAGGAAGTGGCGTGCCAGGATGGGAATGACACCGCCGAAGATGCCCGCAGAACAGAAGGAGCGATGACTGATGGGCAGTAGCACCGCAAGGTAGGCTGTTCCTAACGGTGTTCTTGTTCTTTCAGGAGCTGAGCGAAGAAGAAAGATGCAGGCCTACTGGAGACCAATCTGAACACAGTGAGTCTCACGCTGCAGAAAACGCAAAGCATGTTTCTCAGCCTGGGTGTGGCTTAAATAGTCGCTGGGTATCCCAGGTGCCTTTGGGCTGAACCACACCCAAAAGACTAGACCTCACATGCAGTTCTGGGAACCGAAATATGTGGGGGCATCCATCTTGTCCCCATCAATGCACTACAAGTCCAATCTAGATAGCAGAACTCAACTTTGACATTAATATCCTCTCTAACACACCTTGTGCTTGGTCTGACCACCATATCATTTCATTCACTATACAGCACAGCAGCCATCCCAACCATTGTAATCCACTAGCACCACCTAGATGTACCAGGAATAGCCACAACATGACAGTAGAGAAACTACTCCCCTTGTTACAACCCATTATGAACTATACTATCCTGAACGCAGATGCCTCATCATGTGCAGATTTGTACAGCTCTATACTACTCAATGCCATTAACACAGTAGCGACCCTGAAAATGTGTAAAGCCAAACCCTGTGCTCACATAAATTCTTGGTTCACCCCTCACCTTAGAACCTTAAGCAAAAACAAAAGAAATGTTGAAACATTATGGAAGAGCCTTCCCTCAGCATCCAACAAAGACACATTCTTGAAAGTCTCCCTCAACTACAAAGCAGCCATTCACCAGACTAAAAGTGACATCTGTAATGATAGACTCATCAAAGCTAAATCAAGTACTAAAGAACTATTTAGCATCCTTAGAGAGTAGGAATCTCATACACCACAACCAGACACATATACTAAAGACACCACAAGGTGTACCAACATACAGAAAGTTCTACTGGACAAAATAGCGCTTCCACAACCTAAAATTTAATCTAAACAACTCAGCCTCTCCTCTGATACATCCAGCTGTAACGCTCACCTGACTCCCACGGAGGCGCTGGCCTGGTTCGCGCTGCTGTGACCTCTTCTAAGGTGATGCACAGGGTTCGGAAGACGGACTGGACTGGGCCCCCAAATCTGGCTTGTCTGGCTCGCAGAAGTATCCTTCTGTAAGCGAAAATAGGGGATTAACTGTCTGCGGGGTAATGCAATCGGCCTCCCACTTTCCCCTCTCACCCTCCTCGAAACCCTTCTGTGATTCCCCGTAGCGTCTCACCTTTGGGTCTGGAAGGACGAGCTCTCCATCCTGCTTCTGATGTCTGATGCAGGGGTGCGTTGGTATCCAGTTACTTCACTGGATTTTCGGATTGGTGAGAACCAAACTTGCTTGGCTTCCAGGTAAGTTTTTTGATAAGAGGTTCCCCTTGTGTCCATGCATTAATGTACTAATGCTAGTGTCTTTTTCCCCATAGGGGCCGGGGTACGGAATGCCGGGGAACAGGCACCGACCCGAGATGAGAGGTGAAATCCTTGTAGAAATCAGGTAAGTCTTTAATGAGCGTTTTTTGGTAATGTCTTTTCATTCCCTCATTAACGCTGATGTCTCTTTTTCCCCTTAGGGGCCGGGGTCCGGAAATGCCAGGATGCGGCGCGGACCCGAAATGAAGAGGGAATGAATCAACAGGTAAGTCTTAACATGGAGATTTAGCTTTCCTTATTCCCTTCTCTCTCTCACCTTTTGTTCTTGTCTTTTTCTCCCTAGGCGCTGGGGCGTGACTGCGAATCCGGATGATCGCTGCTGAACATGGAGGCGCCCTGTAAAGGTGAGTCGAATGCGGCGCTGCAGCGATCGACGCGATGAGCTTTTAAATAAAAGTCTTCCTTTTCAGGATTGTCGGCGAGATGTCTCCGGGATGCGGATTTAGGATGTAAGGACTTTTCCTTCTTCTGTTCTCTTCTTCTCTTCCTTTGCAGGTGATCCAGGGTGCTGGCAGGCGTGGCAGAAGTCAGGATGCAGGAGCAGACACGGTGAGCGTTCAGCTGCTAGATGCAGAACAACGCGAGGCACGTGTGGCTGTTCGGGTGGGGTTTAAATAGCCTTGGAAGAAGTTCCAGGTATGTATCCTTCCTCCAATCAGGTATGTATCCTTCCCCAACCACGCCCGGATGGTAAATTAGTCCCACAGGTAAAGTAGTTCCTTTCAGGCCTCAAGGAGGCCGGGATCCTGCAGCATGGTCTGCATCAGGTAAGTGCACCCAAGCACTCCCATAATGAGCCTGGCACCTGTGGCGCCAGGACTGATGTCTTTTATGAGCCTGGCACGATAGGCGCCAGGACACTGTCAAAAGGGCCCCTACATGGGGTTGCTGGGTCTTTCCTTGGTGGACTGGATGTCCGCTTTCGGGGACGCAGGGCTTGAACCGGCTCCCCGGGAGCGGGCATCATGACAGCACTCCCCCCCCAGGCCCCTGCCAAGGTTGTTCCCTCCGGGGGTTTTGGTTTGTCTGGGAAGAGTCGGTGGAATTTCCTGACTAATCGAGGTGCATGCACATGGTCGCTGGGTTCCCACGACCTCTCCTGAGGTCCGTACCCTTTCCAATCAATTAGGTAGAACAGTTTTGACCTAAACATTTTGAGTCTAAAATGTTCTTCACTTCGAATTCGGGCTCCCCATCTATTAGAATAGGTTCTGGAGGTTTGAGTAGTCGGGTTCCGGGTACCACTGGTTTCAGAAGTGACACATGAAAAACAGGGTGAATTTGCATACTAGCTGGTAAATCAAGTTTAACAGCCACTGGGTTAATTATTGCCGCAATAGAATAAGGTCCCAGATATTTCGGGTTAAAAGTTCGAGGCCCTTTGAGTGGTAAATGTCTGGTAGCTAACCACACTTGATCCCCAATCTGATACTGAGGTGCTTCACTCCGATGTAGATCAGCATTCTCCTTGTATTTTGTCTTGGCTTGTTGTAAATGCGTAGTTGCCTCTTTGAAGGCTTGGGTAACTGTAGAATGCAGATGTTCTACTGCAGGCATTCCGAGGTTCTGAGGTGAGTCAAGGTTTGAGGTTCGAGGGTGATGCCCAAACAAAGTATAAAAAGGACTGTGGCCAGTTCCAGAGTGTACCGAATTATTATATGCGTATTCGGCTATCCAAAGAATGTCTTTCCAGTTGCTTTCAGATTGCTGTAACATACACCGTAAGTACTGCTCAAGGGTCTGATTTGTCCTCTCGGTCTGACCATCGGTCTGAGGGTGGTGACTGGTCGATAATCTTATGTCGATCTGCGCCATTTGACAACATTTGCGCCAGAAGTGGGAAATGAATTGGCTTCCCCGGTCAGAGATTAGTATAGATGGGAATCCATGTAGCCGAACAATATTTTCG
This sequence comes from Ambystoma mexicanum, assembly GCF_040938575.1. NCBI lineage: Eukaryota > Metazoa > Chordata > Amphibia > Caudata > Ambystomatidae > Ambystoma > Ambystoma mexicanum. Next base: position 564,373,274 of record NC_090933.1, read on the forward strand.
AGGAATTCTTTGGCTAGGACAGAAGCTGAAGGTAAACCTTTCAAAGGAATAAAGTGGGCCGTTTTGGAAAACAAATCCACAATTACCAGAATAGTATTGTACCCCGAAAAAGGAGGCAGGTCCGTAATAAAATCCATTGATAGGGTGTGCCAGGGTGCTGGCGGTAAGTCTAGAGGTTGAAGGAGAACGGCTGGTCTTTTCTTTTGACTGTTATTTTGGGCGCAAACACCACAGGACATCTAAAAAAATTTAACATCTTTTCGCCAAGAGGGCCACCAAAATTGTCGTTTCACCTTTACCTCTGTCTTGGCAATACCGGGGTGTCCCTCTTTTAATGTATCATGATAACCGTAAATAACTAGTTCGTGTAACTCCTTATGTGGCAGGAATAAACGTCCTTAGAAATAAGGTACACCATTATCTATGGTAAAGTCTGATCCCTTTTGTATCCAATCCTGTAAGGTTGTAGGGTCCAGGAGTTGTTTCACTCTAGCTTGAATGTCTTCAAGCATCTGTAACAAAGTCATGCCTAGAATCCTCTGTTCGGGAATTATTGGTACTGGTTCTGAGTTTGTATCAGATTCTCCCATTCCAATTCGGGATAAGGCGTCTGCTTTGTCATTCTTGCAGCCAGGTCGATAGGTAATCACGAAATCAAATTCAGTGAAAAACAAAGCCCATCAGAGCTGCCGTGATGACTGAGCCTTGGCGGTTTTCAAATACTGTAAATTCCGGTGATCAGTGATCACTGTGATGGTATGTCGAGCGCCAAGCAGATAATGCCGCCAGGCTTTAAAAGCGTACTTAATGGCTAACAGTTCTTTGTCAGTGATTGCATAATTAACCTCAGGTGCTGAGAATTTTCTGGACCAAAATGCTACGGGATGCAGTTGGTTGGTTTCGGGATCTCTTTGGGACAGGACAGCTCCCATGGCTAGGCTGGATGCGTCAGTCTCAACGACATAAGGGAGATCTGGACGCGGGTGTTTCAATATAGGTGCAGAGGTAAACTTAGCTTTTAAATCCTGAAAGGCCTGCTCGGCTGCTTCAGACCATTCAAAACGTTTATTTTTCCTCAAGAGTGCAGTAATGGGTTGTACCACGCGTGAAAATTCCGGGATAAACCTGCGATAGAAATTGGCAAAGCCGAGCAAGCTTTGAACCCCTTTTACAGAGCCAGGTGATGGCCATTTGAGGATGCATGGCATCCACTTTTCTTGAGTCCAATCGGACTCCTTTGGGTGTCAGGATGAAACCTAGAAACTCGACTTCTGTGGTATGGAAAACACATTTCTCCAATTTAGCAAATAGTTTGTGTTGGCGCAGTTTTTCAAGTACTGCCCTGACGTGTTTTTTGTGATCAGATTCCGAAGAGGAGTACACCAGAATGTCATTGATATATACGACTACACAAACATCGATGAGTTCCCGAAGGACATCATTCATGAAGTATTGGAAGGCAGCCGGCGCGTTACACAATCCGAAAGGCATCACCTGGTACTCGAATAATCCGTATTTAGTACGGAAGGCAGTTTTCCATTCGTCGCCTTCTTTAACTCGTACCAGATGATAAGCCCCCCGGAGATCTAACTTGGTGTATATACAAGTGTCCTTCACCTGGTCAAGGAGTTCAGGGATCAGAGGCAGAGGATAACGGTTTTTAACCGTTATCTGGTTCAATGCGCGGTAATCGATACAAGTTCTAAGGTCGCCTTCTTTTTTGGGCACGAAGAACAAAGCCGAGGATGCCGGGGACTTTGACGGGCGAATAAAACCATTAGCTAGGTATTGATCCAAATATTGTCTCAAATGCAGGTTCTCAGGTTCGGTAAGGGCATAAATCCTGCTACAAGGGGGTTGTGCACCGGGCACCAGATCGATTTGGCAATCGTACGATCTGTGAGGAGGTAACGTGTTGGCCTGTTCCTTTTGGAAGACGTCCTGAAAGTCTTGGTATTCCGGAGGTAGTTGCATGGAGGCAGAGGTTACAGATGCTAGATTAATCTTCAGGTTTTCTGGGTAGCAGGTTTGTGCACAATCCGGGATGGTTATTCTTTTAGCTCGCCAATCAATTTGAGGATTATGTGTCTCTAACCAAGGGATTCCAACAATAACCTGAAACTGTGGAGCCTTGATTACATCAAACACAACACCCTCCCGATGGCCGTCGGGACCAATAAGAGTCACCTCAGTAGTGGAATGCGTTACCGGTCCAGAGGCAATTTCAGTTCCATCGACTGTGGTGATGACATCTTTGCTGGTTTTAGGACGGAGAGGGAGGTTAATCCTAGAGACCAATTCACGATCCACATAGTTTCCAATAGCCCCACTATCGATGTATGCCTTTATTGCATGCAACCGCTTAGGCTGTTCTGGATCTACGAGAACCATTGGCACAATGAAATGCGAGGTCTGAGAGTTAGTTTTCAAGCTCGACAAGCGGACCCCTACGCTTGTCGGGCGGAGTCGTTTCCCGAAACAGAGTCTTCATGGTTTTTATCAGAGGCTCCTACCGGCTTTCAGGGCGGTTTTGCCGGGCAATCTCGTAGAAAGTGTCCAGAATTCCCACAATAAAGACATAATTTTAACTGCCGTCTCCTTTCATGTTCCTTTTGAGTTAAGGGTCCTTTAACCCCTCCAATTTGCATAGGCTCAGAGACATCCACTCCCTTGGGGTTAGCATGGGTCTTGACCAACACCCGGGTCTCAAACCTGGACTGGTCTGCTTTTCTGTTTTGAAGTCTGTGATCCAATTGGACCACTAAGTCTATATACTCTGTGCATTCTTGGGGCGGATTTATAACTTGGGCCAAAACATCTTTAAGTTCTCCGCGTAGGCCTCGATAAAACAACGTGACTCTTTTATCCTCTGGCCATCCCGTTTCCACAATTAGTCTATTAAAGGTTGCAATATAGGATAGGAGGTCCTGATTGCCCTGTCGCAGGGATAGAGTTCGTCATCCAGAGCCTGCCCCTGAGAGTGTCGAGCAAATAACCTTTCCATGCTTGCTTGAAACCCTTGAAAATCACGGAGAATCGGGTCATCTTGTGTAACCAGTGGAACTGACCAATCGGCAGCGCAGCCGCTGAGATATGACAATAAAAAGGCTACCTTGGTCTGATCATTAGGGAAGGCCCCAGGTCTGCATAGGAAGTGCAAACGACACTGATTCATGAATACGGCAAATCGTTTGGGGTCCCCAGCAAAGCGTTCGGGTGGGGCCAGCGGCATGTTTCCAGGTAGATTAATTTGCACAGGGTTACTGGAAACCACAGGAGCGGGGTTCCCTTCGGACCCGGGTAGAGGAGTTTGCCCAGCTTGACCTTGCAAAAGCTGTCTGGCCAGGTCATCAGTTCTTTCCTTTGATATTATTAATTCCCTTCTGAGGGCATTAGTCTTGTCGAGCGGCATGTACTTCGGCCCGTAATTCCCCCAGTAATTGGGCCAACTGATCAGTCTCAGAACTTTCCATAGCGCCTCAAACGGCACACTGATGCAGGGTTCATTCGCCATGAGCAGTTTAGTGTTTAAAAAGTCTATTTCCGTGGGGAAAATTGCAAATCAGCACGCACAATGTAAGAAATGAAACGTTGTGTAACGTCAATCCGATTACTTACATTTCAAAAGAATACTTTGTTCATATTACAAATTATTATTGGATTATAGTAATGTTGGGCATTTTTCTGCCACATAGTTAAACACCAAACATGACAGAATGTAAAGGCTGAGTACCTGAAATGGAGAGTGGTTAGTCTAGCCTATGCTATCTCATAGCATTAAAGTGTAATATCTTTACGTATATGTGTAGTATTCATTTCATAATGCAATTATTTTAATGTCAATGCTTAAGTGCCAAAATGTGCCAATGGCTAAAAATGTAATTCTTCGGCATCTTAAACTACTGAAATTGTTCAGTACATACACTTTCCGTTGTATAACTAACATACAGAAATATTACTGTTACCGCTGTGTTTCTTTAAGGCACAGGCCCTGCCGTGGTTAGGGGCAAGTTATGTGACGAGGAGCTGGAGGGAGGAGGTTTAGCTCTGCTATGTCAGTTCCAGTTAGACAGTTAATAAAGAAGGTTACATTCCATATTTCTCTGGCTACGCGTCCTTTATGTGTGTGTGCCAGCCCAGTAAAGGCTACAACTAGCGACGATGATCTCTCCTTGCTCGCGACCGTTGATCCCACCGGGTCGCCTCCTCCATTCCACAGAGTGCCGACCTCCACAACCAGTGACAGGAGATCCCACCGTGTCACCTCCTCCTGGTGACTGTCACTGGGCCCGTAAAGCATCTAAGTAGCCCAGCAGGCGGGCATCCGGAGGACCGAGGACACGGCGACTCGACACAACAACAGCCCGCATCCGTGGAGCAGGAGCACACGCTGCGGCTCAACACGGCAACAGCCCGCATTCGGGGTACAGGAGCGCACACGCGGTGCTCAGGGGCGTAGCCTCTCTCTGCCCACCTTCTCCGACAATGCAGGATTACTTTCGCTTGCGCCAGAGCCAGCTTATGTTGCCTGGGTCTGGCCGCACAATCAGGAAACAGCCCTGATTGGTGCAGGTCAACCTCCACTGGACTGCTCAGCGCTACACAAGCCCAGCGAGGCTCACACAAAGAGACACTCGCCTGCATGGCCTCAGGGCCAGATAGGAGTGGGCTCCGCAGTCCCAGCCCCTCCTCAAACTCTTCACACTATGCCCCACATCCCCACAGAAACTGGGGACCTACAAGTCACACCCACCCTGTGCTGTGGGGGACTTTTGCTACTGGTCTTTCTGCTTCCCCTGCAGGCCACATCACCGGAAGGCCCACGGACAAGTGGCTTTCACTGAGCCTACAGCCTGCTGAACTTGCCAGCATTTGGGTCGTTACCTGCAGAATAAGACACTACTGCCAGCATGGGCAAACCAGCCTCACCATCCCCCGCCCGCAGCATGAAATCTATACAGCTGTGCATGCCCCTTCCGTTTTCCATGACACCCAAGCCAACAAAGTTCCACGGTGGACCGAATAGATGGAGGACTTCTACCACTTTGTCAGAGGGTCTGGAGTATGTGACTCCCCTCTATGAGACGTTTTCCTCAATTTAGTGTGGGGGGGGGGGGTGAAAACAATTGTCAAAACCATCCAGACAGCTGATCAACCTGACTTTGCCTCTCTGATCACCGCACTTGACAGGCTACGTATTATCGAACCCAACAGAGACTATGAAAGGTACTTCAACCAATGCACGCAGAAGCCGCAAGACGCGGTGGAGGAATATATAACACTCCTGAGAGTCAAAAGATCTCACTGCCAGTTTGATACGTTCTCGCTGGACGAGGCCATACGTCTACGCATCATTGAGGGCTGCCTATTGCCCTCACTTAAGAAACCACTACTAAAGAAGCCTCTCATGATCCCAGAAGTAAGTGAACTCGCAAGAATCTTCGAAAGGGTAGACACCCATGCTGCCTCGATGGCGGGCACACCAACACCAAAGCATGACAAACCGAACTCATTGCTGCGGTTCAACGGACAGCCCCTCAGCAAGGAGAGAGGGGTGTCAACATATACACGCCACCCAGCCAACCAGGGCCCAGACAACAGAAGCGGTGCTACCGATGTTGCATGGCGTTTCCACATTCAGGCTCCTTTCCGGCTCTATGGCAGAGATGTGCCAACTGCGGGAGAGAGGGCCACTTCCAATTCGTCTGCTGGGAAGGGTGGTCGTTTCCAACCTTGAGGCCACAGATGCCCACCAGGATGCCGTTCCGGCCACCGCAGCCCCAATATTTTCAGCAGAGGTTCTACCAGCCCAATCAACAGTGGTATGTCCAAGCAGTGGACGAATATCAATATCCGGACTACCCACAAGCATACAGATACCACAAACAATCAACCTACCTGGCAGACGAATACGATGAACCCCCAGAAGGGTACCTGGAAGAGGAAAGCCAATATACTTCCATGCACAACATAAACACCCTATACTACGACCAATCAACACAGAATGACTACGTCAACCTTATCCAAGACAGCAAGGAGGCCAGGGAGGCCCAGCGAATCCCAGTCAAGATGGGCAACTGCCTTTTTCAATTCCTGATAGACTCTGGCACCACAGTGAATATCATGGGGGAGCAAGAATACCTGTGAATTCCTGACAAACCCGGATTAGAGTTGACCCAGTCCAGAATCTTCCAGTGGGGCGCAGCTAGGCCTCTACACGCCATTGGCCATTTCAAGCGCTGTCTCCTTGTCAAAGGACGACAAACTGACACAACCCTTGCCATCCGATGCCTCACCAAAGGACGGTGCATCCTCCGTTACTACACTGCTTCATTGATATTGATATTTTCTTTCCATCGTGCTCGTACACAAGTGTTTCATGCCTCGGACTCATTGACATCCATGTCAGGGCTGATGATGTGATCACTTCAGGGGCGGTCAAAGGTAGGCTGGAAGACACTCGACGATCCTCAAGGACTCATCACCAAATCCGACATCATGGAAACATGTCCACTGCTGTGCACAGGTCTAGGAAGGCTAAAGGGGCCACCAATCAAGCTGCACATCAATTCATCGGTGAGACCTGTCCCACAGCACCCCAGAGGATTGGGTTCCACCTCCAAGAGGCACTTTCCAGAGAGCAACTTCTCTCAGACTGCATCTTCGAGCCTGCAACCGGACCCACCCGTGGGTCTCACCCCTAGTCATCATGCCGAAAGAGGGCAGGAGGCTGCGCCTGTGTGTCGACATGAGGGTGGCCTACACTGCCATTCAGAGGGAGAGGCACCCGGGCCCGTGCTTAGAGGACATGACCGTGCAACTTAACAACGCCTACATGTTCTCCAAGCTTGACCTGATTCAGGGATAAAATCAACTCGAGCTGCACCCCGACTCAAGAGTGATAACAACGTTCGCCACCCATGAGGGGCTGTTCCGATATCGGTGGTTGAACTTTGGGATCACCTCAGCGGCCGAGATTTTTCAGGAGGCCCTACGACAGATCATCAGGCCGATCCCTGGTGCACTGAATTACAGTGATGACGTTCTCATTTTTGGTGCATCCAAGGAGGAACAGTATGCTACATTCCTTGCCACCTGTATAGTGGTCCAGGCCGCTGGACTCACACTCAATATTGACAAGTGTCGATTTAGCATATCTAAGTTCAAATTCTTTGGACACATATTCTCCAGCGATGGCATGACGCCCGAACCAGAAAAGGTCAACACCATAACGAAACTGAAAGAACCACAGCAAGTTGCTGACGTCCGATCCTTCCTGGGAATGGCGGGGTACTGTGCAAGGTACATTTCCCACTATGCCTCGATTACCGAACCACTCAGAAAACTATTACAAAAAGTGGCCTTGTTTGAGTGGACCCACGCATGTCAACAGGCATTTGACACCGTCAAGAGGGCCCTGACGGAGGCCCATTGCCTAACATATTTCAACCCGGCCTGGCACACAGAAATAACCATTGATGTCAGCCCAGTTGGCCTGGGAGCCATCCTAGCTCAGATGAGTGGTGCCAACATTAACCCCAGACATATCGTGGACTATGCCAGCACACATGTCACTATGTCCACAGCTGAGTCCGCCTACTCGCAGGCCGAGAAGGAGAGCCTGGCCGCCGTGTGGGCCTGCAAGCATTTCCACAATTTTATCACTGGCAAGAAGTTCACTCTGATCACTGATCATCAGGCGCGCCTCTCTCTGTTTGGCAACCCACGCACCAAGATGCCCCTGAGGATCGAGCGGTAGCGTATCAGGTTGCAGGAGTATGACTACAACATTGTGCTCAGGCCTGGGGGCAACCTAAACCCAGCGGACTACCTCTCCCGCCATCCCGCGGGGCCACCAGTTACCCGAGTTGGAGACGTGGCATACATCAACTATGCAGCCGCCAGCTCGCTCCCACCTACTCTATCTTCGGACATGGTCGCAGCTGCATCGGCAGCGGACCCAAAAATCTCCCTGGCCATCAGCCTGACGACCAACAGCAGATAGAAGGACTACCACTGGACCACTTTGGCTCACCCGGGGGTGTGCAAAGAGGAAATGGAGATATTGGCACGGGTACAGTTCCTAGCTAGCTGTAAAGGACCACAACATACTCCTGAGGGGCTGTCGCATCGTCATTCCTGCCGCTTTCAGAGCTGACATCGTCCGGACAGCGCACAAGGTACACCGAGGAGCTGAGAACACTAAAAGACAACTACGCTGTCATGTCTGGTTCCCCTTCTTGGACGCGTTGATCAAGGAATGGACCAAGAACTGCTTAGCCTACCAGTGCACGGCACCAGCGGAGCCACCGGTGCCCCTACAACCCGTGCAAATCCCACAACAACCATGGGAGAGAGTCGCAGTCGACTTCTATTGATCGTTGGAATCTGGAGAATACCTCTTCCTTCTCATTGACAAGTACTCTCGATTTCCCATCATTAAGAGAGTTGGGACTGGTTGGCACTCGGAACCTGGGTTATGGATCTGCTTCCAAGGGAGTTGGGAAAACCCTGACCTTTTGGAAGCAGAGATCATGACAGTACCCCCCCTCAAGGCCCCTCCCAAACCGGGCTTCTCCGGGGGTTTTGGCTTGTCAGGAAATGTTCGGTGAAATCTTTTGATTAGGCGAGGAGCGTGGACATATTCAGCAGGTTCCCAGGATCTCTCTTGGGGGCCGTAGCCTTTCCAGTCAATTAGGTAGAATAGTTTAGATTTGGAGATCTTGGAGTCCAGAATGCTTTTGACTTCAAACTCAAGTTCTCCATCCACTAGGATAGGTTTTGGAGATTTGGTTAGTCGGGTTTGAGGTTGCACAGGTTTTAATAGAGAGACGTGGAAGACCGGATGTATCTTCATGTGCGGGGGCAAGTCCAACTTGACCGCTACTGGGTTTACTATGGTAGTGATGGAATAGGGACCAAGGTATCTTGGGTTGAATGTGCGTGGCCCTTTTAGAGATAGATATTTGGTGGATAACCAGACTTGATCCCCTACTTGATAGTGAGGGGCTTCCTTCCGATGTTGATCTGCTCCTTTCTTGTATTGTTCTTTAGCCCTTTGAAGGTGAGAAACAGCTTCCTTAAAGGCTTGGGTGATTGTAGAATGCAGGTAGTCTACTGCTGGTGTTTCAAGATCTTGGAGGGGATCCAACTCCGAGGTTCGAGGGTGACTGCCGTACAAAAGAAAAAACGGGGTTTTCCCAGTTCCCGAATGGACAGAGTTATTGTAGGCATACTCGGCTATCCAAAGGATATCTTTCCAAGTTTTTTCAGTTTGTTGCAGCATGCAGCGTAAATACTGTTCCAGAGTTTGATTGGTCCTCTCGGTTTGTCCGTCGGTCTGAGGGTGGTGACTGGTCGATAGTCTCACATCAATTTGAGCCGACCGACAGCAACTTCGCCAAAAATGAGAAATAAATTGACTACCTCGATCCGAAATTAGAACCGAAGGAAAACCGTGCAGTCGGACGATGTTTTCGAGAAATTCTCGGGCCAGAGTTGCTGCTGTTGGCAAGCCTTTGAGCGGAATGAAATGCGCCATCTTGGAGAATAAGTCCACGATTACTAGAATCGTATTGTATCCGGAGCATGGAGGTAGATCGGTGATGAAGTCCATAGAAAGCGTATGCCAAGGGCGAGGTGGGATGTCAATATGGCGTAAGAGGCCTGCTGGTCTTTCCTTTTGACTCTTGTTTTGGGCGCATACTCCACAGGACATTATAAAGTCTCTGATATCTTTTTTCCAAGACGGCCACCAGAAGTAGCGCTTGATCTTTTCTGAGGTCTTGGCTATACCGGGATGACCTTCCATTAAAGAGTCGTGATAACAAGAGATTACTTTTTTCTGTAAATCTGTGCTGGGTAGGTATAATCGTTCTTGGAAATACAATAAGTTGTCCTTTACTGCAAAGTCCTTTCCCTGCAGATGCCAATTCTGTATGTCTGCTGGAGTTACAAGTTGCCTGGCTTTATCCTTAACTTCCTCTATGGATTCTGTGGCGATTACACCCAGAATTTTTTGTTCGGGAATGATTGGTACAGGTTTAGGGTTGACCAAGTGTTCTTCCACTCCCATCCGAGAAAGGGCATCGGCTTTACCGTTCTTTGTACCAGGTCGAAAGGTAATTATGAAGTCAAACTCGGCAAAGAATAATGCCCAACGGAGTTGTCTAGAGGATTGGGCTTTTGCGGTCTTCAAATATTGCAGGTTTCGGTGATCCGTAATCACAGTAACGGTGTGTCGGGCCCCCAGCAGATAATGCCGCCAAGCCTTAAAGGCAGACTTGATAGCCAGAAGTTCCTTGTCAGTAATCGTGTAATTGATTTCAGGAGGCGAGAATTTGCGGGACCAAAATGCCACGGGATGCAACTGATTGGTTACCGGGTCCTTTTGTGATAGAACTGCCCCCATGGCAAGGCTTGAAGCATCAGTTTCCACGATGTAGGGGAGTTCGGGGCGAGGGTGTTTTAAGATTGGTGCAGAGATAAATTTAGTCTTCAAATCCTGGAAAGCTTGTTCCGCCTCGGTAGACCATTCAAAACGTTTGTTTTTCTTTAACAAGGCAGTGATGGGCTGGACTATTCGAGAGAATTCGGGGATAAACCTGCGGTAAAAGTTAGCGAAACCTAACATGCTTTGCACACCTTTTACGGAGGATGGTGATGGCCATTTGAGAACTGCATCGACCTTCTTTGAATCCATACGCACTCCGCCAGGTGATAATATGAATCCCAAGAATTCAACTTCAGTCACGTTGAAAACACATTTTTCCAACTTAGCGAAAAGTTTGTGTTGACGCAATCTTTCGAGGACCATTTTCACGTGTTTCCGATGTTCAGATTCCGATGAAGAATAAACGAGGATGTCGTCAATGTAAACAACAACACATACATCTATGAGCTCTCTGAGGACATCGTTCATAAAATATTGAAAGGCGGCTGGGGCATTGCAAAGTCCAAAGGGCATGACCTGATATTCAAATAGCCCATACTTGGTGCGGAAGGCCGTCTTCCATTCATCGCCCTCTTTTACTCGTACCAAGTGGTAAGCTCCTCTAAGATCCAGCTTTGTATATATGCATGCTTTTCTGACTTGGTCCAGGAGTTCAGGGATCAAAGGTAACGGATATCTATTCTTAACGGTGATCTGGTTCAGGGAGCGATAATCGATACAAGTTCTAAGGTCTCCTTCCTTTTTTGGAACGAAGAACAAAGCTGAAGAAGCAGGGGACTTGGAAGGACGAATAAACCCATTTGCCAGGTATTGATCCAGGTATTGTCGAAGGTGAAGGTTCTCAGGCTCGGTGAGGGCATAAATTCTACTACAAGGAGGAGTAGATCCAGGTATCAGGTCTATCTGGCAGTCATAAGACCTATGAGGAGGTAGAGAGTTAGCCTGATCCTTCCGGAAAACATCTTGATATTCTAGGTATTCGGGAGGTAACTGGGGAGTCTCTGAAGAAATTGCGGCCAGTGCAACACCAGGTGGAGGGTGACAAGTAGAGACACATTCTGGAAACTGGACCGTTCTTGCTCGCCAATCGATCAGAGGATTGTGTTTCTCTAACCAAGGTATTCCTAGAATAATCTGAAACTGAGGGGCCTTGATCACATCGAACACGATCTTCTCATGGTGTCCATCTTGACTTACTAGCGTCACCTCTTGAGTGGTATGCGTTACTGGCCCGGAGGCTATCTCTGTACCATCCACCGTAGTAATGACGTCCTTTACAGCCTTGGGACAAAGAGTTAGATTCATCCTCAAAACCATTTCATGATCCACATAATTGCCGATGGCACCGCTGTCGACGTAAGCTTCAATTGCATGTAATCGATCCGGATTATCAGGGCTAATGAGGACCATAGGTATCACGAAATGCGAGGTCACGGAACTGGTTTTCACGCTCGGCAAGAGGACCTCTATTCTTGTCGGGCGAGGTCGTTTCCCTGCTCAGAGTTTGTAACTTTGGTAACTGCAGCTCCTACTGCCTTCTTGGCAGGTTTCACCGGACAGTCTCGAAGAAAGTGCCCTGAGTTTCCGCAATATAGGCATAATTGCAACTGTTTCCTCCTTTCCCGCTCCCTTTGTGTTAGAGGACCTTTCAGACCCCCTATTTGCATGGGTTCCCCGGAGTCTACTCCTTTGGAAGGAGTTGGCGGTTTGGAAAATACTCGAGCATCAAACTTGGAACGATCGGCCTTCCTGTTCTGCAGCCTGTGATCTATTTGAACGACCAAGTCTATATAATCCGAACAGTCTTGTGGGGGATTCACTACTTGGGCTAAAACGTCTTTGAGCTCTCCACGTAGACCTCTATAAAACAGCGTAATCCTTTTGTCCTCAGGCCATTGAGTTTCCACTATTAGTCTATTGAAAGATGCAATATAAGCCAAAAGGTCTTGATTACCCTGTCGCAACGAAAGAAGCTCATTGTCCAAGGCCTGCCCCTGTGAATGTCTTGCGAACAGTTTTTCCATACTAAGCTGAAAGGCTTGAAAATCATGGAGAACCGGATCATCTTGATTAACTAGAGGGATCGACCAGTCTGCCGCAATGCCACTAAGGTACGAAAGTACAAAAGCTACTTTTGCTTGATCAGTTGGAAAGGCTGCTGGCCGGCATAAGAAGTGCAACCGGCACTGATTGATAAATACTGCAAACCTCTTTGGGTCACCAGAAAATCGTTCGGGCGGAGCCAGAGGTACATTCCCAGGTAGGTTGATCTGCACTGGATTCATAGAGGATGTTGAAGGAAGATTTGCCCCTGATGCGGGTAACGGGGTCTGTCCGGCTTGTGACTGTAGCACTTGTCTAGCAAGATTGTCTGTTCTCTCCTTGGAAATAATTAGTTCCCTTCTTAGAGCATTCGTTTCCTGACGAGCTGCATGCACTTCTGCCCTTAGTTCCCCAAGTAACCGGGCTAGGGGGTCAGTATCCGAGGTTTCCATAGCGCCTGGGCGAGAGTTTTGCGGTAGGCTTTGCGTTCTGTAACGCTCACCTGATTCTCGCAGAGGCGCCGGTCTTGACTGGGCGACTACCGTATCTTCAAAGGTGATGTGTAGCACCCGGTTGGCTCTTTGGGCTGGACCTCTGTGCACTGTATGCCTGACGTGTAGAGTAAGATGTCTGCAGATAGAAAATATGGGGTTAATGAACTGGGGTTATTGGGGTGTCCCTATCTCTTTCCTCTTCTCCTCTCCTGTAGACCCCCAAAGGTTAACGCTCTCACCTTAGGTAAGTGAATGCCGACCTCTCCATCTGCCTCGGGGCAGGGTGCTGTAACCAGTTTCTTCACTGGATAGGTAGCGCAGGCCTCTTGACTTCAGAGGACTGCTGTCTGTCGTTTACTGCACGAACGGTAAGTTTCGAGTCATTCAAATGTCTTTAAAGTCTTTAGTAATGATGTCTCTTGTTTTGCAGGGTTCCGGCGATGGCGGATGACGGGCTGAAGTGAGTTGAAGATGGAGCCCGTGTGATGAATAGAAGCGCCTGGAAGCACGTAAGTAAGCGCTTGTTGCCTGCTTCACTATGCGCTCTAACTGTCTTTTTATTTTGCAGGTACGAGTTCGGAGCGGCTGCAGGGTGCCGGAATACCCACTGGATTAGATGTGGAAAGGAGTAATGGCACGTGAGTATTAAAGTTCCCCAATGTCTTTAAACGCACCTTGTTTTGTCTTTCAGATGCGGGATGCAGCGCCGAAGGCCTCCGGAGCGTGCGAAGAGTTGGTAAACTTTTGTCTTTCAGATGCCGGAATGCAGTGTGAAGACCTCCGGAGCGCACGAAGAGTAGGTAAGCCTTTGCCTTTCAGATGCCGGAATGCTAACCTGTTCTTTCTTGTCTTTATATGTGTTGCTGAAGACTGGATTCAGGATGGTAAGCCTTTGCCTTTCAGATGCCGGAATGCTAACCTGTTCTTTCTTGTCTTTATAGGTGTTGCTGAAGACTGGATTCAGGATGGTAAGCCTTTTTCCTTAGGCCCAGGACCGGATGCAGAAGACACGATGAGCGTTCTGCTGCAGAGGTTGCAGAATAACGCAAAGCAAGATTCATCCACCGGGTGTGGTTTAAATAGCCTCCTGTAGTGCTTAGGTGTCTCCTTCCACAGCCACGCCTAAGTAAGAAAAGAGTTCCTGGTAAGAAAAGAGTTCCTGCCTTCCAGAAGAGTTCCAGTGTTCTGAATCTAGGGAGTGGCTCCAGCCCCACCCAACAGGAAAAGTAGTTCCAAACAGAAGAGGATCAGAGGCTCAACTGGCAGGCAAGTAAGCAGCATGGTCTGCTGAAGGTAAGTCCACCCAAGCATTATGAGCCCGGCGCTTCCAGCGCTGGGACTGGGCATATTTATGAGCCTGGTGCCACTGGCGCCAGGACTGGGTCCAAAAGGTCCCAATTGGGACTGGTTGGCACTCGGAACCTGGGTTATGGATCTGCTTCCAAGGGAGTTGGGAAAACCCTGACCTTTTGGAAGCAGAGATCATGACAGCTTGATCCTTCGGGAGCGGAGGCTATAGGAAGGTGAGAAGCCAGACCCCAGCGAGTAACGCGGAAGCTGCTACGCTGGATCGAAGAATGTTGACCTGGATGTATGAACATTTGTCCGGGGGTGGTGTTAACGCTCTGTTTCTTTAAGGCACAGGCGCCGCCTTGTTAGGGGCATGTTATGTGACGAGGGACTGGAGGGAGGAGGTTTAGCTCTGCTACATCAGTTCCAGTTAGACAGTTAATAAAGAAGGTTGCATTCCATATCTCTCCGGCTCCGCGTCCTTTATGTGTGTTACGCTCACCTGGTATCCACAGGGACGCCACCCAGCCGGGTTACTCGCTGGTATGCTTCTCAGCTTTGCCCTTATGTGGTCTACAGGGAAGGTTCTGCCTGAAAATACAGGAGGACTGTGTTGAAGACTGACCGACTGGGGTAAGTATCCTCCCTCCACCCCCGTATGATTTCAGTCCTTCTGGCACCCTCTCCTCACCTCACCTTGTGGTAGAATTAGGCGTGCTCTCAGTCCTGCCTTCTTTGCAGGGGCGCGTTGTCTTTCTTGGGCGAGTGTGGTCCAGTTACTTCACTGACGCCGGCCCGTTTGATATTGTTCAGGTAGGTCTTATTGCTGTTCTTCAGTTTTGTTGCTATCTTGCCTGCCTTTCTTTGTTTAAAATGTCTTTTTTCTCCCTTAGGTATGCGGAGCTTCAGCGCGGCGAACTGGCGTGGTTGAGCCCTGCTGGTAAATGATGGCGCATTAAGAGCGCTATGATGCAGTAAGTAAGCGCTATGCCTTTGGTAATCTGCGTTTTCCTTCCTTGTAGGTCGCAGTGTTCTTCAGCGCGAGTGGAATGTCCGGAGTGGTGCCAGCCGAGAGGCGACCAGCTATGTAAGCCTTTTGAGCAGTTCGTAATTTGTAAATGTCTCTACTGCTTTCTTTAATGTTGCCTCTATCTTCCTCTTTCAGGTCGTTCTGTTCGGGAGGCGTGCAGATTCGAGGAAGCTGTTCTCAGTAGCTGGGAGTGTTTAAAGATGAAGACTGCAGGTAAGATGCTGCTGCTAATGATGTTCCTTTTGTCTCCTTGCAGGTTCTGCTTCTCCGAGGTTCGAGGTTTGGGTGTGGTAGCCTAGGTAGTCCCTAGGCTACCACACCCAAAACAGTAGACCGCATAGCTTGGTTCTTATGAACCAAGCTATGTGGATGCCTCCATGTTGGCTGACAATACAATAAAGTAGTTCCCAAGCACATTGTTTTCCATGGTGTATGAGCCTGGCGCCATAGGCGCCAGGACTGGCCCCATGAGGGCTTTTGAAGAGGATGCTAGGCTCTAGAGGCCCAAGTCCTGACTCCACCTGGCCAATGGGTTTGCCGGAGGGGGTTTTGGGCGAGGGTCGTGACAATGTGTGTGTGCCAGCCCAGTCCGGGCTACAATTACCGAACTACTTTGCTTAAACAATGATGAATACGTCTCTTTAAAGATAATGGCCCTCATTACGACCCTGGCGGAAAGTAACCGACATGACCGCCATAGCGTAAATAGCGTTTCCGCCACTGCACGATGGAGGAAAGTGCGGCTAATTCTGACCCATCGGGCACGAGCATTACGCCATGGCGGAAGTGCAAAGTCCGCGATGGCGGAAATGACCCCAAAAGGCCCCTTACCGCCGTCGTACGTCGCCCTAGGTGCAATTCCGCCACCCATCTTAGCGGTCACCGTAATGAGCGGTCAGCGCAAAATACGGTCACCGTAAATATACGGAAACGGAAGTAAAAATATGGGGCCGGAACGGGAAACAGCACGCCGTACACCTATAAAATCAGAATCCCAACACAACCATTAAAAATCCGACCCTGAGACACATCCCAACCAGTTAGCCACCCCAGTCAAAAAAATAAATATGGGAAAAGTTGCTAAAAAAGCGTGCGACCGCAAGCGGCAGGTCCACTTCTCCCACGAGGAACTCACCGTGCTCACAGAGACCCTCCAGGAGAATGCTGCCGTCGTCTTCTCTACGCAAATGACCAGGACGGCACTTGCGAACAAGAGGGCCATATGGGCGCTTGTGGCACAGCGGGTAAGTGCGGTGGGGACCGCACCCCGCAACCCACAGCAATGCAGAAAGCGATGGGACGACCTACGGATACGCGTCCGGAGCATACTCTCTGCCAACCGGAACATTGCCACAGCTACCGGGGGAGGATCGGAATCACCCATCAAGTTGACCCCCTGGGAAGAAATCTGTGCCTCCACCATTGGAATGGAGAGCATAGAGGGAGTCGGAGGGATGGAGAAAGGAGTGCAGACATCAGAAGAATCAGGTAGGTGGCCCAAATAAAACTATGCCGAATCCACAATTACCAACCATGTGAAGTACCATGTGTCCCCATAGTGCAATAGAAACACATGTCCAGGAGAACGACCACATACATTGCCATGACAGCGCCCCTTAAAAGTCAGATTAAATAAATAAATATTTAAAAATCCCAAAAACACACTCTACATGTGCAGCATGCACACCCTAACTGCAGACTGCAAAATAACTGCATCCCCAATGCACACAAAAATGAGACCACCTCCAAGGCCCTGACCCAAATCACCCCCAGGTACCACCCCAATGCATGTGATACAATTGCCATTACAATTACCACAGACCCATGAATAACGCTCGCCCTCCTTTACTCCACCACAGGGTCCGATTCCAACGACGAGCTTCAGGACACCCCTACCAGCACACCTGCAAAGAGGGCCAAGACCAACGGCCAAAGACCCTCCACCTCAGCTGCACGGATCAAGACACGGCAGCTGCACAAATCGAGTGGCAGCACACTGGAGGGGACTCCAACAGGCACCCCAGCAGCCAGCATGTCCACAACAGCAGCACCACAGGTCCCCCCAATGGATGCCACAGAAGGCACTGCTTCTGTTGGCAGCAGCACCCTAGGTGACACTGCATTCATGCCAGCATGCTCTGACACAGAAAACGGTGCTGTCGAAGTAGGACACATCCATGACCTGTCTCAATCCCTCTGTTTGTATCATCCCGTACACCATGAGGAAACCATGCAGGGGCACCCACAAGACGACTGGCCAACCCCCACAAGGCCTGTTGCAAGGCAACATGAGGCGTCCAGCCCCTCTGTGACACCACCGCAAATGGGCATGGCCCAGCAGAGGCAACAGTCCCTCGAGCAGATGATAGTGCAACAGCAGCAACTGGCCACGCTCCTCAAGGAGCATGCTGATGAATGTGGGGGTTCTAAGGCAGCCATTGAAACATCTACTGAGACACTTAGGGCAGAAATGGAGAGAAGTACCGAGAGCCTGAGGGGACAAATGGAGAGAAGTACCGAGAGCCTGAGGGGACAAATGGAGAGAAGCACCGAGAGCCTGAGGGGACAAATGGAGAGAAGCACCGAGAGCCTGAGGGGGGGAACTGCATGCGACGTCCAAAGACGTATGTGGTGAACTTGCCGCTGTGCGCCGTGTGCTCACTGAGCTCTCACAAACCCTTAGGGACATGCATGGACGTGAGCAGGCAGAGACATCATCCGTTGCAAGTTCCGTCCAGGGCAGCCCCCAACGTAGATGTGGGAGGAACCGGCGCTCCACAGGCAGGGGTGCCCCTGATACCCGGAGAGGGGGCTTGCAATAGCGTCTGCCCACTGACAATGAGCGTCATTGGACACTGGTGTTCGTGGGGGGGGTAGGAGGGTGGAGGGGGTGTGTTGTGCTTCTTTGGGTGGCGGGTCGATTGGGTGTGTAATGTCATTTCACATCTGCAATACAATTCTTCATATTCATCCAATGAGATGTGTGGACATTGATCTCTGTGTACGAGGCCTATCTTGGCGTACAGGCCACATTGTGCATGTTCCCGACACACACAGTGCCACAAGTCCCGTGTCCATGTAACAGCCACCAGGCGTGAGTGCTAGAAGCATGCATCTATGATATACTGACGAATCTCACGGGCCTCCTGTGCCTCGCGGACCCCTTGAGGTGCTGCCACATCCCCACCCTCATCATGACCATCTTCAGGTGCTAGCAGTTCTGCGTCGGGGGGCATGGCCACATTCCTACGTACGCACATGTTGTGTAGCATGACACATGCCATGACCATCTTTGCCACCTTCTCATGGCGGTACAGGAGTGCCCCGCCAGACCTGCTGAGGCAGCGGAAACGAGCCTTCAGTAGGCCGAATGCCTGTTCTATGACCACACGGGTACGTGAGTGGGCATGGTTGTAGTCCTCCTCATGCTGGTCCTGTGGGTTCCAGATTGGTGTAAGGAGCCATCTCTTCAGTGGATACCCGGCATCACCTGTATGTGGACAACAAAGGATGTTTGTGGAATGTCATTGCTACGTACGCATCCCCCCCCCCCTTCCTGCCAGGTCATTCACGCATCACCTACCCCACATACTCATGCATTAAATGAGACTCACCGAGTAGCCAGGATCGGCGCCCTGCGTGTCGCTCCATGTAGCGTGGTATTCTAGAGTTCCGCAAGACCATGGAATCATGTGTTGATCCTGGAAATCGGGCAGTACAATGTGTAAAGATCCTGTTGGAGTCACACACCATTTGTACATTGATAGAATGATATTGTTTCCGGTTGCGGTACTGGGCCTCCATGGCATGTGGGACAACCAATTCAACATGGGTGCAGTCAATGGCACCAATGCAACCCGGTATGCCGCCAAGTGCATGGAATCCCACTTTTGTGTTTGTAAGCTCCTGCTCCGAGCGTGGTAAAGAGATGTAGTCGTCTGAGTGCTTCAGGAGGGCATCAAGCACTTGGAATAGTGTCCGTGAGAATAGTGGCTGTGAAATGCCATGCAACTGTCCGACTGTGTGCTGGTAGGTGCCTGTGGCCAGGAAGTGGAGTACAGACACCACCTTCAGTAGGGGTGGGATGGCGGTTGGGCTATCTATCATGCTGACAAGGTCAGCGTGTGTCATGTCGACAATGGCGGTTATGGTGTCCCGGTCCAAACGGTAGAGGGTGTGGATCTGCTCAGCTGTGAGGTTGAACGGATTAGCTCGGAGGCGTGGGATTGCGGGCTGCCTGCGTGGTGGTAGTGGCTGTGCTGGTGGGGCTTGCTGGCCATGCCTTGCCCTCCTCCTCCTCCTCCTCCTCCTCCTCCTGCGTCTCCTCTGTGCGGCCGGTTGTTGTAGTAGTTGGCGTTCGTCTTCTTCTTGAAGTTGGAGTACTTGCAGTGCAATCAGGTCCCCCAGGCCCAACATCGCTAGTCCTGCCGGTAGCATTCTGGGGTGGGTGTGGTTGGGGGAGGGGGTTGGGTGTGCAATTTATGTGTTTTCAGGCTGTATAGCCTTCACCTGTGGTGATTCATTCCACCTGTGTCAGCTGCAATGCCTTTTGTGCGAGCACGTCCCGCACACGACGCTGCAATTCGACGCATGGCATCTTGCATTTGCATTCATGTTCTTAATCCCGATGGCTGTGGAATATTGGTTTATATGTTAATTCTGCTATGGTCCCATTGTTGCACATACTATATTTGCATTCGCGAGCAGACTTGTGAAGGGTCAGTGGAATGTAGTGCTCGATCAACGGTGGACCCTCATGCAGCACTGTACCGACGTTCACCGACGGCGGGGAGTCCCATCAGTGATTGAGGCCAGTTACCATTTTCACACACAGCCGCACTGCATAGATGTATTAGTGAATACAAGCGTTCACAGATGCCTTTTCAACGTGATGTTGCAAATTAGGAATTCGAAGGACAGCGCTTTCGGTTTTCAACTAGCGGCGTGGAGACGCCCACAGGTCTGACTGGAAATGTAACGTTCTATTGTTGAATGTCCTTGGGACAGGGCCCATGACGGGAATGCAATGATTGATATGATTGGAATGGGATGCGCTATAGCGTAGTGGACGATAAGGCAGGACGTTCCCAAATGCATGTGACTTCACTACACAAGGAATCCGGGCAGGAGCACAGTGGATTTTGAAGGCTGCATTACGCACAGACTCAATGGAAAAATCGAATGTTATGTGAGTGAATATTCAGGCGTTTTCATAACGGGATGAGGGAATGATGAATGGATGCATGGAAAGATGATTTAATTGGGAGTCTGCCATGTACATGGCTATTTGGAATCTATCCCCTTCCGCTGCGCTATGTGATGCAAGGCTGCCATAGTGGGACCATCGGCTGTCTGCCCTTGTTGAACCCTCCCTGTCTCGACGCGCCTTCAATCACTTGTGTCTATGCACGTTGAAGATCCCATCTGATGGATCCTGTTCTGACAGGCGCATGCACACAGACACTCGTTTGAAATAGTGTATTCACCTCGATTTGTGTCGTAATGATTCGCAAGTGTTTTTGGGTGCAATTGATCCTTATGAGTGGGCTAGCATGCATATGGTTGTAGGTTTGGTGTGTTGAATGAAGTGAGTAATACATATGAAGTTCGGATGCCCATACTATCATTTTTTTCATTTGGGTGACAGGTATCTCCTCCCCTTCTGCCGCTGCCATCTGTACGCCACTCCTGCAGATGGCTTCTACAGTCGACACCTGCAGCTTCGAGTTAATCAGTGGAGCACCATTACGATCTTATGGGACGATCGCCAATGGCCCACATGCCCTTACGCAGTACTAGTGGCTAGGTGCAGCATACCTAGCTTCCAGCTGGACTAGTGCCTACTTCATGGGACGGCCCTGCGGTCCTAGGCGCTTCCATGTTGCCTTTTTGGACGTTGATGTAGCCCCTGTGTGCCATGAAGGTACAGGGCGTCACACATGGGGAAGCTGGTCATTTATTGCGGATGCAGCCCACAGTAATGCTGATCATTTGTGAGTTTATGTTCAAATGGCCGTATGGGCTTGGTGATTTTGATGTGCATTAAATTTATTTTCAGATATTAACCGTGTAGCGTTATTCTTTGCTAGTAATGTGGCATATTCCGATTTGTGGCGCGATGTATTGTGAGGTGTTCTGCATTGGGTTCCGGCTTCTGGGTACAGTTGTGTGGTACGTGCTTATGCTGATGGTTGGTTTGACTACTGGCATGTGTACAGGGCTGGTGCAGTCTCCCTCAGGTTACTGCTTTGAATGTTGATTTACACTGGTGGCAAGCGATGGGGGACTGTTGTTGTTTTGTGTCATGGAATTTTCAGTTCATTTTGGTGTACTTGCACCTTCAGATGCCTGTGCTGCATCAGTACGGCAATGGTGTGTTGCCAATTGTGGATGGCCACTCACAGGGCACTTGGGGCCCCTGCATGCATTTGTTCGTTGGCATGCATGGGTGACTTGTACATTTCACTGGTTGCATGGTGTGACTGCATTGCGCCTACGAGGAGTTGTGCAATGTGGCCAGGGAGTGGAGTACAGGCACTCAGTAGGGCCATTACGGTTGGTTCGCGATGCCGTAGTTCTCGCCATGGCGGAATGGTACTTTCCGCCATGCTTGATGGCGTTAAGTGAATGTCCGCTGGGGTCAGCATTCGCATACCGTTGCGCCATGGCTGATATTGCGGTTTTGCACGGCGCGCGTGCGCGTACTTGGTGCAGTTAGCGTTGGCGTTCACTACGGTGTCGCTAATCGCATCGTACTTTACGGTGACGGGTCATGATCGCAACGGGCGGTATTCGATGGCGGTATTACATTTCCGCCATCGTTTTTCGTATTCCGCCAGGGTCGTAATGAGGGCCAATGTAAGTTAGTTTCCTGACACGCAGAAAATCCTCCTGTTCGTTGGGGATTCATAGCAAGCAGGCTAGCCTAAAGTATACTACGGTGTGCTGCTATTGCAAGATGGGCGTGTCATTTCCAATGCCTATTCGTTCATCGGTGTCTGCGGCGCGTCTTGCGTGATTGGACGCAGGGATACAGATCACTTTCCAAAGCATTCAGTCCTGAAATCATAGATATTAGGATCTTGTTGGACATTTAGGCTAGTGAACTTTGTTTCATATGAGAACAGTCTACTTTTGCTGCTTAGCAAGAGTCACGGATGCAAAGGTATGCAATGCTTTGTAAGAGATCACCTGTAGAATTAAACAGAAACAAAATGTGCACTGCCGATCATCCTGTCAAATCATTTTGTGACATTGAAATAAAGTTAACTGACACTGTAGTTCATAGGACAGCACGCAGTCCTGTATTTTGGAAGGTATCAATTTGTTGTGGGGAAAACATCCCGCCAGTTCTGAAAAACAAGCTCAAAAAGTTCCCATGAGGAAGAGATTCGGCAGAGAGAGGCAAGAATGGGTGGAAATGGCCATAGGGATTAGATTGGCCATGAGCAGGGAGTGGGTGGGCTCATGACCAAACAACACATGATAACTCAGTGTCTTGGCGCTATCAACAAATGAAATGAATAAAAACACCCGTAGGCTGTGTATGGCTCTTCATATGACATTCCTCTGATTCCCTCATCAGACGCCATGTTACCCTATCTGTACTCAAATATAATAGTTTGGCCTTATAGGTTTCCTACTATCCCAAACTAAAAAAGATGAGAACACAGAATGGCAGTGTATACCCCCATGAGAGAATAGCTGCTACCAGAAACAAGATCAATGGGCGATCAGGTCTTCATTGAAGCCCAGGGTCTTCAGGTCCTTCCTGAAGCTTAGGATCGATTCATCCAATGTGATGTGCATCAGCACGTTATTCCAGGGCCTGGGTGCTTAGCAGGAGAATGCCTGTTTCCCGATACTTTCCCTTATTGCATCACTTAGAATAGAGTCTAGCAATGTTGTGTCTTTTAGTGCTGCAGAGGCCTCCACAGGTGGTGAGCTTTTCATGAGGTAGGACAGAACTTTAGTTGTCATTGTTTAACTGTGCCAGCTGTTACGATGGGGATACAGGCTTTGAGGAATAATAATAATATCTCTCTCTAGTTTGGCTGATGTGGTTATAATTTGTTGGTCCTGTGATGAGAAATCATGCTGAACAGCTTTCAGGGTGCAATCATCCAAATGGGAAAGGGCAAGGCCTTGCTGAAACTTCTGTAGTCTGTGGCAGGGATGAAGGAGAGAGGGGGATTGAATACCAGGCTGTCTGGATTGTCCTTGCCATAATTACTGCATCTGGCAATGGAGGCTTTCCAAGCACAGGATGGCTGCTTTGGATCTGGGAAGGGCTACAATTGAGAAAACGTTTACAGGTGAGAGCAGGGGAAATGAGCTGAGATACAGCTGGTTCGCTGTTGGTTCCCTTCCGACTTGGTAACTGTGACAAAGTGCCATTCTTTGTTATTAAGCTGGAGTTCCAAAATCTAGCATGTGGGTGGGGTTTGGGAGGTCAACCGAATATTGTGAACAGGTTTAGCTAAACCCAATCAAGGTAGGTAATAGAGCAGTAAAGCTTGGACGAAGTGGGAGGCCAAAAGTGGGCTAGAGCTACAATGAGTCCACATATTACAACATCACTAATTTAAGGTATACAGGGAAGTACACAAATATTCAATGATTTATTAGAACTTTAAAATACACAGCAAGAAATAAATACTCTAGACAAATATTGTCAGACACCAACTGTAAAACAGATGAAGTTACTTTGCCGCAGCCTTCGACGTCTGCAACCTCTCAAGGCTCTCGTCAGCCTTATTGCCAAACAAATGTGCGCCATCTAAGCACATGTTCAGAAGATGGGCTTGCACATCCGGAGCAAAACCAGACTTCCGCAACCATATAAATCGGCGTATAACGGTGCTCGCAGCCACGGACCGGCTAACACTGTCGGCCATATCCAAACCCCACTGAAGGGATTTGCACATGACATCTTTACCGTCTTGCACGAGAGCAAGGAACCCATCCCTTTCTTCCCCCTCGGGAATATGCTCAGCCGCTAAAGAAACACAGTTCCACAGAGTGTGTGAGAACCTTGCTAAAGCACAAGTGGAGTTGGCCGATTTCAATGCCATGCTCCCTGCAGAAAATACCTTCCGAGCCCAACCGTCAAAGCGTTTGTTGTCCTCAATCAGGAGGGATGGTAGGATACGCCACCTGCCTTGAGGTGGCCGTAGCGGCCTGGAACACCAAACTCTCAGGAGTGGGGTGATTGGATAAATAGCTGGGGTCACTAACGGAAAGGGCAGTACTTGTTTGTCAATGATTAACAGCTGAAAGAGACTGGCCAGTCCGGTGACTGGCAAGCAGCTGCCACCCTTTTCTGTAAGGTGAGATGAAACGGTAACACCGGGTCAGAGGACGGACCTTGATCTAAAATGTCTGTTAGATCATCCTAGACAAAGTCTTCAGGAGGACTGGACCAGCCCAGATACTCCAAGACCCTAGCCATGAGCCGCCTGTACGAAGACTCAGTATGAGCCCCAGGCTCAGGCCTGCCAAATTCCACTTCCGGAGAAGTATCCAACTCACTGGCATCATGAACGGTTTGTCTCAACTCCTCCAATTGACTGTCTCCAGAAAAGACAGGAGCCGCATTATGATCAACAGGGTCCTCAAATTCAGACCTTTCTTCCTCTTCATATACGTCATCCAGAGGGAGTTGAAACCCTGGTCTAGGGACAGAAGAGGGCCTGGAGTCCAAAACCGGCCTCACAGACTTCGTCGTAGCCTTCCTTGGGGGATCCACCAAATCAGGGTACTCCAATGGTAAATTGCGGGCAATAACACCCAAGGCTTCGACGCCGAAAGTGTCGACAACCTCGGCATTGTGAGCGCCGAAGGCTTCGGCGTCGACACTGGTGCCGAAAGCGCCGTGGGCTGATAAGATAGCAAAGTGTCGAAGTCTGAGTCAAACAGATATGGCACTGACCGGGTTGACGCTGGCTTCGAGCCCTTAGCATGTTGCAGCGGTCTTGCTGGAGACGAGGACCGCGACCTGGAAGCACGTGTCTTGCGACTATCCGAATCCTTGTCTGAACGGGACCTCGAAGGTTCCTGGTGCGAGTCGAGTCGCAGACCCGAGCCTGAAGGCGTGCGAGCCACAGTACGAGACCGCTCCTTGCCGGCTTCATTAGAAGGCACGGCCGGAACTGCGTCCTGTGATTGAAATATCGCCAACATCTGCTCCTTAAAGGCAGCCCATTCCTCCGGAGTCCAGGACTTCGTCAGGCATGCCACTTCCCTTGCGGCTCCATCCTCCGATGAGGACGGGGAAGGCGACCGGTGACGGTGCTTCCGAGAACGCCGCAACAAGGAAGAAGAATGCCGGGAACCACTCTGGGACCGAGAACCCCAGGCCTCCTCCCAAAGCAGAGTCTCGTCGCTCGAATCATCGGTGGACACCCCTTTGGTTTTCGATTTAGAAGTACGGGACTTACTGGGCTTAGAACCCCTACCTACCTATGATATGATCGTTTATTTATATAGCGCCTATACACAATGTGTTTCAAAGCGCTTCAAGGCAAGGGAGGGAACAAGGAAAAATACAACCACATTCTTAAAGGCCATGAAGAGTAAGGATGTGAAATTAACTATCGTACTCGGCCTGACGACATTTCAGATAGTGCAAGAGCTAAGACATAGATAGGAAGGGAGGGGGAGAGTGGGAAGGAAATGGAAACAGACAGGTGACTACCGTACTAGGCCTGACGACATTTCTGGTAGAGCCAGAGAAAAACAAAATGTGAGGGAGAGGGGTGCAGAAAGGGAGGGGAGGAACAAAACAAGCAACTATCATACTAGGCCTGACGACATTTCAGATAGTGCTGAAGGGGTGGTGGGGAGGAAAAAAACAGTAATGGGAGGGTGGAGGAAACAGACGAGGTTGCTATCATATTAGGTCCAGGGACAATTCTGATAGAGTAAGTGCATAGAAGAAAGTAAGGGGAGGAGATAAGAAAAGGGAGAAGGGAAAGGAGGAGAGAACAGAGTAAGCAGTCAAAAAGAGTGGAGAAGCAAGAGTGGAGAGCGAATACAATTGCAGAAGTCAGTACACACAATGTTGCAAGCCAGGATACAAGATGAAGATGGGAATAGCATGATTCAGGGCCACCATGAGAACAAGATGCAAAGGAAATCCAGCATGAGAGTTGAGAAAGAGTGACACACCGTGAATGAATGAAGTCCATAAAAGTCAAATCCAGCATTGGCCACAAGATGGTGATGCTGAAGGAAGGCACCAGGTGGGTGGGGATTGCTAAGTGGTGAAAAAGAGAGGCAAGCAGGAAGGCACCAGGTGGGCGGGGCTTGCTAAGTGGTGAAAAAGAGCGGCAAGCCGGAAGGCATCAGTTGGGCGGGGCTTGCTAAGTGGTGAAAAAGAGCGGCAGGCAAGAAGGCACCAGGTGGGCAGGGCTTAGGCTAGACGACCTAGATCCACTTGCACCTGCTCCCCATCTGCAAAGGAAAAGAAGCTGGAGGGCTCCTTAAGTAGGGAAACAGAGCGGCAAGCAGGAAGGCACCAGGTCGGCGTGGCTTGCTATGCTAAGTGGTGAAAAAGAGCGGGAAGCAGGAAGGCACCAGGTCGGCGGGGCTTGCTAAGTGGTGAAAATGAGCGGCAGGCAGGAAGGAAGGCACCAGGTGGGCGGGGCTTAGGCCAGGTGACCTAGATCCACTTGCACCTGCTCCCCATTTGCCTGGAGCTTCCCCAAAACCTGGGCAGTCAGCAACTGGCATTTTGAACAGGCGTCAGTGTTGTGACTCTCGCCCAAGCACCACAAACAAATGCGATGCGGGTCGGTGATCGACATTTTCGACTTGCAGTCCCGGCAGGTCTTGAAGCAGACCGCGGAGTCGGAGGGGTCGAAGAAAAAGACACCTCTGCGAGGAAACGCACGAGGAGTGCTGAGTTCTCGAAGGAAACACGTTTGCGGAAAAAACAGAACGGAGGGTACGGGCGCCGTGTGTCCTATTTATAACATCCAGTGACGTTGCCCTCGACGGAGGCCTTCGAGGGACATCGACGCAGGACGCCCTCTGCCGAAAAAATTTCCGAAGTGCACAACTGTGGACATTATATGTCAAAGATGTGGAATACGTTGGAGGACACAATCCATTTGAAGTATAAATTTACCCTTCAGAGAAGATAGAAAGCATTTGATCTAATAACCATTGTAAAACAGTAAGTACTCAGATTCATAAAATTCGTTAGAAACACTTTAAAGCAACCATAAGTCAATGTGCTACTCTTAGTAAGTCTAGTTCTAAAATGGTTTGGTCCTTGTGCCCTAAAGTCACCAGTTCCAAAGGTATACTTTTCAGGTAAGTTTAGTATGTGATTGGACGATGCCAGTCGTTGTGAGTCAAAGTTAAAAAAGTTAAGGGAAGTTCAGGTAAGTAACTCTCTCAATCCCACTAAACTAGAATAGTCCAAGCAAGGGATCCATGACCAATTTATGTGATGAATCCGATGGAGTCACCACGGATTCCCAGGTGGTGACCTCCCATTGGCCAGGGGACGGCAGCTGCTACATGATCCTGACCCTTGGGGTGGCTATATGAGGGAGGACCACATGGGAGGAGATCACTACTGGTGAGATGCCATGACTTCATCAGACAAGATGCAGTGTCCTCCCTCCCCCTTCCCATGAGGAAGATCCTCAAATACCCAAAGCTTTAATGAATATTATCAGGTGTTGGTTCCTCTTCTAGAGGGGGTAAAGAAACCTCTTTTCATTATTCCTTATATCAAAACCCCATCTTTGACCTAGACGAACAAGTTGCTTACCAACTGATAACGTTCTTTCGACCGGATGTTCCTCCAACGCATTCCACATCTTTGCCATGTAATGTGCACAGCTGTGGATATGATATGTCAAAGATGTGGAATGCATTGGAGGACACAATCCATTCAAAACACAATGCTTCTAATAGACCTTTGTAAGAAGATGTCCGCTCATGTAAAACTACTGAAAAAAATGACCTAAATGTTATATAAGGAATGGCATCTATGTACTCCATCTCCCATAATCCCTGAAGTACTGTGACGAGGAGGATGAAAGAGTTGGTACAAGGTAACAGAAGCCTGACGCTCAATGTGCACAAGACATTTAAAGAGGGAACTACAGAGTGTGGCAGGAGAAGATGTCAGCTCCAAAGAGAAGGCTTTCGAGTGCAGGAGACACGTACCAGTGTGACGGAGCAGAGGCATCCGCAGAAGCTGAAGGAGAGTACGAGCAGGAAGTGCTGTGGAGACGCTGGGAGCCGCGAGAGAGGTCCTGGGTGCTATGCAGCTTGAAGAAGAAGCATTCTCCAGATCGGGACCTGATGTCATGATGCCTACCCCCGGAGCACCAGGCCAGGCCCAGCACCCCCGGAAGCAGGCATCATGCCCTCGGGTAAAAGCCCAGCGGCCCCTTATAGGGGCTCTTTGGACTCAGTCCTGGCGCCTTTGGCGCCAGGCTCATGTTGGACATCATAAAGGGAGGTGTTTTGAGCACTTACCTGATGCAGACCATGCTGCACGCTTCAGGCCTCCCTGAGACCTGAAAGGGACTATTTTTTCATAGGGACTATTTTTTCACTCGGGCGTGGCCAGGGAAGGATACATACCTAGTTGGGGAAGGATACATACCTGGGACTTCTTTGGAGGCTATTTAAGCCACGCCCAGAGAGTAGCTCATGCTTCGTGTTGTTCTGCTTCCTGCAGCTTAACGCTCACCGTGTCTGCTCCTGCTCCTGGACTCCAGCCACGCCCGCCTCGAACCTGGAAGACCTGCAAGGAAGGAAGAGAAGAGAAAGGTGAAAACCAAGGACTATTTCAAACTTCTTGCCTGCATCCGGAATCTTCTTGCCAGCATACCTGAAGAAAGACTTCCATTTAAAAGCATTGCGTTGCTCGCTGCAGCGCCACGCTTCACTCACCTGTCATCGAGACATCGAGACATCTCCCGGCTCCATCGCGGCTGTCAGCATCGGACGCCACATCTCTGCACCTAGGGGAGAGAGGAAGAAACAAAAGTGAGCAGAAGGAACACAGAAGGAAAGCCTGATTAACAGCCATAATACTTACCGGCTTTTCTTCCACATTTCGGGTCGGCGCCGCCCCGTTAGCAGGTACCGTACCCCGGCCCCTATGGGGAAAGGACAAGAGACATTTCTGGGGGATGATAAGGACATTTAGAGGGATCGCCCTCATCACTACTCACCTCGGCAGTTTAACCCCTCGACGCATCGCCTTCATTATGCACCTGAAATAAAGGACAGATCACAGGTTAGAAAGACAACATAAAGGGGGCCTCACTTGAACTTTGAACTTTCATACTTACGGCGCATCGCTCAGGAAAGTCAAGTGGATTTTGCCAGCGCCATTCTGAAAACCAGTGAAGTAACTGGACGAACACGCGCCCCTGCACAGAAGCAGGATGGAGAGTTCATCCTTCCAAACCATAAGGTGAGCTTAAACCGGGGTTTGGAGGAAGTTAGAGAGGAACGAAGGGGGAAGGAGGAAAGGGGGGACCTAGCACACTATTCTGCAGACTGTTAATCCCCTTTCTCATCTGCAGAAGGATATTCCTACGGGCCAGGCAAGCACGATTTGGAGGTCCTGTCCAATCGGTGTTCCGGGTCCTGCGCATCACGCTAGAAGAGGCCACAGCAATCCAGACTAGACCAGCGCCCCCGTGGGAACCAGGTGAGCGTTACACCTGAAGGGCAGCAAGTTTGTGACTGTGGAGCCGTGAAGGAAGCCGGCAGGATACCTGCAGCCTCCAGAGCAGGAGAACCGGTGAGTTGACCTGAAGCAAGTGGGGACCCGGGGCGTTCCGGCAACCACACCAACAGCAGTTAGAACATTTTGAGATTACTGACGCCGAAAATACAAGACGTTTATTTGAATGCAGAAAAGGCAAAGTACAGATCAAACCCCAATAAGAAGTTTGTTTGAATGCAGAAACGGCAAAGTACAAAGTCAAGTCCCAGTGTGATACAAGTGCAGGAGATGCAAGTGTGGGGCAAAGTTTGAAAAATACCACCACAGACAGATATACAAAGTACGCCATGGTATATAAAGTTGTGGTGATACAGAGGAACTATGAAACGCATATAAGTCCTGGCAAGAGAAAGATACCAGGCAATTGAAAACGCATAAGTAGTCCTGGCAAAAGAAGGATACCATGAAATTGAAATGCATACAAGGTTATGGCAAAAGAAGGATACCAGGCAATTGAAATGCATAAGAAGTCCTGGCAGTAGAGTACAAGAGGCAGTTGGAATTACATGAAGAGTCCTGGCAGTGGAGCATACGAGGCAAGTTGTAATGCTACAATGAATATTAAAGAAGAATAGTGTTTTGCAAGTTAAAGGAAATACTTGCGTTGAAGAAAGACTGTTGTAGAATATTGTGAATCAAAGAGTCATAAAAGGAAGTCCTAGTAAAAGAGACATTGCTATCCATTTCAGAATGAAGGGGAAGGGAATTACCCTATTGGTGCCAGGTCTTTCACCTTGGAGAACATGTTTGTGGCGGTATTCTAATCTTCAGGTGTGAACACATTTTATTTGCAAATATCAGGTTGAAGACATTTTCTTCCACACTTTTTGCTTTGGTTGTAGTGTGAGAGTCAGGATAGGATGTTTCGGGCACAAGGACGGCTTTTCATTAGACATCCTGACACAGACAGATCCTTAGTTTGTGTTTATAGGCAGGGAAACTCCTCTTTACCATAGGGTCAGAGAGGCTTTTTCCCAACCCATTTCCATTTGAATAAAAGTCTTTAACCAAAAACATGACAACTTTGTGTCTGGCTTTCTTTTCTGAACCCTCACAGTTACCACCAACCTAAGTCAGGAAACAGAGTTAGGGGTAGGTCTTTACGCCTATGTAACCCTATTGAGGACAGGGCAGGAAAAGAAACAGGTATGTTAGCCTACCCCCTGACTTCGATTTCTCCAGAGACCACTTCTGAAGTTCCGGATTCCGTCAAGGACACAGTCTTCAGTGCATGGTCTGGTTGAGAGAAGCCCAGGGTTTGCGAGTGTGGAGGTCTCTTTCAGATGCAGGATTTAGTTGTATTCAGTCGTGGTGCTTGTATCTCGGTTCCACTGTAACAGGGGGGGTAGTCTTACCCTATCGAGTTTAAATATTTGCAAAATCATTTACATGCAAGCATTATTTGAACCCTTGTGAGAACACATCTAGATGGGACATTTAGCATTTTATCCCTTCAGCAGGCTACTTGTGAAAACACATAGATATTCAAAATGTAGATATCCAGCTTTTTATTATTTAGCTGATATGCTAAATGTTTGAAAATAATCAATACAGTACAAAGTTGTGCAATGAAACAGCCATATATTAATTTCAGGGCATAATAAATGCACTTCAACATATGAAAATCAAGTAGTTGGGTGATCAGAGCATCGTGAGAACAAATTAAGTGGACACATATGCGAAAAGACAACTCATGAGGTAATCAGAAGGTTGTGAGAGCAAATTAAATGAACACAGAGTAGTCCAGATTTAGTGAATTGGAGACTTAGATCAAGAGTCTCCTGTGCCAGGCTAGAATATGACCTCGTGTTTGGTATCTCGGTTTCAAACACCAACCAGTTGAATACCCTTGCAAAGAAAAGATGAAGACTTCTGCAGAGCAGGATACCTCCAGGGAGCGAAGAAGATGATTGCAATGGGAGTCATCACGGTCTGGCAGTGACAGGCGTTCTACAATGGACAAACAATGGAGCAGGCTCTGCAGAGCTTAAGCTGATGCAAGAAGGCTGAAAAGGTAGGAGTAGGCTTCTTGTAGTACACGGTCAAGATCCTCTAAGTTCCAGGGATGCCCTCGGAACGGCTGCAGCGAGTGTTAGGAAAGAGTTTCTTTTTGAAACTTTCCATATGTGGTTTACTATGGAACCGGTGAAAAACCTAGAGGTGACTCACCTGCTAGTCCCCGGAGATCTGTCATCCAGGTTGCCAGGACATGGTCATCACTATTGGATTCGTTCCTCAGGATGGACGAGTGAGGCAGGATCACCTGGATGGGGGTTCCCCGGAGAGTGGAAGTAGGACACTGATGGGTGAGACGCGGTATCCCCCTTCTTTTTTAAATTTTTTTATTTTTAAATCAAGGCAGGTTGACAATTACACAACATTATAAGCAACAATTTAGGCATGTTGATCCCCAATTCTTCTCTCCAGATCTCCCCCCCCCTTCACCCCTCCTCCCCCCGGTCCCCGAGACTGAATTCCTCCTGCTTGGGTTGCCCGCTATGCACCTCATCGTCTATGTGTCTCCTTCAGGGTTCTCTTGGTCCTTCAGGGTCCACCGGGCCTTGGTGGGTTTGTAGGTCAGGGCGGGGAATCGCTGGTCATATTCTAGTATTGGGGCCCAGATATTCTGGAATCGGTGGAGAGTTCCCGCCTTCGCTGCTGTCACCTTTTCCGCAATCAATATATCCCAGAGCTTTGTCCACCACTGGGCCATGTGGGGGCCTTCTGGGAATTTCCAAGAGTGGGCCAGCACCGTTTTCCCTGTTAGCAGACAGTGGGTCAGTAGTTTTGCTTTGTTTCTGGAGCGTGGGTAGATCGCGGGGATTGGAACTCCCAACAGGGCTGGCTCTGGTTCTAGCGGGATCGCTGTTCCGGTGATTTGTGTGATGGTTCCCAAGCATGATTTCCAGAATTGCTGGATCTTTGGGCATGTCCACCACATATGGAAAAAGGAGCCTGTGTAGCCACACCCTCTCCAGCAGGAATAGTCTAGTTGAGGGTTTATATGGTATAGTCTAAGGGCCGGGTAGTACCACCGTAGCATGATTTTATACGCGCATTCTCTGTTGGTGATGCAGGTAGATGAGGCATGTGTTCTAGTCCAAATGTCTACCCAGGTTTGGTTTTCTATTGGGTGTCCCAGGTCTGCCTCCCATTGGGCCATGCAGCGAGTACTTGTGATCAGGAAGTCGCCCAGAAAGCGCCTATATAGGGTGGATACCCTCCCACGAGCCAGGAGGTCCCCAAGTGTTAGTTCCAGGGCGGTGAGGGGGCGTGTTGCTGCCTGCAGAGTTTGGGGGTGCGAGCACCAGTGGCGCAGTTGGATATAAGTAAATCTGTCCCTTTCATGGAGTTGGAACTTTTCCTTACATTGCTCAAATGTGAGGGGTGCCTCTCCCGCGTACAGCTGATCTATGGTCTCCAGGCAACCATTTATCCAGTTTTGGAAGTTGCGGGGGTGCGCTCCCGGCGAGAATGCTGGATTATGAAAGATCTGGGATTGTGGGCTCAAACCTCTTGGCACTCCCTTTCGTTTCAGTGCCCAGTCCCAGGAGCTTAGAGTATGTTTGGTTGATAGGAGAAGGTCTCCCCAGTGCGCTCTGAGGGTGGGTGGGATGTGTGGCAGAAATCGTAGGGACAAGGGCACTTGTTATTGTTCCAGTTCTACCCATCTAGGGCGGTTTGTGATAGTTTACCACGCCTGGATCTGTGCTAATTGGGCCACCACTCTGTAGGCCTGCAAGTCTGGGACCCCCAACCCTCCCAGTCTGGAGCCCCCCAGTAGCGTTTTGAGGGGGATTCTCGCCCTCTTACCTTTCCAGATAAATTTCAGCATCTTTCTCTGTATATCACGGAGGGTTGGTGCGGGGATCGCCACTGGAAGGGAGGCACAGGCATACAGGAACCTCAAAGGAGATTCATCTTACAGGCTGTGATGCGTCCCAGCAGTGAGATCTCCTGGGTCGCCCAACGTTTCAGGTCTCCTTCCAGTTCTTTGAACAACCGGGGAAAGTTAGCTTTATATGTGTCTTTTGGGTCTGCTGGGATGTGGACCCCCATGTAAGGGATAGCCCTTTTTTGCCATGTAATCGGGCACATCTTGGCCAGTGGTTCTCGCTCTTTCGGGGTGAGGCCGATGCTTAGGGCCGATGATTTGGCGAAGTTTACTGCAAAGCCTGAGACTTCTCCATAGCTGGCTATTTCTCTTGCATGTTTCAGGGATGAGTGGGCCTCTGAGATCGTGAGCAGTATGTCGTCTGCATATAGGGCGATTTTGTGCTGTGTGGGGCCGATCTGTGGGCCCTTGATCCGGTCGTTTCGCCTAATTCTCTGGGCAAAGGGCTCCATAGGGAGTGCGAAGAGCAGAGGTGACAGCGGGCAGCCCTGTCTGGTTCCACAGGACAGGGGGATTGGAGCCGAGCAGTGTCCATTGATTCTCAAGAAAGTTCTTGGTCCGTTATAGTTGGCCAGGACCATTGTTTGGAATGCTGTCCCAAAGCCAAAGGCGCCTAAGGTGTTTTTCATGAATGTCCAATCCACCCTATCAAATGCCTTGGCCGCGTCCAGGGCCATTAAGACCAGTTTCTGGGAATTCCAGGAGGCAAGGTCCACCAGGTTCAGGGTTCTCCGGATGTTGTCTCCTGCCGCCCGGTGTAAGATGAAGCCTGCCTGGTCCGGGTGGATGACCTCCGGTAGGACACGACTCAGACGGTTCGCCAGAATTTTAGAGTATATGTTCGCGACTATGTTCAGAAGTGCAATCGGTCTGTAGGAGGTCAGGTTTCTCTGATCTTTTCCTGGTTTGGGCAGGAGGATGGTAGTTGATTTCTGCATCGATGGGGTTACCGATCCCGTTTCCCTGAAGGAGTTGAAGAGGGGAATCAGCTGGGGGGGGGGAATCTGCTGGGGTCTGAACAGTTTATAGAACCTGGTGAAAAATCCGCCCGGGCCCGGGGCTCGTGTTTTGAGCGACTAAATGGCCTCCTCAATCTCTTCCTCTGTAATGGGCTCCTCCAGTTCACCTCTTGCCATGTCGGGGAGTCGGGGCAGTGCTGCCTTTTGCAGGTATTCTGTTTGTTGCGATAGGTTCCGTGGGGTTGCTGTCATGATCTGTGTCAGATGGTCTACCGCTAGTTGCTGTTTTTTAAGTTCTGAGTGTTGTATGACTCCATTGGAGTCGCGCAGGCCAGCGATCACATTAGTTCATCTCCGCTTGGCCAATTTGGCCACCAGGAATTTATTCGCCTTGTTGTTCTTCGCGTAGTATGATTGTTTGACCTTTGCCATGAGTAGTGCGGTTGTTCCGCGTAGGGGGCTTCTTGATTTTTCCTGGCTGTGCGTATGGTTCGCTGCGTCCTGGGAGACCAACCTTTTTTCTTGTGGACTTCCTCTGCCTGACTCAGCTCTTCTTCCAAGGCTATCCGGGCCTGTCGCCTATTCCGGTGGTGGGCCGCTCACTGGGCGATCAGGGTGCCTCTAATCACTGCCTTCATGGCGTCCCAGTTATTCGCCACAGAGGTGTTCGAGGCCGGGTTTTCCTCGAAGACATTTTTAATCTCCTTTGCAATCTTGTCTCTTGTTGCCATAGCGTTGAGGATCGGGTCATATAAAGACCATTTACGTGAGTTGTTGAGTTTGGGGTTCTGGACCCGGAGTTTTAAGATCACCGGAGCGTGATCGGATATGGCTCTTGTGCCGATGGACACCTCCTTGACAAAGGCCAGGGTTTGAGGGGAGGTTAGGAGGAGGTCGATCCTCGAGAAGGTTCTGTGGACGTATGAGTAAAAGGAGTAGTCTATTTCGGTGAAGCACCCGCCATGTGTCCACTATCTCTAGGGATCTGAACAGCTGGAGGAGGCTCAGCGCCTGAGTAAAGTCGCTCAGAGTCGGGGGGTGTGATCTGTCTTTGGTGGGGTCAGGAACCCCATTGAAGTCCCCTCCGATTATCGTTTGACCCTCTACGAAACGTGCGAGGGAGGAACCCAGTGAGTTATAGAAGTTCGATTGTCCAGCGTTGGGGGCGTACACCGAGATGAAGGTGTATAGGTCTCCTAGCAGAAGGCATTTGACCGCTATGAATCGGCCTTCTGGGCACGTTTTCATTTCCAGTACCTGTGGATTTAAGTCCTTTCTGAAGAGGATCGCAGTGCCTCCCTTTTTGGTTGCTCCAGAGGCGAAAAATTGAAGTGGGAGTTGCCGGGAGCAAAGTCGGTTAACATCTGCCAGTAGCAGGTGGGTCTCCTGAAGCATGGCTACCGCAGCTTCCTCGTCCTGGAGTTTTAGTAGAATTGCCTTTCGCTTGCTAGGAGAGTTCAGTCCATTGACGTTTAGGGAGAGAAGTCTCAAGGTCTGATGGTCTGATATCACTTCTCTCCCCGTCGCTTGGTTTGGGGGGAGTCATAGAAGGGAGATTCAACCCCCAACGGGGGGGCCGCAACTTTAACTGGTGGGTGGGCCGACATTGTGAGTACGGACGCACCCCCGGTCAACAGGGCTAACTGTCCAATCATACTGTGGTTTTCCAAGGAACTAGAGTTGGAATGTATCCTTGGAGTGGGTATGAGCCATGGGTATGGCCTGCCGCCACCGTCGTTGAGATATATTAGTTTAGAAGTGAGGTGGTGGATCCCTGTTAGGTGAGGCCAGGTGAGCCGAAGCTGGAGTAGTATCGGTTCCCTGGGACACGGAACCGCCTTTGATCATCTCCTCCTGTTCCGCTGTATTTTCGACCATGAGGACCGTCTGGGCTTTGGGGAGGGGGGTGGCTCAGGGTCCCCAGCCCCCTCTGGGTGAGGTTGGGTGCATGATTTTATCTGCGTCTTCGAGGTAGCTAATTCGGTGCAGGGTGCCTTTATATGAGAACTGCAGAGCTGTTGGAAATAACCATCTGTATCGGACCTGTTGGTCCTGGAGGAAAAGTGCCAGGGGTCGGAGAGCTCTCCTTTTCTGAAGGGTGAGTAATGAGATGTCTTGATAGATCTGAAGTGGGGTGCCCTGGAAGGTGATATCATCTCCTAGACGGCTGATCGCTGAGATAGCCTCTTTGGTTGTGAAGAAGTGGACCCTGGCAATAACATCGGGGGGATCTGAGTCCATCCCCCGGCGTGGGCGTAGCCTGTGGGTTCGGTCCAGCAAGAGCTGAGATTTGTCTAGGTCTGGGAGTAAAGCCTCAAAGAAGCTCCCCACGTAGTCCGCCAGTTTGTTGTCGGGGATGGAGGCTGGGACGCCCCGAATGCGGAGGTTGTTGCGACATGCCCTGTTTTCCAGGTCCTCCTGTTTAAATTCCAGGATCTCGTATTTGTGCTGCAGGGTATTGATGGAACTCTGGATTTCCGCTAGGGTGGTTGTGTGATCCCTTGAATGGTCTTCGATTTCTCCGAGCCTCTGCTCGACCTCCGTTACCCTCTGGTCTGTCTGCTCCACTTTAGTGGTGAGTTCTGAGAGGCAAGAGAGGAAGGTATCCCCTTCTTATAACAACTTTTCCCCATCCTACCAAGTAGGACACACAGAAACTCTAGGCCCCCCCCATATACCCCCTTTCCGACACAAACACTTTCGCACACCATGAAAGACAACGGACTAACCACAGAGCCGTTTACCTGACATGTCCCAACACAAGGGTCAGGCAATTGACCAGAATCATGTAGTTGGGATGAACGTGCACTACCTTTATTAAATCATAATTAGTTCAACTTGTCTGATGCTGATTGGATTAGAGTGGGGTGCAAACCCGTTGGAAAGGTGCCTCTGTGAAAAGGCACACAAGAGTAAGCAAAAGTGTGGACCAAGGCCGTGAAGCCTGCGGTGCAGGCTGCACACTCAGTTACCACTACGTGGTACGATTACTTAACACATTTTTGTCAGTAATTATTCTTCAATCGTTTTCTTAGATTATCTTTAATAATACCAAAGTTTATTCATTATCTCATTCGTGCTACGCAGTTATGAGTCACTGGTTTAACAGATGCATCACATGAGCTCTAGTTGGCCAATGCATTTCAGATCAATATCCTTCGTCAGGGCCAGCTCATCCTGGTTAATGTTGCGTCTTAACCAATTACTGATTGGGTCAAAGTCCCAGTAGATACCAAAGT
Source organism: Ambystoma mexicanum (assembly GCF_040938575.1). Classification (NCBI taxonomy): domain Eukaryota; kingdom Metazoa; phylum Chordata; class Amphibia; order Caudata; family Ambystomatidae; genus Ambystoma; species Ambystoma mexicanum. The sequence continues at coordinate 564,411,444 of NC_090933.1, forward strand.
GTAACATATCAACAATAAATACATGTATCGTGATGTACGTTATCGGTTCCACATTGCAATCAGTTCATTATCATCATTATTACCAAACACATGTCATGATAGCCTCATAAGTTAATAATAGGCAAATCGGTATGAAGTCATCCCAAACATGAATTAATGTTCACATATATCACCGTCACGATAGATGAACGGTGTCTGGTCACCACCCCAACCCCAAGGATATATATTCACATTTAGCCAGGTCGCAGGGGGCGTGGCTAGGCAGCCATGGAATAGGCTGTTTCACTTGAGAGCTCCGTGATCCAATCAACGATCCAAGATAGCGCGTGCTGAATGACTGTACAGTTCAGCTACAAAAGAACATCAAAGGTGCATGAATATGCTGGGACCAGGAAGCGCGAACCAGCTGGAGGTCGAAACAGTGTAGCAGGAGAAATGCTACTTTGAATCTCGGGTTGCGAGCCGCAAAGCCGACAACAAGATGGCGGCGACCTGAGACAAAGTGTAGTGATAAGAAAAGCGGAGAAGTGGGCAGCCGAGAGAAAACAAGCCGACAAGTCGCTGCGGAGAGCTGCAGAGAGCTTGTCAGCTGGGACAGCGTTGTAATACTGGCTAATGAGCAGACGGGGACGCAGAGCGCACAGACCCACTGCGTGAAGCTGGCAGCCTCGGCTGCATGCAACTGATTGGGGAGCGTCTGGAAGCTCTCTGCCGTGTGCGCTTTGTGAACGCGCTGCGGGCAGAGGACGGCCCGGTGAGCGGAGCTAAAGGCCTGGCCCTGAGGTCCAGAAGGAACAGATGCGGTTGGAAGGCCGGTGCCCCCAGGGGCACCAACGCTGACAGAAGGGGGAGACACCAGAGTAATCAGGGCCTGCGGCCCAGCAAAGGTGAGCGCAACGCCACAGAGGTATAGTGGGCGCTGGGAGGCCCCACTGCACAACGCACCTGGCAGTATTAAAGCAACCCTAACAGACAAAGTACACATATGTTCGGATGGTCATTGCAATTGGAAGCTGCGGGGGCAGTGCAACAAAATGAGGGTGAAGGCATGAAATGCTCCCTACTGCCCACACATAACGGACCGCAAGGACAACGGGCAAGTGCCAAAGGAAACAAGCCATAACAGAGCGGCCCAGTAGCGCTGTGACCCCACAGAGGGGTGCAAGGGCCACACCCCAAGTGACACATGGTGACCCCAGGAGGCAAAGGCAACACAGCACATGCCATGTGAGGGCGATATTACGGGCAGGGGTGCAGAAGAAATGGAGAAAACCGCAGCAAGCAGCAAAACTGCGAACTAAGGGCAGCCCCACTTACTGCCACGAGACATTAGGCCTGAGCCATACACTAAGGGCTGGCTGACACTGCATTCGATGCAAACCTGCACATTGCTGGCGAAACGGATCCTGGGTGAAGACGGGGGGGAACAAACAATGCCAAGGAGGCCCACATATTGAAACAACAGGTGGCCAACCTCGAGAACCGAGCGGAAGAGGCCGAGGGAAGAGCAAGACAAATAACATACGCGTGGTCGGCCTGCCAGAGGGGCGGGGGGGAGACCAAGACCCCACGGACTCTGTGAAAAACATGATTATACATGAAATAGGAGCTAGCAAACTCTCCCAGGGGTTCACACTCGAACGCGCGCACAGGGCCCTGATGAGGAAGCCGCAACCTGGAGCCCCCCTCAAGCAAATATAGCGAAGATCCTGAACTGCAGGGATAGAGAGAAGATTTTGGAATTCTTTCGGAAAGGAGGGACGATAACAAGGGCGTCTGTGACCATCACTGCATACCCTGATTACGCCATGCTGGTGCAGAGACAGCGCTATAACTATGTAGCAATCAAGAGGAGTCTGCGCACAGCTGGATTCAAATACATGCTCCTGTATCCTGCAAAGCTCAAGATTTTGCACAAAGGCAAAGCGCACTTTTTTGACACCCCGAAGAACGTGGCGACATGGTTGGACGCACGGCTGTCCGGAACGAGATGAGGAGCAAGGCCAAGAGGAACACGATAAGCGATTCAGTAGCCAAGCATGATAAAAGGCAGGAGGGGGGGGGGCAGGGGCAGAGACTGTAGGACAGATGACACTGGCGCGGCTAGAAACTATAGTAATGGGAAATTGTAACATATTTCACTTGAACACGCTGAACTGGAATATAAATTGTAAAAAGCAAAATGGGCAGAGTTAAGCGCGCTTAGCTTGATGAGCAAAATAGGAGTCACAAGATGGAGACAACCTACCCCAGGGAGTTCGAGTAATAGGAACGCCACTAGGGCGATATCTCCCTGCTGAGCCATGAATACGGCAATTGCTGGAAAAGGGCTAGGTGCGGGCGTGCCTGAGATACAGGGATGGAGCTGGGCAACAGTTGGGAAGGGGTAGAGGGAAGAGGGGATTGAAGGGTGAGTTGGGGCGGGGGGTAAGGGGAGAGGAGGGGGTTTGGGGGAAAAGAGGAGGCAGGGAAGAGGGAATGTTGGGAGTTGGGGAGTGTGTTGGGGCTGGGAAGGGGGAGGGAGGGCGGCTGGTGAAGTTGAAGTGTTTATAGTTAGGGGGAGTTTATGTTGGGGAACGAGCCTACACGTAATGGGGAAAAACTTAGATATGGACTGTGCTTGCGGAGGGAGGAGCGGGATCCTAATACATCATGGGGGACCTTAAAGTAATTACTTGGAAAGTTAGAGGGCTCAATAGTTATTTAAAGAGGAACAAGGTTATGATGTGTCTGCATAGACAGAAAAAAGACATAGCCATGATACAGGAGACTCACCCTACGCAAAAAAAGTTGGAGGTAATCCGGAAGAAGTAGAGAGGGACCGTTGTAGGCGCAACATATTCGGCCTATGCGAGAGGGGTGATTACATGTGTAGCACCGCATGTCCCATTCCAGCTACTACAATCTACATTCAAGCAGACGGGAGGATGGTTATAATAAGAGGGCTGGTGGAAAATAAGGAAATAAGCATTATAAACACATATGCCCCGAACCAGGACACAGCGGTATACTTTAGGACGTTATATAATAAACTCAGCACGTGCGTAGGGGGAGCGTGATTTGGGGAGGAGACTTCAACTGCGCACTAAATCCGAAAACAGACAGATCAGATGGTAAAATAGATAGACCTATCCCAGCCACCAGAGTGTTGCTGTCACTCTTAACGGATTTCGGGTTCGAGGATGCATGGAGGGTGCACCATAAGCAGGACAGACAATATTCACATTATTCGTCCCCACAAAATGTACACACCAGGATGGATTATATGCTTACCACGCAGGAGCTAATGGTAGAAATAGCGCAGACAGAATATAAAGCGAGGGTCCTATCAGACCACTCACCTACGATATTGGTATGGCAACACGGGCCCCCCGGAGCAAGGATACCAATGTGGCGCCTCAGGGCAGAAGCGTTGAAGGACACAATCTTCAGGGAGGACTTGAGGGAGGAAATAATAAGCTATTTTGAGATCAACACTGGCAGTGTTGAGACAGCGGGTATGCTCTGGGAAGCCTTTAAAGTGGTAGTGAGGGGGATAGCCATAGCTAATTCCAAAGGCCTACAAGGAAAGATATTAGCCAAACTGCAAGACGCAGAACAAGAATTAGAAAGAGCGCTAAGAAGGAGAGCCAATACCAAGGAAGATAATGAAGCAGTATTCAGGCTGCAACAGAAATGTGCTGGGCACTGGGATCGATTGTTTAACATGAACTACAAAAGTACATAGAGAGGCAGCATGCAGGGGGAGATAAACCCGGCAGGGCCCTGGCATGGCTATATAAGAGTGAGACCCCCGAGACCCACAATCAGAACAATAACGAAAGAAGATGGGCGCATAGTGAACACCCAAGAAGGCGTTAATCAGGAATTTGTAGACTATTACCGACTCCTGGACGAAGACAAAAAGGGAAGACACCTGGAGGACATAGGGTTGCCGCAAATTAGCACAGAGGAGCGAGAGGAGCTGGAAGTCTCCATTATTCTAGAGGAATTAGAGGAGGTAGTGGTGCAACTACCCACCTGCAAGGCTCCGGGGGCTGATGGACTCCCTAGTGAATTTTATAAAATGTATAGAAATTAGGTGCTCCCCCCGCTTTTAGCAATGCTAAATGAGGCATATGAAGTGGGCAGGCTACCGGAATCCCTTAGAGAGGCGATCATCATACCGCTCTCTAAACCCAATAAACCTGGTAATGATTGCAGCTCATATAGACCGCTGTCAATGCTGAATCAGGATAGCAAAATCCTAACAGGAGTTCTGGCAAATAGAATGAAGAGGATTATTAATAAATTAATACACCCCGACTAGACCGGTTATGTCCCTAATAGGACTATATCCAACAACCTCAGACGACCATTGAACCGAGTCATTGAACACGCGAATGGGGACTGTATCGCTGGATGCAATAAAGGCCTTTGACTCCGTCAAATGGCCCTGGCTGATCACGTCCCTGACCAATTATGGAATACGACCTGGGTACCTCCAATGGTCAGACTATTATACAGCGCGCCGCTTGCCAGGGTTAAAACAAGAGCATTAATATCAGAGAGGTGGCAACTCAGTAGAGGTATTAGACAGGGATGCCCATGGTCCCCTAAGCTATGCATCTTAGCCCTAGAACCCCTGGTAATATACCTGAGGCAGCAGTATGACATGATAGGCATTGCCATAGGAGAAGGAACAAGTTACTTACCTGTAACTGTTGTTCTCCAGCATGGGTCTGGCATGGATTCACATGCTCATGAATATTCCCCGTCGTCAGGCTGGGAATCCTCGGTAAAGAAAAAACCAGTAGCAGTTTCGTTTCTGATCTGTCTTTCGTAGTAATAACCAATCACTGATCTCTGCGTCATACTGACCACAGCCAATGACTGCCCTCTACCTAAGCCCCGCCTCTGGCAGCCATCTTCAGATTTGGAAGCACGTGAAGTGGCAGTATGACCAAGTGAAGAGCCGCAGAGGGGTAGGCGGGAGGGTTCGCATGTGAATCCATGCCAGACCCATGCTGGAGAACAACAGTTACAGGTAAGTAACTTGTTCCTTCTCCAGCATGGGGTCTGGCATGGATTCACATGCTCATGAATAAAGAATACATAGCAGTACACACATGCACAACCACGGGAGGTGGCAACGGCTCAATATTAAGCATCACATCAAACTCAACATTAAGCATCTTACCTCCTCACCAGGCTCACCTCAGGCGAACAGGTTGCGCAGCACTGCTTGGCCGACCCTGGACTCCTCCCTGGAATCCCGGTCGACGCAGTAGAATTTCGTGAAGGTGTGCGTCGACCTCCACGTAGCAGCCCTGCATATGTCCAGCAGGGGCACACCAGATAGGAACGCCGTGGTAGCTGCGATCGCTCTGGTGGAATGGGCTCTCGGACGGCCAGGCAGCGGTCGGTTTGCCAATCGGTGACAGTAGATGATACAGCCGGAGAGCCATCTGGAAATGGAAGCCTTCGAGAGAGCCTTCCCCTGATTGACAGGTCCAAAGTTCACAAAGAGTTGTGACGTCTTCCGAAAACACTTCGTGCGGTCCACGTAGAACTTCAGCGCTCTAGCCACATCCAGCGAGTGCAAAGTCCTCTCAGCCGGCGACGAAGGCGACGGGAAGAACACAGGCAACACCAAGGGTTCGTTGAGATGGAAGTCCGACGGTACCTTGGGCATGAAGGAGGGGTGCGTCCTGAGCACTACCCTCGTGTCGTGAAAAGTCAAGTACGGGGCCTTGCAGGAAAGGGCCTGGATCTCTCCCACTCGTCGTGCGGAGGTGATGGCCACAAGAAACGCTGTTTTCCACGACAGGAATTTCAACGGAGCTGAGTGCAGAGGCTCGAACGGAGGTCCCATGAGATTGGTCAGCACCACGTTGAGCTCCCACGCCGGGGCCGGAGCCTTCACCGGCGGGAACGATCTGAACAGTCCCTTCATGAACTCTTTCACCAGACGATGAGACCACAAGGACGTCCGCCCCGTGGTTCTGGTGTATCGGGAGATCGCAGCAAGATGGATCTTGATGGACGCGTGAGCCAGTCCAGCTTTGGCCAGCGTCAGCAGGTACGGCAGTACTTGGGGGGCCGTAATCCGTAGAGGGTTAATCTTCTGTGCGTGGCACCAGACAGAGAACCTCTTCCATTTGTGTCCGTAGCATTTAAGAGTCGAGGACGCCCTGGCCTTTGCAAGAACCTCTCTGCAGTCGGCCGGTATGTCGTATCCTCCAAACTCTAGCGCTGCAGGAGCCAGGCCTGCAGGTTCAGCGATTTCGGGTCGTGGTGGAGGATGGCGCCTCCTTCTCTGGAGAGTAGATCCGTGTCCACCGGCAGCTTGATTGGCGGGGACGCCGACAAGTCCAGAAGGTCCGGGAACCATATCTGCCTCGGCCACGCAGGAGCGACGAGGATCATCCTGCACCGTGACCTATTGAGCTGGTTGACGAGCCGGATTAGCAGTGGCAAAGGAGGGAACGCGTAGAGGAACAGGCCCTCCCAGGGGAACGAGAAAGCATCGCCCATGCTCCTCGCCTGGGGAAACCTGCTGGCGAACCTCCGGCACTTGGAGTTCGTCGACGTCGCGAACAGGTCGATCTGGGGTGTGCCCCACCGTCGGAAGAGGCGATCCACTAGATCCTGCCGTAGCTCCCACTCGTGGCACGAGCGCAGCTCCCTGCTGAGTGAGTCGGCGATGGTGTTTTTTATCCCTGCCAGATGAAACGGCACCAGAAATATCCTTTGGGCGATGGCCCAATGCCACAGGTCCTGCGCCTCCTTGGACAGTGCTGGGGACCTGGTTCCGCCCTGTTTCCTGATGTAAAACATGGTGGTGGTGTTGTCGGTGAAGATCCTCACCACCTTGCCCTTGAGGGACGGAAGGAAGGACCTGAGGGCCCAAAACACTGCACGGAGCTCCAGGACGTTGATATGTAGGGATTTCTCCGTCGGGAGCCAAAGGCCTCTTGCGTGCAGATTTTCGGTGTGCGCTCCCCACCCTTCCAGGGAGGCATCCGTGGTCACTGTCTCCTGGTGGGCTGGGGTCTGGAAGTCCATGCCCGCCGTCAGATGCGCGCGGGTGCCCCACCACCGGATCGCTCGTCGGAAACTCTCGTCGAGTGTGATCTGTAAGAGGATTCAATTCAGCACTACAGCCAAGTTAACGCCTAGTCTAGAATACTGAATGAAAACCCTTATTGATATATCTTTAGGTCCAGTTCATGCGTTCTGGATGACTACCCTTGTATAACACCCCTCTCTTGGAATCCCCCTGACCCCACTGAGCCAAGAAGTAATTCTGTTTTGCAAGTTTAAAAGGTTTATTTGATAAATTAAAATATATATCACACTTTTTAATAAATTAATAATTGAATATCACACTTAATCTGATATGGTAAATATTAACAACGGAAAATCTGGCACTAGCACACTTCTTTAATCACTAATGAGTTGACATGAAATGGATAAGGTAGCACACTGGTAAATAGGAACAAAAGTATAATGTGGTAGAGGATGCTTTATGTAGGCTCAGGTGGATGCAATATTCAATGAATGCAGTACAGAAAATACGCAATATGATTTCAACCAAACAATGTAATCACTTTTCTCTGGCAATCCCCTCCCCCCCTTGATGCAAGGCAAGGAAATGGAAGGAAAACACACAGTTCTCAGAAATGCAATCAATGTAATCAGTTCAATCCAGCAAGCTTAGACAACAGAAAACAGATAGGAGTTTTGAAATCACAGGCCCAAATTGCTTTGATATGTGCTGGCAATGAATTAAAAAAATATGCTAAACGCTTTTAATTCCCTTACAGAGGTTCAGGGTGAGTGGTATCTAGTTAATATTAGTCCAGGCTCACACTAGCAATGATGCAGGGATAGTTAGCAGGTCAAACGAATTTCTGGCAAATGGAAGGCAAGCAGCAGCAGTTTTTACATGTGAAGAAATTGCAAATCGCGGTAAAATTCGCGGATGCGTGTTCCGCGATTGCGGTAAAACTATAAGGGGTAGGAATGTGGTTCTTGGTGCGATTCAAAGCTACGATTCTAAGCTATCAGAGGAAAGTTACTGCAAGTCTCTAGCCCAAACGGTTGCGGAGATATGAGTAATTTAGTAAAGGTCGTTTTTGGTTTTGTAAATTTTAAACGCACACTTTTTCAAAATGACAAATTTTACTAGAAATGACAGGTGACAGATAGGAGGCAGTTCTACTTAGGTTAAATAGATTGAATTAGATGAATTTAAACTAAGAGATGTGTTCTGAGTTTTGCTAAGTACTCACAAGAGATTTTGAACAGGAAAGCGACTTGGTCACGATCTTCAGTCTGGTCAGGTCTTTCCGGATTCTGCTCACAGCGCCTGGTCTGGTCTCGGCTAGGCACAGCACTGCTTTCTCTCTGGTCTGGTCTCTGCTAGGCACAGCACTGCTTTCTCTCTGGTCTGGTCTCTGCTAGGCACAGCACTGCTTTCTCTCTGGTCTGGTCTCTGCTCTGGATAGATTGAAGTCTCTAGTTTGGCTTTTTGGAGTTTGATGGAGGTAAGTATGGATTTTTCCGGCAGGGCTTCCAGCGGCAGATGAAATTGAATGTCTCTATGTGTCCTGACTCTCTGCTTTTATCTGTTTCTGAGAGTGGGTGTGTGTTTTTGCATCACTAGACTTGCCCCTCTCATTCGTCATTGGTCAGGCTTCCATTCCTCCGCTTGATTGGCAAACTGAACTGTGAGTCAGATTGATGTCATTTTATGATCTCTTGAAACAACCTCCCTTATCATCTGTGCACCCAAATATATATATGATCAAAATCCATACTTCAGAGTTACACAGTTGTTTGAAATTACATATACATGGTGTGGCTGAATTTAGCCATGTCTATGTCCAAATCTGCTCATTCTCGGAGCTTGCATTCAAAGAGTGTACATAATTGACTTTTTAACTGCTTTTTCAATTTCCGACATGGACCCAACTTTACATACATGTGTGCAGGGGGTAGGGACATTAACTGATGAAGTTTCAGATTTTTAACATGCACACATTTAGAGTAATATCCACTTTTCCGCTAAAACCCCCCTGAACATACCACCGGTTCCTACCACGTCTTAAACTGTGGGCAGAAAAATCACAAGAATTATGGTATCATTTATAAAATTTTCACATGTCCGCACTATGAATTATCCCCCTTTTTATAAAACCATATCCTTGCTGCAGGGGTGTGTCTTTTCAGGTCACATGGTACAGAAACCAGTCTTTCCAGTTTCTGCCAAGCCAGCTTGCTTCTCACAGGCAGTGCCCCTCCCAGCTTCTCCAGGAGGAAGCCACTTTTTACGACGTCTGTAATAAAAACCTTTGCCTGAGTGGAGAGGGCTTTGTTCACTCTCTGGCAGAGCACAGGAAATTCAATTATCAGATAGATGGCATATCCTTAGTGTGGGCAGCAAAAGGAACATTGGCCTGGGAACATAGTTGTGACTCAAGTTTCACTCCTGATGGGATCCGTTGCTAGGCAAAATCAAGTTCCTTAAGCCAGACCTTCAGCTAACTGGCAGGTTTTTTGTTGCTTTTTAACTTAACTTGCAATTTTACACATGCAGCTAGAATGCTGATTCTAAGTGCAAAACTATGACATTTCAACAGTTACAAAGGCATGTGACACCAAACATAGGTCACTCATTTAATCTAAACATTTTCGATTTTAGTGTCTTTAAATCCAGTGCAACTTAAACTGCTGCAATCCACAGCTCAGCCAGTCTTGTTATAAACCTTGTCTTATGATCTTCATTTCCCAGATTCTGTAGGCACACAAAACTCCATTCTGCCAATGTCTGCTGGTGTTCAGTAAATATTTTGCACATGTTGCAAGGTTTCAAATAGGCATTTTGGCTTGCCTTCAGAAACACACAGAGTGGTTTTAAAACGCCGGCTTTTGGATAGTGGTGAGTACTGGTACTGCACCCATTTTTGGGATTTTCTTGGATTAATGCATTCTAAACAGGAATGGTTCTTACATGGTAGTAAATCCTTGCTTAACATTGTTTTGATGGGGCTCCTTACAGTAAGATGGTTATGTGGAACCCCACAAAAAGGGTTGAATCTTTAAAGTGGTCCAATGAGTCACGATTTCAGCAACTTTTTGACATCAGTAAAAGTGGATTTTGTTAACAAAGACCTTTCTTTACCCTGGTGGGTGGCAAGTTAGGTAACCATTTTGGTGTGCGCACAACTGCGCAGCTTTCCTGGATTTCGGCGCACTTGTGGGTTTTCCGCCATCTTGAATTTCCTAAGCCCACAGCACCAAATGTTGTAGCAGGGTAGCTTAAACGTGGGTCAGGACACCCTACAGATCCTTTCCTCGAAGCTGCCCGTCGTTTGGATCCAGCGCGCGTCCAGGAACTCCTGCAACGGGCGCATCCAGAGCCTGCACATGGGGATGAGGTAGATGCAGGAAGACATCATTCCGAGGAGGGACTTGATGGACCTCACCTTGGCCGCGTCGGCCACCAACATCCGCTGCACCTTGCCCAGGAGGGTCCTGGTCCTCTCCTCCGACGGGGAGGCCAGAAGGGACACTGTGTTGAGCCTCGCTCCCAGAAACAGAGCGTCTTGCGCGGGTACCAGGTGGGATTTTGCGTAGTTCACGGAGAATCCCAGATCCGTGAGAAGTTGGACGGTCCTTGCCGTGTGGACCACGGCGAGTTCCCTCGTCCTGGCTTGGATGAGCCAGTCGTCCAGGTAGGGGTAGACGTGGACCCCCTCGCGGCGCAGCTGCGCCGCCACCGGTGCGAGGCACTTGGTGAATACCCTGGGTGCCGACCATAGTCCGAAGGGGAGGGCTTTGAACTGGTAATGACGCCCTTGGACCACAAACCTGAGGAATTTTCGGTGCCCCTTTAGGATGGGAATATGGAAGTAGGCATCCTCCAAATCCAACGACGACAGGAAGTCTCCTTCCTCCAGCTGACCCAGGACGTGCTGGAGGGTGACCATCCGGAACTTCTGCGCCTTGATGAACTTGTTGAGACGTCGCAGGTCCAGGATGGGGCGCCATCCCCCCGTCTTCTTCTTCACGAGGAAGTATCTCGAGTAAACCCCGGAGCCCCGAAGCCTCTTTGGGACGAGTTCGATGGCGCCCTTCCTGAGCATCGCCTTTACCTCTAGGAGAAGTTGAGGGACGTGAAGTTCTTTCCTGGCCACGGGGGGGACGCGCGGACACCTTTTTTGAAACTCGAGCGCGTGGCCCCGGGCCAAGGCGTCCAGCACCCAACGGTCGGTGGAGATGGACTCCCACACGCTGACGAAGCTCGCCAGCCGGCCTCCCACTGGGGTGCTTCGGTGGGGGCCCGACCCCACGGCCGGTTCAATCCTGCTTCGACGAGGCTTTGCCGCCTTGACCTCCTTGAGGACGACGGCGGGGTCCGGTAGACTTGCCTCGTCCTCTGTAGGCCTCCTGAGACGACGAGCGGGCCGCTTGACGGTAGGTGGAGAAGCCGCCGCCGGAAACTTTGGAGGCGCCCCTGCCTCCGCTGCTCCGAAAGGGCGTCCGTCGTTGTTGCAGAACTCCAAGGGCCCGGGCCGTCTCAGTGTCCGCTTTAATGGCCTGAAGGGAATCGTCCACTGTTTTCCCAAACAGGTTGTTCCCATCGAAGGGCATGTCCAGGACTCTGGTCTGAACGTCTTGACGGAAGTCCGTAGCCTTGAGCCATCCACGCCGCCTAAGGCAAACGCCGTTGCCCAACTGGCGGAACCCAGTGTCGGCGATGTCCGTCGCACCGGTAATGGCGTGGTCCGAAGCCATCTCACCTTCCTGCAGGATCTCCAGGGCCTCTGCCCTCTTGTCGTCCGGCAGGAAGTCTAATAGGGGAGCCATCTTGTACCAGAGCTCCCTGTCGTAGCGGGCCACGATAGCCAAGGCGTTGGCCGCTTTAATCGTCGTCGCTGCAGACGAGATGACTCTGCGTCCCATAGCGTCCAATTTCTTTCCCTCGCCGTCCGGTGGGGAAGTCGATGTGGAGGCCGCAACCCCCCCCCCCGCTTTCTTCCTGGCCGCCGCGGAGACGACGGAGTCCGGGGTAGGCTGCGCCCGGAGGCACAGGGGGGCCGTGTCCGGGACCCGGTACTTCTTCTCGTACCGGTCTCTTCTAGCTGGCGTCGTGGAAGGGTTCTTGAGGAGGGTGAGGCCCTCATCCCAAATGTCGTCCAATAGAGGCACTGCGAGGACCGTCTTCCTCTTGGCCTCGCGCCGTTGATAAAGGAATCCTTCCTTTTTCTTCTCCTCAGGGCAGAGTTGGAAAAGCTTGGATGCCCTGGCGATCATGGAGTGGAACGATCCAATCTCGTCGGGCGGAGAAGCCCCGGTGGGAGGTGGCGACGGCAGATCCTCGTCGTATACCTCGTCGTCCGTACCCGTCGCTGCCGTGTCAGTCCCCGTATCATCCCCTCGGGTGGACGGGGAGGAGGGCTGGACGGGGCGCGACGGCTGAAAAGGAGGTGGAGGGTGGATCCTTCTTTTCTTGGTAGGGGGAACACCAGAAGGTCCCGGTTCTGGGTCCCCCGACGGGAGAGGTTCCTCCGTCGGCAACGGTAGTCTCGTCCTTATCTCTGAGCATAAGGACTGTATAGCCAACAAAATGGCCGCCGAGTTGTCTTGCGGCGCTGGCAGAGGGGAATCCGACGGGCGAACAGGGGCCCCGTCGGAACCCTCGACGATGTCGTCGTCACCTGCGTCGGGATCCATCCCGACGGGCCGGTCTTCTTCCACGCCAAGGCCGTGGCTTAAGACCTCGACCAGCTCCTCCTCCGAGGTTGAGGCTGACTCTACGACGACGCCCTGCCCCCCTTTTTCTTCCCCACGGGGGATTTCACGGGGGTCCCATCGATGGGCACGAAAGAGGACTCCCTCCGAGGTGGCAGGGAGACTCTGAGCCCTGAAGTCGCCCCCACTGGTGTAGCCTCCACAGGCTGAGCCAGGGCCGCCGCGACAGTTTCGATAGAGGGCTTGGCCGGATGGATTAAGGCCTTCACCACCTTAGGTGCGCTCACCGCCTTATCCTTGAGGGGGGGGGACACTGCCTCGCTCCCCCTCCGCCTTCGAGCTCGACCGGGGCCTCTCCAGGAGCTTCGCCGGGTGCTCGGCCTTCCTCTTACCCGACCCAGAGCGTTGGCTCGTGGTTGATGGTACCGGGGAGGGTGCGCCCTGCCTGGAGACCGTAGAGCCCGACCGTTCGGCGCTCCCGGAGCCAGCGGACTCGCGGTGCTTGGCCTTATGTTGGACCCCCGTCGCCGGGGCGTCCTCAAAGGTCTTAGAAGACCGCTCGGATTTCTTCCTCTTCTTCTCGCCGGACGGGCTCTTCCCTTCTAGCCAGTTGGCGAGACGTTGATGGCGGTCCTTCATGGTCCGCTCCGACATGATGCCGCAAAACGCACAGTCCTTCTCCACATGCGTCTTGTCCTCATGCAGGCAGTAAAGACAAAAAGAGTGTTCGTCCTCCTTGAAGACGTTCTGCAGCTGGCATCCAGGGCAGACCCTGAACAGCTTTCCGGGCGTCGGGCTTCCCTTCTCTTGGGCCATGACCGGGCCTGAGAAACTTCTGGAATCCTCCAAAAGCGTAGCTTGACGAAATCTTCACCCTTGAGGGGCGCAGACGAATCCGACACGGGTCCCCGTTGATCGGATGGAGAGTCGGTGGAGCTTGAGGCTCTTTTTGACCGAAAAAAAGAAGTTTTTTGAGAAAAAACGTGAAAAAATAGCACTAACGCTCGAGAGCAATAGCATGAGGATCCCAACACATGAACGTGCGGTAAAAATCTGAAGATGGCTGCCAGAGGCGGGGCTTAGGTAGAGGGCAGTCATTGGCTGTGGTCAGTATGACGCAGAGATCAGTGATTGGTTATTACTACGAAAGACAGATCAGAAACGAAACTGATACTGGTTTTTTCTTTACCGAGGATTCCCAGCCTGACGACGGGGAATATTCATGAGCATGTGAATCCATGCCAGACCCCATGCTGGAGAACCACACTTAGTATCCTTGTATGCAGACGATATGCTGTTGTATCTACTCTACCCTGAAGAAAACCTCCAATATGTCTTGGAAGTAATGGAGCGATTTGCAGGGCTGTCTGGCATAGCAGTGAATCCTAAGAAATCTAGTATATTTCCTCTGGGCAGACACAAAGGGATCCTGTTAGATCAATTTACCTGTTTTACAGATACCATGGGAGGTCAACATGTTTCGATATCTTGGGAGAGACATCTATCATACGGTGGAGGTAGAGCACCAACATAACACTGAGAAAGCGATTAAGAGTATAGAGAATAGTATGAAGTTCTGGGGAAAGCTCCCCTTGGAGATGATGGGACGGGGGGGCAATGCTGAAAATGGTGGTTCTCCCAAGACTATTTCATTATTTTGGGAATATCTCATACGTGATACCAAGGCGATTCTTTGCTAGGATACATGGCATATGCAGGTAATTTCTTTGTCAGGGGACCAGGAATAGAGTTGCCCTGCGGAAGCTACAAAACTCATACGAGAAAGGGGGCATAAAATTGCCAAACTACGAACTCTACTACATAGCAAGCCAGCTGCAATATGTAGCAAAATGGCTCTCAGAAGAGCCAACCTCAGAATCCAGGCTTTTCCGACTGGACTGTGCCCCATTTTTCCTGAAAGAAATGATGTGGCTGCCCAGAGCAGATATGGAAGGTCGCCCAAAGATGATGATACTAGGGTGGGAGATATGACGTAGGGCCTGCCAGGTGATGGAGAACCCATCCCTGTGTTCCCCGCAAGTGCCACTAGTCGCACTGTCGGGAAAAGACAAGCAATTAAGGATGATTTTCAGAAAGCACTGGGAATCGGTGGGGATAGCAGCAATGGGAGACATATGGCAGGAGGGGAGGATAAAAGACTTTCAGATGTTGAAAGAGGAAACAGGGTTACATACGGGATAATATATTACATATCATAGCGTAGTGCGGCGAATCAAAGAGACATGGTCCGAAGTAGTACTAGAAGATCAACCGGACACCACCATTGATACAATATATGACATAGCAGAAGGTGGACACAAGATATCCAGGATATATGAGCTGATAATGACCAAAGTGGGGAAGGAAGTGGTACAACTGAGACAGGACTGGGAGGAGGAAATGGGTGCCCCAATGAGTGATGGGGATGTGGGAGCGAGCACAAGGGTACCATAAGAAAGTGTCAAGGAATGCAAGGCTACAACAGATACAATTATATATAACCCACAGGGCCTATATGACACCCCAAAGGATAGCCAAATTTAAAAATACAGGACGACAATCATGCCCCAAATGTGACGAAGAAAATGCTGGGATGGTGCACATGTTCTGGACATGTCCAGTAATTGAGAGAATCTGGGGAGAAGTAGCACATAGGCTGGAAGAAAAAGGGATTAAGTTAGTGGTGGAGACAGCGTGGGCATGCCTGATAGTGGGGTTTCCGAGACCACGTAAACTCAAGCATGTAAGTAAACTAAAAGACCTGGCATACATACTTGTAAAGCGTAGAATCACTATGGGATGGAAGGCTTGCCATAGACCAAGAATAGAGGTATGGTGGAAAGACTTTCAGAAATGGGCAGAAGCTGAAACCGCAGTATGGCAGGAAACTAGTAAATCTGGAGGGGAGGAGGAGGCTGAAACCCTGACAGCTTGGAAACATCCAATAGCTACGTTATTTGGTCCCACACAAGACGGTTCATTGATCGGGATCCAGAAGAGATTACAGGAGAGGAACCCCTACTGCAAGACGAAGAAATAGAACACGAATGAGAATAGGCTCGAACGGGGGGAGGGAACGGGAGAAGCAGTGGACAAGGATGGAGCGATGTAAATACAAAATGTTATTACATGCACTGCAAGTTTGGTTTGTGTTTGTTGAAATAAAATTAATAATTAAAATAAATAAATAAATAAATTTAGCCAGGTCGCAAATGTGCATAAAAAATATATATTGTGACACATATACAAACAGGCGAGGTTTCAATGACTCAGATAAAGCAGGTTCAAACATACGTTTCAATTCAGGGCGGCACAGGAGGTAAATAGATATGATTGAAGGGAAAATTAGAAAAAAGAAAGAAAAAATGCTAAATTAGCTCATTCTCCATTCTATGCATGATTCTACGTACCCACTCTATAGAATAAAACTTGTGCACTGGCCTGTGTAAATTACCAGTGTTTAAACTAGAGTAAGGCAGCACTGTGTATTCTTGTCTCTGCAGGTAACAAGCACAATAAGGGTGCTGTAAGGAAAGCATAAAAAATAGTTTTAGAACTTGATCTGGTTAGAGATCAAAGTGATCTGCTGTTATCTTGTATGTCGTGTATGCTGCTTACCTAGCAACCGCTGAAGCTGGTCTGAGAAGACGCCGCAGGGTGCATGTGCTTCGTCCTTCTAATGTAAATGCTGACGGGATGTTAGGAAGTGGTTACCATGGATACGGCTGGATGCCTGAATAAGGCGACAGCCATATTGGAATGGTATACCCGAATGTCATGGTGAACTAGTAGAGCCCAGATGACAAAATACTGTTATTAGAAAAATTAATAAGTCTGTGTCTAAAATGTAAAACCTACATAACAGATCACGTCTAAAGCAGAGCTACGAAAAATTGATTTAAAAAAAAAAAACACAGAATTAGAAAAATAGTAACTGGATGTCTAAACGTGCCGCTATAATGTCTGGCAGCTAAACAGATCTACAGTGTTGTGTGTAGGTAAAAAAAAGATAAATTAACTGGATGTGAAAATAAAATAAAATAGGGGGATGGCCACAGTGGAACCATCTTGGCTCGGATCGAAAGGAGGAGTACACGATCCCGAGTCTAAGCAACTGGAAAGACAGAAAATGCCATACCCAATTGGTTTCTCTAGTTACAAAGCCGATAAACCATGTAGTGTGATAAGCTAAATAAATTCTGCACGGCCAGTATGCCTCCATGACACGTATCATGGGTGGATCTATAGAAAGGTATGTATGTTATAAGTGGAGTTCAACTAACTTTAAATGAGCCCTGACTGGCTCGTTGTCGTCGGCCCTTAAAGTGACACTCAAGTGGATGTCAAAAAAGCAGGGAACTCTAGAGTGTAAACGGATAGAGGTCCTCAACCTAGTTACCTGAACACTGGTGATGGCACATGTACGGTTGGTGTATTCACATTATTCAGTCTATGTTGCAAGCCTAAGTCTTCAGGGTACAAACCTGAATGCAGCAACGTGAAATACATGGGCACATGTACGGTTGGTGTATTCACATTATTCAGTCTATGTTGCAAGCCTAAGTCTTCAGGGTACAAACCTCAATGCAGCAATGTGAAATACATGGGCACATGTATGGGTGGTGTATTCACATTATTCAGTCTATGTTGAAAGCCTAAGTCTTCAGGGTACAAACCTCAATGCAGCAACGTGAAATACATGATCACCTTATTGACTAAACCACATCAGGCTAAGTACCTAGAGACAGCCTGTCTATATAGCTTAGAGGAATACGTCTATGATTGGGACTGCCAAAGGTTTCTTATAGAAAAAACAGGTTACCAGTAGAACAAACAAATGTGCCATTGTAAGAACTAATGTCAAACACCCAGCTGGGCATGTGTTCTTCACGAAAATTTCCCATTTCAAAACCAATCGCGGTTGAACCTTGTCTGTACAGTAATCGTAGCAGGTGTGGAATGAACCCTATCACAAAAACAGCTAAGATCCAGTTCTTCGTTCATTCCATTAGGTGACAGTGAGTTGAGTCTTTCAATCCAGAAAGCTTCCTTCTGTGCTCGCCATTTCTTAATATCGCGATTAAGACCTTTTGTGTGTATCACTTCCAGTATAAGCAATCAAAGTTGTGTAATTGCATGTCCATTGTCATTAAAATGTCTTGAGACTGCCGAAGTTATGTTCTTATTTCTGATATTGGATTTGTGTTCATTCATCCTGATGCGAACTTTGCGCGACGTCTCACCTACATAGTACTTCCCACAGGGGCATTTGATTGCATAGATAGCGTTTTCTGATAGACATGTGGCGTGTTGTTTCAATTTTATTTTTTCTCCTGTTCGTGGATGTGTAACTATGTCACCTTTAATGACGTTATTGCATTCCCGCAGCTCATGCATGGGTATGTGCCGGGATGTTTGTCTGGTTTGATCAGAGGTGCCTTACCCTTAGTTTTCACAAGCATGTTGCGTAAATTGCTGCTTTTCTGGTATGCGAATACCAGGGGTTGTGGAAATAGTTCTTTAGTTCTTTCATCGCTGGTAAGTATGTTCCATCTATTATGTGTGATGGTTTTAATCTGTCTGCTTTGAATGGAAAATCTGGTTATGAACACTAGTTCAGGGCTGGCACGTTCAGTTTTCTTGGTGAGTATATGTTTTCATTCTTGTGTCAGTTTTGGCTTGAGCCTTGGTGAGATCTGTTTCTGGATAGCCACTCAGTTGTAATTTCTCTTGTAACTTTTGAAGCTGTATTTGGCAGTCCTCTGGGTCGCTAACAATTCTTTTTATTCTCAACATTTTACTGTATGGTATATTGCGTAAGATATTAGGAGGATGAAAACTCATGTGATGCAAGAGGTTGTTGCAATCTATTTGTTTGGTATAAAGAGAGGTATTTATCTCGTTATCAGTGATTATTGTTTGCACATCCAGATAGTGGATGTTAGGATCCCCTATCTCTAGTGTAAATTGAATGCAGTTGTCAATCTCGTTGACCAGAATCACACACACCTGACGGCCCTTTCCCTTGCCCCCAGGGATAAAAGGTGGCACACGAGAGCACCCTACGAGCGAGGCAGACCGCACGACGAGAGAGCTATCCAAGCACGGCAGTTCAAGAGAAGGAGAAAGGCGGCGAGAACCGAAGAGGTGACAAGGAGAGAAGCGACATTGCCCTTTCCTACCCAGACCCACGAAACCTCTGTAGAAGGTAACATAAGACCGCAAAAAATAGCCAGTATGTTTTGCAGCAGATGTCAACGGTACACAAAGCCCTCCTACACTGATAAGCAGGACAGGCAGAGGCGCTTGCTACCATGGTACGTCCTTGATTCCAGAAGCAAGAAAAGCCAAGCGATTCATCACAGCCGGTGAGTTGAGTGGAGAAACCGATAAGAAAACAAACTGTGTTGAACAAAAGTGGCAAATGATAAAATAAAGAAAGTTCAAAGAACTGTTAACATGCAGAGGGGTCTGGCACCACGTCGGTGCTTACTCGAGAGACTCTGGTTGATTCCCCTTTTCGGTGAAACTACCGATACCAGAAGGCCTTAGGAAAGCCGGCAGGAAGCAGTGAAAGTGGTCATAGAGGGGTCTAGCAAAATCCTGTGTACCACTGGAAATCTAAGGGAAGTGAATCCCGCATAGTGAGAAAGCATAAGGAACTAGAATGAACTGAGAGGCTAGCAAACGTGAACCCGACGGAGGGATGACTGCCGAATGGGGTGAATCCTGATGCCCCAAATGAACATTCTGTTGACAAGAGTGAACCCGACGGAGGGATGTCCACAGAGGACTGTTTAAAAAGACATTAAGATTTGTGAAGTGAATGCCATAGATGAAATTGATTTGGGAAAAGCTGTAGTGAACCCAACAGAAGGAGGCAAATATCCAAGAAGGTTCTGAGCCCAGAAGATGGGATCCAGGGGTGAAAAACCATCACCCACCGACACGTGAATGCAACAGATAAAATCTTTTGAATACAAGCCAGAGTGAACCCGATGGAGGGAGGCTGATATTCGAGAGGGGTCTAAGCCCGGAAGAGGGGGGACCAGGGGTGAAGAATCATCATCCTAAAGTGCATTAAGAAAGCTACTTTTTTTTTATTTTGAACATATCAGGCCAACAGAAGCAAGATATTTACCCACCAAAGGTCCTGATACAGCTGAAAACATTTTGTGGATCTGAGCCCGGAAGAGGGGAATACAAGGGTGAAAGGTCATCACTAAAAGTACACACGGAAATGAACTTTTTGTTCGTTATTTTGAACACATCAGGTTCTTGAAGGCAAGAGACTTTCACAGAGGTCCTGATACCTAAGAACGGAACTGTGGTCTCATGCTCGGGAAGCTTGAGCGTGTGCTGTGCTCCAGAATCCCGCTTTGTGCCGTGCTAAAACGTGGGGAAGGGAGACCCCCAGCTACCACATCCTGACTTATCATTTCGGAACACTTCTTTCTTTCTTCTTATGTAACCGTATCCCACATTCTTTTTGTATTTAGCACAGAGATTGCAAAAGGTTTTTCTTAGTATAGGCCTTTTTATTTGACAAGACACCACTAGGACTGCCTTATTATTATTTGATGGTCGTAGCTTGCTCACATCTTAGATTAAGGTTTAGAGTGGGTGTTTTTCCAACCTACCTATACAGTTTAATAAACACCCTTGAACTGTGATCCCTTGCGTCTGTCTTTACTGTTGCCACCATGAGTTCCTTACAAACCCCATTCTTTTTGCTCTGATCCTGTACTGACATTTTGAAGGCAAGTAAAGCCTTCAGCTTCACTTCCATTTTGATCATTGTAATTTGGAAACTAATCAGTCCTTCAGACTATCAGTACTGGGAAACTATGTTTCCCTTTTTAATTATTGTACTTTTTAACATTGCACAAAGCGCCTTACAGTGCAGTGCAATGGGGATACTTTTGTATAACGCTATCTTTTTACACATGGGATTTTTATTACTTTTATATGTGCCTAAAGAGAAGCTGGTGGCAGCAGTTTACATTTTTATTGTTTTTGCTTTATTTGTGGAGTGCAAATTCGACTTTACTGCGATTACATATGGCTACTAAACATGGCTTTTTCCTTAAAATGATCGTGCCAAAAGATGTTGTTCTATGGCCATATTGTAGTTTGGCCCCCTTCCAGCCCTCTCGGATCAGGAAGTTGCTTATGAGGTCATACACTTGTCTGCGAAAGCTGCTGCTTTCGCGGGCTAGTGAGCATCTGTATGTGTGTGGCCCAGGAAGGGGTGTGGAACTGTCTAGTTCCAGGCCACATCCCTGGTGCCAGAAAATCTGGGTATGGGACAAGTGTGAAACCAGTAGTTGTCCCTGACTGGGCAACTACTGGCTGTTTCAATGGTGCAGATTGCTAAACTTTCTGGGCAGCCATTTCTTCAGATCGATGTTGGAGCCAAGAACCCCCTCAGAGAAGAGCAGCCTGCTGATGATCCAAAGGCTACTCCTGAAGTGGTCCAGCATCCCTTCCTGTGTCCATGCCGGTGAAGCCCTTCTCTCCTGCCTGATCTCGGAAGACCCTAAGCAGTGCTTTGGCCCTTGAACTAGTGGGACCAACGAGTCGACACATTTGAGGATCCAGCCCGTCAGAGCCTTCGTAAAGTGTCCCTGGGCTTCCCAGAGAACTGAGCAGCTCTCTCATGGGCTAGTTTGCCAGAACCATCATTGTTCCAAATTGATGTCCAGAATTGTTGGTAGTCGCCAGCCTGTGGCACAAGTAGCCTTCTCCTTTCAGCTTTCCACTTTCAAGGGCACCTGTCCCAGAGCAGCTGCTGGGAATGCGACTGGAAGGACGGCTGTCGTAGCCTGTGTGCAGAGACCGACGCTGGAACTTTGCTTCCTCCAACCTGTGAAATGTCCTGAAGGGGTCTACACTGGTGGATTCTTCATTTCTTTTCTGAAAAGGTTTGCATCTTGCATTTACAGTTAACTCCTGGGCACCTATCACTGGAACTATCAGCGGAAGATCGAGCCCCCAGCATCCCCCACACGATCCACAAAGTCATCTGAGAAAATCACAGTCAGGCGGGTAATTAAGCATCAGCGTGCCTGTCCCCCTTGTCCTCCATAGGATAACATTGGGAACAAATCTCTTTATCTCCTAAGTCCATTTTACTCACCTCTGGTCATAGAACTTCAAATAGTTTGAAACTATCACCAACACAAGCCTGTTGAATCCTACCCGCAGAGACAATATGCTGGTGAAAAACCCTGTATAGCTCCTAAGTCATTTCGGGCATGCATCTTAGCGTTTGGACTTCTTAAGTTAGGATATTGTCTTGTGATTTGATTCCAATCATTTACTGCATCTGAAATACTTAACTGCTTTGCTGCTGAAGGTGACTTATGTATATTTGAACATATGGTGAATTGCATATATGTACGATAATACTACCCATTAGATTCATTTTCCAGTGTATTCATAGGCCTACATTAATAACTCTGTTTTTTTAATTGACTGTCTGAATAGTATTAGTGTGTCCCATACGTTGTGGGCTCATTAAGGGCCCATGATCCCACTCACAATATCCTTAGAAAAAGCCTTGAATGCTCTCCATTGTTACCTTAATTGGGTATTGGGTTTTGGCTAACCGGTCAGAGTCCCCTGTTCACTATAACTTGGGTGGCCTCCTAAAATCTGTACACCAGGCCAGATTCTAGAAATCCATCTCAACAAAGGTAGCCCATGAGAGAGCAGGTCAGTCCACCATTTGGTCCAGAGGCACTTCTGAAGGCTCGGAAGGCACAGATACTCGGGCAGACACCTGGGCTAGTAGGAACTAGTTGTTCCTACCAGCCCAGGGGTCGAAGTACTGACACACGTCTTCTTGAGATCAGGCGGAGGAGCAGGACTTCAATGGGACTTCACAAGAGTTGGAGTTGGTGCTGGTCAGCAGTAGGAGTTGTCCTCGGGGTCATCAGCGGGATGCACTTTTTTTATCAGGAGTCTTGGATCCAACAATAATTTGGAAAGGGTGCAGGATTTTGACTGGTGGTTCGACCAGGTCCACCGATGGTAAGGATCTGCCCCTTTCAAACTGGCAGTGGATAGCCACTGACCATACAATTTGCTCAGCAACAGACATTCAGGCACCAGGATGTGGATGTTCCCCCACATCCAGCCACACACAGCCCACCCCTTAGCCTGTGAAAGCAGCAGATTTCCCAGAGAAAGGGCATTCCATACAAGGCCAAAGAACAATATGGCTAAAGAACAGGCCAAAATCTTGTGGCGCAGCCATCTTAGAATAGTAGCCACTCTTGGTAAGTCATTTGTGGTCATTGCAAAAGTGCACGAGTAAGAACTTCAAAACACGGTACGAAAAAATGTGCTGTCATCCGCCCATCCTAGACACATTTTATTTTTAGAACAAAGGTTATAAAAGAAAAAAAATATAAGGATACTAAATATCCTAACTGCACTTAATTTTAGGGTGATGTGTGCAGTAAAACTACAAGAAATCATAAGGAGAGACATGGGCTCTCAGCACTGATAGTCTTATGGACTGACCAGTCGCCCTATTATAAATTAGCACAATGCATGGGAGGTAAAGCATAACGTTTTACAAAATGTCAAGTCGGGAGTCAAAACAAAGCATGGAAGTATATGGGAGGAAAGCGGCAAAAAGAAAATCTTTTCTGTTTATGTTTGTTTATGTTTATTTGTTTATATTGCACCGGAGCATGCATGCATCAGGGCACAGACATACCGTAGACAAGAACAACCTATTACCAACTAAGCAAACAGTAATGTCTTGAGACATTTCCTAAAGGTGGCATTATTTTCTTCCCTACCCATCTCCACCGGGAGCTTATTCCAAGTCAACCCTACCTGTACCGCAAAAAGAGCATCCATTTCCTCTTACTTGTTTGCATCAAGTCCTTAGACCGGGTGACTTTGGAATGATTTTCCAATACCAGTCATTCTTTTAAGTATTCAGGTGCTTGTCCATATATGCACTTATTTACTTTGGTATTCAGCTTAAAACATATTCTGGCCTCTACTGGGAGCCAATGCAGCTCTCTCCTGTATGTAGACACTGGATCCGATCTCGTGGTGCCTTTGATAATCCGGACTGCATCATTCTGAAGTATCTGGAGTTTTTTGATGCAGCCCTTACTAGCTCCAGCCAGTAACGCACTACAATAATCAAGCCTCAGCATTTTAACAGCTCGGACCAGTGTTGTGCAATTAGCCACAGTTAAATATAGCTTTATTAGCCTGAGCAGCCTTAGATAGTATTGGGATTTGTTGACTACGCTGCTTACATGGGTTTCAGCACCCAGAGATGACTCCAGGATCACTCCCAGGGTTTTCACCCTGGAAACTGTTTTGATGTAGTGTCCTTCTATAGTAAAACCTTTGTACTGATTAGGAAGTTTAGTATGTGCCTGTGCCAAGCCAAAAATAAGAAACTCTGTTTTAGCTGCATGAAGACATAGACCATTAGTTGTTATCCAAATTTGGATTGCCCTATACACTTGTTCTAAATTCTCAAGATCTTTCTCAATTCAATTCTTTAAAGAGCTGGATATCATCAGCTTAGTTTGAAAAAAACGCACGCCTAAGCCATTTAAAGCACCACACAGGGTGCCTGAAACCAGACTGCCTAGGGTGGAGAATCTCCAGACTTTCCACATAGTCCTGAAGCTGTATTGTTGCCAGTTTATCTATCATTTTCAATAGAAAGGGCTCATTTGTTATCAGTCTCAGGTTTGTGCAGGTTTTGTGATCCTGCCCAGGTATTTTAATCAGGGGGGTGACAATCACCTTCTTTAACAAATCTGACAGATGGTTATTTATAAATGTAGCATTAGCAAAATGCAACAAAAAAAAGATGAACATTTCCCAGTGTTCCAAGACAATTCTTGAAGGAATAACGTCCTCCAAACATGTGGTAGGATGCATTATCTTAACAATTTTCTCCAGCCCATCTTTGGAAATAGAGAGACATTAGTATGCTGTGGTAGCCCCGAAATTAAGGGCACCAAACAGGTGAAAGTGTGGCCAGACTATTTTCAATACTAGCCTGCACTGTGCTGATTTTATCAGCAAATGCTCTCTGGACTACCTCACAATGCTCCTGCGTAGGGTCCACTTTTTTAATTTGAGCTTGTGGTTTTTCCAGGTTCTTAAGAATTTCGAATCTTTTTTTGACACATTTTTTGCGTTGAATATTTGCATGTTAAAATAATCTTGTGTGCGTCTGTAGTTTTACCCAGTTTCTTTCTGCTTTCCCTTTTAATTGCTTACATGTAGCCAAATGTGCTGTAAACATTTTTGTCTGTTTTATATTTTGTCGAACACTATTGTGGAAGGAGTGGCGAAGAGGGTCAGATACCGCAACGCACTATGGGATGCAGCACCCAGAACATCCTGGGGAGAATCTCTTAGTCTACCACAACCATACCCATGAGCTTGGCAGGGACTTCTCACAAGGGTCTAACTGTTAGCATGACCCCATTAAGGAGATCAGTCCAGGGTGACACTGGAGTAACATCTGATGAGAATTAGACCCCCACAGGATTGATTCCCAAATTCATGATTCCAATTCTGGAAGGGAAGTGTCTGAATTTTTTATTCACAAGTTTTGGGACTCACAAACCTGAAATCCCTACTTGCACATACAATACCCCACAGGTTCAGAAAACATAAGGGAAGAATGACATTGCCTGCAGGCCACCATGTAATTCGCTTTCATTGCATGTATGGTCTGAAAAAGGGTTCAGTCCACAATGAGTAGAAGGGCAGAACTTGTGACATGATCATCAAGGAACGGCCACCCAGAAGGAAACGCGGCTCAAACCCAAACCCAGCATGCTGAATACAAAGACTTCAAATGTGTAACTCAAATACCAATCTTGAAAGTGGGATCGAGAGAGCATAACAGGCTAGAAGAGGATCCAGGTAGTGTGGGAGTTTGGAGGAAGCCGAGGTAAGGACGGAGTGTGCTTGAAATGAGGAAAAGACTAATTTAGAAGTGGCGGCTGAAGGAGAAGTGGTGACAAAGGAGGAGGTGGTAAATGGCAGTTAATGAGAAGGAAAGGCTTGGTAGTAGAAAGGAGGAGGTGGAGAATTTCAGAAAAAGAGAGAGAGCGAAAACGCCAAGATCGGTGACCGAGGAAGAGAGAGACCCCATAGACCAGGGAAACAGGGGGAAAGAGAATGAGCCCCAGAGGCCAGGGAGAGCCTGCCCCAGAGGCTGGTGGGAGAGAAATACCCGAGGGGCCGGGGAGAGAAAAGCCCCAAAAGGCGCCAGGGAGAGAAAATCCCCAGAGGTCGGGGAGAGAAAGGCCCCAGAGGTCAAAGAGAACACAACTTCGGGAGGTTGGAAAGAGAGGATCTCGGGAGCCTCAAGAAAGAACGGAAGGTGGAGAACCCCAAGACATGGAGGAAGTTGAAGACAATACTGGAGAAGTAGTCAACTACAGAGAAGAGAGGACACATGAGTATCCCACAAACATAAGGAGGTGGTGAGACTATGGCACATCGACAAAATACTTTCACAATGATGACATTCTAGAATGAAGGTTTAAAACAAACTGTCCAGTAGAGTTGGTAAATAAATACAGTGCAGCATGTGCAGTCAAAACACTCTGTGTATTTGAATTGCTAATGCAAACATCCGATCCTAAAACAAATCATACCTACATGTTAAATAACTGCCATACCTGCTGCTCCGCAATCAGGGATGTCTTGAGGCTTTGCATTTCTTCATTCATTGTTTTTTCTTGACTTTCAAGTTGTTGTAAAAATGAAACTTTTTCTTCCTCAAGCTTTCGCTGAAGTTCTGACACCAAGCTTGCGGGATCCTCATTAAATGATTCATTTGAGTGTCTTAAAATGCAAATAATGTAAGAGTTAAAATATATAAATGCTGAGACATCCAGATTTACCCAGATGTGTAAAGTCTAAAACAAAGGAAGATTATTCTCAGAATGACACATTATGACACAATAGGATTTTCTTTTGTTAAGCAAGCCATTTATGTTCAAATATTACATACATATTGTTTTCAGTCACACAAACAAACTTGTTATCAACTTGTAAGCAAAAAGATGTCCATAATACTAAGAAGCAGAAAAAGAAAATAGTGTGTAATGGCATAAAATCAGAAATAAACAACTTTTTTGCACAAACAATTATTACATTTAAAATTCTTCATACCACCAATGGTGGCAGGTCCACAACATTACACAGTGGATTAGCTTTCAAATACATGAATCAGCCAAATTCTAGCCATTATTCAATAGTATGGAAGAAACATAGCCAAAAATTTTAAATCACTGAATGTACATAAAGTTTTAAATAATAGACACGTTTGAAAAGATGGGCACCCGTCTTTCCCAAAAAAATCCACTTGCACGACAATTATTCAAAAGGTTATTTTACAATGCTGGATTTAACAAGATGGTATGCACGCCGTCATCCTATTTGTTTATGCATTTCCCAGGAGATTAATGTACTTTAAGAATGAGTAACATAGCTACCAACAATTACTGACCTCCATCAGTTGACAGTGATCGTTTCCACATGTCAGAAAATCCAGGTTGGAGGGGGTTTATAAGAAAAGGTAAACTGTATCACCTTAGAGGGTGGAACAAATGGCAGAGGGGCTAGTTTTCGTGGCCAAGTATGCCAGAGATGACTGCCCAGTGGAAAAGAATGTTAAGGTGTCCCCGCGACAGGGAATGTACGACTCTGGGTGCCTTTTCTGAGGTGCAAGTAGGCTCCCTGGTCCACCCAACTTCCACACGCCACAACTCTCAAGGAGACCTGCTCCCCCCCCATAGCGAAAGAATGCTAGGAAAATAATTTGAGGGGCTGTGCTGCTCGAGAGGTGCTGGAGAGCTCTCCAGATGCTGGAGAAGTCCTAGCCCATTTACCAATTAGAATAGACCTAGCAACCGAAACTGGGTGGTATGTGAGCCTCATTTTATTAAAGATGCTTTTCAGGGTGATCTGGTCACGTCCTTATTTGGGCTTGGCAACCCAACGGAATGGGACAAAGGGACAGTGGGCCTCATCACGACTTGGGCGGTATTAGCCCTACCGCCGAACTCCCCGGCGCTAATAGCGCCGGATCATGAGTCTGGCGATAATGTCAATCCCCATTGAGCCCATTCGGGAATGCCCCATTCCCCATTGGGCTCAATGGGCAAATTTTGCGCTAATACCGCAAATTTTCGGCCCAGAGCTGGGGAGAAATCCGCCGAAGTCCTGCTTTGGCGGACCCTTAAATCCGGCGGTAATAGCGCTATCGCCGGATTTAAGGGTTACCGCCAAAGTCGTGATGAGGCCCATTGTCTGCAGACTCTATGATAGTTGTTTAACACATGGAGCTAAAAGGGTCTACAGGGTGCAGAAAGCATTTGCATGGGCCACCAATAGACCAGGATTCTACTTCCATAACCTGATACAAATTACGTGGTTCATGCTATATCACTTTATCTCCTTCTCATTCAAATTAAAAATATATGCAGTTAAATTTAAAAGCTTTTAAATAATCTGTACCATGTTCATCTATGACAGTTCCATTTAGCCATCACTTCCCCAACACAACCTAGGTTTCTGCAATCTGATCACTACTGGCCCACGCACATTATACCAGTCTATGCATACCATCACGTGACCGATATCCTTCTCCTTCATCTGTTAGCCCTTTCTTGATGTTTTGTCTTACATATATATTAAATGATGTGGCTAAAACCAATAATTAATGCAGAAGACACGATTGTCTTAAACTATGGGTGTTAAAATTACTGGTTTTAAAATTCCCCAATCCCAGAGTCCTTAGGACACCTTCAGCATACGGTCCTGTTACACTAACGTTTGAAAGAAAGACTCTGTGGTGACTGCTGGCATAGCCTAACCAATCTAATCGCTACAGCTCAGAATTGATGACATAAAAAATGAAATCATAGCTGTTTTCATGCTTCTTATCAAACTTTACCCACTACCCTATGATAGTCATCTAGCCCAGGGTAAACACTTCAAGTTGGAAGCTACTTGCCAGCCATAAACATCACTCGATACCCTGATAACACAGAGCATACCATTTCTTCCTCGTCAAGAGTTCATTATCACTAGCCAATTTCTTAGGGCAAGTGCAAATTTTGCACGCTGCCTGTCTCTTGAAGCCATGTAAGATGTACTCTGATGTATCCAGTTTGTTCACCTCTGCTTGAGGGTATGATTCATGGAACTATGTTTACACAACAGCAGCAATAAATGTGCGGATATGCAGCTGCTTCATTACTAGGACAGATTTGAAAGTGGTTTTGGAATAAATTGAAAACACAAAACAAAGGTTCATCTAGAGAAAAAAAAGAGAACACGTTTAATGTTTACTCCCTGAAGCAAGGTTAATGTAGGCCTTCCTCTTGAGCAATGTTATAATTTTTACATATTGTTATGAATTCTGCAGAGTCCTTGTTAGGCAGAAACCTGTGCAGTTCCCTTAGGGACCACTGCAAAAGATTTAAGACTACAGGTGTTAGCAGTAAACCCACTTGGTAGCAGTCTGTACCACCCAGATTTACCTGGTAGCTGTGGCTGAGCAGTCAGACTTCCCTCAAGAAGAGTTAGGCATTATGCAAAGTATACTCAATAGGCACTCAGATACAATAATACAAGCAAACACTGACCAGAGCTTTGGTATCAAAGTATATAATTATTTATTTAAAAACACACAGTTGAAGCACTCTAAACACAATTACTATTAGGGAATATATACCCCTTTTTCCCTATTAGAAAAATCACAGTAAAACACCACTTATTTTCATACAGAGGTGAGCGCTTGACTAGATTGCACTCTAATAAGTTTGTGAAAAAGGGAGGGAAAAAGACAGAATATGAAGGGTTACACCACTCTACGATTCAGGAACACTATTAGCAAGACAGAGAGCAAAAAGTCACTGGTGAGCCAAAGTCCAAAGGCTGGGCCCACTTTTAGAGAGAGCAGAGCACAAATGCGCCCAAGATCACACAGTTACACTAGGCTTAGAAAGTCTTGCAGAGGGTTCAGAAACGAGTTTAGAGAGGCTTAGAAAATTTTAGCCAGGGTGTCCCAGGCTAACCCAGGTTCGAAAGCCGGGGGCTAAATCTACCCCGTAACAGTCGGATGCAAGGGAAGCCCGGCGGGACACAGTACCTTAAGTGGGAAGGATCCTCCAGCGGTGGCAGTTGTTCCTGGTAGTGGGTGCAAGTTGCGTCATCGTCCAGGGGAAGAGAAGCTCTCGACTTGGAGGAAAGATGAAGGTGGTTGCACTACCAGGGCAGAAACCAGCCGCAGAGTTTTCCGGTTAAAGGTGGTACCTTTGTCTTGCGGTCGTGGTAAAACGTGGTATCCCGGTTGCCGGGGTGCTTGGCACGGGCAAGGCGGCCACGAGATACGTCGGGAAAGCGAAAAGACGGTGAAACTGGTTATCCCCACCAGTCAAAGGAAGAAGACTCTCCGGCGGGAGATCTCCTCTGTCTTTGGGAAAAAGTGGAGAGACGGTCCAGCAGGGCTCCACCGGTCGTGGTGTCGTGGCAGGTCGGCTCAGCTTCTCCCTCGTCGGATTCTTAGGTCCTGTGGCGACTTCTGAAGTTCCAGTCCCTAAAGCCCTGCTTTTATGCAGCAAACCCCCATTCTCAGCCTAGCTGTCACTCAAACATGCTAAATGGTGAGCCGGCCGGCTCACCACTTGGGCCAAATAGGACGGAGTGCGATTTGAGTTGCCTAGGTAACTCAGTCCAGGGTGCCTAAATTCCCCTCCACCCCTCCTAAGTACCCCAGACATAGTGGCACCACTTTGGAGGGCTTCTGTGGAGAAGCCCGCCAAAAAGTGGAACAAAGGGCTCAACTTGGGTTGGAGTCACAGAAGAGAACTCAAACGCCATTTTAGAATCAAGTTTTGGCAAAAAATACCAACCGGAGAATTAATATTAATTAAATAAACCGGCGGTATGTTCGAGGCTACCGTAAATAATTAAATAAAGATAGTAGCCTAAAACAATGGGAAATCCCATAAGAAAATATTCGCGGTTGAATATAAAAAGTAGTATTCCCTGCCACCAGCCAAAACTCGATCAGGGGGGACGGAGACGTGCCCCCTCGACTAACAGACCGTGGGGCAATCGAATTGCCCCAGCCAGTACGTCCACAATATGATGGTTTGTACTGGTTCTGTTCAGAATTTAAGACTAGTAAAGTCAATGGTGACTTTACATGCCCTGGGAGACAGTAGTCAGTCCCAGGGTATGGAGTCTATACTGGGGGGTCACTATGACACCCCTGTGTTACTGCACGGAGGGTGCTGTGTAACACACATCACCAAAACACATGAAACCCTATGGAGTAAAAGACCCCATAGCCCATTAAACACATCTAGATTCAAAGAAACACACTCAAATCATGTCCAAGAGTGAGGGTAAAAGAGTCTCACTCTTGGCAGGAGAAGAAAATAAACCCCAAACATCCAGCAAAGCTGCTGGGGGACTCACTAGGTTAGGAAATTCAGCCTAAACAGAGTATTCTCCCTAACAGTCCTCACAGAATCTTGGCCTAAAATCTCCTCCCAGCGGGACAGGGGAAGGAAGCTGCTCTTTGTTCCTAATCCTGGGGGTAGTATTAGCCGGGTGGATTACCTGGGTGGCGAAGGTCACCAAGGAAATAGGATGACTGTTAGGAGAGACGCAGTATTCATCCTCTTCGGAGGGTGAGACTTCCAGAATACTGGAATACCTGATGGCTTGTTGTCAGAATAAGGCTTCCCTTGCCAAAATTACCCAAATTGTTAGCAGTGAAAACCCTTATAGTCAACATTGGAATGATATGCAAGGATCAGAGTACCAATACCATTGACTCTGATAGGTATGATTCCCCGAAGGTTTAAGCTATGAAATCAAGACCCAACAATTAATTCCTCTGACTCCCTCCCCTGAAGGTTTATTCTATAACAGAGTGAACTAAAAAAGGTTAAAATTGAGACCTTTGATATAAAAAGGAACCAGAACATTCGGAACTTTAAGTTCCATAATGCGCTAGGTACTGGAACGAGGAAGAGGGGCTCAGAGGCACAGAACTGCAGTGTAGTGGTTCTAATGGCTCACACCTGAGTGGGACTTTTGAATATTTAAAGCCCCTTCAGGTGTTATAAGAAGAAGTAGAGGAGTAGCCAGCAGCAGTGTATGCAACAGAGACAGAGAAATAAGATGCCATTGCCGACAGTGTTTGTAGGAGATTATGGCACAGTGAGAGTCAGAGAAGCCGGAGAGCTGAAGTCGCACAGCGGGAAGCAGTGCTGGGATACGCTGTCCAGTGGTAGAGAGAGACTCTTCTTATCCTATGCCATATTCTTGTGGCTGGAGAGCACTAGAGTATGTGAGGAGCAAGACAGGCTCCCTTTGCGAAAGGCATGGACCGAGAGAGTACCAGAGCAGCTAGAAGTCCAGGAGCCAACAGAAAAGGCAGAAGTGGCAGCAGCAGCAAGTCGAGCCGACGCGCAGGGAGATACCAGTGAGTTGGCCTATGTTCGGTGACCCCGGGCCACTACGCAGTAGACAGCTGGCTGCTCGCAGGTATTTTGAATAGCCGAACAAATGAAAGAAAGCCTTGCTGGCCTGATACTAAAATTGAAAGAAAGAGAAAGTTTGCAACCATCATTGCCAAAGTAAAGAGGGGGCATTATTGAACCAAGATGGCAACCATTATTGCCAAAGTAAAGAGAGGGCAATAATTAAGAAAAACTGCAATCATCATTGCCAAAGTAAAGAGAGGGCAATAATTAAGAAAAACTGCAATCATCATTGCCAAAGTAAAGAAGAGGCAATATTTGAGCAAAACAACAACCAGCAGTGCCTAAACCAAAACCAAAGAATTGCAATTATAAGGGGAAACAGTTTTTTTTAAAGAGAGAAACTGGAATAGGGGACGTTATCAGCAGTTGACCGGTGTGACAGTAGGAACCCAGAGGTGGCAGTAGAGGCACCATCATTGTAGAGAGTATCAAAGGGG
This sequence comes from Ambystoma mexicanum, assembly GCF_040938575.1. NCBI lineage: Eukaryota > Metazoa > Chordata > Amphibia > Caudata > Ambystomatidae > Ambystoma > Ambystoma mexicanum. Next base: position 564,444,205 of record NC_090933.1, read on the forward strand.
AGAGGAACATAACCTGCATTGCATGTGGCAAAAAAACACGTGGAATAAATAAAATAGCATCAATGTGTATTGTATCCTGATGGAAGACATTGTGAATTACACGGTTGTTGAAAGTTAGACTTTCTAAAATTAGAAGCAACCCTCATCACAGAGTACTTGTATAACGGTAGGAGCTTTTGTCTGGCAGGTGAGTATACCAGGAAATGGATTATTAGTGGTAGCCCTGGCAGGTTAGTGAACCAGGAAGAAGATATTGAAGTACTGCATTGTGGTTGAAGGTTGTGGTAGAAAGTGGCAAGGCCACTAATCTCTTTATGGTGAACTGTGGTAGAACCATCCTGGCAAATTACTATTGTTTATAAAGAAGACATGTGGATTTAGTTCTTTAAACAGGAGAAGTGTATTGAACATTTACTCTAAGTGCGACGGCCAACACTTTTTGGTTTTGTGGAAACTATTGATATCATTTTGAAGAGTGGAAAACTGTGTTTAGCAAAAAGCAATCCAAGTGGCAAGTGAAAGACTCATGGAGTGAAAGGAACTTTGTGTTGCCTTTGGAATGGAACGTGGCTATTGAAAAGAATTTTATTGATTGGAACTTTGATTCGGAAAATCTTCCATTAATCCTGGGGAAGGGGATTCCACCCTGGTTATAAGGATGAACAAGTTACTTTCTTACCTGTAACGTTCTTTCGATGGGATGGTCCGACGACGTATTCCATATCTATGACAGGTAATCACCATAGGTGTGCTGCTTCGGAAACTTTTTTCGGCGTCTGCGTCCTGCGTCAATGACGTCGATGCGCAGTCATCGAGGACCTCCTCCGAAGTCCGACGTCATCCGATGTGATAAGTAGGACGCACGACGCCCGTAGCCTCAGTTGTAGTTGTAGTTTTTTCCCCCAGAACGTGTGACATTAGACAACTGCCAGTCAGACACAAAGCCTTGCGGAACGTAAGCTGCAATCGCAAAAGAAATTCTGCAGCGGGGAAGGCAGGGAGCGAGCGATATGGAATACGTTGTCGGATCATCCCATCGAAAGAACGTTACCAGGTAAGAAAGTAACTTGTTCTTCGAGGGGTTTGGGTCCTCCGATGTATTCCATATCTATGACAGACTCCCAAAGCAGTACCAGAGCAAGGAGGAGGGAAAGAATTTAGAATCCAAATTTAGAATTGCCAATCAAATAGCAGAGCAAAGGACCGCCTTGCCAAAGGCCAGATCCTGTCCTCGGATGGAATCGAGGGAATAGTGACGTACAAACTTATGTACAGAAGCCCAGGTGGCTGCATCACAGATGTTGCGAATAGCAACACCCCTCTGCAGGGCAGTAGATGCAGCCATACCCCTGGTAAAATGGGCCCGCAAGCCAGCCAGCGGGTCCTTACCCGCCAAGCGGTAACACTCCGAGATGGCCAAAATAATCCACTGAGACAAAGTCTGTTTCGTCACAGCCTGTCCCAAACGCTTTCCAGCGTAACCAATAAAGAGTTGATCGTCCACTCTGACCCGGGACATGCGTGAAACATAAAAGCTTAAAGCTCTCATAGGATCAAGCCTATGGAGCCTCTCCTCTTCCTTACCAGGATGCGGAGGAGGATAGAATGCCGGAAGAACCACCTTCTGGGCCAAATGAAATTCCGAAACCACCTTCGGAAGAAAAGAAGGATGAACTCTAAGGACAACCCTGTCCTTGTGAAATACAGTGAAGGGTGGCTTAACTGAAAGTGCCTGTAACTCACTCACTCTGCAAGCGGAAGTAACCGCAACCAAAAACACAGTTTTCAGAGTTAACAGCCTCAAAGGGCAGGAATGCAAAGGCTCAAACGGAGCACCCATAAGGAACTTAAGAACAAGTTTTAAATCCCAACCGGGCACCAGGAAAGGTGACGGAGGGAACACATTAATGAGCCCTTTCAGTAACTGTGAAATTAAAGGGATTTTAAAGTAGGAACACACTCTTCAGACGAGCGCTTAAAGGTGGACAGTGCCGCCAGGTAACCTTTAATGGTACCCACTTGCAAGCCCCTGTGGGCCAAAGAAAGTAATAAGGACAGAACCATGGGGATGTCACATGCAAAAGGATCCACATTCTGAACTCTGCACCAGTCGCAGAACTTACGCCAACGGCAACGGTACAGAGACTTTGTAGCTGGCCGTCGGACCGAGAGCAACACCTCCATCACGTCTTCAGCGAGGTCCCAATCCTTATACCTCAACCTTTCAGAAGCCAAGCGTGAAGGTTGAGGGATCTGACCTCTGGATGGAGTACCTGACCCCCCTCCCGTGAGAGCAGATCGTCTTGGTAGGGAAGACGACGTGGAGGGCAGATGGACAAGTCGAGAAGGTCCGGGTACCACGTCCTCGGAGCCCACACCGGAGCAATGAGGATCATCCGGGACCGAACTTCCGTAACCTCCTCAGCACTTGCGGGATGACGGGGACTGGAGGAAACGCGTACAGCAGCGGGAATGACCACTCCACCACGAACGCATCTCCTAAGGCTCCTTTTGGAGGAAATCCCGCGAGCAGAACCTCTCGCACTTCCGGTTGACACTGGAGGCAAAGAGATCCACTTGAGGGGTCCCCCAAAGGGCGAAGATCTCCAGGAGAATCTCCTGAGCCAACTCCCACTCGTGGGAGATCGTGCTCTGCCTGCTCAGAGCATCCGCCGTCACGTTTTCGTCTCCGGCAGGATGAACTGCCGAGATCGAAACTTCCTGCTGGATGGCCCAGAACTCGAGCTGCATCGCCTCCCTGCACAGAGGAAGTGACCCTGCCCCCCCCCCTTTTAGTTGAGGTAGTGCATGGCCACTGTGTTGTCCGTCAGTATCAGGACATTCTTTCCTCGCACAGTCGGCAGAAAAGCCTTCAGGGCTAGCCTGACGGCCCTCAGCTCCAACAGATTGATATGGAGTCTGGACTCCGACGGAGACCAACGACCGCTGACTGTCAGCTCGTTGGCATGAGCTCCCCAACCCGTGAGGGATGCATCCGTCACGATCGTCACCTCCGGCCAGGGAAGCCAAAATGGAGCCCCCTTCATCAAGTTGCCTTCGACGGCCCACCACAGAAGGTCCTGGGCGACCGAGGGCGGCACCTGAACCGGGTCCGACATCCTGTCGGAGGACTGCGACCATTGCATCTTGAGTGCCCACTGCAAAGATCTCATCCGCAGGCGAGCCTCTGGCACCAGAAGAATGCAGGATGCCATGAGGCCGAGCAACCTCAAGAACTCGAATGCTGGGAGCGTCTGGGCATGCTGAAACTTGTGCACCATCTGCTGAATGTGAAGAGCCCTCACCTGGGGAGGAAAACACTGTCCAGGGAAGTGTCGAGCACTGCTCCGATGTACTGGAGCCGCTGTGTTGGCGTCAAATGAAACTTCTTTAAATTGAGGGAGAAGCCCAGCGTGTGAAGGGAGTGGCAGGTGACGGACAGATGATCCAGGACTTGCTCGGGAGAGCTCCCCCTGATCAACCAATCGTCCAGGTAGGGGTAGACGTGAATCCCCCCCTTGCCTGAGATGCGCTGCCACCACCACCATGAGCTTGGTGAAAACCCTCGGGGCGGAGGTCAATCCGAACGGCAGCACCCGAAACTGAAAGTGCGAGTCGCCAACCGTGAACCTCAGGTACTTCTTGTGCTTGGGATGGATCGGCACATGGAAGTAAGCATCCTTGAGGTCGAGAGACAGCAACCAGTCCTGAAGCTGAAGGGTCTGGAGGACTTGAGAGAGAGTAACCATCTTGAACTTGTCCTTCCTGAGGAGTTTGTTCAAACCGCACAAGTCCATGATGGGTCTCAATCCCCCGTCTTTCTTTGAAATCAAAAAATAAGGGGAATACCATCCCTTGTTCCTCTCTGCTACAGGCACCAGTTCTATGGCGCCTTTCTCCAGCAGGGCTTGAATTTCCTGCGCAAGGAGCGGATCCGGACTCTGCAAAGAGAGGTTCCCCGGTGGATTGTCGTGAGGCCTCTGCCGAAAGGGAAGACAATAACCGTGGGTTATGATCTCCAGAACCCACACATCTGAAGTAATGGCACGCCACTCTACAAGATGCTGCGCCAGCCTTCCCCCAACCGGCGAGCCATGGGACATGGCCTCATGACTGAGTAGTAGCGGCTGCGGCGTTACCTGAGGGCAAAGAGGCAACTGCCCGAGCGGCCTTGGCACCACGGGTACCCTGTTGTCCACCTCTGGTACCCCTGCGTTGGCCTCTTTGACTGCCAGCTCCTCTCGCTTTACTGAAGGACGAGTAATAGCTAAAGGAACCACCCCTCCATTGCTGTCCCCTAGGACGAAAAGGCGGAGGTTGGTGAACTGAAGCGCCCAACGACTTTGCTGCAGCTTTGGAGGTCTGCAACCTCTCAAGGCTCTCGTCAATCTTGCTGCCAAAAAGGTGTTCACCATCAAAGGGCATGTTGAGGAGCCGGGACTGCACATCAGGAGCAAACCCCGACTTCCGCAACCACGCAAACCTGCGTGTATCACGGTGCTCGCCGCCATGGACCTGCTGACGCATTCAGCCATGTCCAAACCCGACTGAACGGACTCACACATGGCATCCTTACCATCCTGGACCATAGCACGGAAACCATCCCGTTCGTCCCCTTCGGGAATATGTTCAGCTGCTAACGCAACACAGTTCCACAGAGTGTGTGTGAAACGAGACAAGGCACAAATGGAGTTGGCCGCCTGAAGCGCCATACCACCAGATTAAAACACTTTCTTCGCCCAGCCATCAAAACGTTTGTCGTCCCTATCAGGAGGGATGGTAGGGTACGACGCCTGCTTTGCCGGGGCAGTGGCCGCCTACACCACCAAACTCTCCGGAGTGGGGTGCCTGGTCAAGTAGCAGGGGTCACTACTGGCTGGACGGTATTTTCGCAACAAGGACCTGCCCACCGCCGGGAGACTCTCCGGAGCAGTCCAAGCCGCCACCACCCTTCTCTGTAGAGCCATATGAAACGGCAGTACCGGGTCAGTTGGGGGACGAACATCAAGGATGTCCGTGAGATCATCCTGCGCAAACTCCCCTGGGGGAGCAGACCATCCCAAGTACTCGGAAACCCTAGCCATAAGGCGCCGGTACGAGGAATCGGCATGAGAGCCAGGCTCAGGCCTGCAAAACTCCACCTCCGGAGAGGTGTCCAGTCCACTGGCATCATGCAGCGACTGTCTCAAATCGTCAAAGTGACTATGGCCCGAGACCATTACATCTGGAACCTGACTAGGAACCAGGCTATCAGAATCCTCATCCACCCCCGAAATATATTCCAGGTGGCGAAAAGAAGGCACCCGATTGTGCTTGCTCTTAACCAGAGCCTTCCTAGGGGGTTCCCCCGTGCCACGGGGTACCGCTGACACCCCGGCCTCTTAAGGCGTCGAGTGAATCGGCGCCGGCGTCGAGATAACAGGCATCAGCGCGGAGAGGATCGGCGTCAACCTCGAGTAAATCGGCGTCGACGTCCGATGCAGCGCCGCCAGCATCAACGGCGTCGACACAGTCCTCGAAGCCGGAGCTCCGAGCGTGTCCTTCGACGACCTGAGCGTCGACGGCTTCGATGACTTCCTCGGAGCCGGAGCCTCGAGAAAGCCTGTCGACGCCCTCGACGCCGCAGACGTCGATGTCTTCCTCGAAGACATCACAGGTGCACACGGTCTCAAACGCGTTGAGGACCGGGACCTGGAACGGGTACGTCGAGAAAGAGTCCCCTTGTCCAAACGGGACCTCTCCCGTGACTCGAGCCGACCACTCTTGCGAGCGGTGTCTCTCGACCTCTCATGGCCGACCCCACTCGGGGGCGCAGACGGCTTAGTACCCTGCGACTCGAGAATCGCCAGCATTTTCTTCCCGAAGGAAGCCCATTCCTCCGGCGTCGCACGGCTGGTGGGGTAAGCGACGTGCCGGGCAGAGTCCTCAGAAGAGGACCTGAAGACGACCGCTGTCGGTGCTTCCGAGAATGCCTCGAAGAGGCCGAGGAGTGGCGAGACCGACTCCTAGAAGGAGACTCACGAGACTTCCGACAATGACGCGGAGAGTCACCTCTCGAATCATCCGTCGAAAGACCCGCAGACTTCGACTTCCGGGGCTTGGACACCCGACCTACCGACAACTTCTTCTTACGTTCTCGTAAGGCTTTGGACGTGAGCGACTTGCAGTAGATACATTCATCCGTGTCGTGGGCCTCCACGAGGCACCAGAGGCAGGCGTTGTGCGAGTCCATCACCGACATCTTGGACCCACACTCCCCGCACTTCTTGAAGCCCGGACGCGAGATCGAAGACGAAGTAGAAGACATCTTCACACGAAGGATTTTCTCACCAAAACGGACAGGTTCGAAGAACCGAGAAGAACAGAACTCCAAAGAGTCGAGGCGTTAACCGAGATTCACGAAGCAACACGTTTGTGGAAAAAACAGAACTGAGGCTACGAGCGTTGTGCGTCCTACTTATCACATCGGATGACGTTGGACGGCGGAGGAGGTCCTCGACGACGGCGCATTGACGTCATCGACGCAGGACGCAGACGCCGAAAAAAGTTTCCGAAGCACCACAGCTGTTGTGATTACCTGTCATAGATATGGAATACGTCGGAGAACCTAATCCCCTCGAAACAAGGTTATAAAGTTCATGTTTGAATACAACTGTTATTTTGTTGAGTTTAAATGGCCATATGATACCTGTATGTGTGAGGGACACACATCCTTTATTAGAGTGTTTTCCTTTACCTTAGTTTAACAGGTTGGGAAATCCCAGTTAGGTCAGGGAAAGCAAGGTGTTTGTCACGCCCTTATTATTTAATAAAATGGCTACTTGTGAAAAATCTCTATTTGTACGCCTCGTATTTCTGAACACTCACAATAGGCATCCCACTCAAGAACCCAAACAACAGAGAGAGGAATCATCTGCAATGGAGACCAATGGATCCACCTTCCTAAAGGGGACCGCCCAAGTCTCACATGATACACCTGCAATTAACAACTTGCTTCTGCTTTAACTTGATCTGGGTCCAGGATCAATACAGATTGTGTCTCGTTCTCCTGATTTAAAAAGTTCAGAAGGAATCTGTGTTGTTCTCATTCTCAGTCTGGCAAAGAGTACCCCCCTCACAGCAGCTGAGATAAGACCCAGGAGCCTCTGATAGGCTGTCACCAGTACTGCATCTTCCTGCAGGAAGATGTGGCCCAATTTCAAAATATCCTAAATTCTTCCCTCCAAAGGCAAAGCTCTCCACTGGGAAGATTCCGACCAAACACCAAACACCAAACACTCTTACCCTGATCCAAACACTGATGAACAAGTTACTTACCACTGGTAACATTCTTTCGACTGGATGTTAGCATGTGCAGCGCCCGTTGGCCTCAGTTCGTTTTTACGAGTAAAGCCTTTATCTTCATCTTGTGTTCGATGGTTAGTCCCCCTGAGAGAGCGTAGACTGCAACCGCAAGGGGAATTCTTCTGCAGGGTAGGTTGGGAGGGGCGCTAAGGAATATGTGGTAGGACCATCCAGTCGAAAGAACGTTACCAGTGGTAAGCAACTTGTTCTTCAAATGGATTGTGTCCTCCCACGTATTCCTTATCTTTGATACACTCCCAAAGCAGTTTATGTAATTTGGAGGAGGGAGTAGAATTTAGTATGAGATGAATATTTTATGTTTGTGTATGCACTGAATGCAACACTGCTTTTCCAAATGCAGATTCTTGACCCGAGGAAGAGTCTAAACTGTAATGTTTGGTGAAGATATGTACAGACGACCATGTGGCAGCTGCACATATATCCCTTATCAGAACACTCCTCTGTAAAGCAGATGAAGTTGCCATGCCCCTGGTCGAATGAGCTTGTAGGTGTTCTGCAGGATCTTTACCTGCCAGTTCGTAGTATTCTGATATTGTTCGAATAATCTATCTGGATATAGTTTGCTTGGTAATGGCCAGTCCCAATTTGTGACCTGAATAGCCCACAAATAACTGGTCATCTTGTCTATATCTTGCTAATTTGGAGATGTAAAAGCTCAGTGCACATCTAGGATCAAGCCTGTGAAGCCTTTCCTCTTCCTTCCCAGGATGTGGAGGAGGATAAAAAGATGGTAACGATGTCTTCTGAGTATTTTGAAACTCAGACAATTTTGGGGAGAAAAGTGGGCTTCACTTTCAGTGCCACTTTGTCCTTATAAAAGACAGTATGAGGAGGCTTGTAGGATAAAGCCTGTACCTCACTCACCTTTCGGGCTGAAGTAATTGCTACTAAACAGATGGTTTTTAGACTAAAAAGTCTTAATTGACAAGAGTGTAAGACTCAAAGGGAGCTCCTATCAAAATGTTTAACAATAAGTTAAGATCCCAAAGTGGAACTTGAAATAGGATTGGAGGGAAAACATGAGTTAGTCCCTTTAAGAATGGTTCTATTAGAGGAATCTTAAAGTAATAGACTCCCTATGAGGTGCACTTAAAAATTGAAAGCGCTGCCAGATATCCCTTGATGGTACCAATCTGGAGCCCCAGATTTGCCAGATGTAATGGAAAGGATAACACCATTGGTGTATTACATGTAAAAGGGTCAACAATATGATCTCTACACCAGCTACATAACTTATTCCAGCAGTAGTGGTTTAAGGATTTAGTTGCTGGCCTTCTGGCCAAAAGCAAAATCTCGATTACGTCATCCAGGATGTCCCAATCCTTGCATCTCAGCCTCTCAAAAACCATGCGTGAAGCCTGAGGGTCCTGATATCCGTATGGAGAGCCCGGCCCTCCACTCTCAAGAGAAGGTCCTCTCTTAGTGGAAGACCTATCAGAGAGCAGGTGGACATGTCCAGAAGGCTTGGGATCATGGATTTTCTGAACTTTCTCAACTTCCTGATTACGTGAGGAATCATGGGGACTGGAGGAAACACATACAGGAGTGGAAAATGCCAGTCCACCATGAACACGTCTCCTAGAGCTCCTCTTGGGGGAACTTTCCTTGAGAAGTACAGCTCGCACTTCCGGTTGGCACCGGTCGCAAACAGATCCATTTGAGGGGTTCCCCAAAGGGTGAAGATCTCTTGAAGGACTTCCTGAGATAGTTCCCACTCGTGGGAGACTGTATTCTGCTGCTCAGAGCGTCTGCCGTCGTGTTCTTCTCTCCGGCTAGGTGAACTGCAGACAGAAAGATTCCTTCTTGTATTGCCCAGAACCAGAGCTGCATTGCCTCTCTGCACAGTGGTAGTGACCCTACACTTCCTCTCTTGTTGAGGTAGTACATGGCCATGTTGTCTGTCATTATCAGGACATTCTTTCCCCGTACAGATGGCAGGAAGGCCTTCAGTCTTAGTCTGACTGCCCTCAGCTCTTAAAGGCTGATGTGTAGTTTGGACTCTGATGCAGACCAATGACTGCTGATTTTCCAATTGTTGGTATGAGCTCCCCACCCAGTGAGTGAGGCATCCATCGCTACTGCTATCTCCAGCAATGGCTGCCAAAAAGATTGTGCGTTCCAAAAGTTCTCCCAACAGGCCCACCACTGAAGATCCAGTGAGACTCTGCTTGGGATTTGTAGGAGGTCTGACATCGTTCCTGAGAATTGTGACCACTGGATCCTGAGAGCCCATTGGAGAGATCTCATTCTCAGGCGAGCCTCCGGCACCAGAAAATGCAGGATGCCATGAGGCCGAGCAACCTTAGAGAATCGAGGGCCGGTAGATGCTAGGCATTCTGGAATTTGGTCACCATCTGCAGAATGCCTTGAGCCCTCACCTCTGGTGGCGAGGCTTTCACCAGGGATGCATCTAGGACTGGTGCGATGAATTGGAGTATTTGTGATGTTATCATGTGGGAATTCGTGAAGTTGAGGGAGAAGCCCATTCTGTGAAGGGAGTGGCAGGTATAGCCGAGATGTTCCAGGGCTTGTTCTGGGGAACTTCACCTGATCGGCCAATCATCTAGGAAGGGGTAAACATGAATTCCCCCTCTCCTGAGACAAGCTGCCACAATGGCCATCACTATGGTGAATACCCTCGGGCAGAGGTCAGCCCAAATGGCAGAACTCAAAAATGATAATGAGAACTGCCAACTGCAAACCTCAGGTATTGTCTGTGCTTGTGATGGATCGGCACATGAAAGTAAGCATCCTGATGGTCCAATGATTCCATCCAATCCTGAATCTGGAGGGCCTAAATGATCTGAGACAGGGTTACCATCTTGAACTTGTCCTTCCTGAGGACATTTTCCAAGTCTCTTAAGTCCATGATGGTTCTCAATCCTCCGTCCTTTTTGGGGATTAGAAAATACAGGGAGTACCAACTCTTAATCCTCTCCGCTGCAGGTACTGGTTCTATAGCATCTTTATCTAGCAGGGTTAAAATCTCTTGCATAAGGAGCGGGTCTGGAACTTTCAAAGAGTTGTTCCACTGTGGATGACTGAGGTTTTTGCAGAAAAGGGAGGTAGTCACCTTGGCCAACTGTTTCCAATGCCCAAGCATCTATAGTAATAGCCTGCCATTCTGTCAGATGCTGTGATATTCTGCCTCCTACTGTAGTCTTGTGTATCAAGTCCTCAGAGGGGTTTTGGAGCAGCTGACGCAGTGGCTGAAGCTAAGTCAGCTGCTGCTGTTGCAGCCTTAGTATTCCTTCCCCGTCCACCGCAGGGTCATCTTCTTTGTACTCTTTGAGCTGGCAGTCCTCTGCCCCTTGCAAATGTGGAGTAGTGGCGAAAGGACCTACCCCTCCAGGGTGTTCCCGTGGGGAGGTTTGGAGTCTGTCTGATTGCAGCACCAAAGGATTTGGCCGCCGCCCTGGAAGTTTGCAACTTCTCCAAACTCTCATCAGCTTTGTTTTCAAATAAATGAGTGCTGTCAAAGGGCAGGTTGAGAAGCCTGGATTGTACGTCTGGGGCAAATCCTGACTTTCTCCAAGAGGCAAATCTGTGCATCACTGTACTTGCTGCAATAGCTCTGCTGACACTGTTAACAGAGTCAAGACCCATCGGAGGGGATTTGCACATTGCATCTTTGCCATCCTTGACAATGTTGAGGAGTCCGTCTCGGTCTTCCTCTTCGGGGATATGGTCAAACGCCATAGAAATGCACTTCCAAAGGGTGTGTGTGTGTGAAACTTGCTAGCGTGCACATAGCACTGGCCGACTTCAAGGTCATACTACTGGCCGAAAAAACTTTTTAGCCACGGCATCGCAATGTTTATCGTCTCTATCCTGAGGTATCGTAGGATAGGCATATTTCCTATTCGTGGAGGTGGCCGTCTGAACCACCAGACTCTCTGGTGTTGGGTGCTTGGACAGGTAAACACCTTTGTAAGGCTTGATGAAAAGGAACGCAGAGGGGTAGAAGGGAGGGTTGGCATGTGAATCCATGCCAGACCCATGCTGAAGAACAAGAGTTACAGGTAAGTAACTTGTTCCTTCTCCGGCATGGGATCTGGCATGGATTCACATGCTCATGAATAAAGAATGCATAGCAGTACATCAATACACAAACATTGGAGGTGGCAAGGCTCAACACAAGCAATTACTCTTACCTTCGGACCAGTCTCATCTTCAAGTAAACAGGCTGTGTAGCAGTGCGTGGCCGTCCCTGGACTCCTCTCTGGAATCCGTGTCCATGCAGTAGAATCTCGTGAAGGTATGTGTGGACCCCCACGTAGCAGCCCTACAGATGTCCAGCATGGGCACACCAGACAGGAACACAGTCGTCCCAGCAATCGCTCTGGTAGAATGGGCTCTTGGACATCCAGGCAGCGGTCAATTTGGCTACCGGTGACAGTGGGTGATACAGCCGGAGAGCCACCTGGAGATGGAAGCCTTGGACAAGGCCTTCCATGGTTCACAGGACCAAAGTTCACAAACAGTTGCGATGTCTTCCGGAAACTCTTTGTGCGTGCCACATAGAAATTCAGAGCACGAGTCACATCCAGCAAGTGCAAAGTCCTTTCAGCCGGCGACGAAGGTTTGAGAAAGAACACAGCCAATACCAAAGACTCATTGAGGTGGAAGTCCGACAGAACCTTCTGCATGAAAGAGTGGTACGTCCGAAGCACCACCCTTGTGTCGTGAAAAGTCAGATACGCTGTTTGCAGTATAGAATCTGGATCTCAACTTCCCTTCTGGCAAAGGTGATGGCCACTAGAAAAGCTGTTTACCACAATAGGAACTTGAGAGGGGCCTGATGCATAGGCTCGAAGGGGCCCCCATGGGCCGGGTCAGTACCACGTTGAGTTCAGACGCCGGGGAAGGCGCCTTGACCGGTGGGAATGATCAAAATAGTCCTTTGAGAAACTCCTTGATGAGATGGTACGACCAAAGAGAAGACCATCCCGGAGACCTGGTATAGCGGGAGACAGCCGCCAGATGCACCCTGATGGAGGCGTGCGCCAGCCCCGCCTTGGCCATGGACACAAAGTACGGAAGAATCTGCGGGGCCGTGACCGTCAGAGAGTTGATCATCTACATCCAGCAACACGTCGCAAAACGTTTCCACTTGTGCCCGTAGCACTTCAGAGTCGACAACGCTCTTGCCCTGGCAAGGACCTCCCTGCAGTCTGCCGGCAGCTCATTTCCTCCGAATTCTGAGGCTGCAGGAGCCAAGCCTTCAGATTCATCGATCCTGGTTTGTGGCGCAGGATTGCGCCTCCTTCTCTTTCCAGATCTGTGACCACCGGCAGCCTGACGGGGGCGACGCCAACATGACGAGAAGGTCCAGGTACCAAATCTGCCTCAGCCATCCCGGGGCGACGAGGATCATCCTGCATCGGCTCCGTTTGAGATGATTGATGACTCGCAGCAGCAACGGCAATGGGGGCTGGAGGAAGGCGTACAGGAAGAGGCCTTCACACAGGCAGGAAAACGCATCCCCCATAGTCCTCGGCTGGTGGAACCTACTGGTGAATTTCTGGCATTTGGAATTCATCGCTGTTGCAAACAGATCAATCTGGGGTCTGCCCCATTTGAGGAAGAGGCTGCCCACTTGATCCTGTCGAAGCTCCCACTCGTGGCAAGAGCACAGTTCACTGTTGAGGGAGTCGGCAATGGTGTTCTTGACTCCTGCCAGGTGGAAAGGAACAAGGAACATTCCTTGGGCGACGGCCCAGTGCCACAAGTCCTGCGCCTCTCTTGAGTGCGCTGGGGGGATCTGGTCCCCTGCTGCATCCTGATGTAAAACATTGCGGTGGTATTGTCTGTGAAGACCCTCACCACCTTGCCCGTGAGGGACGGAAGGAACGACTTGAGGGCCAAGAACACTGCTCACAGTTCCAGGACATTGATGTGGAGATACCTCTGGCGTGGAGATGTCCGGTGTGGGCTCCCCAGCCTTCCAGGGAAGCGTGTGTGGTGACCATCTCCTGGTATGGAGGGCTCTGGAAATCTGTGCCCCCAGCGATGTTGGCGTGCACGCCCCACCACCTTATTGCCTGACGGAACTCCTTTTCGAGAACAATCCTTTCTGCGAAGCTCCCCGACATTTGGACCTACCCAGCGTCCAGGAATTCCTGAAGGGGTCGCATCTGCAACCTGCAGAGTCTGATCAGGTAAATACACAATGACATCATGCCGAGCAGCGACTTGATGGTCCGCACCGTGGCGATCTTCAGTGTCAACAGCCGTTGCACTTTGCCCAAAATGCCTGCAATTATGTCTTCTGAGGGGGACATCAGGCATGCAACCGTGTTGAGCCTAGATCCCAGGAACATCAGGTTCTGTGATGGAATCAAGCAGGACTTTGGATAGTTCACGGAGAACCCCATATCTGTTAGCAGCCAGACAGTCCTGTCCGAGTGTTCGACAGCAATCTCCCTTGACTTGGCACGGATGAGCCAGTCGTCGAGGTACAGGAACACATGTATCCCTGCAGATGTAGATGGGCCGCCACTGGGGCCAGGCACTTCGTAAACACCCTGGGTGCCGACTTCAGTCCGAAGGGAAGGGCCTTGAATTGGTAGTGCTTTCCCTGTACGACAAAGCACAGGAACCTCTGATGCTTCTCGTGAATGGGGACGTGGAAGCAAGTGTCCTCCATTTCCAGCGACATTAAGAAGTCCCCTTCCTCCAGTTGGCTGAGCATGTGCTGCAACATGACCATCCTGAATTTTTGGGACTTGAGTAACTTGTTTGGACACTGCAGGTCGAGAATGGACCTCCAGCCCCGGTCTTCTTCTTTACTAAGAAGTATCTGGAGTAGATTCCGGCGTTCCAGAATCGCTTTGGAACCAGATCTATCACCCCTATTCTTAGGATGGCCCTTACTTCCTGCAGGAGCTGAGGGATGTGCTGATCCTGCCGGGGCCACCGGTGGTATCTGCAGACACTTCTGCTGGAATTCTAGAGTGTGTACATGGGCAAGAGCGTCCAGCACCTATCCGTCGGTGGAGATCTTCTCCCACTCGCTAATAAAGCCTGCCAGTCGGCCTCCCACCGGGGTGTATGTATGGGTGGGGGCCCTATGTCCTGGCCAGTTCAATCCTGCTTTGGGGCCTGCGTGCGGCCTTGGGAGTGACGACGGCAGCCACCGCCGAAAGCCTTGGAACGACCCCTGTAGGCCTCCTGGGTCGTGGAACGGGAGGGCTGGCGGGACGAGGACAAACCCCTGCCGAAACCCTTAGACGATCTTCCGGATTTGGCTCCTGAGGCACGAAACGAAGGGCGTTGTTGCTAAAGCATGACAAGGGCCCGGCCGTCTCAGTGTCGGTCTTGATGGCTCGCAACGGGCAGAGCTTGAAAAGCTTACGAGTGGAGTTGTGATTTCAGCTTTCAGAGCTGTGGGATATATTGACCCCACTCAACAGCAGTTCCCCACATCACCAAGCTGCAGTTGCACAGAAACCACAAAATGGTTGCGCTGGCTCCTGTGAGCGGCATGGCTCAAAACTGCATTTTGCATCAACAAAAATGGCTGCACCGTCCTGACAAGCACACATCGGGCAGGATGGAACAAAGGGGGCACATGGAAGGAGATTGCCAGTGTGTTGCGACATAAATAAAAGGAAGAAAGTGGAAAAAGCAGCATTGCTTAGCTGCAAAAGCCAAAATCCCCATTGAAAAGAAACCCTTTTTCACCTTTAAAAAAAATAATGCGGCTTTGACGCTAATTCCTTCTGTTCCTTAAAGCCACTGTGATTAATAAACCCTACCAAGCCCTGTGTGTTTCATTGTTCCTCAGTAAAACCAGACATAATTCTGAAGTGACAAGCCCAGTCAAACCAACTCTAAAAACAAATCAACCAGGAACTTTACTTTTACTTACACAGGAAACACGTTCATTTTCTTTGCAAAAGTATCCAAAAGACAGCTGTTCAGAGAGAGACTCTCACTAGCTGAGCCATGTCTGTTTCAATGTATCCGTGCTTCAGAGCAACTCCAGAATTTCGAGAGAATGACTAAAGCTGCAAGACAGTGTGTGAATATGCTGGAGATGAAAAGTTTAATTTAAAGGAGGAAGGGCAGCTGCACTATGTGTAAAAAAAAAAAAAAAAAAAATGGGCCTTTGCAAATTAAAGAAAAACAAATGCCCAGGTGTTGGAACAGTACACTAGTGAATGAAAGCCTGACAGTCTTTAGCAATCTGAAGGGGTTTGTTGATGGTGAGACTATATAACATGGGTTATAATATGCAACACGCTTGTTTTAATTCTGAATCTAAGATCAGAAAATAAAGGTTAAAACTATGGTGGCTGGAGTTGCAAGTTGAAAACCAGGTTTTCTGCTTGGAGGGGTCTCTTTCAGCAGATACTGACAATCCCCTGATAATTACGGGGTGGAACAGACTTTCGTCTCTGCTGGGACCCTGACAATGAAGCTCTCAGGGAAGGAAGTCTGAAGTGTGAAGGGGCAATAATACGTCAATCAAGGGAGAAACCCCCAAGATGCTCTGAAGGAAATGACAGTTGGCAGCAGTTGAAGGAAAGAAAAAAAATTAACCCAGGGACAAAGAGACTGCCATTTTCTCCCAAAGACTATTTTAGGAATACAGTTTAAAGACTTCTACCTCTGCAGAAAAAAAATTGTAAACATTTCGCATTTTAAAAGTGATTTTTTTGTGCTTTCTTTTGAGACACGGAAGAACTCACTGACGCCTTGGGGATAGAAAGGGCAAAGTTTGAGGATAAATCGAAAAGTATAAATGTTGCAAACATACATTTTTGGACATACATTCCTTGGGATAATTTGCATCTGTGTATAAAGTTATGGAATTTTAGGCTGAATCTTTCATGCTCAAAATTACCAAAATGTATCAGAAGGGTGAAACAAGGTCCCACAGACCGGAGGATTGGACTGATATGTGTTGCAAAAATATGTAACCTGTGTATATAATTTGCTAAGAGATTGCAATTGTAGAAATGTATGTTTTTGGTAAAATTGGATTTTAAGTAAAGTAATTGTGGGGGTTTTTGGGGATTTCCCTTCATCTTCCAGAACCAGACTCCAACTACAAGGCCAAGTATTGCTGATCCTACTCCAGTACCCACTGAAAAACTCAAGCAGTGCTGATCCCATTCCCAGCAAGTCCTCAAATCTAAGAACCCACTAAATTTTCCATTAACAAGGGGAAAGCTGTGGTTCCTTTTGGCATCCTGATCCAGCCTGGCTTGCTGCCACTCACTGCATGCTGCTGCAATCCTGCTACCCTGATTACCTTTAATATCCAGTAACCAGAATTGCCCGTCCAGTCCTTGCCAGCCAGTGACCAGAATCGCACACCTGTTTGCCAGGTGCCCATCCGTGTAGTGACCAGACCCGATTGACTGTCCAAAAAGCCCAATAATAAAAAGTGGATTGTGAGTATTTCATCACCCCATAGAAATCCGTAGTATCCCTTGTCTTGCATTGTCCTCATCCCACACTATAAGTCATCCTATCCTTATCCTGAGAACTTGTCCAACTGTCTGTGCATTTTGTCATTAATCTCCAAGCATCAGCACTGCTTTTCTCTTAATTTCCGTCTTGCATAGATCATATGTCATTAGCAATATTTTGATTAAATTAAGGCAATTTCCTTAAAGAAAAGGGGCACACTGTGTGAAGGGTTACATCTACAGCCTAACTTAGAGAATTCACGGTTGGTGTTCCTCTTTTCTTAGTCCTTAAATCTAGTTAAAGTAAAACTGTTCTTTTCACAAACTGATTTCCTTTCCCATTTCACCCTTCATTTTACTCGAAGCGCGCCTCCTTCTATATTACATAACTCTTTTAATTTACCAGCTAGAGACTTACTTTCAATTCCATTTTGTACCTATGATATACATCACCCAATATAAAAACCGCACTCCAAATCAGTGTCTTTCACCCGTTTTTATTAAACACTGTTTGGGTAATTGTAGGCGGGAATTGCAAAAGTGTAAATTTTAAACGTGTTATTTGACTGCAATCTGTTTTAAACTTTCCACTCATTTCTGAACTGTATGCTTTTGATAACCCATTATTTGTGATTGTTAGTATCTTTGCATTGGTTCGTTAGTAAAGAATCATATTGCTTAACACACATTCATTAATGATTTATCTAGTTCCAAGGGTCAATGCACCACATTGCAAGGGGTTTAATATCGGTTTTCTCTCTGATTTGGGGAGGGAAGGTCAGATTTAGATTCTGTTTACAGTTTCTTATTTCTGAGTACCTGCTGTTTCTTTGTATCCACTCAGAATTGATTATTGGTGGGTTGAAGGAACATTGCAGGAGGAAATTCTAACTTGGGTGCTATCTGTCCTAAATCAAAAAGTGCTCCTATTCTGCTGTGCTGTGTATATGCTCCACTAAAAAGTCAAACCCAGTGCATTGCTCACATTCTCATTGTAACTATCACCCCATTGGTGATTGCTGCCCCATATTAAAAAGTGGGTGACTTCTTTTGAATTTTAAATAAATGAATAAATATTGCATTTGACCAACCAGCCTGGCTCATGTTCCATTGTGACCTGGGGTATTTGAAAAGGGGGTGCGATATGAGTGGTGTATCATCCCAACATTGAATCCACATAAATAAAGCACCTCAGTTAAGCGCTACATACTAGGCCGAGAACAAGGTGTGCGTGTCGCCTGATTGAAATCCTTAACAGAGTGGAGAGGCGCAGAGGGGCGGTGCGCGGAGCACGCCTGTGTTTTTGGTGGTGAGCCAGAGAGGCTCTAAGAAAAGATTTTTTATATTGTATTTATTAAAATTGGATGTATCGAAATTCCGATTTGAAGTCAAGTAAGTACAGATCTAGTGCAAGATAAGGTGACAAAAATGAGGGACACACCTCTTTAGCATTCGTTCAAGTCCCTCCCGCCGTATCAAGACAAAATAAGCAAGTATAGCATGGAATGGACTCACGGTACAGAGGGCAAGTTGGCAAAGCCATGGCCCAAAGAAAAAGGTTTTTCCAAATGTGTGCAGCAACAAATGACCACTTACTTGCAGGCAGCTTATAAGGGGAGTAAACTAAGTAAACAATTGGCCTTATTAAAGTTATGGAAAATGTATCAGGACAAGGAAGGGGACTCGGTTCGGTGGCATTGGATGGAGAGGAAACGGGAAATGGGGGACACACAGCCCTCAGCTCCCCCTCTTCCTGCTCCTCCTGCTTCTTCTCAAAAGGCTGACAAAGACACAGCAATGGAAAGCAAGGGATATTATCCCATGAAGGAATTAAAGGAAGCAGCGGGATACACCAATCCCATTTTCTCACCTCCAGCATATAGTGGCGAAAGCGCACACGATGGTGCAAAGCAAGATAGTAGAACAGCGCGAGACAGCAGCAGCGAACGTAGGGAGCGCAGTGAGATACAAGTGAAGCTAAAGGAGAACGACCTGGGGAAAACAGGGTTTAGTTCAAGCCAAATTAATGGATAGGCGGACAGATATTGCTCAAACTGGATGGAAAAACAGTAAGTGAGACAGGGCACGTGGTGCAGGAATTACCGAGTAGCAAAGACACAGAGGAGGAAGCTAAAGAATGGGCTGAGATAATGGAGGAAGTACACAGGAGGGAAAGGGAAGAAAAGGAGGAAAGTGAAAGATTAAAAAGAAAGGAAACAAAGAAACACGAGAGAGAGAGAGAGAGAGAGAGAGAGAAAAATAAAGAGCTAGAAGACATAAGACATAGCAAGAAGAAAAGCAGAAGAAAAGCGGGAAAGACAACTGCAGATAAAGTAGGAGAAAAGGAGGTTACAAGTCGAGTGGCTCATTAAAGAACGCTGATGCAGGGAAATAGAGGAGCGCAGAAGTGAACGAGAGAGACGAGAGCAGAGAAAGGCCCTCTTCAAAAGCAGTAGACATTAAGATGGGCTTGCCACATTTAGATGATGAGGATGGGGAAGGTATATGAAGGAGGATAGGGGAACTCTATAAGAGCAGGAGGAATAGCACAGCTGCCCAGCGGGCAGACAGGAGTACTGAACATATAGTGAGGGGGGGAGCGCGACGTTACAGACCAAACAAAGGGAAAGCAGCAGTAACACAAAACCTTAAGGAGACTTGGCTTCAAGGAAGACAAAGAAGGGGCAGTGACTGTAGTAGTGGACCATGGAGTGAGATGAGGATTCACAAGTAAGCAAAGACAAGGAAGAGAGAAGACACTCTTGACACTCTAGGGAAGCAAGCCCAGACAGAGACACGATATCTAGAGGCAAAAAAAGCATGGGTAAAGGAGAGGAAGACATCGAAGGGCGACTACAACATCCTGAGTGTGATTCAGGACAAGGACAGACGGTAAGGGTGTTAACCACCACTAAAGACATGGGGAAACAGGATGGAGGGATGACACTGACACAGTTCCCATTAATGGAGAATAGGGTGAGACGACCTCAGTATATTCCATGGCAGAAATGGACAAAGACAATTTAAGTTGTAAGCTGCCTTCATTAACTGCTGGGGCTGGCAAGTGGATTTACGAGTTCGGAAGACTGACAGCAGGGACGACATTAGCGGTAGGGGACATGAAGAGTTTACTCTCAGCCATTCTTTAGAGGTAGTTTATGAATTATGGAAAGAGCAGGATTTCCTGGAGTCACAGCACAAAACATGCACACAATGATGTGCCGTTCAATAACTTCTGAGTGGCCGTATGGCAAGCTCTAAGGCTGCTATTGTCATGATCTCTGCTTCCAAAAGATCAGGACTTGCCCGACTCCCTTGGAAGCAGACCCATAACCCCGGTTCCGAGTGCCAGCCAGTCCCAATTGGGACCTTTTGGACCCTGTCCTGGCGCCAGTGGCACCAGGCTCATAAAGATGCCCAGTCCCAGCGCTGGAAGCGCCGGGCTCATAATGCTTGGGTGGACTTACCTGCAGCAGACCATGCTGCTTACTTACCTGCCAGTTGAGCCCCTGATCCTCTTCGTGGAAGCAGACCCATAACCCCGGTTCCGAGTGCCAGCCAGTCCCAATTGGGACCTTTTGGACCCTGTCCTGGCGCCAGTGGCACCAGGCTCATAAAGATGCCCAGTCCCAGCGCTGGAAGCGCCGGGCTCATAATGCTTGGGTGGACTTACCTGCAGCAGACCATGCTGCTTACTTACCTGCCAGTTGAGCCCCTGATCCTCTTCTGTTTGGGACTACTTTTCCTGTTGGGTGGGGCAGGAGCCACTCCCTAGGTTCAGAACACTGGAACTCTTCTGGAAAGCAGGAGCTCTTTTCTTACCTAGGCGTGGCTGTGGAAGGAGACACCTAAGCACTACAGGAGGCTATTTAAACCACACCCGATGGATGAATCTTGCTTTGCGTTATTCTGCATTCTCTGCAGCAGAACGCTCATCGTGTCTTCTGCTTCTGATCCTGGGCCTAATGGAACAAAGGCTTACCATCCTGGAATCCAGTCTTCAGCAGCACCTGTAAAGACAAAGAAAGAACAGGTTAGCACTACGGTCTTCAGTGGCAGCGCATCTCTTACCTGGTCCATCGGCTGTCACCAACGCCTCACGCTGCATTCCGGCATCTGAAAGACAAAGGCTTACCTACTCTTCGCATGCTCCGGAGGTCTTCGCACTGCATTCCGGCATCTGAAAGACAAAAGCTTACCAGCTCATCGCATGCTCCGGAGGCCTTCGGCGCTGCATCCCGCATCTGAAAGACAAAAGAAGGTGCGTTTAAAGACATTGGGCAACTTTATTACTCACGTGCCCTTACTCCTTCCCACGCCGAATCCAGTGGGTATTCCAGCACCCTTCAGCTTCTCTAAAGCTCCGAACTTGTACCTGCAAGATAAAAGGGACAGTTAGTGCGCATCGTGAAGCAGGCTACAAGCGCTTACTTACGTGCTTCCAGGCGCTTCTATTCCTCTTGCGGGTTCGATCCTCAACTCTCATCAGCCCGCCATCCGCCATCGACGGAACCCTGCAAAACAAGAGATATCATTACAAAAGACTTTTAAGACATTTGAGGTGCCCAGAACTTACCGTTCGTGCAGTTAACGACGGACAGCAGTCCTCTGAGGTCAAGAGGCCTGCACCCTTATCCAGTGAAGAAACTGGTTACGGCACCCTGCCCCGAGGCAGATGGAGAGCTCGGCGTTCACTTACCTAAGGTGAGGGCGTTAACCTTTGGGGTTCTACAGGAGAAGAGAAAGGGAAGAGGAGAGAGGCACCCAATAACCCCAGTTCATTAATCCCATATTTTCTATCTGCAGACATCTTACTCTTCGAGTCAGACATACAGTGAACAGAGGTCCAGCCCAAAGAGCCAACCGTGTGTTACACATCACCTTTGAAGATACGGCATTCACCCAGTCAAGACCGGCGCCTCTGCGGGAATCAGGTGAGCGTTACAGCTATAACCAGACACTTCAGGCAGAAGCGTGATCATGGCACAGAAAATGAGTGAGGATGAAGACATACTTCAATATATTCAAAAGATTAAAGAGAAATGGCGTCCTGAGACAAGAGAAACATGGGACAAAACAGTGGGATTATTTTATCACACCCGACCGAAGTACAAAAGCTGCTTAAGAAATTAGAGGGAATGTAGGCTAAGCAATAGTTAGAAATCCAGCTACCCATAGTGCATTATTGCAGACTAATGGAAGAGAATGCGAGAAAGAAGCACGAGGAGAGGAAACAAGAAGGAGCAAAGTTAGTGCATAAGAAATGTTTAAGTATACAAATGAAGAGGCAATGTTTGCTAGCGGAAGAGTAGTTGCTCAGCAAGCACAGGACCAACCACAGATGACATGGATGTTTTGCAGGACGAGGGGTTATGTATCAGTGGCCCAGAGGATGAGGAGGGATACCTCGAGGAAGAGGATGTGGACACCCGATACAGCAAATTGCTGGAGGGTTTCATGAGGGTAAGCAAAGACCAATGGGGGTCCTGCACAATACTTGGTGTGCTGAAAAATTGACAACATATCGCAAGTGTGCAGATAAAGGGTTGGGATGCCTCAGAATGGGGAAATGCAGCAACAGCCCACATACCAGGCATAGCACACTATTATGCCCAAGATCACATGCAAGAACAGATGTACGCACAACAGACTCATACCAAAGACATGCAAACACAGCAGTATCAGCCCATGACACATGCATTAGAGACTCAGACACACATGCAGCAATTGCAACCAGCACAGCAGGCACCGGTTCAACAGAACACAATAACCAGGACACATGCAGACTCCACCATGTCTGCGCCCAGTGCTAAAGGTGAGAGGGGCGACTGTTGTAGGGGGCAATCCATTTACAGGGACGGTAATGTCATTAAATCCACAATAGGACAGCCCACAGCCAGACCTGATGTGTTCAATCCTATCTGTTACACCCAATCCGGCTGAGGAACCACATATAGGGGTGACCACAGGTGACAACCTTTTCCTTTCTCGTAGATACGGGGCGACTAGGTCCTGTATAAGGGAAGAGAGATACACAATGGCAGGTATTGCCATGAATGCACAGGGATTCTCTGGGGCCACAGATATGGTTTCTTTTAATGACGAATTAACACTTTGTGTGAGAACACTACCTGACGTTGCAACTGTTATATTCCCAACATACACCAGTGAATATAATGGGTAGAGACAGCATGAGCCGACTTAACATGATCATTTCATTCCAAGACCAATGGATAGTGTGCTTGACGCCAGGGATTCATTACATGAATGTGAGGGAACTCCTCCAAGCTTATTGTGTCCTGACGGTATAGGGGGTGCCAGTAAACATTGAACTGCTTTCGCACGGGGAAGAAGTGTTAATCACATGACTCCCAGGGATACATGGTAGGCTGTTGTGCATACCCAATGAGTTCCTATTTAGACCTTAGCTTCCCTTAGTTGAGAAAAAAGGAAAAGTGATCTCTCGAGGCAGTCGAGGACGAGAGAATAGTGCTGCATGCGACTGATGATACAGGACGATCATGGAGATCTGTAATTGCAGTAGTGGAAGGATACAGGTTGACTGATGTGACAGATGAGGAGCTATTCAAAGACAATTGATCGGATAGCGAGGTGGCATTTGACATAAGCGTTATACATGGAGTGGAAATAAATTACAGGGAAGTGCCGCAGAGTATGGCTGTGTTGCAAAAACCGCCACCACCATTTCTCGAGGAAGACTTAGGGCGGGTACCCAGTGTTTTATGGACCAACATTCCCAATGATGTGGGTCAGTTAAAACGGACAGGCGCGGCCAAGACAAAGCTTAAACCAGGCTAGACCAGTGGCTATTTTACCAAGGGCAAGACAGTTTCCCCTATCGAGGCAAGCAGACAAGGGTATTTATGCGTCGATCACTGCACTAGGGAAGCAAGGCATTCTGGTACCTTCAGAATCGCAGTGTAACACTGCAGTGTATCCAGTGAAAAGGGCGACATGTGGATCAAGACATTTCATCCAGGATTTGCGCCCTTTGAACCAAACTATTGAAGCAAAATTCCTGTTAGTTCTGAATCCATCAACAATTTTGTGCAGGATCCCAACAGAAGTCACACACTTCATGGTAATAGGCTTGAAAAACACCTTCTTTTCTATACCACTACATGAAGAGTCACAGGACCTAACTCCTTCCTAAATAGAAACTGGAAATGGAAACAGATAAGACTCCTACAAGGGTACTGTGAGTCACCTTGCATATTTAATAGTGTCCTTCAGATGGATCTAGGCAACATACAGATAATGAGCCCAGTCATAGAATACGTGGATGACATTTTAATCCATATCAAGTCAGAGGAACAGTGTTGAAATTACTTGGCATATTTGCTGACAGTGTTGGCAGAAAAGAGTTGTAAGGTGGACAAGGCAAAATTATAATATTGCCAAAGGGAAGTGCTATACATAGGGCAGATGATAACACAAAGGGCGAAAAGTGATTCCACAAAGGGCTGAGGCGATCCGCAGAACGCTGATGCCAAAGACAGTGAGAGAAATGCAGCAGTTCTTTGTCATGATGCCCGCTCCCGGGGAGCCGGTTCAAGCCCTACGTCCTCGAAAGCGGACATCCAGTCCCCAAGGAAAGACCCAGCAACCCCATGTAGGGGCCCTTTGGACAGTATCCTGGCGCCTATGGCGCCAGGCTCATAAAAGACATCAGTCCTGGCGCCATAGGCGCCAGGCTCATAATGGGAGTGCTTAGGTGCACTTACCTGATACAGACCATGCTGCAGGATCCCGGCCTCCTTGAGGCCTGAAGGGAACTACTTTACCTGTGGGACTAATTTTCCATCCGGGCGTGGTCGGGGAAGGATACATACCCGATTGGAGGAAGGATACATACCTGGAACTTCTTCCAAGGCTATTTAAACCCCACACGTGCTTCGCGTTGTTCTGCATCTAGCAGCTGTATGCTCACCTTGTCTGCTCCTGCATCCTGACTTCTGCCACGCCTGCCAGCATCCTGGATCACCTGCAAAGGAAAAGAAGAAGAGAACAGAAGAAGGAAAAGTCCTTACCTGCTAAATCCGCATCCCAGAGACATCTCGCTGACAATCCTAAAAAGGAAGTCTTTTATTTAAAAGCTCATCGCGACGATCGCTGCAGCGCCGCTTTCCACTCACCTTTACAGGGCGCCTCCATGTTCAGCAGCGACCATCCGGATTCGCAGTCACGCCCCAGCACCTAGGGAGAAAAAGGCAAGAACAAAAGGTGAGAGAGAGAAGGGAATAAGGAAAGCTAAATCTCCATGTTAAGACTTACCTGTTGATTCATTCCCTCTTCATTTCGAGGTCCGTGCCGCATCCTGGCATTTCCGGACCCCGGCCCCTAAGGGGAAAAAGGAAATCAGCGTTAATGAACGAATAAAAAGACATTACCAAAAAACGCTCATTAAAGACTTACCTGATTTCTACAAGGATTTCACCCCTCATCTCGGGTCAGTGCCTGTTCCCCGACATTCCGTACCCCGGCCCCTATGGGGAAAAAGACACTAGCATTAGTACATTAATGGATGGACACAAGGGGAACCTCTTATCAAAAAACTTACCTGGAAGCCACGCAAGTTTGGTTCTCACCAATCCGAAAATCCAGTGAAGTAACTGGATACCAACGCGCCCCTGTATCAGAAGCAGGATGGAGAGCTCGTCCTTCCAGACCCTAAGGTGAGACGCTACGGGGAATCACAGAAGGGTTTCGAGGAGGGTGAGAGGGGAAAGTGGGAGGCCGATTGCATTACCCCGCAGACAGTTAATCCCCTATTTTCGCCTACAGAAGGATACTTCTGCGAGCTAGACAAGCCAGATTTGGGGGCCCGGTCCAGACCGTCTTCCGAACCCTGCACATCACCTTAGAAGAGGTCACAGCAACCCAGACTAGACCAGCGCCTCTGTGGGAGCCAGGTGAGCGTTACATTCTTGGGCCTTTGCAATTATTGCAGAGCATGGGTTTTTGACTGTAGCACATATATGAGACCCTTGTTGAGCGGGCTCAGGGAGGCAAAGAGAGGGAATGTAAGTTGGTATGACTTATAAAATGACTGAAGTATTCGAAGAGCTGAAGAAAGTAATATGCAGAGCTCCAGTGCTCGGGATCCCAGACTATAACAACAAATGTTATTTGTTCTCACACTCCAATGGAGTAGCGATGACTGCGGTACGTTGACAGCACAGCAAGCTTCTAGATATGAGGTCATCATCTCGAATCCAGCAATCAAGGTAGTGAGGTGCAGGACTTTCAATCCGGCGACATTTTTAGCCGAGCCAGTACACGACTATACTACATACATGGAACAGTATGATGACCTTCCGAAGGTGGGGAGAAGCCACTTGAGAGGGGAGAAGTGCTTTATATTGACGGGTCATTGACAATAGACCAGACAACAGGGGAAAGACATACAGGGACTAAAAGCAGACGGTACAGCAGAAGTAATAGCAAGAGTGAGACTGCGGTCACATTTCTTGGCACAAGCAGCAGAATTGGTGGCTCTTATAATTGCATTAGAAGCACGCAGGGACCAGGAAATTACAGTGTATTCAGATTCAGCGTATGTGACATCTATAGTACACTCTGGGCTATCACAATGGCAGAGGAGGGGCTTCAGACGTCCTGATGGCACACCGGTGCAGCACATGACCCTATTGGGCAGGCTCATAGACGCCCTTCAACTCACAGCAGCCAAGGCGGTCGTAAAGTCCCAGGCACACAGGTGGGGGAGGACGCAGTCTACTGGGACACAAAGGGCACAGCATATTTTTCAGGAATTACAGACTTCGATAACCCATCAAGCACACATATCTGTGTGCGTAATAGGATTCTAAAGGAATGCTATAATACGTTACACGGCACACAGATAATGGAGTTTCAGGGAAGGGCTCTGACAGAGGAGAGGGACCTATGGGTGTGAAGGGGCTGTTCAACAATCTCCTACAGATGCTTCATGGCAACAGGAAATCACAGAGAAGTTAGTACTCCCAACAGCATTATTGCATATTGTACTAACGCAGCTGCATTATCCTATTCATATGGGTAAAGAGGTACTTGCTGCTCACATTGGGGAACATTGGTTCTGCCCTAATATGGCAGCGAATATAGCCCTGTTCATGGAAAATTGTGTCACCTGTACAAAGTTCATTGCAGGACATACTTTACGTGTGGTGACGGGAGCCCTACCCCGGCCAATTGGGCCTTTCCAACATCTCCACATTGACTATGTCGATATGATCCAGGTGTGCAAGGACTACCACTACATGGTAGTGGTTGTGTGCCCGTTCTCCCGAGGGATCAAAGCTGTTTCCAGTTCACAACCAGATGCCCTCAGGGCTGCAAAATTTCACGTTAGAGAGGTATTCCCACAAAGGGGGTCCATGAGGTCCTGCGGGCAGACAATGGGCCTCATTTTGTGAATGAGAATTTTGAGCACATCCCAACCCTACCAGGGATACATCACAAATTCTCCTGTGCCTATCACTGCAAGAGAATGGGGTATGTGAGCACCTCAAAGGCCTGCTCAAAGACAGAAATTGCAAAAATAAAAGTCACTTTAAAAAAGGGATGGCTTCACTGTATGCCCTGACCTCTGTTTGCACTGCGTAATCAGCCCGGATCCAACCACCACTTAACGCCCCATGAGGTCATAACAGGAACGTGCAATGAGACTACCCCTGGCTCGGCTCCTCCCACTAGAGCATTGATAGATGCAAATGCAGCCTCTGATGTGTTTGGAAATTAAATGTACAATTATGTGGCTTCTTTGATGACTAGTGCATCTTTTACTTCTTGTCAACTGCCGGCGCAGGGGGAGTGGTCGAAGAAAAGTGAGGAAGATATCATCCCAGCTGCAAATGAAAAAGTCCTTAAGCAACCACTACTTTATCCGGGGGACACAGTCATACTTTGGAATTTTGTAAGGCCCTGGTTTAAACCCAGATTCGAGGGCCCCTACACTGTAGAGCAAGCCACAGACCATGCAGTAAGACTGTATGGGAAAAAGCATGGAACTACATTGGAGACGTTAAACCATGCCGAGGTGAGACCTCTTCTCATCTAAAAGATGATTTGATGAAAGAAGAAGACAAAGACAAAGAAGAACACCACCAGTGGATAACATGGTCCAGAGAAAGAGAGGGAAGGACAATACGCAAACCTAAACTAGGCATACATTCTTTTTCTTACAATAGGTATTTGTCGAGAAAGTAAGAACTGTCTAAGCCAGATGGTAATTAATAGATGGAACCCATTTCAGGAATGCTTTATCCGCTTTGCGATACAAACAGAAACTGAACAAATGATTCCTCCACGATTGTTTTTTCATGCCTTTCTGCTTTACGTAGCCCATACACAGTTAACCCGTGGAAATCCCCCTATCATTCTCTGCTTGGTGATTTGAGAATCCGTATAGTGTGGGAACGATTGTTCTTCGCAGCACTTTGGTCCATGAAGTCGCTGAGGTGAGGCTCCCTGCACCCCAGTGCTAACTTGTGATTTTGTGCATAAGTTTTCTTTGTAGAGTGCTCTGGCACTGTGTGAGCCCCCTGCCTGCCTTTCAGTGTTCTCTTCCTTGTCTCGTGTGCCGGCCACCTCACCGATTGGCTCATAGAATCCCATTAATAGCATAGCACTAGGGCAGCCCTCTGCCCGTAGCAGCACCAGCGGCTAAGGGTCCAAGGAAAAAGGCAGCTCCTACAAGGACCGCTCCATACTGTGTCAGTAGGCGATGCAGCTATCCTCTAACATAAACCAAGCCTAAACTACCAACAAACCCTCATTGACACATATAATCAAACAGACCCACTGCTCCCCATCACCTAGCTCACTCACTGCACTGAGCTCAAGGGAAAGGACGAGCAGTGCTCTCACTTGCGTCCCTTGGTTTAGTGTCAAACTTCTACTGCTCCCTCTAACAGCTAACACTTCCCTGATGCAATCGCAATCAACAAGGTGGTTGCAAAGGCATAATTCCACACCCAAACTAGCAATAGCAACTGGCTGCAGTACCCAGACGTCCCAAACGAGGAACAGACTGCTGTCAAGCAGCACCAACGGAGAAGGTAGGCACAATTCTCGCACAATACCACTGGTACCAATAACCACTTTAGCATTCACCCCACCATACAACACTACCACAGTAAAGAAATACACCAACCACTCACATCCATCACAGTCACTAGGAAATCCACTGTGAAAAACTATTGAAAAACCTACTGTATTGTGAAACCTAGGCCTCTCTCCCACTGTAAAGGATTCTCAAATCTAGGTGTGTTCATTATGAAACCTTGGCCTCTCTCCCACTAGACATGATTCTCAAATCTAGGTGTGTTCCCACATTTCTGCCTATTGTATTGTGAAACCTAGGCCTCTCTCTCACTATACAGGATTCTCAAATCTGGGTGTGTCTCACCCTTATCAGCCAATAGCATTGTAAAACGTAGACCTCTATACAAATCTACAAAAATCCCAAAACTAGGGCAGCTCTCCCATCTGCCTATATACATATCGTGAAACTTAGGCCTTCAACCACTAGTCAGGAATACCAAAGGTAGGTTTACCTCAGATTTCTGCATAGTTTACCGTGAGACCTAGCAACCGTCCCATTAGACAGCAACCTCTGATCTAGGTGTGCTCCACAGCACATGCCATCTGCCTAACCACAGGACCTGACCACCTTCTGGGAACAAACGCCTAGCCACATAAAGGCAATTGCTTAGAGCTGTATGTTTGCCCCAGTCAAATGCGAACCCACAGTCTAATTCAATAGCTAGTTAGTCCAACCGCGAGCATCCCCCGATTGAAAACCCTTAGTAAAACTGACCTGGCCCTGCTTAGACATGCGGCCATCGGAAGAAAGAAGTCTGGAACAATAATAAAGCACCAACCAGCATAAACCGTTGTAAACCCTGAGCTATACATCCCACACCCAGAACAACCAAACCAGGAACCACTAAACATCTACAAATCAGCCTTACGCAGGCATTCCAGCCAATCTACAAGAGCATCCCTCGAGAGCATCTTCACCACCGCATCACAAACAACTTATAAAGACACAAGCTAACAGGGTACACCCCACCAACACAACAGAAGAGGACAAAACTCAACAATCATTCAAACCACACAAAGTGCTACAGGTGGGCTACAGTCCCTGTAAACAAAGTCTGAGCTATCGCACCACCAAAGAAGCTGAAGATGCCCTATCATGAGCAGGACACCACTAAAGAGAAACGGAAAACAGAACAAACCAACCAGATAGGCGCCGACTCTAGCAAAAAACACCACAAATACTGATCACACGCCATAAAACACTGTAGCCATCAAAACAAACATCACAACGAGAGAAACATCCCTATATAGAATACCGTATTTCACAACCACCTCACCGCCTCGGTAATTCTACAGCGCTAATATGTCCAGGCAAAACGAGAACAGATCAGAACCCTACAGGAAGAGAAGAGATGACCCATGTAGGGGAAGGAATTAAAGCAACACCCTCACACCTTATATTGCAAAAACACAAGGGCTCTGCAACCAACCACAATGAAATAGAGGACGAAGAAGCAGAAGAATTTATCATTAACCCGACAATCAAACTAACAGATTGCATCTGCAAGGAAGCAGAACACATGGATCACCAACCAACTTGTCTCACAAACAAAGAAGCGGCCCAACAGAACAACCACAAGACAAAGCCAGGATTAAAAAACAATTCCAACCATGTCAAAAAGATCCACTGCAACCTCATCAATGCCAGATCAATGTCCAAACATGGCACATGGATTTTCGACCTCCTATGCAAAGTTGTTATCAACACCCTATTCATAACCAAAACATGGCTAGACGACAACTACAAAGCCACCTTGCATACCTGCAACCCTGACAACTTTGAGTGTTCACAATTAAACATGGAAAAAAAAGAGGAGAACTAACGATAGCATACAAGGAACATCTAAAAATTAAAACAGAGGAAGCACTAAACATCAAAAACTTCAAATTCATGATCCCACACCCAACAGCAAATCCCAAAACAAACCTCAAATTCGTCCTGGTATACAGACTATGCAAGGTTCACTGACGTATTCTCGGAAGCCATCACCAACGTAGCCAACGAGCAGGAACACCTGGTAATCCTCCGAGACTTTAACATCTGGCTCACAGAAATCACTAGCCAAACAACTGAAGACAATGAAACTACACCAGCTAGTAAAAGGAGAAACCCACACTATGGGACATACGCTGGACGCAATCTTTGCCAAGAAGAATCTCATCGACACAACGACACCACTACTGATCCTCTGGAGTGACCACCTCGTCATTCCATTTGTGATCACACTCCCCTTGACAACGGCAAAAAAAACAGACAAACTCCCAACTATCATGAAAAGAAACTGGAGAGCCATCAGAGCTAGCAGACTAGCAGAGCAATTAGAAATTAACAAACCACCAACAACGACGACCCTGGACAAAGCTGACAACGAATTAAAAACAACTACTTCATAAATGGATTGCTGGAACGATCATGGGATCTCAAAGGAAAAACCTTTCACACCATAATGCAAAAGAGCGACAGCAAAATTGTTTACCCTGCACCATAAAAAGCAAAAACAGGAAACTAGAATTAGATGGAGGAAAAAAAAGTCATCAGGTGAAGAAACTACACCTCCAGCGACAAATTATATAAGGCCAAAAAGAAATACTGCAACAACAGAATCACCAAAGCCAGCAACATCCAAAAGGAATTGTTTAAAATAATACACGGAATAAGAAACCCTCTTGGCTGTAACCATGTTCCGATACCTTCACTGAAGCTATGCAATGACCTTGCAGACCACTTCAAAGACAACATCACCACCACCCAACAAACCAGAAAAAGCAGGCCAATCGACTACAACATGCGACCTATGCAGCCATTAGGGAATTGCAGAACAATCTCTGAAGCGTCAACCAATTATCAGCAGAGACAATCGTCAAGCTGGTCAGTAACAACAACAAAGCAGGATCCCCCATGGATCCATGCTCCCCCACGCCCCGGACATACACAAGTCAATCCTGACACAAGGAAAGCCCATGGAATACTACAGGAACCTTTTCAACCAATCACTTTCAACAGGGAAAGTACGGAAATCATTCAAAGCAGCATACATCAAGCTGCTCCTGAAGGACACAACAGGAAACGGAGAAGACCTCTCCAACTACAGGCCCATATCCAACATCCCCTACTCAGCTAAACTTCTCAAGACATAAGTCTACAGAATAACAAAATAATTCATAGAGGAGCACCAACTGTTGGACCAAGCACAAGTAGGCTTCAGATAGATGAGGGGAACGGAAACAGCATTGCTCTCAATCTGGGATGATCTAAAGACTAATGCAGAATGTGACACAAGCACAGCTCTAATCCTTCTGGACTTCGCTGCAGCAGTTGATGCAGTCAATCATGAAATCGTCATCAGAAGACTAGAAGAAATAGGAATCACTGACACAGCCCTACTATGGATTCAATCATTCCAAACAAATAGGACAGAACCCGTCTGGATCCAACCATTCGAATCAACTACAAGAGAATCCAACTGCAGAGTACCACAAGGATCATCCTTCTCACCATTGTTCTTCAATATATACCTGATTTCTCTAATCAAACTCATCAAAAAACACGTCCTCACATGCTACAACTACGCAGACAAGACTCCATTTGTCTACAAAATACAAGATACATAGGAAGAAAACAAAACGCTGAGCAACTGCCTATAAGAGCTCTACAGCTGGACGAACACAAACAGCCTCAAACTCAACACAGGCAAAACTGAAATAATGATCATGCTAAAAGCAAGAAAAACAACCACTACATCCCATGGCCAACAGATCTGGGTACAGCACTGATTCCAACGATAGTTTGGACAACAAACCTACACCTGAACCACAAGTATACGCGATAATCAAGAAGTGTTTCTTCCTGCTACATGCAGCAAAGGATCCTATCATTCCTCTCTTTCACCCACAAAACACGCACCTCATCACACTCATGTCCAGTGTAGACTATGCCAACAGCCTACAGATAGGAATGCCAGAACGACTGTTAAAAAAAAAAGTCAGTGCATCCAGAACGATGCAGCAAGACTCTTGCTCAGACTACCACCAAGAGAACACATTACCCCAGTGCTGAAAATGCTACACTGCTACACTGGCTACCAATAAAAGAGAGAATAAAGTTAAAAACGATGTGCATAACACACAGGGCAGTACAAGGCCAGGGAGCAGAGTTCCTAAAGAAACAAATAACCATCTACCACCCGACAAGATCACTCAGATCAAGCAATAACATTTGCCTAGTTCCAAAACCTTACAACAAAAGAAAAACCAGGATTATCTTTCACTCACTTGGCAATCTCAACCTGGAATAACCTACCAAAACATATGCAACACAAGGGGTCATTTGGAGTTCAGAAGACTATTCAAAACATGGCTCTTTGCTCCAGACTCAGTCAACTAGGATGAAAAGACCAATACGAAAGCGTGAATACCCTGGTAGGAAACCATACTCCTTAAGCTTCCCCGCTGTTATAATATCGGGGGTGGACGCACACCGCCCACCCAGGCCCACACACCGCCACTCCTAAAGGATACTTGGATAGGTGGGGGACAACCAACAAGAGGGACAAAAAGGGACAAGTCCGTTGATCAAAACTACACCTGCCACAGGGCAAGGAAAGTAGCGGAAATGAGCTAAATACACAAGCCACTCGAGCCATACAAAGAGAGCTCCAACTACGCAACATGCCTGCCAACTAGACGGTCAAGACGGAATACCAAACACACCGGATGGCCGTGGAGGTTGGACGCAGAAAAACAAAGACAAAGTGGTAATAAATCGACAAATACTTGGAAACCATTCTAACCATACCTTAAAAATTTTAACTTTCTGCATACTCAAAATGCAGAAATTCACAGAACCACCTCTCTGCACAGCAATCCGCACACACATCACCACATTGCAACAACAAACTAACACATAATCTGGCACAACAGCACATGGGATTTCTGGCACTGATTGAAAAGCCCACTTAAGCTCAGTGAATGGTGTGAAACGAACTGAAGCGGCCAACAGGACATAACTCTCACTTTCGCACTCCCACTACACCCTACTAACCACCCCCTCTCAACACCCTCCTTTTCAGATCAGCTAGAGCGCCTCTGGACCACAGCAGTGGTGATGGTGCGCGGTATAAATACCTTTAACATTAACTAGAGGCATAGGTCTTAATCTAACATACACTAACACAACAATAACGCATTTCTCAGGCTTTTCAGCTGAGTTGCACAAACCCTTGGATCAACGCAAAAAAACACTGAAGAATAACAATGTAAAGACTGGAGGGGCTAGCTGTACTTCTGCCCCCTATATGGTAGGGTAAAGGCACAGAACAACCCCAGCAAGGCTCTCAATTTGGTAAACGTAGCGAGCAGCCAGGGTTAAGCTTTCAGGAGGTAATGCAGGCACGTTCTTAAGTGTTTCCCCAAAGCCTCTACAAAGGAATGTCCACACACTATGTTAGGTGATAACACAGCTTCTTTACATAAAATAAGGGTTGCTACTTCTACCAACAGTATATAGAACTAAATAATAACACTTTGCACCTGGAATACTAATTCACAGAATGATAAATATATACAATATTGTTCAATGACTTTGTGCTTTCTTTTAAAAGGTTCTACCACCCCAATGTACCTGGGAAGCCACAGGAGGACAGGATCCAAGACGAATCTGGGACCCCTGAACTACTGAGGCTAGAAGATGCTCTTCCTCGCCACAGTACCTTTGGTGCCTTTGCAGCCGAAGTGGCAGAGTTTCTCGGCTTTACTCAATGACTCCCTCCGAGGATAGACCCCCTTGGAAGAAGGAGCCCCTGGATGCTGAGTCCAAGAATAAAAAGGAACCAAAGTCTTTCAGAATCGGAGCATTTTGACTCTTCGCAGTGTTCTCCATTGGTTGACGATTTTCCTGACTGTAGACGTCCTTTGAAGAAGAAACTTGATAGGGTCACCTTAAATGCTTAGTGGATGAAGATAAGACCCCTGGGACCCTTAAATGAATTCTGGCGGCAAAAAGTGCATAGGAAACTTTTGGTGTTGTGTTTCAGAAAATCATGTTTCCGACTTTCGGTTCTTCGGTGCTGCAACCGCAGCACAGACCTCTGGGCGGCTTTTGACGACCTGGAATAGACCACTGGAGTAGACCTCAGACCCTCACCAAGTCTGGTCCCTCGGGACGACTGTGATAGCTTCTGCTGGTGGGAAACCCATTACCCCACCTTCCACGGCACCCAACGACTCTGCTCTCTCTCTGGCGGGAAAAAGTGGTCAGAAAAAGTGGTCAGTGGTGACTGCAAGGATGTCCTTTCAAATATTTTAGGCAGTTTGGAATTTTTGCAGCTCCGGGTGGCCAGCAGCACTCTGCCAGGGTACCCGTTCGTCTGGGTGGTAGACAACAACAGCTTCCAGTGGTCACAAAATGCACCACCAGACCCTGGGTGACACCAATGGACTTCTCTGGTTCGAGATGATTGGCACTCCTCTTCTGGACTTCAAAGACCCCTTCTCTGGACAGCAGGCACAAAGGACTGGCTTCCAGGATACTTTGATGAAGAGTAGCCGTTTTGCAAAATGGTCCCTTGTAGCTCATGGAGAAGTCTCCTTTGCAGATCCTCTCTCAATCAGTCCTTGGGAGACACGACAGCTTTCGGATTGTTGAAGAAATGCAGCAGCAGACTTCTCTTCCACCCAACAGCCAGTCAGGGGGAAGGGAACAACAGACATATATGGTGTTTCCACCCAACCACCATTCAGGAAGAAGGGACAGTCATGGCTTCCCAGGACTTTGGAAACAAGGTAAAAGGTAATAGAAACCAAGAAGGCATAGGGGCCATCTTGCCTCCTAACAGGAATCCATTGATTCTTATGGCAGGGCTTGGATGTTCCAAGAATGGATGACACTCAGAGCCACTGCCAAGTCAGCATTTAGCTGCCACCAGCCCATACCCTGCTTTGTGGGCAACACACTGGTGCCCAAAAACACACATAAAAGTACAAGCGTGTATCCCCACCCATTGGGGACATAAGGGTATCAAATGGGTGATGTTCACCAAAATACCAGAATGAAGAGCTGCACTGTTAGAGGTCCAGGCGGGACCTCTGTGGTGGAACACAGAGAAGACACACACAGAGAAGTGGTAGGACAAGGACAGGAGGCCCTGTCCCTCCATAAGGCATTTCCAGCATCACAAACAACATGGGAAATGTAATTCGTACCTACCTCTTAACACTCCTTGTTCTACAAAGATTGATGTTTCCCGAGCACAAGCTCTGACAATCACTAACGTAACCCTGATCCATGCAGTTACGGAAGGAATATATAGGCAGGCAATAAGCACTGCTAAAGAAGTAATCAGAGGAAAGCACAGCGGTAGATTTCAACCAGGTAAATTCCTAAATTGCTGATTTGGCCCGTGTATCAAACAACTTGTGGTATAGTGGGAAAGGAGACGACAAAACAGAGCTGTTATGTCTGCTCTCTCATCCCCCATGTCATGAGTGCATCCCGAAAGTTTGTGGCAATTGAAATTGCAGCGGCAAGAGCACAATGGCTCATGCATTTATCACTATGCACCACAAGAGGATGATTTCAAGGGAAGCTTGCAACACTGAGATGATGTCAAAGAAGGCATTATGGTACGAATATAACTACATAAAGACTCAGGAAATGTTAGACGGTTACTGGAATACAGACAAAAGTATAGAGTACATCACAGTGGGTCTGTGTAAAGGGGAAGTACATACAGTGACCCAGAAAGAATAACACTGTCAGAAGAAAGGACCCTTAGAAATAGGAGGAATGCCAGGATGCTGTGAAAGACTGCAGATACTGGTGTATGGACACGTACACACAACAGACTTGATTGAAACAAGGAGTGGTTGGGAGGAAAGCACATGCTCTCCTAAAGGTTCCAGTGTAAGTAGTACAGAAAGAAAATGACAAGTGCCTCAAGGAATGGGAAGCAAGTGCCAGTCTGCTCACAAGGGTAGAAAACTAAGCTGGGCCCATGCCCATCATACCGCTCAAGGGAGCAGCTTTACGTTTCCAGAATGATGGCGAAGCAGAAGTTGGGGAAAATGAAGGAGGCAAGCACATTTCAAGGATACCAGGTATGAAAGTCGGAACAGCAGTGCTTATAGACCACTATTGGGCCTGCAGGTCAAAGGCATACTTGAAGCTGCCACCCAACTGGGGAGGAATATGATCACTTGTACATCTGAAAACTCCAGCATTAGTAGTTCCTCAAAAGGACATACAAGTTGAAGGGCTCCATAAAATGGCTAGAAGCAAAAAGAAGAGACCTGTAGGGTTGACCAGAGTGAAAAGGGAGAACTATGCCTCAGACATGGAAAAGGCATTGAACGCGATACCACCAGAGCACAGTCTGTTCATCAGAACTGAGATGTTCTTTGCATCTATCATTCCAGCAGTACAGACACGCATGAATGCCAAATAGCTCCAGATTACACATTGGGAGCTGATGCAGACAAACTCAACCATCAAGGAAGAGCCGAGAGCAGTTAGGCTAATGGCCCACCAGAATAGATAAGTTCTAGACCTCCTCACAGTCATGGAGAAGGGCGTTTGCACCAAGATCGGGTCTTCTTGCTGTACATTCGTTCCTGCAAATTACTAAGGAAATTGGACGCTGACAGAGGCCATCACCAGGCCCTCTACACTACGGCAGAAATGAAAAATGTAGGAAGTAGGAAAGGTTAAAGGTTGGCTGTGGTATTGATTCTCACGGTTACCAACATGGATGGCCAATAGACTGAAAGTACTGGCAGCAGCTTTGATATTAGTACTGCTGACATTTTGTGTCATCAGGATAATCATGCAGTGTAGAGAGACAAATAAAAAGACTTTAGGGATTAAAGTGCGGACAGACGTAGAGACTGAAGAAGATGAACAGACAAAAACACGGAATATCCTGAAATCACAATTGACACAGTGTACTCTGTTCCCGACAGAAACAGTGTTGCAGTATCCATACAACACTCTTGACTATTGGGGAAAATGGGCTGGTGCAACTCTGATGGGGACTGCAGGTATGTGACATGGAGCCTGGATGACCATGCAAAATACTATGGACATATTGGAGGGATAACTAAGGCTTGGCTCCTGAAATTGCAGACAAACCAAGAGAGTGGTATGGATAGTGTGGTCAACATGTCGACCAGAGGGGGGATTGTACACAGGGGATTGTAGAAGGGGGGCCAAATCTGACCCTCATCCCCCGACACGGCTCGCAACATGAAGGCAGAGAAACAACAGATGTGCCTCACTTTTAGGCCCATCACCGCAAACTTCAATGTATCACAGGTGTGAAAAGCGTTATTCTCTCAGAAAACCGTTCAGACCATACTCAATGAATGATTTGGATGACATGAAAATGACATTGATCGAGCCAGTCGACTAACTAAAGAACCAGAGACTAATGACGTCATCACTGACACCACGTCATTGCTGCATTATACATGTAGTACATTCTCATCCATTCATGAAGGTACACGAACATGTATTAGTTTATTGCATATACGCACAAAGCACGTACTTATGACCCACGTACGTAGAGGACAGATACACGTAATATCTTTATATTCATATCTTTTGGCAAAGCTGAAACGCAAAATGCAAAGAGTTCATATATTTAGCTTGGACATGCTTGACTGCTAATATCATGAAGAAGCCATAGGGAATGATATAGAAGATATAGGACCCTGAAATGGATGGCAAAGGAGAGACCGGCTTCGAGAACATGGAAAAGCTGGCATGATGGATGCAGCCAGAGGCAAGCAGAAACGAGGCACCCAGCAAGTGGAGCCAGAAAGGTCCAGTTACCAATCCAATGAGCTACCTGCAGAAAATCAGGCTAACATGCTCATAATTACAAGCAGAACAGCTCAATTCTGTGGTCTCCACACATGTGGCCCAGCCCAACAGGACAATGTCCATTCAACCAAGGTAGACAAAGAGGACTGTTCCCATCGAACCAGAGGGGAAAAAAAGCTACAAATGTTGCCCACAAGCTGCTAACTGAATGCACGCTCCCAGGCTTAGGTAATCTGAGAAGGCAACATTAGGGAACACTTTGCACCTTCATGTTCATTCCCATTGCCTTGAAAAGGTACACTCAGTCTATTAACTGTCCAGAGTCCCAGGGATGGGAGGACACATTCTGCCCAAGCCAGATTCACCTTTCACATGGGGATATAATTTGTTGCAAGGGTCAATGGTCTCTGTGTGACCCAGCAACATTGTAGATTGATAATAGTAGAGGTGGTCCTACAAGGAGCCACTAGATATGGCTGTCAATTGTAGAACTAACCGCTACATCTTCTATATGTAGCCTACCCAAACTGACCAATGTAAATGTGTGATAGGGTTTTGGGATGAACCTGGATTTGTTAGGTTACACTGAGATAAAACCGAGTGACACATGCTTAGAAGACGAGAGCTTCGGAGGATACTTGTTTTTCTGGTGTGATCCCTGTCATTTTGTTTGCTATAAAAGACACTGGGCCTCATTACGGGTCCGGCGGTAACCCTGCCGGTGGGTTGCCGCCGGACCGGTAATCATTTTTTTAATAGCTTTATTTAAGGCTGACAAGTGCATTACAAGTACAAAACAAATACAAAGGAATAGAAGCACTGAAACCCGATATTAAAAAAAAAAAGAAGAAAAACAGGGCGGATGAGAAGCAAGGAACGCAAAGTCCAGACACTGCCAATCCTGTTGGACATATACATTATGTGGCAATGGCCTTGTCATTCATGTTTCAGTTGGGACTACAGAGCAGTCCTCGGAGCAGATCGAGTCATTGTCAGACGTTTCTGGGCTAGTCGTAAGGTATCTCCTCAAGGGGCCCATATGTCCTTAGGTCTGCAAGAGGCTGTGACACCCCTGATGTACATCTCCTCGCTTTCCTGTACATATATTAAGTCTTTTAACCATGCCTGTCGGGTGGGGACAGCCTTTGCTTTCCATGCCCGAAGTATGTTCCTCTTGGCCACTGCGCCTGCCACTGCCTAGAGACAGCGTATTTTGATTGAAACCTTTCCTATATCCCCAAGCAGGTATTTCAGTGGGTTGGTCGGTATGTTTACACCTATTATTTCACTAACCACTTCGGCCACTTCTTACCAAAATTGTATGATCAGGGGCAATTCCAGTACATATGAATTAAGTTTGCTGATCGAGCCTGACATTTGGGGCAAACTGGTTTTGTCAAGGGATCAAATTTGGTAATTTTATTTGGCGTAATGTGTAAGTGATTCAACATTTTAAATTGCATCAGCCTGAAGTTGGCGCATATGGATATAGATTTAGTATATGGACAGTATTTTGCCCACTGGGTGTCTTCTATTGAGACACCTATGTCCCGCTCCCACTTAGCTTTCATTGTGTTCTTAGATGGGGTATGCGCTTGGACTACTTTGTAAAGGCTAGAGATGCCGCCCACGAATCCCTCTGAAGACATGGGAGGTCATTCCGAGTATGGCGGTAGGGGGTTAATGGCACCGGTAAGGATGCCGGTGCCGTTAACCCCCTACCGCCGCATTCCGAGGTCCCTTAGCGGGTCCCACTAGGGCCAGCTGGTTTTACCAGCCGCCCTTAGCAGGACCCGTTAAGGGACCATGGAGCTAATAACGGGCCCACAATTTGCGGGCCCGTTATTAGCTCCTTCCCCATTCCCATTGAGCCCTATGGGGGATCAAATGGGAATGGGGAATTGTTTTCGAAATGGGCATAGGTCGGAATGTCCCGGTAAGTCCCCATTCCGACCACCCGGACCCAAGTTTGGGGACAGCCATGGTGCTAATAGCACCATGGCTGCCTCCAAACTCGGAATGACCCCCATGGTCTCGGTTAAGAACTGATGGGTATGCAGCGCCTCTGGAAAGGAGGGCCACTTCTTTTTACAGGCTGCATTGATACAGTGATATTGCAGTGTCGTGACCAGACCTGCCCCCACTTTAGCGTGGACATCACCCAGTGACGTGAATTTCCTGTCTGGATATAAGTCCCCCAGTCGCATCTCCTTGCCTGGGTTCCATCTATTCTATAAAGTCATATCTAGGGTGGGCTCAAGGTCGGGATGATGCCATAGGTGGTTGAGAGGCCAGTATGGGTCCACACATCCCACCCTATTGAACAATTTAGACCAGGCTTGCACCGTGGGGCCAACAGGGTCAACCTCCCCCATGTCCTTCTTGGCTTTTGCAAATGGCGTTACCTGGAGGCTAATATGGGCTGCTGCAAACATTACTGCTTGGATATGTGCATGCAGTTCTGTGGAGTCTGGCCAATATTTTGCAAAATGTGCTTGGGACGCATGATAGTATAAGTAGGAAATCTGGGGCACCCGTTTCGTATCTTTAAGCCACTGGAGCCTCACCACACCTCCCTACCCCCCAAACAAAGCTGGATGACAACTTTTGTAGTTTCTGGAAAAATAATCAACCAGACCGTATTGGGATGTTACAGAACAGGTATAATAACTTCAGCACCACCACCATTTTAAGTAACGCTAATCGCCCATATAAGGATAATGGACGTTTATTCCATACCTTAAGTTTATGTTCTAGGAGTAGTAAATATGGTTTGTAGTTGTTAGTGTATAGGGTTTGCTTGTCTGTAGTCATTATAATACCTAGATAGCGGGCAGAGGCGGGAGACCATTTGAATTGTGCGGTGGCCTGGGATTGTACTGTGGTTGAAGTGAGTGGGATCATTTCCGACGTTGTCTGGTTGATCTTGTAACAGGAATATTTAGCAAACAAAGTTATCTCCTGCACCACTGGCAGCAGGTTTGTCTGAGTTTCCAATATAAAGCATCATGCCATCTGCATAAAGTGAGATACACTGGGGGGGTCCCCTGATCTGAATACCCCTTCA
Organism: Ambystoma mexicanum; assembly: GCF_040938575.1. Lineage (NCBI taxonomy): Eukaryota > Metazoa > Chordata > Amphibia > Caudata > Ambystomatidae > Ambystoma > Ambystoma mexicanum. The sequence goes on from NC_090933.1 coordinate 564,486,002, forward strand.
CCCGTGTTCATGTCTCAGTTTCGCTGTCATGCCCTCTATGGTGAGTGCAAATATAAGAGGAGACAGCGGGCAGCCCTGTCTAGCTGATAAGGTCTTATTAGTTCGAACCATAGCCCTGGGATCTTTGTATAAGACGTGTATATAGCTAGTAAATGCCGGGCCAAACCCCATTTTGCCTAGGATAGCGTATATATAGTTTCATGATACATGTATAAAGCCCCTCTTCCCTTTTTATTCCATGGTTGGAGTTCACTGTATCAGATAGTCTGGTTTGCTCATTTTGGTTCTGCGGGGTACTCCGCGCCTCTTCCTTGTCACAATACTGAATTGACTAGTCTCCCAGGAGTCAACAGAGCTTTTCTTCGTCTTAGTATCTTGTAAGAGGACTATACTTAGTTAGTCCCTACTCCTCCTCGCACCAGTACTTCCTATAATGGTAGTATAAGAAAAACATATAGGAACATAAGGAATGATATTGGAGGGGGTTGTCGAGGAAGGTGGGTTATGGGGATACCATGTTCTCCCCGGGTTGTCACTAATCCCATAGGGGCTTCCCTCTCTATGAGATCCACTCATTGAGTACCACTCCCAGGGAGACTATCGGGTAGCGCCCTCACCTCCCTGACCTCATGGGAAGGGGCTCCCCTAGGGGAGAAATGACAACATTCAGGGATTCGTCACAGCATGCTAAGAGTAGGAAATCAATGCACAATGCTAGGATGCCCTATATGAAACAAAAAGGTACATAAAATGAAAATAAAATCAATGCGCGATCCCAGGAGCACAAATTGACAATATATAGCCATGCAACATGCTTTTTAGGGATGTCTATATGTAAACATAACCCCTTACAATTGAGAGACAATGCTCCATGCTTTCTTAGGAAGAGTTATGTCCAAATCCTTTGTTAGTGATACATTGGTGTGAATCATGGGTTTTAAATGTGTCAAAACACTATCACAGGGACCCCCAGACATGACATACTTTAGCATAGCAATAAAACAACTCCTGTGCTATCCTAGTGATACCCAGATGGGAGTGCAATCTAGTGCATTTTCCTACTGGTATGTAAATGTACCTAAATAAGTATTCCTAGGTGGGAGGTAACAATGTGGAGCTGAAATTCAGTGAGCTTTCTTAAGGCATACTGGGACTGAGATAAAACCAGTGCCCTCCAAGGGATATTTAGATATTGGACAGTGTTTAGAATAATGCACACAACAAGTGTCAATCCAGAAAAGAAGCAGCACAATTAATCAGAGATAGTTGTATGTGAAACGGGATGCGAAACAGTGGAGGGTACCTAAAATGTGAATAGCCCTGAAGCGCAGTATGTGGCCCACCAGTACCTCCACTGGAATGGACAGATAATGCATCCAATAGTGTACAAGACGAAACAATTCACTGCACCACTCCAGTGGAATCCTGGGTGTGAGTTCAATAGGGCACAAGACAAAGTGGTGTAATGTGCCCCACACGGATGCCAACATGTGAACCCAACAGAGCACAATTTAGACACAATGCAGTGGTAATATATGTGAGGATGAAGCTCACAAAGACATGGAATACGCTGGTGGCAGACCGAGTACAGAGCAGGCAATCACCGAAAACACAGACGCCGGATGTGGGACAGGGCGCAGAGTGAGCAAACGCTGAGCACACAGACGCCGGCTGTGGCGGTGTGGGACAGGGTGGAGTTAAAGAACTTGCAGAAATGTCACCCGACACCGGGTACACAGGTATGTTTCCCGACTCAATACCCGCCGGCATGCCCCCATATGCCTCAGAACTGCAGGCTAGGAACAAGCAGCAAGGGCCCGACAGAAACGCAGCGACAGAGACTGAGGGGTCATCCCTGGCCATAATAGACATGGCAAAATGGCAAGAAATTCCAAAAGCACTGGTAACCATGTAACAAACCACAACATATTCCCTTACCTGATACATCAGCACCATGGATGAGATTGCTCACACATCTTTGCCGCGGACGCCACCGACTGGGTGGGGGGGAGGGGGTGGAGTACGAATGGCAGCCATGGAAGGGGGTGGAGTCTGGGCTGTGAATGGGTTGAATGACCTTGCAAGGAAGAAGGCTACAGATTGGGGAAAAAACGAAGGGAACAGTATAAAAGGCTACAGTAATGGTGAAGCAATGTTGCGTGTGTTACCTTGCAGGACGACTGGCAGCAGGAGAAGAGAACTGGAGACTGGTGGGCCTATTAAGAATAGGAAGAGAGAAGGAGTAACTACTTACCATACAAGAAGGAACAGAGGAGACTGCAAACCCAAAGGAGGGTGAAGTAACCTGTCAGATGGGAGTAACACCTCGGTAACTAATGCAATAAATAGAACACTCCATATACTTACTGAGTGATGTCCTTCTATCCATCTTACAAGCAGTGGCATCGGTGGAATGCGACAGTGTCATGGAACGTCTAATTAAAGCATTAACCGATGGATAGCAACAGCTACAACAACTTATACAAGTACAATCTCAGCCAGTTGCCAACTGACAGGCCTTTCAGCAGGCAGGCCATTGTAAGAAACTCATGGTGGCAACAGTAAAGAAAGACACAAATGATCACAGTTCAAGGGTGTGGATTAAACTGAATATGCAGGTTGGAAAAATGCCCAATCTAAACCTAAAGCTAAAATGGGAGCCAGCTACAACCATCAAATGAAAATTAAGGTAGTCCTAGTGGGGTCTTGTCAAAATAAATGGGCCTATACAAAAAAAAATAAAAACTATTTCCAATCCTTACAACTAAATACCGAAAAGAGTGTGGGATAGGATTCACAAGAAAGAAAGAAGTGTTCATTAATTATAAGTCAGGATGCGATAGTCAGGGTCTCCCTTCCCCACATTTTGAGCATAGGACAAGGCGGGACTCCGGAGCACAGCACACACGCGAGCTTTCACAGCACAAGAATACAATTCAGCTCTCAGGTATCAGTACCTTCGGTGATTAAGTCTCTTTTCTCTAAAAAGTCTTTTGCCTCTGAGGACCTGATGTGTTCAAAAAAATAATAATAAAAGTTCCTTTCTACTTGCATGTTGGGTGATGCCTTTTCACCCCTGGATCCTTCCCCCCTTCTGGTGCAGATGCCTTTTGAACATCAGCCTCCCTCCTTCGGGTTCGCTATGGCTTTTCTTCTATTCACAAGTCTTAATTACTTTTTAAACAGTTCACTGTGGACATCCCTCTACCGGGTTCATCTCTGTCAACACACTGTATATTGGGACATCAGATTTTGCGCCCTGTTCATCGGCATCCCTCCGTCGGGTTTACTTTTGCCAACGTTTGCAATTTACAAAATGCGGGATTCACTTCCTTTAACTTCACCTTCACTTGCCGGTCAAAGACTCTCGACTGTATGGAGGATTTTACTACACCCCCGTATGACCACTTCGACCTTTCGCCGTTCCAAAAGCCTTCTGGTAACGGTAGTTTCAAACATACGGTATTCACCCAGAGTTTCTCAAGCAAGCACCTGCATGGTGCCTGCCTCCCCTGTAGCTGGCTTTCCATAACAGTTCTTTGTACATTTCTTCAATTAGCTGTTTGCTACTTTTGTTCAAACAGTTCGGTTTCTTACGACTCTCCCCTGGACTCACCCACTGTGATGAACCGCTTGGCTTTTCTTGTCTCTGGAGTCAAGGCCGGTACCACAGTGGTAAGCGTCTCCCCTCTGCTTGGTTATCAGCAGGTGAGGGCCCAGTGCACCGTTTATCTCTGCTGCAACATACGCTAACTATTGTTTGCAGTCTTATGATTCTTTTTGTGGAGGTTTCATGGGCCTGGCTTGGAAAGGGTACGGTCGCCTCTCTCCTGGTCACCCTCTCGGTTTGGGCCGTCTTTTTCCTCCTCTTGAACTGCCATGCCTAGTTAGCTCTCTCGTCATGTGGTCTGCCTCGCGCATCCAATGCTGTCGTGCGTGTGTGTGTGTGTGTGTGTGTGTATGTTTTTTTTTTCTCAATTGCCTGACACTTGTGTTGGGACCTGTCAGGTAAACAACTCTAGTGTTAGTCCATTGTCTTTCGTGGTGTGTGAAAGTGTTAGTACGGAACAAAGGGCTGGGCAGTGTGTTAGGCAAGAGTGTATAGAGTACCCTTTGGGCGCACTACTATAACCTTGATCTCCTGGCAACAGGAACCCAACCTGTATAAGTCTGTACTACACAGGTTGGTAGTGTGGCTGAGCAGCTAGGCTTATCTCAAGAGGGGTCAATGTGAGCAAAAGGGGAGTTACACAGACATTCACAGTGACAAGTATCCAAACAAACACTTACACTCAAGGTTTCTTGATTAAACAATGATTAATTTATTCAATAGTCAGTTTGACTAAGCCGTCTTCAGAAGGGGCAATATAATATTAACACACACATACACTTAAAAAACACACTCTTAGTTTCTCTAAATCAGCAAGTACCTGTTACGCTCACTTGGCTCCCACAGAGGCGTCGATCGGAACTGGACAGCTGCGGTCTCCACCAATGTGACGCGTAGGGCCGAGATGATGGACTGGACTGGTCCACCTAGCTTTGTTTGCTTGGCCCGTAGGAATATTCTTCTGCAAATGGAGAAAGGGAATTAACCACCCATGGAGTTCGGCGTAAATCCCCCCACCCCCGCTGTTCTCCCCACAGATCACCTTTGATGTCCTCTCTTATAGTCTCACCTGATGGTTTGAAAAGATGAGCCCTCCATCCTGCATTGAGCGCAGGGACGCGTTGATAACCAGTTGCTTCACTGGCTCGAAGGAATTGGTGAGTTCCAGAACAATATTGACTCTGAGATTCACGGCAAGACGCCGTAAGTATAAAGTTCGTAAGAGTTCAAATGCCTGACTTTCACTCTTGTCCGATTCCTTGCAGGTTGCAGCTTGACCCTAATGAAGAGTTCCTCGTGGCAACCGGTAGTATTCTGGTAAGGATTTGTATTTTCCAACACAGTTCGATAAAATAATGTCAATATGTAACCTGTTGCTTTCTCCCTTATTCAGGCGCTGAGAGAAAGTATGAAGTCTTGGGGAATAATACCTCCGGCGGTAAAATCAGGTAGGTCTATTGTGGTGAGGAGGGTTCCCCTTGTTAGTTCCTTTGTTTCACCTTGCTGTCCTTTTGTTTCCCCTTAGGGGTCGGGGTTCAGCGAAGATGCAGTGGAAGCTGCGCCGACCCGAGAAGAGGAATAGTACCCCCGGTGGTAAAATCAGGTAAGTCTATGGGAGGGTAACTAATAGTCCTCTGTGTATTCCCTTGGCTCACCTTGCTGTTCTTGTCTTCTCCTTAGGTGCCGGAGTGCGGCGTGAACATACAGGAGGATGCGTTGGAATGTGAAGATGCTGCGAAGGCCGTTGAGTTCAGCGCGGCGCTGCAGCAGGCGAGGCGACGCGCATAAAATAACTTCTTTCTTCCAGCGCGAAGGTGCGATGGATCGGGAATTCAGGTAAGGATCAAAGGTATTGCTCTTGTTCTAACCTTTTCTCCTTCTTTCTCCTTTTTTCTAGGAGATCCAAACTCGAGGCGGGTGTGGCAGAAGGCTGGATGCAGACTTGCAGGCACAGTGAGCGTTACGCTGCTGGATGCAGAATAACGCGAAGCGTGTGCTGCTCTTCGGGCTTGGTTTAAATAGCCTCCAAAGTAGTCCCAGGTAAGTATTCCTCCCCAGCCCCGCCCGAGTAAAAAATAGTCCCTAAGTAAAGTAGTTGCTTCCAAGCCTCTTTTGGCTTGGAGCTCTTGCAGCATGGTCTGCATCAGGTAAGTTTGCAGCATGGTCTGCATCAGGTAAGTTTTAATCTATGAGCTTGGTGCTTATGGCGCCAGGACTGACTCTCCATATGAGCCTGGCGCCAAATAGCCCCTAGCAGGGGTTGTTGGGCTTGCTTAGGATAACTTGATGCCTGCTTCTGGGGTTGCTGGACGTGGTCAGGGTCCCCGGGGGTAGGCATCATGACAGTACCTATTTGGAGTGGCGCACACACACACACACTTCCTACACCCTCAGGTGACTTAAATAGTTAGGACACTGTGAACATTAATATATCACTGGTACATTTAGAACAATACTAAAGTTGGTGTCAAAGAAAAGAGGTTTCAGAATAAGACAATAGATCACAACTATTCAGAAGCAGGTAAGTACTTTTAAATCCCCCAATGCAAAGTAAGTTAATCCTTTCCTGGAAGGAAGGTAAAAACACACAATCAGAGAAGAGATGAGTCATTCAGGGAGCCATGTCAGCCAATGTCAATTGGGCAAACGTGTAGGTGAGCTGAAGCACTTTTTGCAGGTAAGTAAAAGTCTTGCACAATGTTTTAGAAGTCTTTGTAGAAAAAACAGAATCAAGTAGGGTCATAAGCTGGGAGGCTTGTGAGTTGTAGAAGATGCAAGCAGCTTTACAGAAGCAACCAAGACAAGTCTCAACTGAGAACAAGTAAGGCTTCAAGACAAGAGGTAAGGTCTCTTAGTCTGTACAGTACCTTTGGTTAGAAGAAATGGTTCCAGCTGGCGTCTGTTCCTGTGTGGCTCTGCAGATCCTTTTGTTACTGGGCCTCAGTGGTGGGGACAAGAGGAAGGACGTCTGGGGACTCCTACAACACAACGGGAAGTTCGGTGGCAGCAAAGGGCAAACTTCAATTCAATTCAGCTCCTCGCGTCTGACAGCAAATAACAACACTGTGGTTCTCGGATACCACTTCAGACTTTCCTTGCTTCTGGGTGGAGCACTATGTTGAGGTGGCTCAGGCTTGGTCAGTCATGCATCAAGGAAGTCTGGATGATCTTCCTGGCACTCAGGTCGGACTTAAAAGCGATCCACTCAATTTGGTGTTCCTCTCCCTGGCACTTCGGTTCCAGCAGCAGCAGCAGTGGAAGTACATCCAGCTTCGAAAGGATGCCCAAACGAGTTCCCTTTGGAGTCGATTGGTCCCACCAACTCAAGGGGAGAAGTTGTCCTTGCAGGGCTTCTATAGTTGAGGCAAATTTGGAACTTCAGCACAGCAGCAGGGCTGGACTTCACCAGGCAAACCAATGGTCCTAGAGTTGCAGCAGGCATCTCTTCCAAGTTCTTCTTCGGATTCTTTCGTCCAATGGTCAACTCTGCCTTCGAAGCCAAAAAGCCTCGCTATTTATGCAGGTTTCTCCCATTCATTCCAGCCTAGCTGTCAATCACACAGCAGGGTGGCTGTCCTTGTCGGACAGCCAGCCGGCCAATCATCTTTGGGTGCATTCCTGTAACCAAGGGGATTAAACACGGGGAGATTTGGGCACCTCCCTTACTTCCTGCCCGTGCCAGACATACTGGAGCCAGAGGTGGGCTTCATTCGTGAATGCTGCCAAAGACAAAACAACCAAAGGGACCAAACCTGGTTTGGCGCGCAGAGTAAATCTCAAGAAGGACCTTTCCAACAAAAAATGGTGAAAAAAAGACTGGGAAATTTTGACAGAACGGACACGCATGGGTGCTTTACTACAGCTGCGAACGCAGCTCACGGTAAAAACTCCCAATGGTAGTTAAAAGTAAACCACTGCCATCAGCTATTAATTGGAGAAAGGGTAACATAAAAAGGTTATATGAGAAACTAGACAAAGGGGATACTAAGTTACCCCTCCAGCACCCTACTGTAAGGTAGTGTGGGCTGGTCTAGAAAGTTAGAAGTGTAAGTAAAGTCAATTTCACTTCACTGCTCTTGGAAACATTAGTTTCTCCAAGAGAAGGTATTTAAACCTTTGGGAAATCTGAAAGCCTTCCCTGTGGCACTGCACTGAAGGAGCTATGTGTCACAACGTAAAAAGATGATGCCTATGGAGTTTGTCAGACTTCATAACCAAAAGAAACACAGAAAACACATAGAATTAAAAGTACAAAAACCCAAAGTTCAGCAAAAGAGCTGGGGGTCTCTAAGGTGGGAGGAATTTAGCACTAAACTGAAAGGTGTTGGAAGAAGGGTGATACCACGTTGCACCCGTCGGTGTCCCACTTCCACTCCCCAAAGGAGCCCTCACCCCCTTCCAGGTGATCCTCCCTCACTAGTACACCCCCAGGAACTGGATCCAATAACGATGGCTGTATCCTGGCCACCTGGATGTCAGATACCCGGGGACTAGTTAGGGAGACACCTTCAGATTTCTCATACCATACAGTTGCAATGAACTTTACAAACAACAGCTCAAGACAAACTGAGACGATACTTTGCCGAGCAGATGCAGTTACTGCAATGCAGAGCCAGCCTCCTGTTCCTTCTTCCATTCACCCAAAAACATAAAGATGGTGAAGATCTTTTGGTGTTCTTTTTTCACAAGCTTCGAGAGAATTGCCCAGAGTGCCCAGTTGCCCCCCAGAGAGATGGGGTAAGTATGGGGTACCCTTACTGTCAGAAGCTATGCAAGGAGCATACCAGACCGCCAATTCAATGGGGATACCCCATAGGCTGAAATAAAAAAGGCAGTCCTGGACCAGATAAAGAGCGAAGTTCCGGGAAACCCGTCTAAAGCCAGCAGACATACCCCCGACAACTGTAATATCACTTACGGCCGGCTCACCACTTAGCATGTTTGGTTGACAGCTAGGCTGAATGAATGGGGGTTTGCTGCATAAAAGCAAGGCTTTGGGGACTGGAACTTTAGAAGTAGCCACAGGACATAAGAATCCGAGGAGGGAGAAGCTGAGCCGACCTGCCACGATGACACCACCGGTGGAGCACTGCTGAACCGCCTCACCACTTTTCCAGACGACAGAGGAGATCTCCAGTCCGGAGAGTCTTCTTCCTTTGACTGGTGGGGATAACCAGTTTTGCCTTCTTTTCACCTTCCTGGAGCATCTCGTGGCCGCCTTGCCCGTGCCAAGCACCCCTTCAACCGGAATACCACGGCTTACCACTACCGCGAAGAGAAGGGTAGTACCTTTTAGCCGAAGAACTCTGCGGCTGGTTTCTTCCCTGACAGTGCAACGACCTTCATCTTTCCTCCACGGCGAGACCTCCTCTTCCTCTGGACGAAACACCGACTTGCACCCGCTGCCAGGAACAACTGCCCCCGTTGGAGCTTCCTTCACACTTAAGGTACTGTGTCCAGCCTGGCTTCCCTTGCGACAGATCGTTCGGGGTGACAGTAAAGCCTCGACTTTCTGACTTGGGCTAGCCTGGGACAACCTAGCTACTTTTCCTGACTTTAATTTCATTCTTTGTGTGTGAACTATCTACAAGACTCTTTGGGCATAACTCCACTGTGTGAACCTGGACCCCTTCTGTTTGCTCTCTCCAAGAGTGGGCCTTGCAATTGACTTCCTTGCTCTCCAGTAGAACTCTACCTATCCTGCCTTACTGTGGTTCTTTTAAAAGTATTGAAATTTGTGTGCGTCCATAACTCTGCCTTTTTCCCCTCCCTTTTTAATAACTTATTAGAGTTCCATCTTATGTTAAGCGCTCACCTCTGTCTGAAAATAAGTGGTGTTTCTCACTAAGACTTGTCTAATAAGTAATAAGGGTTGTAGATACATAATAGTGACTGTGTGCTGAATTTATTTTCCTCTTTGTGCTAGTGTAATTTACAAGTGTGTCTTTAAAAAAAATAACTATATACTTTTACACCAAAGCTCTGGTCAGTGTTTGCTTGTGCTACTGTATCTCTGTACCTATTGTGTATACTCTATATACTGCCTAACTCTTCTTGAGGTTAGTCTGAGGTTAGTCTGACTGCTCAGCCACAGCTACCAAGTGAATCTGTGTGGTACAGACTGCTACCAAGTGGGTTTACTGCCAAACACCTGTAGTCTTAAGTCTTTTGTAGTGGTCCCTAAGGGAACTGCACAGGTTTCTGCCTAACAACCAGTACAACGGTGGGCCAGACAACATTGTAGGCCCAGTCTTACCTAAGTGATCAACATCGCCACGGCATATCAGAAAGCTGGAACCAGTAAGATGATTTTCCCAGGAACTCAAAGCAGAGCTGGGCCGCAACTGACAGAAACCTTCAAAACAAAACCAGTACGACTTGCGTAGCCCAGATGGAAGAGTAATAAAAAGAAGCCTGGTAAGATAGAAGAAAAGGCGGGACGAACCGAACCAAGAACCGCCCTGGCAGGGCAAGTGTATCGACAGCCACAGTGTTTTGAATGTGGCAATTGGGGTCATATAACCCAGATCCGTCCAACCCGAAAACCTGCAGAGCCTATGGAGATTGGCTATATGCAGAGTGGGACTGGAGCAACTTTGAGATACCCATATACAGTAGATGTGAGGGTTGATGGAAGGAACAAGTTACTTACCTGTAACTATTGTTCTCCAGCATGGGTCTGGCATGGATTCACATGCTCATGACTGCTTGGTAAAAGAAAAAACTTTTTCACTTTCACTTACAAACTGTATTTCTCCTCTAAACCAATCAATGTACTCTGGGTCATACTGCCCTCAGCCAATGACTGCCCTCACACTAAGCCCCTCCTATGGCAGCCATCTTCAGATTTGGTAGCACATACAGTGGCAGTATGACTAAGAAGAGCCACAGAGGGGTAGGAGGGAGGGTTTGCATGTGAATCCATGCTGGAGAACACTAGTTACAGGTAACAGTAACTTATTCCTTCTCCAGCATGGGGTCTGGCATGAATACACATGCTCATGAATAAAGAATACATATCAGTACCACATTACACAACAAGAGGAGGTGGCAAGGCTCCACAGAAGTAAAACTCTTACCTCTGGAACAGACTCGCCTCAAGCAAACAGGTTGCAAAGCACTGCATGGCCGACCCTGGACTCCTCTCTGAAATCCCCGTCGATGCAGTAGACCCTTGTGAAAGTGTGTGCAGACCTCCACGTAGCAGCCTTGCAGATGTCGAGCAGGTGCACACTAGACAGGAACTCCATTGTCGCAGTGATCGCTCTGGTGGAATGGGCTCTCAGATAGCCGGGCAGAGGGCGGTTGGCTAACCGATGGCAGTGTGTGATGGAGACTGAGAGCTACCTGGAGATGGAAGCCTTGGACAAGGCCATCCCAAGGGTCACAGGACCAAAGATCACAAACGGTTGAGACGTCTTCCGAAAACTCATTGTGCATGCCACGTAGAACTTCAGAGCATGAGCCACGTCCAGCGAGTGCAAGGCCCTTTCAGCTGGTGACAAAGGCTTCAGAAAAAACAAAGGTAACACCGAAGGCTTGTTGAGGTGGAATTCTGATGGAACCTCTGGCATGAAGGAGGGGTGCTTACGCAGCACCACTCTCGATAGGGCCTGGATCTCACCCACTCTCCTGGCAGAGGTGATAGCCACAAGGAAAGCTGTTTTCTAGAAAAGGAACTCGAGAGGGGTCTGATGCATAGACTCGAAGGGGGCTCCCATGAGCCTCGTCAGCACCATGTTGAGTTCCCACACCGGGGCAGGAGCCTTCACCGGCGGGAACGATCAAAACAGTTCTTTGAGGAACTCCTTAACGAGACAGTGGGACCAAAGAGAAGATCTTCCTGGAGACCTGGTGTAGTGGGAGATAGCCACCAGATGCACTTTGATAGAGGTGTGCGCCAGCCCCGCCTTGGCCAAGAAAACATGTATGGAAGCATCTGCAGGGCTGTGACCCTCAGAGGGGTGATCATCTGATACCGGCACCACTTCCACTTGGGACCATAGCACTTAAGAGTTGATGACGCTTTGGCCTTGGCAAGGACCTCTCTGCAGTCCGAAGGCAACTCTTATACTCCAGACTCTAGGGCTGCAGGACCCAAGCCCTCAGGTTCAGCGATCCTGGGTCATGATGCAGGATTGCGCCGCCTCCTCTGGTGAGCAGATTCCCGACCACTTGCAGCTTGACCGGAGGCGATGCTGACAGGCTGAGAAGGTCCGGTTACCAAATCTGCCTCGGCCACACTGGGGCGGACAAGTATCATCCTGCATCGGCACTGTTTTGATGACTCGCAGCAGGAGAGGCAATGGGGGAGAACACGTACTGAAACTGGCATTGCCATGGAAAGGATAACGCGTCCCCCAATTTCTGGCATTTGGAGTTTGCTGCCATTGCAAACAGATCAATCTGGGACCTGCCCCACTTGATGGAGATACAGTCCATCTGGTCCTGATGAAGTTATCACTCGTGGCATGAAGACGTTCTCACTCATGGCAGGAGCGCAACTCCCTGCTGAGGGAGTCGACAATGGTGTTCTCGACTCCCACTAGGTGAAAGGGGATGAGGAACATCTCTTGTCCGACGGCCCAGTGCCACAAGTTCTGCGCCTCCTTGGAGAGCGCTGGGGATTAGGTTCCCCCCTGTTGCCTGATGTACAACATTGTGGTGGTGGTGACCGTGAAGATCCTCACCACCTTGCCCTTCAGTGATGGAAAGAATGACTTGAGGGCCCAGAACAATGCCTGTAGCTCCAGGATATTGTTGTGGAGATCCTTCTCCTCCGGCAGCCACAGGCCTCTGGTGTGCAGACACCCGGTGTGGGCTTCCCAACCTCCAGGGAAGCGTCCGTGGTGACCATCTCCTGGTATGGGGAATTTTGAAACCATGTGCCCCAGGCGATGTTAAAGTGTAGGCCCACAACCTCACCGCCCGATGGAACTCCTTGCTGAGAGGGACCTTGTCCGCAAAACTTCCAGCCACTTGTTTCCAGTGGACATCCAGGAATCCTGAAGAGGCTGCATCCGCAACCTGCATAGCTGGATAAGGTAGAAGCATGATGACATCATACCGAACAGCGACTTGGTGGTCCGCACTGTGGCGGTCTTCAGTGACAAAGGCCATTGCACCTTTCCCAGCAGGGCCGCTATCCTCTCCAACAAGGGCGGTACTAGGCAGGAGACCATGTTGAGCCTGGCTCCCAGGAACAGTGCGTTCTGTGATGGTGTCAAGCAGGACTTTGGATAATTGACAGAGAATCCCAGATCCATCAGCAGCTGGGCAGTCATCTCTGTGTGTTCGACGGCTACCTCCCTCGAGTTGGCCCGGATGAGCCAGTCGTCGAGGTACGGGTACGTGTGTATCCCTCATAGACGTAGATGGGCATCAAGTGCTGCCAGGCACTTCTTGAACAACCTGGGAGCTGACTTTAAGCAGAAAGCGAGGGCCTGGCATTGGTAGTGCCTTCACCGCACCACAAAGCATAGGAACTTTCTACACTTCTTGTGAATGGGGACGTGGAAGTAGTCGTCCTCCAGATCCAGCAATGTCAAGAAGTCTCCCTCCTCCGGTGGCCGAGCACTTGCTGCAAGGTGACCATCCTGAATTTTTGGCACTTGAGGCAGTTGTTGAGATGCTGCAGGTCTAGAATGGCCCTCTAGTCCCCGGTCTTCTTTTTGACTAAGAAGTATCTGGAGTAGACTCCGGAGTCCTGCAGTCATCTTCGGACCAGCTCCATCGCTCCCTTTCTTAGCATGGGCCATACCTCCTGCAGGAGTTGAGGGATGTGCTGCTCCTGCTGGGTCAAAGAAGGGATAAACTGACACTTTTGCTGAAAATCCAGGGTATGTCCGTGGGAGAGAGCGTCCAGCAACCATCTGTCGCTGGAGATATTTTTCCACTCGCTGACGAATCCCGTCAGCCGGCCTCACACTGGGGTGCACTGGTGGCTGCCCGACATCCTGGCCGGTTCAGTCCTGCTTCGGCATCTGTGTTATGCCTTGGGGCAAGAACGGCGCTGGGCAGCTCCATGGAAAGCCTTGGAACGGCCTCTGTTGGCCTCCTGGGTCATGGACCGTGAGGGCTGACGGTACAATGAGGAGTCTCCACCAGAACCTTTGGCCGATCTGCCAGACTTTCCTCAGAGGAGCGAAAGGAAGAGAAGTGCTGTTGGAGAGTACCCAGGACTCGAGCCGTCTACATATCTGTCTTGATGGCCTTCAAGGACTCGTCGACAGCCTTCCCGAAGAGGTTATCCCCGTCGAAGGGCATGTCCATCACGCTCGTCTGGACCTCCTGCCAGAAATTGGTGGCCTTCAGCCAGCCTCGATGACAGAGGCATACACCGTTCCCCATCTGTCGGAAACGGATGTTTGCAATGTCCAGGTACACCGTGATGGCATGGTCCGAAGCTACCTCTCCCTTCTGGAGGAGTGCGATCACCTCCACCTGCTTGTCGTCAGGCAGGAGCTCCAGTATCAGGGCCAGCTTGTACCACAGCTCCCTGTCGTACCTGCCCAGGATTGCCAGCGCGTTGGCCACTTTGACAGTCAATGCTGTGGAATAGATGACCTTCCTCCCCATGGCGTCCAACTTCTTCCACTTGCTGTCTGGGGAGACTGAGGATGATGACGAGGGGTTAAACAATCTCTTCCTTGCAGCCGCCGACACTTCTGAGTCTGGCGACGGTTGCGACCGAAGGCACTTGGGTGCGGACTCCAGCACCCAGTACTTTTCCTTGGAATTCTGGCCCCAACGTGTGTAGGCTCGAAAGGGTGTCCAGAGATACATCCCTCGGCTGAGCGTGAGCTGTCAGCCTACTAGGCTCTTCCGTTGTCATCCTCCACGTCCGCGTGGATTGTGTGCACGGACTCCTGGTCCTCTTCGTCCGAGGTTGAAACACCCATGTCCTGTGGTACGGCCTGTGGCCAGCCTGATACCTCATCACCCCCCCACCTCCCTTTTTAACCATGAGAGGTCAGGCCGGGCTCAGTGATGGCATCCTCTTTTCCAGCTCTCTGCCACCGGGCCGCGAGGCCTCCTGCCTCGGGGGTAGGGACACCCTGGGGGCAGTTGGGTCTACCTTCACAGGGTCAGCCCCTTTGACCGCCACTATCTCAAACATCAACGACGATTTGTCCTATGCCGCCTGGACCTTCTTGGGCAGGTCGGTCGTCTTTTCTTCCACCCTAGGCTTCTCAGGCTTCTCGTGCAGCTTAGCCGGGTTGGGCGATTTCCTTTTTGAGGAAGAGCTTGATCGATGGCTGGGGAAGCAGACAGATAATGAGAATGATTGCGCCATGCCCATCGCGGGACCCACTTGCGCGTCGACCCCGATGAAAACTGACTTACAGTGCTTGGCCTTTTCTTGAGCCCTCACAGATGCAGCGCCCTCAAAGGACTTAGAAGCCCGCTCCTGGGACCTGCCGGTCCTGGGTGAAGCATGACCCTGCTTCGGGCAGAAGCTTTGGCGCTTAGCCATGCCGCCAGTTCTCTTGGAGAATCCGAGGCAGATCTCGCAATCCCCTTATTTGTGGTCCGGGAGAAGACAGTAGAGGCATTGAAGGTGTATGTCCTCTACAAACACGTTTCGCAGTCCGCATCTGGAGCAGAGCTTGAAGGAGGAACTTCCGTCCTTGTCCTCCATCATGGTCAGAGGTGTGGAGTAGGCCCGATGGCCTTCTGGAAATTCTGATGAACCTTGATGATCCTTGCCCTTGAGGGGCGCTGAAATTCAATGACAAACAGATTCCCGCTTGTCGGCCGATGAAGAGAAGAGCACCCGGGCCCTGTTGAACAAAAACAGGACTTTTTCACAAAAAGAAGCGTGAAAACCGTAGAATAGCTCACAGAGCAAAACTCGAGAACTCCCACCACTTGAACATGCAGTAAAAATCTCAAGATGGCTGCCCATTTGTTGTGTACATGGGGATGTAAAAACATATCCAACTAAAATGGTATATATAGAGGTACAAAATAAGAGCGTGGTTCTAAGGTGTGCCGTTCTTCCTCCTCTGCCTAGTCCGGTGGTGATAGGGTCAGATATTCCCCATTTCTGTCATACACCGGTGAACCCTCCCGAGCCTCAATCTCACCTGGGTCGTCGGTGGAGCGGTCACGGATATCTGATGGCCTCTTCTTCCTTGACGTCTTTTGTTCCTTGGTCTTCTTTTCTTTGACTTTCTTTTCCTTTTTGTCTTGGCGGTAGGGAGGAGCTCCCCCGGAGACTACCTTAGCCTGAATAAAACCCAAGCCAAAGGGAATACCAAGGAGCAAGCCCCCAAACCCAGGGAAAAAGCCTTTAAGCAAAAAAATCCCTGGCAGGAAGGGAATTTAGGAAGCTCCGTCAATGGTTGTTCAGATGGTGAAAGGTCCAATTGGCTGAAGTCTCTGGATAGCAGGAAGTAGTTCCCTTGTAATTAAGATCACTAGGTGAGACTCCACAGGATCGTAGTTGGGCCAGTGGGCCAGGCAGCAGTCAATAGGACCAGAAGAGCTGGTAAGAATCAACACGACCATGGTTAGACCAAGCAGTAGTCAATAGTGCCAGAGTACATGGTACACCACTGATGGAGCGTGCAGAGTGGGAGAGGAAGAACCCTTCCACTAAGGTAGGACAAGCACAATGCAAGAGTAAGTCCAGCCTGTTCGGGAGTCCAAGACAGTCTTCCGGCAAAAGATGCTGGACTGGGAAAGAAAAGGGAAGGGAAGCTAGTAGCGGAAAATAAAGATAGGTAAGTGTGAAGAAAGAAAGGCGCTGAACAAGAACGCAAGAGAGCGAAGATACAACAGGGCAAAAGAAACTCAGAATCCCAGCCGAAAGGACTGGATAAATTTAAATTGTAACACGGAACAGATGCGAAGTGGCCGATGAGCCGAAGACAAGAAAGCACACTCGTGAAGGTGCGGGTGTGAAGACCAGCACACGCCACAAGCGCTGGGGAGGAAATCCAAAAAGCGCGGAATGAAAGGAAACTGTGAGGCTAAGTTCCAAAAAAGAAAAGGAAGGCTCTGGCAGAGAATCAGAGAGGGCAAGCTGCAACAACATAGCTATGGGGGAACTGCTAGCAAGTAACATCAGCAGGGTCCAAGAGGAAACGGATACAATGCACCGTTACTATGACAGAGTGCGTTGTTATAATTGCGGCAGCCATTTTGGGTGAGGACTAGATCGCAGACTCTGATTGCAGGAGCTAAGGAACGGCTCTATGCTGGAATCTCCAGTGTTGCCAGAGCCTGCATGGTCGTAGCATGGCAATTTCAAAGAAGTGATAGAAGCGGATGAGGAATGATGGTGGAAAGATGCTTCTTATTCCAAAGAAATAATTGAAGAACCAACCCCTCGACACAGAAATCCAAGTGGGAGTCCAGGGAAAGTAAACAGTTATGGAATCGGGCCACGTATGTAACTCGGCCTATGGAATGGCAGTTTTTGGCACACAAGACATCCATTAGGGCAGAAACCCTAACACATCCTAGGTTAAAAGGAGCCAGAGAAATGACAAACCGAGAGGAAACCACCTCTACTGAGAACGGTCCACCTTTCACATTCCGTTTGTTAGGGAGAATTCTCAGAAATGTGCCCTTGTACCTTAGAGACCCCCGGCTCTTTTGCTGGACTTTAGGACTTTTAATTTCTAACCTGAGAGAGTGAGAACTTTTTCCCACTCTCTCATGTATTTTTCAGTGATTTGGACTCTGTGTTTCTTTTGACTTTGGAGTCTGACAAACTCCATAGGCATCATCTTTTTACATTGTGACACATAGCTCCTTCAGCGCAGTACCACAGGGAAGGCTTTCAGATTTCCAAAAGGTTTAAATACCTTCTCTTGGAGAAACTACTGTTTCCAAGAGCAGTGAAGTGAAATTGACTTTACTTACACTTGTACCCTTCTAGACCCAGCACACACTATCTTACAATAGAGTGCTGGAGGGGTTACTTAGTATCCGGTGTGTCTAGTTTCTCAGATAACATTTTTATGCTACCATTTCTACAATTAATGGCTGGTGGCAGTGGTTTGCTTTTTCCTACCATTGTGTGTTTCTATCGCGGGCTACAATTGCAGCTGCAGTAAAGCACCCCTGGGTGCCTAATTTGTCAAAATGGCCAGTCTCCTTTTTTCACCATTTCTTGTTGGAAAGGTCCTTCTTGAGATTTACTCTGCGTGCCAAACCAGGTTTGGTCCCTTTGTCTTGTCTTTGGCGGGATTCACTGGTGAAGCCCACCTCTGGCTCCAGCATGTCTGGCACGGGAGGAAGCGAGGGAGGTGCCTGAAACTCCTTAGTGACAGGAATGCACCTAAGGGGGATTGGCTGGAGGGCTATCCTTGGAGGACAGCCACCCTGCTGGGCGATTGACAGCTAGGCTGCGAATGAATGGGAGAAACTGTTACGCTCACCTGGCTCACACAGGGGCGTCGGTTGGACCTGGATGGCTGTGGTCTCCACCAACGTGATGCGTAGTGCAGAGATGACTGACTGGACTGGCCCTCCTAATCTTGTCTGCTTGACCCGTAGAAGTATTCTCCTGAAAGTGGAGGGATGGATTTAGCCACCGGTGGATTCAAGTGATGCCCCCCACCACAGTCTTCCCCACTAATCACCTCTGAAGTGCCCTCTCAGCAATCTCACCTTATACTCTTGAAAGATGAGCTCTCCATCCTGCATGGATTACAGGGGCGCGTTGATGCCAGTTACTTCACTGGTTTGAAGGCGTGGGAGAGTTCCGGAGAGTATTGACTCTGAGGTTCCTGGCGAGGACCAGTAAGTATCAAGTGTATAGAGTTCAATATGTCCGATGTTCACTCTTGTTCCCCCCCCTTCCTTCCTTGTCTTGCAGCCAAGTTCGTGAGAAGATGCTCTTGTGGTATCTGGTGGCGCTCAGGTAAGAGTCTATTACCCGCTGCTGTCCGGTAAATGTTGCACGTGTTTTACGCGTTGTTTTCTCTCTCTTTGCAGGTGCGGCACATGAAGATGTGGAGAGTTATAGAATAATGCCTCTGGTGGTAAATCAGGTAAGTCTATGGTGATAAGAGTTATATTTGTTGGTTTTCTTGGCTCACCTTGCTGTTTTCTTTTGTCCCCCAGGTGCCGGAGTTTGGCAAAGAAATGATGGAGGCAACGCCGAATCGAAAGATGCTGCGAGAACTGGCGACTATGGCGCAGCGCTGCAGCTGGAAATGCGACGCGTACTGAAATGATGTTCTTTCCAGGTCCGGAGGCGAGATGGATCCGGAATCAGGTGAGGAATTCAAAAATAGTTTGTTTTCTAACCTTATCCTTTTCTTTCCTCTTTGTTTTAGGAGCTCCAGATTCGAGGCGGCGGGGCAGAAGACTGGATGCTGACTGCACGGTGAGCGTTACGCTGCTGGATGCAGAATAACGCGAAGCGTGTGCTGCTGTTCGGGCGTGGTTTAAATAGCCTCTAAAGTAGTTCCAGGTAAGAAGTTCCCCAGAACCACGCCCGAGTAAAAAAATAGTCCCTGTAATAAAATAGTCCCATCCAGGCCTCACGTTGGCTTGGACTCACTTGCAGCATGGTCTGCATCAGGTAAGTAAAGTCTATGAGCCTGGCGCCTATGGCGCCAGGACTGAACCCAAACAGCCCTCAGCCGGGGCTGTTGGGGTTTTAATAAGAATCCGGATGCCTGCTCCCAGAGCTGATGGGCTTGGTCCTGATGCCCGGGGGTAGGCATCATGACAACACCCCCCACTCTCCTCCCCGTAAGGCCCCTCCTAAAGTTGTTCTTTCCCTTGGCCCTGGTTTGTCTGGGAAGTCCCGATGGAATCTCTTCACCAACCAAGGTGCATGAATGTGGTCACTAGGCTCCCATGACCCAAAAGTTTTGATTTAACCATCTTGGAGACCAGGATATTTTTTACCTCGAATTCAGGTTCTCCATCTATCAAGATGGGGTCAGTTGGTTTGGTTAATCTTGTTCCTGGTTGAACTGGTTTTAAAAGTGAAACATGAAAGACAGGATGAATTTGCATATTAGAGGGTAATTCCAATTTGACGGCCACTGGGTTGATAATGGCCTTAATGGTGTAAGGTCCCAAATATCTAGGGTTAAAAGTCTGAGTTCCCTTCAGAGGTATGTGTTTTGTAGCCAGCCAAACTTGATCCCCAATCTGGTATTGTGGAGTTTCACCTCTATGTTGATCAGCATTTTTCTTATATTTGTCTTTTGCTTGTTTCAAATGTTCTGTTGCCTCCTTAAAGGCTTGTGTAATAGTAGAGTGAAAATGACTAACTGCGGGCATTTGTAAGTGCTGAGGCGAATCTAGTTCTGAGGTTCGAGGGTGATGTCCATATATGGTATAAAAGGGGCTTTGTCCGGTTCCTGAATGTACAGAGTTATTGTATGCATAATCTGGATGCCTGCTCCCGGAGCTGATGGGCTTGGTCCTGATGCCTGGGGTAGGCATCATGACAGAAACCTGCATAAAAGGCGAGGCTTTTTGCCTGGAAGGCAGAGTCGACCACTATACGAAGGAATCTGAAGAAATTGGAAGAGATGCCTGCTGCAACTCCTGGACCATTGGTTTGCCTGGTGAAGCCCTGCTGCAGTGCTGAAGCTCCGAATTCGCCTCGACTAGAGAAGACCTGCAAAGGACGACTTTTCCCCTCGGGTTGGTGCGACCAATCAACCCCAAGACAAGCTCATCTGGAAATCCTCTCGGAGCTGGCTGTATTTCCATTGCTGCTGCAGGAACCAAATGCCACAGAGGGGAACACCAAAATCGAGTGAGTGTCTTTAAGTCAGACCCGAGCTCCAGGAAGATCCTCTGGACTCCCATGACACAGGACTGACCAAGCCTGAGCCACCTCAACAGAGTGATGGACCCTAGATGCGAGGAAAGTCCATTAAGGTATCCGAGAACCATAGTGGTGCTATTTGCGAGAGTCGTGAGGAGCTGAAACCGCAAAGTGCCATTGATCCGAAGTTTGCCCATTGCTGCCACCGACCTTCAATTGGTAGTGCAGGAGTCCCAAGACGTCCTCCTTCTTGTCCCCATGAGTGAGGCCCAGGAACAATAGGATCTGCAGACCTACACAGCAACAGAAGCCAGCTGGAACCAATTTCTTCTAACCAAAGGTACTGTAAAACTATGTGGACTTACTTCTTGAGTAGCTTTGCTAGTTCTCAGTTGAGACTTCTCTTGGTTGCTCTTACAGAGTTGCTTGCAGCTTTGCCCCTCACAAGCCTCCCAGCTCGTGGCCATACAGTGATTTCATTTTTATACAAAAACTTCTAAAAACTTCTAAAACATTTTTTGTACCTACCTGCAAGAAGTGCTTCAGCTCACCTAGACTTTTGCTCAAGAAACATTGACTGTCCTGGCTCCCTGAAAGACTCTTCTTACCTCTGACTTTGTGCTTTGCCTTTTCCCCAGATAAAGGTTCATTTACTTTGCATTGGAGGGTTCAAAAACTACTTACCTGCTCAAGAATATTTGTTAACCATTGTTTTATTCCCTCAACTTCTTCTTTTGACACTAACCTCAGAATTGCTCTAAATGTACCAGTGATGTCCACAGTGTCCTGGTTATTTAAGTCACCTCAGGGTGTAGGAATAATCTTTGTGCCATCCCAAATGGGTTTTTACTGATTTAAAGAAACTGAGAATGTGTATTTTGAAGTATATTTTTGTGTTACATATATATTGCTCCCTTCTGAAGAGGGTTTATTCAACTGACTTAAATTAATCATTGTTTAATTAAGAAACCCTGAGTGCAAGTGTTTATTTGGATACTTGTCACTGTGAATCTCTGTGTAATAACCCTACAGCTCACATTGACCCCGCTTGAGATAAGCCTGGCTGCTAAGTCACTCTACCAACTTGTGTAGCACATGCTTATTCCAAAGGTTGGGTTAACTATTGCCAAGAGGTCAAGGCTGGTGCATTCTCCCACAGGGTATTGCATACAATCTTGCCTAACACTTGTCATTGACTGTTATATTGCATTTACAAAGCATAAGATGGAACAGATAAAGAACAGTTGGTTTTGGCGAGGTCACACCGGAAACTTGTGGTGCAGCTAGATCATAACCATCCATCAGAGGACAAATGGCCGCCCTAAAAACCCAGAAGAATTTGACAAACCGATTCTATTGGCCCAGAATATATTCAGATGTAAATAGGCACTGTAAGGAATTCCCCACTTGCCAATTGACCAGAGGAACAAGGCTGGTAAAAGTCCTCCTTCAGAAGATGCCATTAGTAACGGTCCCATTCCAAACAATAGGAATGGACATAGTTGCCCTTTGGTGCTAGCCAGCAGGGGATACAAATACCTCTTAGTGACTGTGGATTACTCCACAAGATACCCCAAAAGGCTTCCCTTTCAGGGGTATATCAGCGCAGCAATTGTTTGATCAATTAATTCCTTTCTTTTTCCGAGTTGGGTTTCCAGATGAAATGCTTACGGACCAGGGCACGAACTTTATGTCGACAGTTAGGTCACAAGTCTGCCAATGGTTACAAATTAACCATATCAAGACATCCGTGTCTGGTAGACTGGTACAATAAAACCATCAAGCAAATGCTAAGCAGAATAGTTGGTGCGAAGGGGAAGAATTGTGATCAGGCAGTATTGTTGGTCCTGATGGTACTAAGAGATAGTCCTCAGTCTTCCACAGGGTTTTCCCCATTTGAGTTGCTCTTTTTGGAGACAACCCCAAACCCTGTTGGATGTGGTAAAGGAAGAATTGGAACAAAATGAGGAAATACCAGTAACAGAATATGTAGAAGAACTCAAGAAGCACCAAGCCAGACTACGGACATTAGCCCAAGCGAACCTAGGGAAAGCTCAAAATGCTAAAAAATCGCAGTACAACAAAGAGCCAGATGAGAACATTTAAACATGGGGATAGGGTACTTGTTTTATTAGCAACCAGTAGCAAAACGTTATTAGCCCGCTGGAGGGGACCCTATGTGGTAAAGGATGTTGTAGTCCCTGTCAACTATCGGATAAGTCAGCCGGACAAAAAAGAAACAGAGAAAGTGTATCACTTCAATCTACTTAAGAAATGGGTAGAGCCAAAGATTTTGGCTTCAAAGACAACCTACCATCCAGATGAAGAGGAACAGTTTGTGAATACTGCTGTATCCAGCTTTACATAAATTCAGTGGGGAACTATGTTAACCCAGCCAGGAACAAAAAGAAGATATGTTAGTAATGCTAACGCCCTATCCATATACATTGTCAAGTTTACCAGAGAGAACCAGACTGGCTGAACATGTCATCAACAACATAGCCAGCAAGATAGTACGGCTCCGACACTATCAACGCTAAGGCTGCGGTGTTGCCGTCAACCAGCAGCGACCGTAAGGTAAGAAAGGTGCGGGCAGTGGGAGCAGCCAGTACTGCTCCCTACTAAACTGTCCGGCCTTTGAGCAAACTTCTACTTACTGCCTGTGTTGAACATGGTCCGTTTCTGCATTTTCCCCTCTTGCCTTGTGGTTAGCCTTACTTTGTGTTTTTGAGTCACGTTGGCCCTCATTACGACCCCGGCGGTAAGCGAAAAACGATGCCGGTAAATGATTACCGGCATCGTTTACCGCTAGGTCCGATTATGACCCGTGAAAGTGCTATTAGCGGCATCGTAGCTAACGGTGCCGCTAACGTCCGATTATGACCCGTGAAAGTGCTATTAGCGGCATCGTAGCTAACGGTGCCGCTAACTGCACCAAGGTCACACGCACGCAACCTTCCACGCCGTAAATACCGGCATCGCGCAAAGGTACGCGAATCACGAACCAAGCGGACATGCACTTAACGCCATCTCAAAGGCCATTAAGTACCTTACCGCCATGGTGCTAATTCCGCCATCGCAAACCAACCGTAAATGGCCATGTGCAGTGTATCCAGCTGCCACAGGTGCACAGAATCAGCACAGGTGGAGGCAATACAGACTCACCAAGTACAAGAAGTACAAAAAGAGCACACCCCACCACTTCCCACACCCAGTCACACTCCACAATGATTCCAATAGGACTAGCAATGTTGGGGCTGGAGGACCTGATTGCAATGCAAGCGCTACACCTACAACAACAACAACAACAACAACAGGCAGCAAAGAGGAGACGCAGGAGGAGAAGGAGGGCAAGGCAGGGCCAGCAAGCACCACCAGCACAGCCAGTGCCACCACGCAGGCAGCCCCCAATTCCACGCCTGAGAGCCAGTCCATTCAACCTCACCGCTGAGCAGATCCACACCCTGTACCATTTGGACTGGGACACCATCACCACCATCGTGGACATGATACACAATGACATCGTCAGCATGATAGAAACACCCACCGCCATCCCACCCCTACTGAAGGTAGTGTCGTGCTCCACTTCCTGGCCACAGGCACCTACCAGCACACAGTGGGGCACTTGCATGGCATTTCACAACCATTATTCTCACGTACACTGATCCAAGTGCTTGATGCCCTCCTCAAGCACACAGACGACCACATCTCATTACCACGGTCTGCCCAGGAGATTGCAAACACCAAAGTGGGTTTCCATGCACTAGCCGGCATACCTGGTTGCATTGGTGCCATCGACTGCACCCATGTGGAATTGGTGGTCCCACATGCCATGGAGGTACCATACCGCAACCGTAAACTGTTTCACTCAATCAACGTGCAAATGGTCTGTGACTCCAACAGGATCATCACACATTGTTGTGCCCGATTCCCCGGATCAAGCCATGATTCAATGGTCCTGCGTAACTCCACAATACCACGCTAAATGGAGCGACATGCAGGGCCAAGATACTTGCTACTCGGTGAGTCTCATGTCATGGACATGGAAATGTGAAGTGGGTAGGTGATCGACGTACCAATGCATACTTCACCGGGCTGAAAGGGGGGGGGGAGGGATGATGCATACTTTACCTGGCTGAAGGGGGGGGGGGTGATGCATACTTTACCTGGCTGAAAGGGGGGGGAATGATGCATACATTACCTGGCTGCGAGTAGCAGAGGCAATGGAGCCAGCTCATACCCTAAAGCAGCACAAACGTCAGCTGACACCTGTACACATAATGCCCGCTGTAAGCAGCCCTACTATGTGAATGAAGGTGTGTCCCAACCATGACACAACCGTCTGCAAGTGCATTGTACCGATTCGGACCACATTGACTTCAACGTAATGCACCTACATGCACGGCACCAAACACCATCAACTGAAAGGCCTGTCCCCCATAACTGCGCACAAAGGAGGCACATGACGGACAGAAACATCAATACACCATAACACAGACACCAAGGCACCAAAAATGTCCCTATCAACATCAGTAGTGCTCATTGGGGTCATCATGAGGCTGACAGCAATTTTGCCATAATGTGAGCGTTGATATCACAGGACACGTGCCAGGTCACCAAAACAAACGCCATGAACAAACACAGTGGATGGGCACTCAAAAGGCACTTGACCCCCCTGCATACATTGGTTGTTGGCATGTGAAACAGTCCATGAGAGCAATACACATATACCGGTCACATAGTGTGAATCCATTTGTGCATGTAAAATTGGTACGAAGTAAAAGTCAAATGCATGCCATGGTGGCACATCATGTTTGGCATTTGATGTCATGACTGACACATACATTGTTGCCCACATAGAGGTGATGCAGGCTATCCCCTGAAGAGGTGGCTCCTTACACCAGTCCGGAACCCACAGAACCAGCACAAGGAGGACTTCAACCGTGCACATACACGTACCAGTGTGGTGATTGAGCAGGCATTCGGCCTACTGAAGGCACGTTTTCGCTGCCTCAGCAGGTCTGGTGGGGCACTCCTGTACCGCCATGAGAAGGTTGCAAAGATCGTCATGGCATGCGTCATGCTACAAAATATGTGCATCAGACGAAATGTGGCCCTGTCCCCTGACGCTGAACTGCAACCACCTGACGATGAGGATGAGGACGGTGGGGATGCGGCAGCACCTCAGGGAGGCAGCGATGCACGGGAGGGGCGTGATATGCGTCAAAATATCATTAACCAATGCTTCTTGCACACACGGCTGGTGTGTGTAACATGGAGACGGCACTTGGGGCACTGTGTGTGTCTGGGACATGCACACTGTGGACTGTACACCAATAAAGCACACATACGCAATGAGCAATGTCCACACATTTGATTTGTGCAAAAGGGAAAAGTGTATTGGAAATGTGAATTGGTTTAACACACCCACTCCTCCCTCCCCCCAACCACCTCCCCCCTGAACTCCCCAACACACCCACTCCCCCCTCCCCCCTCCCGCCTGAACTCCCCAACACAACCACTCCCCCCTACCCCCTGAACTCCTCAACACAACCACTCCCCCCTCCCCCCTGAACTCCCTGCAAAGGTGTGAGGATGCCTGTGATGAAGTGGCTAATGTTGCATTTTTCCACTGGGCGGCCACTATTGGCAGCCCCCTCTCCCGGCCCCCCTGCCTGTGCTCCGCAGGTTCCTGCCCGATCGGCGGACGGGGCTGCTTGGGGTTGAACTTGCAGCGGAGGAGGTACCTGGCTGCTCATTGGGACGCATGTCCCTAATTGACTGAACTAGCTCAGAGAGCACGTGCCGCACCGAGATGTCCTTTGTGGAGGACAGTATTACAGCCTTCACAGTCTCTGCACATTTCTGCATTCCTGCCCTTGCACCCCCACATTCTGCCACATGCTCAGTCAGAAGTGAGGAGAGTTGGTGCTTCCGTGTGATAATCTCCTCCAACGACTGTTGATTTTTCTGGGCCATGGATATTGGCAGTGGTGTTTCCATTGGGCTGCTCGCCTCCTGCACATCTTGCACTGAGCATGGAGAGCCTGGCCAAGACTCAACATCTGATTGCCCCTGTGTGGCATCTTCATGCTGGCTGCTTTGGGACAGGTAGGGGGAATGAGGGTGGGCAGTGGGGGGGTCCTACAACGATCTCCTCATCAATCCCTGCATCACTGTCAGAGGAAGCTGCAGTGGCAGCAATTTCCCCGATTGTGCTGCTTCCTGCAGACACAGTCCCTTCTGTGGCCACCAGTTGGTGTATGTCTGCTGCTGGTACCATGCTGCTTGCTGTGGTGCCTGTCAGTGCCCTGCCCTGTGTTTTTCCCACAGATTTTGTCTGCTGTGTGGGTTTGGTCTGTACAGCAGAGGTGGAGGGTTGATGTGCTGGCACTGCGGTCCTGGCCTTCTTGGCAGGTGTGGTGGCAGTAGTGTCTTCCTCGTCGAGGTCGGAATGGGAGCCTGTGGTGGAGCAAAGGAGGGAAAGTGTTATTGATGGGTCTGCGACATTGAGCGGGCATTTTGATGACTGCCATCATTTTGATTACTAGATGCTGCACATTGGAGGCTGGGACATACAGGTTGTCTCCCTTTTGTGTGGAAGTAGCATGGATGTATGTGGGTGCCTACAGTTAGGGTGTGCATACTGCATGTGTACAGGGTGGAGGTCAGAAATGGCTGTAGGCAGTCTTCTGCTGATGTGTCACATTAACACTATTAGGCAACATTGTGCTTCACATGAATATGGACTTCAGTGACTTTTGCATGGCTTGATTTGAGGCACCTACCTGCATCGCCTGATGTCGGGGCTCCTCTTTCCATTTTTCCTACCCCCTTGATGCACTCGATGCCGATTATACTGGCACAGATTTCCTCCCAGGGCTGCAATTTTATTGGGGACTCTGATCCTCCGCCCTAGCTAAGGCTGCTGACTTGTGGGTTGCGCGGAGCCGGAGATCATCCCACCGCTTACGGCACTGTCTCACGTTGCGGGGTGCTGTTCCCACTGCACTGACCCGCTGTGCAACTAGGGCCCATATGGCCTTCTTCTGTGCAATTGCTGGTCTGGTCATTTGGGTGGAAAAGACTACAGCTGCGTTTTCCTGGAGTGTCTCCGCCAACATGTTCAGCTCCTCCCTGCTGAAACGGTCCTGCCGCTGGCGATCACAACTTTTCTTGACAACTTTAGGCATTTTCTCGAAGGGTAGATGTAGCTGATGTTTTCTGCCGGTTCTCAGGGTCAGATGTCCACTGGTTGTGGAGGATGCCAATGGATTGTGTTTTTGAAGATGGCCGCCGTGGTCTTTCCCGTTCCGCCGCGATGACGCAACTTCCGGTTCCGCTTATTTACAATCACCGCTAATTGCGGTCACCGCTAATATCGGCGGGAGGGGTGGCGGTGATGTACCTTGCGCGGCATACGATGCAGGTAGGTGCCATTTTGGGGGCGTTACCGGCATGGCGCAGTTTACATTACCGGCATGGCGCAATGCTCGTGCCCGATGGGTCGTAATGTGACGCTTTTTACGGCTTCAGGCCAGCACGGACACGTTAGTTGCGCCATGCCGGTAATGTACATTACTTACCGCCGGGGTCGTAATGAGGGCCGTTGTGTTCTGAGTCAACTGTTGTGCAGTCTAGGTCTGTTTTCCTACCTGTAGGGTCCCACTCTACTGCTGGTTGATGTTGTGCTCTCTAGGTCTGTTTTGTCCCCTTCTAGGTTCCCCCACTACTGTTGGTTATTACTGATTACTGTGTTTCTCCTGCTCCACTAGGCTCTCTCCATCTCTCTAGGCTCCCACTTCTACTACTGATCATTGTTGGTTACTGCTGTAGCCACTTGCCGCCCCCCCCCCTCCTGTGGGTTGATCACTGTGCCCCCCCCACCCCTTTTGTTCCTTGTCCTCGCTGTGGTCTTGTTTCCCCTGTGTGGGTGTGTTCTTGCTTGCGTGTCTGCTGTTGTGTCCCTACTGTGTGACCCTAACCCCCTGTCCGTATCCTGCGTTGTGCAGCGCTGACTGTGCTATCTCCTCTCTCTCCTCCTCCAACACTCCTTCTTTTACCCTCTATGGTGCTCTCCATTTCTCCCTTCTTCTCTAACTGATACCTTATCTCCTATCCTATCCCTATCCCTCTCACTAAGTCTGGAAAGAAAACGTTTGAGGGACATCCTGGTCTCCAACCCAGGCCTCCTTATCTACGACACCCACATCAGCGCTTCCTCCAGACAGACTCTCACTGACATCCTCTTTGTCATTCCCTCTCCTGACCTATGGACTCCTCATATGGTCTCTGTTCTCTCTGCTTTCTCCTCCTCTCGCATTAATGGCGGCACCCGGTGAGAGGCCATTGTGGCCCCCTTCCATTCCTCCGAGACCATCATCAATGTCTATCTGAATGGCATCCAACTTGGGTCCTTCCTTGCCACCAGCACTTTCTCCACTTTTGGTGTCCCCCAGGGCTCTATCCTCTCAACCTGGCTTTTCAATCTCTACTTAGCCCCTTTGGACCGCTTGATTTGCACTTTCTCCTCTATTCTACCTTTTCTCACTTTCCCCCAGAAGCCCACCGTCTCCAGAGCACTGGTTCTCTCCAGCTTGGACTACTGCAACAGACTCTTTCTCAATCTGTCTACCTCTACTCTTCGCCTGCAACTAATACGGAACAGACTGCAAGACGTATCCTTGGCATCAAGCCCAGGAACCGTATCTCTCAAGCCCTGAATCACTCCACTGGATCCCGGTGGCTGCTGCAAGGATCAAGTTTTAGACCCTGCGAATCGTCCACAAGGCTTTCTGGCCGTGGGGCCCACATTACATCCAACTCTCTTTTCCGAAATACCTTGCATCTAGAGCACTTCGCCCAGCTACCTCCAACTTTCTAAAGGTCAGACAATTCTCCAAGCAGAGAGCAGGGGGTGGACCCCTTTCCTCTGCAGGTGTCTCCCTCTGGAAAGGCCTCCCTGTCCCTGTCAGGCTTGAGTCAGACCATCTAAAGTTTCGGAAGCAGATGAAGAGCTTCCTTTTCGCCTCTGCCTTCTCTCTCTGGCTTCCTTGCTAACTTACCTGTTCTGCTGCGCAGACTGGTTGCTTGGTACCACCTGAGTTGACCGGGTACCAGGCTCTTCCATGATCAGTCTTCGCTACACTGCCTCAGGGCCTACCCCGCACGTAAGGGCTGTACCTGTAACCTCAACAGCCCCACTACCTCCAGCACTTACCCAGAGCCGCAGAGCCCTGGCTGCACTTACTCAGAGCTTGCTGCCTTGTTCGCACTTCCCCATTCCCTCTCGCCGGCACTTCCCCCAATCCCTTCCCCCTGCAACTCACATTGTCGCACTTGCACAATCTGAATGACACAAGGCCTAGTAGGATTGTTTTCCTTGCTTTCCCACTATCTTCCCTCCCTTGTCTTGTGGCGCCTAGAAACACTTGTGTACAGGCGCGTTATAAATGCCATAACATACAACGTATACCGGAGCAAAAAGGAAAATGGTAAAAGATTAAATAGAAAAAATGCTTCGTATGGATATCTTTGAACCATCAGTCAGCTAGTGGTGTTCACCAATTGGACTGGTAGCAAAACCTGACGGCTCTACCAGGCTTTGCATGGATTTTCGACTTTGAATAACATTTCAAAATACAAAGCGTACCCATTGCCTGCAGTAGACGAAATTACTGTAGAAATTGGCAACTGCCAAATACCTCACCACCATTGACCTTACTAAAGGATACTGGCAGATACCATTAAGGAGGCAAGACAAGGAGAAGACAGCCTTTGCCAACTTGCAGGGCTTATACCAATTCAAGATGTCGCCATTTGGCCTGCATGGGGCACCAGCGACATTTCAGAGGCTAATGAATGTAGTACTGAGACTGCACAAAGGGTATGCTGCCGTATATCTAATCTAGACTATATTGTGGTCTTTAGCGACTCCTGGCAGTCTCATGTCATACACCTCGAGAAAGTAGTGGAGGCATTGCAGTCGGCAGGCCTTCATATACACCCACAACCCCCCAAGGTAGAAACTATCGAGAACATCTCATCTGCTGCCTTAACACAGCTGGACCTGGAGCTCCCCTCTCCCACTGCAGGAACAGTGCTCTGCCAGGATGCTTGCCCCCATCTAAAGGTAGGCAATCTGCCTCACGTTGCTGCTCCCTGAAGCCCGCTGCACCGCCCAAAAAAAAATATTTTTATATTATGGAGCCCCTCCATAATTCGCCACCTTAACCAGCTTGTGGTTATTGCCACTCGTTTCACACAGCGTTTGCCTCCAGTACTTTGGGATGCATTCGCCGCCATTGGAGACCATGAGGACCTCAGCCATTTAAAAATGGCCGCCCGCAATTTTGCTTGCAGTTTCCACAAGAAGAAACATACCATGCCCAGCTCCCAATCCTGATTGGTCTGGAGGTACTACTTACTGGCCAATAGCAGGCCAGCAGGCATTTAAGCCGGCGCACTACCTAAGGCACACTTCCCATGGCTTCCTCCTGTTGTGAGCCTGTCAGGAGCCGAAAGTGCCAAGTGCCAGGACCCCTGCTCCTCCGTGGACCCACCTGAAAGACTCCGTTCATGTCTGGCTCATCTACTAGGGTAAGCAGCCCTCACCAGTGTTAATGGCCAAATTTACATTGCAACTCATGTTGTGTTGTTTACTCCGTCAGAATGTTGCTCACATTGTTGCCTGGACCAGCTTAAAAGGCACTTTTTCTGTTGCCCTTGTTTTGGAATTTTACACTTGTGTACTGCTGCCCTGCTTCATGGTTGTCTGACCCTGCTGGGCTTTCACATCGAATTATGTATGGAATATATAGACCAAAAGTAATTATGCTCTTATCAGCACGCTTTCTGTGTATCCTCATATTGGTGCTGCGCCTCATACGGTTACCCCAACCTTGCCCACACCTATATTCAGTAATATTATACTTCGCTCGTATGGTGGCAACCCGCGCATAGTTGTTCAATGTATTTATTTTTAAAAAACTTTATTTTGGGTTTGCAAATCACGTCACATACGCTTCAACTTCCCATTGATATAGGATATACATGATAACAATGGTATTTTTCTCCTTTCCAACGGTTCAATGTATTTTTGAATTTTTGTTCACCTCAGCCTAGATTGTGTGCTAGCCAGGCTGCCTTTCCTAGTTTTGACTGAGTTAAAATGTTCATCACGGTTGCCTCACTGTGTTCTAGCCAAAACTTATAATTGCCTGCTTTACTGCTGCCCCATAGCCAACTGTTAATTTGCTAACCATATTCTTACACTTTGTTACTACTGCTATGCATGCTACTGCAATGCTACAATTCAGGTGCCTAGTTGTTGCTCTTGCTCTATTTGAGTAATTATTAAGAGACCACTCATAACAATACTATTGTCAAGATGCCTTACCCCTTGATGCCTAACTATGCCTAGTGACTAGTTGACTGATAGGTATCCTTACTTTTATGCTGCTCAGTAGAGTCTTTTTGTGATAGCCTATGTAACCCTGCCTAGGTACCTCTGTGAATAACATTATACCTTTGATATCACTAATTGGGTAAGATGTTAATTTTAGCATTACTGTTCTGCAGCATGGCTTCCACTACACACTTTGGCACCAGAAGCCAAGCACATGTTATACAGTTCCCGCTTGCACCATTCTCTGACCACAGTCTGCCCATATTAACCAAGACAGCAACCAATAATGCCCCTAGTGCATTAGTGACAGTAACTCACGTTTCTCTACCTTGTGCCACAGCCAATAGAAACATTAGACTCCATGCTAGATTAACCAAACTATATGAACCACTGAGAAGATCCCTTCCACCCACCAATCTGAAAACGAATTATAAGCTTAGTCTGAAACCGAGTCACTCTAAACAGACACCGCCTCAGGACACTTCTAACATAATTGTCCCCCAATGTGATGACATTAATATAGCCAAGTGAGACTCTCCCCCTTAAAGGAGCGCTTCTCAATGTAAGATCACTTGTCGCCCATGCCACTAATATAGCTGACCTCATCACAGAATGTAACCTGGATTTCCTTGCAATTACGGAAACATGGCTTCACAATGCAGCAGGACCCTCACTTATGCTAGCTATCCCGGATGGGTACACAATAGTTAGACAAGACCGTGATGGTGCCTGTGGTGGGGGCATTGCCATTATTTCTAAAACATGTCTCTCCCTAAGACTAGCCCCTACCCACATTTCACAATCATGTGAAATTCTCTCCTCTAAATTCCAAATGAATAACTCACAAACTCTCACTATTCAGTTAATATTTAGACCGCCTGGTCCTCTTGGAATCTTCGAGGAGGAGCTGCACAACTTACTCATGAACAACGTCAAACCGCCCTCTCAATTGCTCCTATTAGGGGACATTAACATAGGTTTCAAAGACCAAATGGACAAATATGCCTCTGACATAGTCAACATAATCAGTTCATTAGGACTCACTCAAAAAAGTTAATAAACTAACCCATCTAAAAGGCATAATACTGGATTGGATATCAGACTACAACTGCTCAGTCACTATCTCATGTATCATGCCTCTTTCATGGTCAGACCATTCATTGGTGTCCTTCTACCTATCCACCACAAGACCTACTTCACTAGCTCCACCATTAGCGCCACCCTGCCTCACCAGAAATAAATGTATCTCAGCTGATAAAGTAATCCCTGCTATACTCCCTACTCTGAACGCATTGTCTGAAAATCTTGATCCTATTGCATGAATATAATAAGATTATGCTCACTACACTGGACAAAATCGCCCCCCTCAAATTAAGATCTAGTAAACCAATTGCCAATTTAAACAAATGGTTTACGGCACAACTTAAAGACCTTCGCATCTTGAAGAGAAAGAGTGAAACTAATTGGAGACTTTGCCCCTCTAATGAGAACAAAGCTAAATTAACCTCACTCTCTTCGCATTATAAGAAGGAAATCTGCCAGGCCAAACGTGACTCCTATGATGAACGCATTGCCAAATCTAATTCTAGTATGAAAGAACTCTTCCCCATTCTAAAACAACTAGAGTCCCCAATAGCTATACCTGATATCTGTACCAAAGACAAATCTTGGTGTACAGACATCCAACAGGTGCTAGCTAACAAAATCAACATGCTCCAAAATAAAATACAGCAAAAAAAGAAGCACTGAATTTACAGTGCTCGCCTAAAAAAACTTTGCCTAGTGTATCACTAACGGCACATAATAATCATTTCCACTTTTCCAAAATGTCTATTTTGGACGTTGAGAAATTAATCCTGTCACTGAAACCTTCTAATTGCAAAGGTGACACTTGCCCAGCACAACTAATAAAAGATGCTGTCAGGGAATTATCTCCTTCCTTTACTAAACTGATCAACGCCTCCTTTGCTACAGGCCCTATCCCTGCTAACCTTTAACAATCTTGGGTACTCCCTCTACTCAAAAAGCAAACACTAGTTCCTCTCATCCCCACTAATTACTGCCCCACTACTATGATTCCATTTTTACTAAACATTCTGGACAAAGCAGCATGCATTCAATTTCAAAAACACCTTGAATTGCATAAACTGCTAGGTAATAGACAATCTGGCTTCCGCCCATTACACGTAACGGAAACAGCTCTTATTGACTTAAAATCCCAAATAGATGAGCTGAGAGACAAAGGAAGGACAGTACTTCTGCTCTTACTCGATCTCTCAGCCGCTTTTGACCTGGTTGACCACAAGGTCCTCTGCAGACACCTTGACTCTGCTGCCCATTTCTCCTCTGAGGCTATCAGATGGATCAAATCCTTCCTGAGTGAGAGAACTATGAGAGTTTTCTCCCCTTTGGCAGCGGCTGACCCGACCCCCCATCTTGTGCGGTGTTCCGCAGGGCTCATGTGTTTCACCAACTCTCTAACATCTTCACCAAACTCTTGTTCGATGATCTGGACCATCTGGGTGTCACCTACACAAATTATGCAGACGACACTCAGATTCCCCTCCCCCTTTCTGGGGATCATAGTAAGGATACGGAGTTGGTGAACAAGATATACCTTGTCATCCAAGCATGGATGGCCTCTCATCGCCTATGCTTAAACGACAAGGCTGAGTTGATAATCCTAGGTACACAGGCTAATATCAGAAAATTAGGCAAGGAGTTTTCCTCATTTAACATCGATGGTAATACCATTAAAGTCTCCATGTCATGATCCGTCGATCACGCCCTTTCTGGTCTTCCTGGTCCCTGGCACATCGGGGGTTACTCGCTGTAGTACACCCAACATGGCTGTATACGCGGAACGCAGTCTATCGACCTTTACGTCCTATGCAGCACGTTCTATAAATTAGCCACTCCCCTGCGGTTCCGCGTGTCTCAACGCTACCGATAGCTGTGGCCTGACGTGCTCCGTAGTTCGTTCTCTTGAACTGTGTTTCCTGGTTCTTGGACCTTCCTGCTTCTTCTTTCCTTCTACCTTCCTTGATCCTGTTTCTTCTGCATTCTGCGCAGACCGCCTCCGTGTGGAGGAGTGTCTCGCCATCTTGTGGGCAATCAAGGCTCTTCAATGCTACCTGCTGGGAAGACGGTTTACTTTATTTACAGATCATGCTCCCCTACAATGGCTGGCTCGGCACAAGGACTCTAACCACAGGGTGTTGAGATGGTTTCTGCCATTGCAATCCTTTGATTTCATCACGATTCATAAGCCTGTCAAGTTCCAGATAGTGGCAGATTATCTGTCCAAGACTGATTTCATGTCCGATCGGCCTAGAGTTGGGGTGGGGGTATGTGAGGCTGAAGCTCACAAGGACATGTAATACACTGCTGTCAGACTGTGCGCAGAAGGGGCAATCGCCAAAAATACTGGTGTCAGCTATGCTGGTGTGGGACATGACACAGAGAGAGCAAGAGCAGCACATGAATGCCAGCTGCGCCAGTGTGGGACAAGGCAGCATTAAAGGACTTGCAGAAAGGTCACTCGACACTTAGTACGTGGGTACGTTTCCCCACTCAATACTGTGAGAAAGCAGACAGTGCCTCACTCACTAGTACCCGAGGATCTGCCATCCAGGTGGCCAGGACACATGCAACACTTTTGGATCCAGTTCCTGGGGGTGGACCAGTGCGGGAGGATCACCTGGGTGAGGGGTCTACGGGCAGTGGGAGTGGTACACCGGATGGTGAGACCTGGTATCCCCTGCCCTGTAACATCTTTGACACATCCAACCAGGTAGGATACTTAGGAGCTCCACCCCCACCCCCTTTACAACACAAACCCTTTCATACGGACAGCCTGCTATGGGAGAAAACAGACTAACACCAGAGCCGTGTACCGGATGTGTCCCAATGCATTGTTCAGGCAAGGTTAGGCAATTACTCATACCTGCCTTCCATTAAACTTCCCCACATGAATAAAAGGCAGCGGACAAGCGCACACCCTGAGCAAGTCAGAGCACACGAGGAAACAGCAGTTTCGAGACGGCAGCTGGATGAGAGAAGAAAGACAGAAAAATAGTAGGGTATCGCAAGGAAGGAAATTCCCTTGTCCTTTCCGACAAGGAACCAGTACTTTCAAGACCCCTAAAAATTGGAAAGCGTAAAACCAGGAAACCAGGCTGAAGAATCCTGCATTGTGTGTCGAAGATACCCATGGCCCTGCCGCATAAATAATCAAGGCGGGAGAGAAGCAGTCGCTCTGGTACCGTCCTTTGCTCCAGGAACAAAGAAGCAGCAGTGAAATCAACACAGCCGGTGAGCCGGGTAGACTGATGCATGACCGGTCTGTGTTGAAGCCAAGGTTGCAAACAGCAACATTGTATGGCGAGTGCTAGAACAAACATTGTTAAAACACCAGTGACAAAAGACGCAAGTAAAGTTGAACTGCTAATGAGTGTTTGAACTTTGAGAGGAAAAGAGAAGGTAGTTTCGACAAACTGGTTCAGCACTGCATGTGTGCTCCATCGAAGGTATCAAACTGAGAAGTGGCAAAAGTGAAAGGCACAGAATTATAAAGGAATTGTAAATCACATTAGTGTGCCAATCTGCCCTCAGGGTGCCCAAACCCTACTGCCCAATGCATTGGGGGATCCTGCCCCACCTTTTGTGGTGGCCCTCTCCCCCCACCCCAAATGGCTGCGGGGGTGTACCTCACGCAGCCATGTGTAGGAGGCCCAGGGAGGCCTTCATGAGGTGCCCCCGCCACCCATTTGGGATGAGGGGGGAAAGGGCCCCCAAAAATTGTGGGACAGGCCCCCCAGTGGGTGGGGCAGTAAGGTTTGGGCACCCCGGGGCCAGATAGGCACACCAATGTGTCCCACTGCGCCAAGGCAAGTTTCGTAAACAAAGAAAAAATGGAAAATGGTGGAACGCTTTTTAGGGGGGCTGTGGGATACCCCAAAGGGTCTGGAAATTTTCTAATTGGATGGGGCATTAACCCCCTAACCCCCAGCAGCAATCTGCTCCTAGGAACGAACGCCTGAGCCCAGGGAGGAGTGCAGGACAGCCCCCCCCATTATCTGCCCCTGGGGAGGGCTACATGAGATGGGCCGCCCCTCCAGTTCCAACACCCTAGGCCCAATCTGTAGGTTGCCCACATGAACAAAATGGGTAGTGGCGAAAGACTTGGGGTTACCAGTGGGTTACCCTTTTCCTTTTGCACCCCCGGTAGGTGCACCCACACATGTGAAGTACCGTTTTCATCGGGACATGTGTGGGGACGCGGGAAGGAAGGCCATGCGTTGTTGGCTGTATGTTTCGGTGTTTGGCCAGAGCGAAATGTTTGAGAATTGTCTTCATTTCCAGCCAATTTCAGAGATATTTCCTTGTGTACACTCACCGAAAAACGTTGCCAACAACAGATGTCATACCTTCTCGCGTTCCCACACGTGTCCCGACGAAAAAGGTACCTCAAATGTGTGGGTGCACCTACCGGGGGCGCAAAAGGAAAAGGGTAACCCACTTGTAACCCACAAGCCTTTCGCCACATCCCATTTTGTTCATGTGGGCAACCTATAGATTTGGGCCTAGGGTGTTGAAGCCAGCAAGGAAAACAGGGAACCCCATGCAATTCCCAAAAGAGGACACCCGTGGGAATTCGCAGAGGTCTGACTTGTGCGAAGCAGCCCAGAATTTATTACCCAGAACCCCAGACAAAGTGAACATTGTGTTTTTTTCCCTCCAAATATCGCACTTTGTCGGGGATTGTGGCTAATAAAAACTGGGGCAATTTGCGCAAGGCAGACCTCTGCGGATTCCCACAGGTGTCCTCTTTTCGGAAATGCATGGGGTTCCCTGTTTTCCTTGGTGGCTTGGACACCCGAGGCCCATATCTGTATGGTGTGACGGTCGGCAGAGAGTCTCAAATTCCAGTCTGAAAACAGACTTGGGGTAACTTGTGTTTTAGGCTTTTTCCTTGGTGCCCAGGTAGGTGCAGCCACACATGTGGGGTACCGTTTTCATCGGGACACGTGTGGGAACGCGGGACGGTATAACATTTGTTGTGTTTGTGTGGTTTTCATAACGTTTTGACCCATTTGCTGGTGCCCTTTGTCACACAACCCTTTAATTTCCCAAATGTGACCTACATTTATTCGCTGCTTTAGCCACCATACACTTTTGTAACCTGCACAAGTCACCTACCCTTGAAAAGGTCTGCCTGTGCTCTTTCAAAAGATGTATGCTTGCCATTCCTCACCACATTGGTTTTCCCGATTTACACATGCTAAGTGCGTCTGTTCAGGCCATGAGCGTAAAACTCCTGTGTACCATGGCTCAGTGTTTGGCTTGTGGTATTGCATGTTTTGTAAAACACTACAAAAAACATGTGTTCGCCTAACTGCAAGAGTCGGGGGAATGTAGCGGACTATTGCTCTTCTCAAAATTCATAGAAGCCATTGCCGTACCAAGCCAACCATGTCCAACACATACCTTTTTTTCGGTCATTTTCCCGCTTTTCCCCCAATCTATGGCAGTTTCCCCTACCTAGTTGCTGCCTGACCTACGAAAATCACCCCTTCCTAAACTTGGAATTTTGTCTACCTTTCAGAAATATATGCCTTTCAGTCCTCCAATTTGGCTTTCCTACCCTTTTCTTCCATTCCGTCCATGCATGTCCAATTGGCAAAAATGGCCAAAATCGCCTACCTCTCACAAAACGGTTGATAACCACATCAAAATATTTTTTTTTTCATTTCCACTCAACCTGTTATTGAAAGCCAGGAAATTGGGGAACTCAGCACAGCAAACTATTTGCTCCTAGATCTTAAAAGGAAAAACCACATGCTTCGTTGTACATCATTTTATTGGCATTTTTTGAAAAAACCCAAAGTTTTCGCCCTTTTTGCTTATTTTCTCTCACCCCCCTACAGCAACCTAGGATTCCTGGGTGGCGTTACGGCCGCCTCTATGTGGGGAAAAAAAGGAGCCCAATTTGGCTGAGATATCCCATGTAACAAATAAGTTACAAGCCATTCAATGGCCACATACCGAAATCACCAAAAAAGGCCCTGGCACTGGGGAGTAATACCCATTGCACTTAAAGGGTTAAAGACTTTATCTCGGTAGCAAGAATTAGTAGAAATGTAAAAAGTTTGTAGTGTCAAATCTAATTTTACTTGCTATCTTTTAAAACTTGGTAGAACTCATTGCCGCATGGGGAACAGAAGTTACAAAATATGACAGATTCCAAGGAAAGTACTAATGTTGCAAACATAACATTTGTACATACATCCCTGGGGAGAATTCACATCTGTGTATACAATTAGGGAATTTTAGGCTGAATCTTTCATGTTTAAAATTACCAAAATGTATCAGAAAGGCAAACCAAGGTCGCACAGACCTGAGGATTGGACTGATTTGTGCTGCACATAATATGTAACCTGTGTGTATAATTTGCCAAGAGATTGCAATTCGAAGAAATGTATTTTTTTGTCAGAATCGGATTTTCAGTAAAGTAAATGCAGGAATTTCTGGACATTGTAAAACTCACATCATAAACCTGACATCATTCCCTTAGAAATCCAACCAACTGAGAGCGAGGCAGAGACTAGCACCCTTGTCCAATCCCTTTGTTAGGGGTGTGTTTAGTTAAGCCTGCCCTAGTCATATATTGTGATGATGTCACCAGGCATTATAAATAAGGGTCCCTGACAAGACCCTGGACACACACTTCCTTATTTCCTGCGCTACGTTCCTGTACCCGTCATCTATCCAGACTCCAGATCCCAACTACAAGGCCAAGCATTGCTGATCCTGCTCCAGCAAGGCCTACCATACAATATTAAAACTCACTACTCTCCCATTAACCAGGAGAAACTGTGGTATCTTTGGCATCCTGACCCACCTTGGCTTGGCGCCACTCACTGCATGCTGCTGCCATCCTGCTACCCTGATGACCTATTTTATCCAGTGAGCAGAATTGCCAGTACAGAAGTGCTACCTACTATTCCATGCCCTGCTGATCCTGTCCCGCTGATTTTGCCTGGCGGTCCTTTGTTAGACCAGATCTGTGTGGTGATCAGAGCGCTGACTGTCCAAAATCAAAAAACTAAAAGTGGACTGTGAGTAGCAATAGGAACCATATAAAACCATAGTATAACTTGCCTTGCCTTGTCCTTAGTTCCCCTCTTCAAGTCATCCTAGCTTTATTGTGATAACTGGTATTATTGTCACAATCATTCTTGAAACCCTGCCTTTGATTTCTTGTGCTAGCGCCAGCTCTATTAGTAACTCTGTCTTGTATAAATCCTAAGCTATTCATCCTATTTCGAGTGATACGGACTGGTTCCGCCTGGGAGGGCACTGGGGTACTAGGGTTGAATTTGCGAATCAACCCTGGAGCTTACTGTGTCTCTCTTTGGTATCCTAGCCTGAATGCTGTAGAGTAAAACTGTTCTTGTCAAAACTGATTTTCTTTCCTTTTTCACCGTTCTATTTTACTCAAAACATACCTTTCTAGATCTTGCATATCTCACTCAATTTACCAGCTAGAGAACTAATTTCACTTCCATATTGTACCTTTGATCTTTAGCTACACTCCAACACAATAAGCATTGCGAGTTACAATATTTCACCTGTTTTGTATTAAAAACCGTTTGGGTAATTTCAGGCAGGAATTGCAAATGTTTGCAAATTTTCCAACGTGTCATTTGCTTCAAACATGTTTTAAAACCTGCCACTCATTTTCGAACTATATGCTCTTGGTTATACACTGTTTGTGATTGTTTGTACTTATATATTGCTGCTGTAGTGAAGAATAATATTTGTTTCAAGGTTTGTACACATCTTCATTCATTTATTCATCCATTTCCGAGTGTCATTTTTAGCATTGCCAGGGTTTGAAATCAATTTGTTTCTCTTGTTTGGGGAGGGAAGGTCTGATTTGCATTCTGTTTTCCATTTGTCATTCCTGATTACCTGCTGTTTCCGTTTATCCACTCAGAATTGATTGTTGGCGGGTTGAGGGAATCCTGCAGGGAGAAATTCTAACTTGAGTTCTATCTTGCCTAAAATCAAAAAGTGCTCCTATTGCATGGTGTTTTGTAGATGAGTCAATAGAAGGTTAAACTAAGTGCATTGCTTTCATTCCTATTGTTCTTATCACCCCGTTGGTGATTGCTGCGCCATATTAAAAAGTGTATGATTTCTTTTAATTTCAAATAAATAAATGAATATTATATTTTACCAACAAGCCTGGTTCATGGTCCATTGTGATCCGGGGTATTTGAAAAGGGTGTGTGATATGAGTGGTGTACCATCTCAATATTGAATCTCACATAAGAAACATAAGCATTTCAATCATGCGCTGCATACTAGGCCGAGACTAAGGTGTGCGTCGCCTGATTGAAATCCTTAACAAATTTGGGGGCTCGGGTCTGGGGATTGATTTGGTTGCCACCCGTGACAGTCTAACACAGCAGACTAACCTTGAGGGTAGTAATACCTTGCGTGGTGTGAATACTGGGTTACACTGTACAAGCACCCCCCGAAACAAATACTCTAAGCACCAGGCCTGTTTATAAAAGTAAAATTAAATCAACCCCAAAATAATTACTAAAGAAATAACAGTGCCAAAATGGCTGTTCCAGTAGAGATCAATATTGCCAGGGAGACCACCTTCTGCACAAGCTATTTGTCAGAGGTGAGTGGCCAGAACAGGATGAGAAAGTCTGGCTACAAGACATAACCTGACAGGTCACTGCCATGGACCTAGATACCTGGCAGGGTGGTGGCCTATTACACCAAGCTCTGAGTGAGCTATATATGACCCCAAAAATTAAAGAGGAGCAAAGCAAAATTGCCAGAATCACAGTCTACCTTTATCTCCACACGGGGGTGATGCGGGAAAAGCAGAAGAAAAATGTAATGTTAGCGCAGAACCAATCTGAACTGTTAATAAAATCCAGATTGATTTAAGTTTAGCGGAACAAACATTACAAAAGAGCCAAGAGTTGGAGGTAGAATCTGCAAACATCATAAAATTAAAGCAGATTTGGCTCGCCAACACAGCAAAATATTGCAGACCACAAGGCCCAACTAGAAGCAGCATAAATAGAGTGTCAGGCGAAGGCTGAGAGTCAACAGAAAATGACTCAACAGTTAACCTATAACAGGGCCTGCTCAGCACAAATAACCATGTTGAAAAATCAGATAGATGAACTTATACAGGAAAATAATAAGTTAATCTTGAGAGATCTCCACTCTCAAACTGAATTTGATGAAGCCGGCCAGAAATCCGATGCCATCAAAAAACAAAGGGATGAACTGGCTGAACAGAGGGGCACCCTAAATCAAGAGAAAAAGGCCCTAGGCCAGGAAATAAGCAAGTTAAAAACCGAGTTATAGGGGAGTGAATTAGCCCTCCAGGAGCTGAAAACAGAGTATGAGAAGCTACTGGAGCACACCAGACGGGTAGGAGGTGCTCTGGAAGAGAACACCCAGGCCAAAGATGCTGAAACTCAGGAGGTGTGTCTTCTGCAGCAGACAATGTCTCAGTATTCCCAGACCATACAGGAAGCGGAGAGAGACAATGAGGCTCTCTGTGAAAAGAATGATGGGCTCAACAAACAAGTGGCAGCGCAAGAGCGGGACATATAGGGCAGTAAAGCCTTGATAGCTGAACAAAAAGCTCAGATCTTTGCTTCTCATCTAGAAGCAGGGGCTGAAAAGGAGAAACTAGCAAGGTTGGAGCAAGAGGGTGCTAGATTTAATCTTAACTGGATAGACCCTGAACAGGCAGAGAGGGACAGGGTAACCCTGGATCTTAGTACAAGGACCTCGATGCTAAAGGACTCCAACCCTTTTAATACTGTGAACACTGCCAGCTTCATGTCCACTGGTTCACATGAGCCAGAAACCATGAGGCTGGCAGAATTCAATAGACCCAGCATGATGGAACTGACAGGTCGGTGCCCCACAGATGTTGATGTAAGGGCGTCCCTGTATAAATACCCAAACATTCATGCTGATGTCTCTGACAGGGAAGTATTCTATGAGGGAAGGGTCAGGGAATTAGATCCACCGAAATATTATTTTCCAAGGAACCAGTTAGTCCAATTTCATGCAAATCCCAAGGAAATGAGGCCCAAAAAGAGTATCCTGAAGACCTCTACCCAATTAGTGCAATGGGAGAATACTCTGCCAACCCTGGGAGTAAGGAGGAGTCGGAAGACTACTCTCCTGGGCCCCACAGAAGTGGAGAAACTAGGCGCCACCGTTCTGAGAGCACCTCTAAAGCTCACAGAATCCGGCAGGGCCTAGATGCTCATGAGGGGACCTCAGGTCGTAGTGCCTCTGAGTCTGAGAGCGAGTGGACTTGGGTGATTAAGCCAAAGAAGGCAAACAAACTCAAGTGTCACACTCACCTGTGTCTCTGCAGGAGGGATGGACGAGCCTCCCTTGACCACGAGACTTCACTTCCCCTGTTTCACCCGGTGGAATACCTGTCAAATACAAGTTATACACTCAGACCTGAATTAACCCGATTCCCATAGGCCCTTCCCTTCTCTTTATTGTGTGCTGTGATGGCCCCCAATGGGCTTACCTTGATCTTTAGTAGGGTGTGCACTCCATCCTGCATTTGCAGGTGCGCGAGTCACTCATGTGATTGGAGCCAATGTCTGTAGGATGAGTTCAGATGCCAAACGCTGTTTTATGCCTTCACAGAAAGGCAGAGAAAACACTGTTTTATGCCTTCACAGAAAGGCTGAGAGTTCAGGGCGCCAGTTTCTTCACTGGCTAAAAAGTCTTTCCCACAAGTGAACGTTGCATGGAGAATGTTGAGTGTCCAAAATTGTCTGTATTGTCTTTGTTTGTCGGTATTTTTGTAGCGCTGTGTGTAGAAGCTAGCTGCTGGTAGGTTTGCACAGCGCCTTCAATTCGAGGGCACCTGGTAATGTCTCTCCCTTTCCCTTGCAGGAGAAATTATGTAGTATTAGCGCCTCGAGTCTGGGTTCAGCGCTAATGGAGATTTGGTGGTTAGGTAAGTTTGCATGGAGGCTTTTGGTAAGTATGCACCGCGTAGAGAGAGAGAAAGTGAATTAAGTGTCTGTGTTATTCGTGCAAACTCAATGAATAATGTCTCTTCTTTCTTACAGAGTTTGTGCGCTCGTGCAACTAACCTGGATTCCAGCGTTGCAGAAAGATTCGGTGAGTATGCGCAGCGTTACTGATGTGCGCGTGTTAACGCTGTTCTTCTTTGTTCTTACAGGTGCCGGTGTAGAAGTCCCCTCATGACTGGAGATAGCTGCGGCGTGGAGTAAGAACCAGGTAAGCTGAAGCTGAAAGATCCAGAGCGGGTAAGCAGAAATAGGATGATCCGGAGCAGGTAAGCAGAAGCAGGATGATCCGTAGCCGGTAAGCAGAAGCAGGATAATCCGGAGCAGGTAAGCAGAAGCAGGATGATCCGGAGCACGGCAAGTGTGTTGCTGATACAGCTCACAGTAAGCAACACGAAGCACTGGAAGAATCTTGGGTGTGGCTTATATAGCCACCCACACCCAAACACTAGAGAGCTCATGAGTTATCATGCACTTCCTGTTTGGCAACAGGAAGTGGTAAGCAGGAAGTTACTGCAAACACTAGGAAGGAATGAAAGGAGGGATTTGTTATGGGTTCTTTGTGTGCCTGTGCCAGGCCTGCCAAGCCTCCACCCAGCTTGCCCCAACTACCTGCCTGATACCCATGACA
The DNA here is from genome assembly GCF_040938575.1 of Ambystoma mexicanum. Classification (NCBI taxonomy): domain Eukaryota; kingdom Metazoa; phylum Chordata; class Amphibia; order Caudata; family Ambystomatidae; genus Ambystoma; species Ambystoma mexicanum. Next base: position 564,530,519 of record NC_090933.1, read on the forward strand.
TCAAGCGAGTTATGACCAAAGACCCCATTAGGCAGATTAAGGCCCTTAGGAGTGTCATAACCACCTACCATAGAAATGCAAAATATTCTGTTTGGGAACACATGGAGCATTATGAGCAGATGATGCACACTTTCCAAATGAAAGACAACCAAAACTGTATCAAGTATGTGAAATGGACATTCTCCCCTGAATACTGCAGTTTCTTTGCAGGACTGGAGGACTAGAAACATTCAAGATGGTCCACCTATAGGGCGGCCAGCTTGAATCACTTCTCCGTCCACCAGAACCCCCAGGAGGCTCGCAAAGCGGCCTACAATCTGCAGTGCGGGGAAGATCAGGCCCCACGAGAGTTTGTACAGTAGCACAAACGCACCTTTGCACAGACAACTAGGAGGGTGCGCACAGATAGCAGGGAGTTTGTAACTACTTTCTTTCATGCCCCCCACCCCCAAATACATTATGACCCAGCTGGTGAGGGACTTCCACGAGAAAAGGAAACTGGACTGGGTCATAGAGCAGGCGACCCGCATTTATGAGGTCCAAAAACATGCAGAAAATAAAAATCAGAATAAAAACCCCAAACCAGCCAACACCCCTGCTGCTGCTAAGGTGGTGGAGGTGAAGGTGGACCCCATGTTCGACTTCGAGATGGGGGAGCCTAAAAATACTCCTGCACAAAGACAGCAGAATCCCAGACCCAGACGGCCTTTTGGCCATTAACAAACAGGGTGCAGTCAGGGGGGTAATCCCACTAATGGGACCCCTAACTCCCCTGATTATATCAGCCCCCGATACAAGGGCAACAGACCAATACTGGGGTATGTCTGGACTCCCGCGGCCCAAGGGGGGGATCCAACCAGGTAAGTGTTGCCCCAGGAAATGTCCCTCCTAACTTCCCTCAGCAGGGCAGGGATTCCCCTAATGCTGGGTTAAGCTTCTTTCCCCGATACCCACAAAATCCTAACCTGCAGGACAACCCTCCTTTCATTCCCCGCTTTCAGGAACCCAGACAACCCAATCCAGGAGAGGGGAGGCCAAGGGTGGAGAGTTACCAAAATTCTCCATATCCAGGGTATTACGGGAGAAGGGATAGTTACTCTTCCCGTGATCCACCTAGAGTTGACCAGAGACCCCCGCACCAGACGGAGCGGGTGTCCCAACTGGAGTGCCAGGTCCAGAACCTAACCCAGGATCTGGGTCGCATGTTGAGGGCTCAACAGAACCCTCAGACAAACATGGCGGCTCAGAACCCCTCAAACCAAGGATCTGGCACCCCAGAACAATGACGGGGCGAGAACCCGGACAACTCACCTGTTCCAGAGGAGGAGGCATGAGGGAAACAGGGGTGTAAAGCACTAGAGGAAGCTTCCTTCCTCACTCGTGAAAAGCCCCTGGACACCCAGGAACCGGAACCAAAATCTCCTCCCCCCAAAAACCTGCCACCCAAGGAACAGAGAGCCTGGTAGGAGAAATAAAGAACCCAAAGAGACCCATTTTGTGGAGGAAGTTAGTGTCCTCCAATTTGAAGGAGATGAATCCTCTGAGGATTCAGGGAAAAAAATATTCTCCTTCAGGGAAGGGGGGACTCCTCCCAAAGAAAAATGGGTTCCAAGGGATTTCAATGAAGACTTGGTGGGAGCGGGGACTGATTCTGAATCGCCCCTCCTAGAACCCCAGAATGAGCATCAAGAAGACACAATATTAAAAGAGGGTTCCAAAACTCCCCAAAGCAATTCTGATGACTGCCTCCAAAAAGGGGGATGGGGGCCGCTCAGGATCAGAAAAGGAGAGCCTGAAACTCCTTGAGTATCCGAGTGCAACATTTTCCCCAAACTCCTACACAGGCTTATGCCCAAACTACCTCTGTGGCGGAGTTCAAAATAAGGAAATTGACCACCCAACTTGCCCAAAATGCACATTATCTTTGCCCCCTGGAGGAGAAGGAGGGTAGATTTTATGCCGCGGTCCAGGTGCAGAGGCAATGTACATTTTCGGCAATGGTGGACACTCGATCCCAAGCCACTGTTCTGTCAAAAAGGACCTTTGATCAGATAAATTCAGGAAGGCGGGAGAAATACCAGATCCCTCTCGCTCCTCTTCCTGGACAACTCCAGAACTTCGATGGGAATGCGGATTTGGAAATAAAAATTGGGCGACATAAGATGAGACAACTTGTCATAGTCGTAACTCCAGAGGGCACAACCTGTCTACTAGGGAATGACATCCTGCGGAGGCTGTCCCCCTTAATAAACTGTGTGAACAAGGTCCTCTGGACCCAGACTAGCAGGACAATAAAATTGAAACAGAGTGTCAACCATATTAGTTTAAATGGCACATGCCACATGGTTGAACAAAAATCTGATTATATTGAGTTTCATTTCCAGAATAACCAAATACCTGACGTGACAGTAATTGCGGTAGGACAACAAACTGGTGATGGGAACTCCTCTCCATTCCTGAAAATCAACCTTCGTTCCATTCTCAAGTGGCATTCCACACTGGAAGGAAATACTCTAAAATTCTATACCAATTCACAATCTGAAAATCCCAATTCCGTAGCCAAAAGTGATGAGAAACCAGCTCAAAGTGTGGCTGATATTCAGAAAATTAGAGAACAGTTATTCATCCCTATTCAGTTAGATGAGGGGAAGGAATCTGTTCTTGCCCGAGTGTGCGTGAACAACAGTAAGAGCTTCATCAGCGAAGACATGTTCCAACAGCTCCCAAAAGATCCAGCCATTCCCACATTTAAATTGATCAATAAGTGGGAAATGGGCCTGGAAACTCCCAATTCCAAACATCTCCTGCCTAGCAGGTGTATGCTCAAAATCTCTATTGGAAACAAAAGCATAGTACATAATTGTTCAGTTGTGCGAGATGTCCCTGCTGCATTCTATTTAGGCAGTGACATTTTCAATCGGTTTGCTATTAATTTGGACCTGATAAATTACAAATCCTGGTCCCGACTAGAGGGTAATCCCATGGACTTTGATGATTCAGGAAAAGCATTTAGGTCAGCCCAATTGCTGCAGTATGCAGTTGAAGTTCAAATTAGAGAGGATGTCACCATACCAGGGCGGACACGACTATTCCCACTTGAATTAAAAATTAAAAGAGGACAGAAACTGCTAAATCCTCACACATATGTACACCTCAATGCCCATCTCCAACAGCAGGGGTTGGGGTTAAACCCAATACCATTAGTCAATGTAGAACATAAAAACATTCCAATATTGATGGATAACAGCGACCTTAGGAGTATCACTCTGGGCGCAGGCACCATTATTGGAATTGCGGTTGATGACCGACATTTGTCCATGGATCTAGGTAATGAACTGATCGGACCAATCGGCAATGACTGTTTTGACATTGATTGTGACAATGACATTACACCAGACAGGATCTTCACCCGGCCAGGGGGGAATTTCCTGGTGTACTCTTCCTGCCCTTACAGTGAGGAAGAGGTGACTTGTGACATCAGGCAGGATGAGGTGATCTTCCAGCTCCCCAATGACAGACTGGCCTACCTGAAACCCTCTATCCAGGTGAACACTCTAACCAGGGAACCTCTCCACCCAGCTGGAGGAGGCTGCCAAGATAGCAAAACCGGAAGTCTTTCCAGGCTTCAGGCAAATGGTTGAAGAGCAAGTCAACCTAGCTGATGCCTGTGAGACTCTGGAGCAAAAGTAAAAGTTTAAACAAGTTTTCTTAGATTTTCAAGATCTCTTTGCATTGTACTCGTATGACTGTGGTTGCACCGAAATCCATACAACCACAATTCCCACGGACCCTCGAATAACTCCAGTGTTTGTGAAGCAATACCGCTTGCCTCGCGCATCCATGGAGTCCCTCACAGAAATAATCAAATACCTTGACTCCCGTGGGATAATTCGTCCAGTCCACATCACCTTTAATAATCCGATGCTGGGTATTTTAAAACCGAACGGCCAGTGGAAACTCTGTGCTGACCTTAGGGAGCTAAAGAAACGGGTCCATATGTCCAGATGGCCTCTCCCCTACATTGAAATGGGGCTGGCCCAGATCCAGGGGTCAAAGGTATACACTGCCATTGACCTGACCAATGGGTACTGGACCGTGCCCGTCAGTAGGGAGGACCAATACAAGCTGGCCTTTACCTTCGGGGGCAGCAATACACCTGGACCCGGACTCCCTTCGGATACATCTACTCGGGCAACAAATTCAACATCTTCCTCCATAAGGCCATGCCCGACTTGGGTGAAAGGGGTAACCTGGCCTATGTGGATGATGTCTTCATAAAAAGCTCAACTGTGGAGGAACACATAGCGGAAATCTGTTATGTTCTGACACAGTTGAGGGTTCCCAGAGCAAAACTCTCTTTCCAAAAGGCACAGTGTTGCAGAACCCGTGTCAACTTCTTGGGGCATGAGATAACTCCTGAGGGTCTCTGTCCCAAGGACAAGAAAGTGGAAGCACTCCTAAAGCTGAGAGACCCCCACAACTCTGCGTGAGCTAAGAAGCCTCCTTGGACTGACTAATTACAGTAGGAAGTTCATTGAGGATTACGCAGAGATCACAAGACCCTTGATCCATCTGTTGAAGGGGGGGGTCAAGTGGGAGTGGGGTCCTCTAGAAGCCGAGGCAGTAAAGCAACTCAAAAGAAGCCTCTCACAAGTGCCTTGTCTAGCTTATCCTGTCAAAAATAAGGTGGTGTTCTTGGAGACAGGGTTCTCGAATACATGCTTCATAGCAGTATTATATCAAAAGCATGACAACGTCAATAAAGTCATCTCCGATGCAAGCAAGACTTTATCCTCTGTGGAGGAAAAATTCAACGATTGTGAGAAGGCACTCCTAGTAACGCGGTGGGAATTGAAAAATTACCATGCGTTCATCCAGTAGGAACACATCATAGTGGAGACTACCCACCATCCTTTGCAATATCTCCAAAGTGACAGAATCCGGGCCAGAAATGTGAGTAATCCAGAAGTACTTCCTTAATTCTGTCAATTCAAGGCTTTCCTGTGGAGGTCAGATATGGCCAAAACATGAAGAGTCACTTTGCGCAAGGTCTGGCTGATTTGCACGATTGTGCCAGAGGAAACTGTCTCGAGGACAAGTCTAAACATTCAGGACAACATGGAGGAGTACCTGAATTCCCCGCACAAAGTCTATGAAGAAGACCCACAGTTTATGTGGACGGGTGCTCCAACCATGTTGACAAAAACGGGGAAAAGGAACTGGTGGCCGGCGTTGGGAATGCATGGGTGAATGATGCCCCGCAACCCTCCGCTGGGTACAAAATCGGTCCCCATAGTAGTCAGCTGGCAGAGCTGATGGCAGTTAATTAAGCCATCTTCACTGCCATCCAACACCAACTCCACTAACTGGTCATAATCACCGATTCAGAATTAAGTCCGGAACAGGTTCGTGGAGCACATGGCTAATTGGAAAACCAGAGGCATGCTATGTGCTAACAATAAACCGCTTAAACATGGCAAGCTCCTTCAGAATATTGATGATCTGGTCACCTCTAAGATCAAGGGTCATTCCAGAATAGAGGGGTCAGACAAAACTGGAAACAACCTAGCTGATCAGCTGGCCAAAACAGGAAACCACCCAGGGGGGAGCTCCTCAAGATCGAGTCCCTGTTGGGGGAAAGCCAAGTCACTGCTATCACTAGGTCCCAGACAAATGCTCACAATGAACTCTCAACTGGCCAATAGAGTAAGGAGACCCCAGATGCTGATTTAATCACGGCACAAAAAGGGGACCCGATTATTGGTACGTTTTATCAACACATTGAGGACTCTGAGAACTTTCCCCTGACGGATACCGATTACATTGGGAAAGAGGACCTCAGGGTGTTGATGAAATGTCCAAAATGTTCAATTGAACATCAGAGTAGCTGGCCAACAGTGGGGTATTGTTGGCAATGCGGGTGGAATATGCTGCCGCAGTAGTGATTCGCTTCCCTAGGGCATACATTTTTTTTACATTCCTTGTCCGGTGGTGCCTCACCTATGGACAAGGGTACCCCTGCCCTCTTCCTTGTTGTAGTGACCACAAGAGAATCCCGGGGGGTATGTCCCCGAATATAGAGAGGGCCAGAAGGGGAGGGGCGAAAAAGTTCACAGCCCTGGTTTGTGAAGCTGTTAGCAAGGAAGCAGCCATGCACCTTTTAATTGAGTTAAGTAAAGGGATAGCTTTGCTGGCAGGAGGCTTCTCCTTTAAAATATCCTCCATGAAATCTGAGTCTTGCACCGCTTCCTGCAAGGCTATTTGCAAGTGTTCGGCTGCTTTTTTCATAATGGCGTTAAACGCCATCTGGTCATATATAGGAGATGCCTGACGCAGAAGTGGGGAAAAGGGAGGATCTATGCATATGGGATCAGGATCCGGGGTATGACTCTGTGACAACCATGGTGGGTTGTCCACCTGGGACTCATCACCCCAACCTAGGGCCTGATCAGTGGGATCCTCAAAGGGATCATCCTCCTGTTAGGAGGGGACATGAGGAACCTCCTCCTGATCTGTGAGGTCAAAGACCTCTTCATGAAGTGGGCAAGAGGTTCTTTGGATTTTGACTACTGGGTGGTAAATGTCTTCTTTACTAGGCCTCTTAGGTGTGAACCTCTCAGAGAAGTCAACACATTTTGCAAGCCTATTCATACACTCTTCAAATTTGTCCCTGGTCCACAAAGAGGAACCAGAGGGGTCCAGAGGGGGGAAAAGCCTCTTCCTGGGGATCTACCTGCGTAGAACGCTGAGTTTCTTCTGATAGAGTTCTGGATAAGGGCTGGGGACTCTCAGAATATTCATCCTGTGTCTCCCGACGTGTGGACGTGTCTTTCGACTTGTCCTTGGATTTACTGGCCTCCGAAACGATCTTTGCGAGACTCTCGCAGATGTTCGGCGTCTCTGGGTGGGGTTTAGGCTGTTGAAGCGGCTTCGCCGTAGATTTCAACAGAGCCGGAACTTTATGCGTCAGCGCGCTCTTAGGAGGTGTCTCGACGGCCTTGTGACTTTTGGTGCTGGCGCCCTTGTCTTTAGAGTGTCTGGGCGCATGCCGCTTATGTGGTTGCGCCGAGGGCTGCCGACAGGGCGGATCGGTGGGTGCCGTAGAGGAGCTTGGCGTACCCGTTAGCACCTTGAACCATTTCGATGGATCCGTCGAGGTGGTACTGGGGGCTGTGTGCTTGCTTTTATGAGTAGCGGGTGCATCCCTGTCGCCGGGGTGTACCTTCCCCATAGCAGAACTCTCGTCCTGCCTAGCAGGGCCAGGGATGGACAGCTCGGAGGTCGAGCACTCTGATGAGAGGTTGATGGCATCAGTATCGGATCCACAGTCGTCGTTTACATCCTCATCACTCTCAGCGCCTGCAGCGATGGGGGAGCTACCCTCAGCCTGCATAATGGCGTAGGCCGCCCATCGCTTAACTCAACGCTCCATTATCGTCTAGGACACAAGAGAGAACAAGACCACGACCAATGCCTTGTGGTGATCACAAGGGAGACACTTATTGCACCGCCGGTGCTTGTCCTTCCAGGGGTACTTGCCCTTGCAGGAGGGGCAAAATTTAAATGGTGTCCCGTCCATAGCTCATGTGTATTAAAGCAACGACAAAACCAAAATGGCAAAGAGAGGGGAGAAGGAAAAACATTCTTGAGAAGAAAAAGACCCCCAGATCCTACTCTCCCGGCCCGACCACGCGATCGACAGCATCAACCGGAGCACCCACCATCGAAGTCTGTTCTTTCGCTGTCTTCGGCGTTAGTTGAGAAGTAATCGTCGAAGAGGGAGCAAATAACACCCAGAGGTCGGGAAAGAATATCATTTTGAAATTTGAAAGAGCTCTGCACAGGGCGACCAGTTAGCTGGGCGGAAAAAAACAATCTGAGGGACCTCCACGCGCGAGGGATTTTGGGTACACTACACGTCGCGTTAGGGATAGTATTACAGGGACGTCCATGGCAACGTCCCCTTTCACTCCTCGAAAGACAAGATGCAATACTCCGCAGTTACCACTAGATATCAGACTATATGCACAGCATGTGATTGTAAGCAGATTCAGAAGCATCAGAAATCATTGGTATGATCTCAAAGCGATTGTGGGTTGAGTGCCCTTGATGACCGTAGGCCAGGTCAGTTGAGAGAGCAGGGTAGAATACAGTGCTTGGGTGCACTCAATATGTGTGCATGCAGTGTGATTTGCATAATGGTGCCTGCATCTTAACACTAGGTGTGGTGGTAGTGCGAGATCAGGAGAATGTGTGCAATCAGGTGGTTGGTCTACGAGATTTCATTCTGGCGGTATTAGGCCCGTGTAGGACGTTTGTGTGTGGAGCTAGGCCGTTTTTTTCATGGGGGTATAGCTGCGTTCTAACAGGTTGTTGAGGTGTTCATGGAATCATTGTTTGTATGTGTGCAGCTAGGCAGAAATTGATTGAGGGGTATAGCTGTGCTCTATTGTTTGTCGGTGTAAAGTGGAGAGGGAGCATAGAGGTAGGAGAAGTGAGTGTCTGGAGTGGATGATGTACTCTTAGGACGACACTGTTCATGGTCACTTTCTGGGTCTGGATGAGCTGGCAGCGATCCTCTTCATGTTTCGCAGTAGCGGTACTGTGAGGTAGATTTATAGGTTGGACTGGAGTAAGTTATAATTTGCATGGTCAGAGGGTCATTGTTCTTAAGCTCGGCACTATGTGTCAGGGAGCCCATTTTCTGGGTCCCTGGTTGTGGTTTATGGTGGGTTAAAGGCTAGGTCTTAGCAGGATACTGGATATAGGTCAGGATACATCTTCCAGCAACGTAGCCTTACAGAAGCAGTGGAGCTAAAGGACAGGCTGGACAGAGGCATTCTACGGCCTTGTTGTTTGGTGCCTTGGGAGGGTTCATATTTTAGGTGTGTAGACGGGCTAGGTAGGGAGTGAATCGGTATGATCAACGTGATGGCACAAGAGGCTGCTAGGCATATCTAGTAGTATCGGAAAGCGGAGAGTCGGCCAATGCATATCTTTTACTTTACTTTACATGATTTATATTGCGCAGCATGGCAGGCATAAAGACGTGGACAAAACACAAAACAGATGCATATACAAATAGCTAGAACAGAAAAGAGCCAAGATGCGTCGGAGGACAGGACAAGGTGGAACTTAAGCAAACAGCCATGTCTTTAAATTTTTTCTTAAAAGACTCGAGTTGCTGTTCGAGCCTTAAGTCCAGCGGAAGGTTGTTCCAAGCGGCAGGAGCCGCCGCTCCAAAGGCTCCCTTTTTGGCCTTTTTTGTTCTGCTTCTAGGGCTGGTCAGCATTTTGAGCTTGTTGGATCTGAGCGTTCTAGAGGGGATCTTACACACTATCAGAAAGGTTAGGGATTTCACCTTTTTGAGTGTGTTCATCTTTACATTACTTAGATGGAAACTCCCATAGGCAGGATCCTGTCGAGTACGCTGGGGGACCCTACAATCATTAGCTTGGTATTTGACCTATTAAGGGCAAGACCGTTCGTGGCCATCCAATTTTCTATGCATATATAGGCTTTATTCAATCTGGCTAGGCCTAATGCGTGAGACCCTTACAGAGGGATGACACACTGAGTATCATCTGCGAAATTGGTGAACCAGATCCCCTCCTGATCCAACATGGCAAAGAATGGAACAGTGAATTCATCGTAGAAACAGGGGGAAAGACTGGCTCCATATTCGGTCGGTATTGCAGCTGTTTCTGCAGTTTCTGAGCAGATGCAACTTAACCTGTTCTGGAGAAATGATGCGGCCCAGCGGGACAGTTAAGAATAGGAAACAAGTTGAGATGGAGGGCTACCTGATTATAGGCCACCTTATCCAAAATCTTCAGTAAAAAGGCAGTATCGGTTATGGGGCTATAGTTCAATGGGTCTTCCCTAGGAAGATCAGGTTTCTTTAGTAGCGGGGTGATCCAAGAACGTTTAAGGTCATCAGGTGCAATGCCTTCTCTAAATGAGGCGTTGACAAAATGAAGTGTGGCATCAAGAAGTGGGGGGTGGGGACAGGTTTTTATGATAGCAGAATATGGGTCCCCTTTACAGCTAGTGGACTTAAAATGCACAACCACTTCTGTCAACTCCTCCAAGGAGATCGGGGAGAAGGTGAATTCAGGAACAGTGGGGCATCGTTTGAACTCACAGCAGCTTGAAGTGCTGGCCACCTTGGCATCAGCACGTTTCCCCCCCCCCAAGGTATTGGACTTGATGCCCTGCAACTTTGCACCCACATCGTCCTGGATCCCTTGACACCACACTATCTTTCACTACTGTGCCCAGATCGGGGGCTTAAGTAGACTCGAGCTCCTTAAGTAATTTAAAGAGTTCTTTCGTCTCTGATTTGGCTGCAACAATCCTATCATTGAAGGAGTTATTTTTCGCTTCCAAAAGAGCCGTTTTGTATGCTCTGGTGGCCGATTTGTATACAGAAAGTAGACTAGGGGTGGAATTCCATTTCCAGCTGCAATAGATCTTAAGCATACAGGATTTGAGTCTGCGAACATCAGGAGTAAACTATGGCTTATTCTTGGATTGCACTCTTCCGTTCCTTAATTTTTCAGGGGCCAGACAATTAGTAATGTCCACAAAGGTGGAGATCAGAGTCTTTGACATAATCTGCACAGTACATGAAGGGGAGAAATGAATGGCATTACTTAACAATGGGTTAATTTTCTCCAGTGTGAGTAAGCATGGATTTCTACCCTTAGTGGCAAGCACGTCTTTACTTCTATTCTTGACTGGGAAGGCTGATAGAATTACAAAATTAATAACATAATGGTCCGGGCAAGGGCAAGAAGTGACTTGTAAGTCCTTGATGGACACATTAGTAGCAGATACCCAATCAACAGTATGGCCTAGGCAATGTGAGGGATGGTGGTTGAATTGGTTCAAGCCCAGGTCGGCCAGGGCTGTCTCCAGTTCTAAGGCCAAGTGATCATCCTGATGTCCAAGCCAATGATTGAAATCACCCATGACGATAAAGCTAGAAAATAGTTTTAAGCAGGACACTAGGTGATTAGACAATGCAAGGCTGAAATCTTCCACAAGAAAGGGGGCCTAAAGACCATTAGTAAGTTAAGAGTGGACTCAGCATTAAGTCTGATTTTACCCCAAATGGCTCAATGCCTTCCATGATAGTCCCTGTTTGTTCTCAGATTGTCAAGAGGGATTTAAAAATCAGAGCAACCCCCCCCTCTACCCTCGACCCTATCTGCCCTAAACATTGAATATCCTGCAGGAATGGCCAGGTTGTGTGCAGGGCCTACGGCCCTTTGAGCCCATATCTCTGTGAAAGCGCTGATGTCCGTGTCTGAATTTTCAATATGTGCTGCTATCTCAACAGCATGTTTTAACATAGAACGAGTGTTAAGTAGCATGCAAGACAATTTATGAATGGGTAAGACTAGGCAGGGGTCTTTCATGAGCTTAACGGTCTGGGACAAGGCTGCTATAGAGCAGATGTCGAGCGACGGCAAGGGGGCAGTGCCAGGGCTAGCTGGGGCCAACAAAGGGAACCCACCCCCCGAGCTCAGGGTGGATGATTGCGAGAAGAGACATGCTTTGGTGTTAACGTGATTAGTACACTGAGCGCCCAGTATGAAAGATGGTGCCAAACTAGGGATCAAATCAGTGTTTTGAAAGCTGATGCTAGAGCGGCAGTCGGCCATTAGGGGGGGATAGTGTGCAAACATTAGGGGATGCAGTGGACAACTTAGTGCAATTTGCCAAGAGTTGTTTGATAAATGCTTGTTCTCATATAAGGGATTGGGTTTTAGCTGCATCAATCGTGGCCATGACGTCCAGAATGCCCATAGTATAACAGCAAGAAATACTGTTCTGGTGCGCAGGGAAAGGGATAGAGCCTAGTCCTGGCGTCTGACGTGGAATGGCTCAACCCGTCCATGCTGGCACGTTCGCGCCGGGTTTCAGATGAAAAGCACATCCGGGAACCGCTACTCCTCCTGAGTAGCGTAGTTCCTGAAGTACAAGGCGTTCAGGGTAAAATGCAACCCTGATTCAAATCACAATAAGAAATATAACAATGTTGTAAAAGTTGCTAAAAGAAGCACAACTAAAATGCAGATGCTAAAACAAATAAAAGTTACAATAATATTCTGTCACGCAAATATAGTGAATCCTAGAGCCTGCAGTACACTATGGCTGCCAACTGTGGCCTCACAGTTCCTAAATCTGCCTTAATGTCTCATTGGTCGCTTTCTGTGGTCGCTTCTCTCGGTATTCCTTGTTGGCCGGTTGTAATTACTTTCCAAATTAATGTCAATGAACTCATGATTCGGCCTTAGACGGTCCTAATCATGGTTTACGGAAAGAGCCAGGATTTTAGATCTTTACATAAGGCCATGTAGTCTTGGGTGTGTCGAATTTGAGGAGGGAGAGAGTTCCACAGAGTTGGAGCCAATGTTGAGCAGGCAGACCCTCCAATCCTGGTTGAATTGGAGGATGGACTCACTAGTAAGAGGGCAGTGCTTGACCTTATGGAGCGTGATGGGTCGAAGGGGGTAATCTTCTCTTGTAGGTATGCTGGGCCAGTCTTGTGCACTGCTCGCTGAGTAATACATAGGATTTTGAAAATGGCCCTTCGTCCAACAGGGAGCCAGTGAAGAGTGTGGAGAGCGGGGGAAATGTGATACCTGCGCCCCGGGGCAAGAAGGAGTCTGGTTGAAGCGTTTTGGGCTCTTTGGAGTTTGTTAAGTTGGTATGCCGGTGTACCCAGATATAAGGAGTTGGCATAGTCCAATTTCGACACAACAGTGGACATAATAGCGGTGAGTCTGTTGGGGCAGGTGAGGCAAGGGAAAATGCGTATTTGGAGCTTGAGGTGGTAGTGACAGGATTTTGATACATTAGTGAGATGAGGGTTAAGCTCAAGTCCATAGTGCAGTCCAAGGTTTTTGACTATGTCGGAAGTAGGAGGTGGCTGTGGGAGTGGTTGCGGGAGAAGGTCAGTGTTGCTGCTCTGCATGATTTCAGTTTTATCTGGGTTCAAAGGAGGGGGTTTCTTGTCATCCATCGGTCAATGTGTCTGAAGCAAGTTTCAAGGTCGGGTTGTGGGTTGAAACTTGTATTGGGAATTCTCAGGATCATTTTGGTATTGTCAGCGTAGTTGTAGCAGGTGAGTTTGTGTGAGTGGATGATAACTGGTAGAGTGGTCAGATAGAGGTTGAAGAGGAGAGCAGAGAGGCAGGCGACTTGTGGAACTCCAGTGTTCACAGTGTGGCCAGTTGAGAGAAAGGGGGAGAGGAGGGTGATTTGTTTCCTGTTGTTGAGGAATGAGACAATCCATTTGAGTGCCGAGCCGGGGATTCCAAGGGAGTGGAGTCGGTCAAGGAGGATAGAATGTTTAACGGTGTCAAAGGCAGCTGACAAATCAAGGAGAACCAGCGCTGCACAGAAGGCTGGTGGATTCTACGAAATGGTTCAGCTGAGATTACGCAGCTCTGTCAATGAGTTTCGCTAGGAGAATACTTCTTTCAGAAGGGAGGCCCAACAAGGGTCAAGGGGGGATCCGGAGGGTCTGCTGCCGGATAGTAGATCAAGGAACTCGTCTCTCGAGATGGGGTTGATAGAGTCGAAAGATGGCATTGCGGCAGTCGAAGCAGTAGAGTTTGGAGGGGCAGGTGTGGGGCAGGGGTGAGGGTAGAGCGTTTGGTGTTAAGGGTTGCCATTCTGTCTAGTGATGTCTTGTAAAAATGCAGGGAGAGGGGGTCGAAGAGCGTTTGTGTGGGCATGATCAGGGCAGAGGTGCAGGAGGGTTTCACAAATTCGGAGATGATCCTATGGAGCTCTTTGCTGCTGTTGCGACAGTTTAGGATTTGTTTATTATAATAGGCCTTTTTGGCCTTTCGGATCTCAGATTTTTAACAGTGGTGGCAGGCAAACATAGATCTGCTGCAAGGGGTTTTGGATGTTCACCATTTGCACTCAAGAGAGTTATTTTGGCTTTTGAAGGTGGGGTGTGAACCATTTGGGGGATGATCCTTTGCGACAGACAGCAGGGTGTGAGGTGGTGAGAGGAAGTAGTGAATCAATAAGGCAGGCGTCAAAGGATTTGATGGTTAATGGTCTATCTGAGGTTGGCAGTGCTGGGAGACTGTGCAGCAGGGCTTCGGCTAAATCAGGGAGTACCTTGCCTTTGTTATCATGTGTGGGGTCAGGGTGAACCTTGGGTCGAGGGGTTAGGGGGTGGACAGAGAAAGGGATGGCAGAGTGGTCTGTCCAGATGAGCGGTTTGGAACTAGATACAGAGAAGAGGTCATTGGAGCTGAAGATTGCATCAAGGGTGTGACCTCCAGAGTGGGTTGGACCTGTGGTATGTTGGGAAACGTTGAGTGCCTCTAGACTGTCGACAAGGGGTTGGGTCATGGAGTTGTTTGGCACATCCAACTAGAAATTGAAGTCCCCCAGTAGTGTTGGGTGGTTTACTTAAATGGTTTACTTAAATGGTAGCCAGCAAGTCACAGAGATTGTTGGCAAAACTTCTGTTATATCCGGGGAGTCTGTAAATAAGTAGGAAGCTGTGAGTGACTGTTCACAGTAGAATTTTACTAGAAGGGATTCACAGTTAGCATTGCATGGCTGGCTTTCGGTGAATGAAATGGTGAAATGAGGTTTATAGAGGATCGCTACTCCGCCACCTCTGAAAGGTCTGTTGTGGGAGATAAGCGAGTAGCCTGGGGGGATAGCCTTGCACGCAACTGCTGCAAAATTGTCAGAAAACCAAGTTTCCATGATGAAAATTAGGTCAGGATTGTCAGAGTACAGGAGGTCAAAGATGCAGTGTCTGTTTCCCACTACGGAGCGGGCATTGAAAAGGAGGCAGGTGACTTCATGAGGTGTGGCGGTTTTCCTGACGCGCGTGGGTGGGAGGGCTTGGTTGGATTGAGAGGCAGTGGGAAAGGTGTCAGTCGTTGTGACGCAAAGTGTGGTCTGGTCCGAACAGCCTTGGTGGCTGAGGCTGACTGAGGGTTGGTAGTGGGGGTTCGGAACACAAGTGCCCTTTGAGGGAGGGGTGAGTGGGTCAGGTCGATGGGAGCGGGAACAGTAGGCAGGCGGTGGTAGGTATTCATGAGATGCGGTGGGGAGGATCAGGGAAGGGATGGTGGGGGTGCACATGTGGTGTGTGCGGGGTCAGGCTAGTTGTTGAGTCTGGTTCATGTATGGAGGAAGCTAGGGTTTAGGGTTTAGGTGTACTGGGTGAGAGGTCGTGTTCAAAGAGGTGGAGATGGGGGATGGCAGGAGGGGTAGGCCGGACGACAGCGGCTGGGAGAGGGTGGGAGGTTGGACTGACTAAGAAATGGGGAGGTATGAGACTCAAGGGAGAAGGCCGGTGGTCCCCCTTTCTGCATTTTCAGAGGGGGAAGGGGATGAAGCAACGGTTTTGAAAGGGCAAGACGGACTACTTTGAGGGAAGGGAAAGGGGTTGAAGGGGGAGGTCTGTGGGTGGGGGTCGAGAAGGAGGCGAGGGTGAAGGGGAGGGACATGAGGGGTGTAGGCGAGAGGGTTTTGCAGGTGAAGCGGGGGAGTCATCGAGCTGTGGAGAGTTTGGCGCAGGCAGAGGTCCTAGTGGCTCTGCACTGTCAGAAAGACGCTGGGAGTTTGAAGGAGTGGTGTTGGTGGTAAGGAGGTGTGGGATTGAGGTGGGGGGATGGAAGGAATGCATGATGGCGAGTGGGTGAATGCTAGTGCAGGGGTCGGTCCAAGGGGTTTTGGGAGTGGCAGGTGGGACTGAGGTCGGGGGCAAGTCTGGGGGCATGGGGGGGGGGAGTTCCTGCGTAGCTGCACCAATGTTGCAGTTGTGGCGGGGGGTAGTGGCTGGGGGCTCATGTTGTTTGGAGCGCCAGCGAGCTCCACTGGCTTGCGAGTTGGACATTTATTTATTTGACATTTATAGAGCGCACAAAACCAGGAGGTATCTAGGCGCTTAGCTTAAGTATACGGTTACAGTAAGTGCTTAAGTTTACAGAAGTACATAGTACATAGTGAACTCATCCATTGGGCCAGTCCTCATGATGCAGGGCGGCAGCAGCATACACATGCGAAAGTCAATCAAGGGCACACGGCATCATAGGGGGCGCACCGAGCGTGCCCTTAGCAGACAGGGGCCTTAGGAGTGGGCCTTGGAGAGAGAGCCGGCGAAGCCTGCCAACTTTCCCATAGGCCAGAAGAACAAAGCCCCAGCCAATCAGGCCCAACCCAACAGACACAAAGGCTCCGGGCACTCTGGTGCACGCAGGGAAGCCATCTTGGAATGGCTAAAGGTATCATCATAGGGCATTGTAGAAATACAATACGGCCAACAAAAGTCAAAAAAAGTATTCTTCCCAAAAGGCAACGGAGTGCGCTGCTTCAACACATAATGTAATCATTGAATTTCGATGGTTTTCTTATTAAAGACGCACACGAGCGCAATATTACATTTCTGTAAGCCCCATGGCTTACCTTACTTCCGATGTTGTGGGAAGCCAGGATTCCCGATGGAAATGGGATAGAAGAAGGGGACACCTGCTCCTTGCAGCTTCAGATGGGTGTGGGAGTTGCCTGCAGCAGAGCACCTTGAGGATAGAGGCAGGGGCCAGGAGTGGGCCTTTGAGGGAGGGCTGCCCAAGCCTGCCGGCTATCCCATAGGCTAGAAGAACAAAGTCCCAGCCAATTAGGCCCAACACAACAGACACAACGGCCCGGGCACTCCAGTGCACGTAGGGGCTGCCATCTTGGAATGGCTAAAGGTATCATCATAGGGCATTGTAGAAACACAATACGGCCAACAAAAGTCAAAAAGGGTATTCTTCCCAAAAGGCAACAGAGTCCGCAGCTTCAACACATAATGTAATCATTGAATTTCGATGGTTTTCTTATTAAAGACGCGCACAAGCGCAATATTACATTTCTGTGATGTAGGAATGGCGGTAGGGAGTTGTTCTCAATGGTTGCCGGGGGGGGGGGGCGAGAGGTTGGGGGGGTGGGCTGAGGTGTGAGGGAAGTGTGTAGGGCGCAGGTGGTATTTGGTGCTCCTTTGATCTTACAGTTAGAGGGGGTATGGTGATTGGGGGGTCAGAGTGTCAGGGTGTTCCAGTACAGAGGTCGGAGGTGGTTGGGTGAAGTGGCACACAGGGGAGGTATGCGAATGAAGGAGCTAGTACAGAGGACCTGAGTGGGTGGGGAGCATTATTGTTTTGCACAGGGTTTGGCAGTGGGGAAGAGGGGTCTGGGTTGTGGGGCGGAGAGGCGGTCTTCGTTGTCATTGTATCTCGGTCAGGTTGGGCAAGTCAGTCATGGTTGTGGGATGGAGTAGTGGAGCAGGTGAGTGATGTGGGGGTCAGCGAGTAGGCTCCAGATACAGAGGGTTAGGACAGAAGGTATCAAGGTCGATGGACCTAAGACTAAGATAGCGTTAGATGTTGTGAGAGTTAATGCAATAGCAGAAGCTAGATTTAGGACACCTGGATAAAGGGAGAAATGGCTAACAGGAGGCACAACAGTAGATGGCATAACAGTGAGTGCAGTAACAGTAAATGTAATAGCAGCACCTAGATTTAGGACACCTGGACAGAGGGAGAAAGGCCTTGGTTTCACAGAATTGCAGGCAGTAAATTAGAACACCAAGATTTGAGAAACCTAGGTAACGGGAGAAGGGCCTAGGTTTCACAGAGTAACAGGCAGTAATTAAATAACCTAGATTTGAGACACCTAGATAGCGGGAGAAAGGCCCAAGTTTCACAGAGTGACGGGCAGTAATTAAATACACCTAGATATTAGATACCTAGATAACAGGAGAAAGGCCTAGGTTTCACAGAAAGGTAGGCAGTAGTACAGTGTCTAGATTCAGGAATCCAGTGTAGTGGGAGAGAGGCCTAGGGTTTACAATACGATCGTTTTTAAATAGTATGTCCTCACAGTGGATTTCCTAGTGCCGGTGATGGGTGTGAGCGGTTGGTGTACCTCTTTCCGGTGGTAGTGTTGTATTGTGGGGTGAATGCTAAAGTGGGTATTGGTACCAGTGTGATTGTGCGATAACCTGTGCCTACCTTATCCAGTGGTGCTTGTTGACGGCAGTCTGTTCCTCGATTGACCCGTCTGGGTAATGCAGCTGGTTGCTACTGCTGTTTTTTGCAGGTGGCATGATGCCATTGCAACCACCTTACTGAATACGGTTGGAGCAGGGAGGTGTTAGCTGTTAGAGGGAACGGTAGAAGTTTGACCCTGCGCCCTGGGACTCAGGTGGGAGAAATGCTTGGCCTTTCCCTTGAGCTCAGTGTGGAGGAGGAGCTAGGTGGTGGGGCACAGTGGTTCTGTTTGGTTATATTTGTTACTGAGGGATTGAGAGTTAGTTGGTAGTATAGGCTTGTTTAATGTTAGTGGGTGGCTGCTTCCCCAGCTGACACCTGCAGACACAGTATGGTGCTGCCCCTTTAGGAGCCGTCCTTTGCCTTGGGGCCCTTAGCTGCTGGGCTGCTACGGGCAGAGGGCTGCCCTAGCGCAATACTATTAATGGAATACTATCAGCCAATCGGGGGAGGGGGCAGGACACGAGGCAGGGAAGGAAAGAAAAATAACACAGAAAGGTAGACAGGGCCTCAGACAGCGCCAGAGTGCTCGACAAAGCAAATAAATGTACCAACTCACAGGTTAGCACTGGGGTGCAGGGGGCCTCACCTCAGCAACGCCAAGGATGCTATCTTATATTGGCGGGCAAATTGTTAGTGCAGATTTTTCCAGAAATGTGCCAGTCACATACATAATTATGAGGGATATGAAATAATATGGGGAGGTGACTTCAACATTGCACTCACACTAGATCTATATCGATCTCACTTCATGCAGAGATGTGCCGAAAGCAGTCACAGCATAGTGACTATAGCAGAAAATCATAGGTTTATCGACACATGGAGACACAGGAATCCCATGAAAAGAGAATACGCCTACGATTCGAGCGCACACGATTCGGCTTCTTGTATTGATCATATCATGGCCACCCTTGCTACATGGAGGAATACAAGAGAACATGAGATCCTTCCCAGGACAAAGTCTGATCACTCCCCAGTCCTAATTACGCTCAATAGAGCGTACCCAGGACCAGGACTCCAAGATGGAGGTTTAAAGAGCAGGCATTGGGAGACCAGAAGTATTCAGAGAGGCTATCACGCAGGAAATAGAAAACATAACTTTCATGATAATACGGACTCGATGGAGAATGTCAATGTAAATGGGGAGGCATTTATAGTGTACTTTGGAGGTAGATGCATGTAGAAGGAGACAGTGATATGGAAAACACTAAGAAAAAACTTGGCAGATTTCGAAGCATATATAAAATGAATGGAGGCAAAACTGAACACATTAGGCAGACCCTGCAACCCTCAATGATTACAACAGCCCAGAGAAGAATTCACGAGACTAGCAGTCTGCAAGGTTAAATATTTGATGGGACTGCCAGTAGCTAGGATATATGGCGAAGGGGATCACCTTAGCAGGAAACTTGCATGGGCTATCAGGAAGGAAAAGGGAAAACACTGACATTGTAGAGATTGCAGCATAGACAGGAGAAAAGTTGAGAGACGAAATAATTAATGTCATGCTATGTTACTTGGCATTTATATAGCGCCTTATATATCACTGGTATGACCTCAAACCCTGGTAGGTTGAACGCCCTCGGGAACCGTAGTTCGAGTCAGTAGAGTGTGTCGAATGGTGCGTTGCCACACCCGATATGTGTGCAGCTGGTATTGTTGTTGCATGATAGCTGCTTTCTAGCCGTAGGTGTGGTGCTGAGGAAATCAGCTGGATGTGTTCAGTCTGGAGGCTGGCCACCAAGACCGAGTTCATCTACGTTAGGCCCGAGGAACGCCTATGCTAACCGGAGTGTACTCAGCTAGCTGTGTTTTATTATATCGATGAGGTGCTTGTGGGGTCATGTTAGTATGTGAACACCTAAGCCAAATGTATCATGGTATAGCTGTGTTCTAGTGGAATGATGGTATATAGGAGAGAGTAAGCATAGTAGTGTGATATGATGGTTATCAGTAAAGCGCCTGATATCAGGCACAAGAGCAGGACAGTGGGGGCGTACATAGCGGCATATGTATATAAAGCAACAGGATGGATAGGGGTAAACATGGGATACAGATAAACATGGGGATACAGGTGCATAGTATATGTAGGAGATACAGATATGTTCCATCTGCTACAGCATCTGTGCCGTCCGCATCGCTCGGGGCATTCGCACTATCCGCAACATCCATAGCGTCTGCACCATCTGTGGCGTCCGCACCATCTGTGGTGGCTGCACCATCCGTGCCACGTCTCTAATGACCATAGCATCCGCCAGATCCATGACATCCGCACCATCCGCAGAATCTGCACCATCCATAACCTCTGTGACATCCACGCCGTCAGTGTCATCCGCACGATCTACGCCATCCAAGACGTTTGCTTGGTCTGTTCCATCCGTTCCATCCATTCCATGTACTCCATCCGTTCCATGGATCTGCTCCATCCCCTCATCCGGTCCATCCACTCCACTTGGCCCATCCAGTATATCCGGTCCAACCACTCCACTTGGCCCAGCCAGTCTGTCTGATCCATCCAATCCGTCCGTTCTGTCCCTCTCATCCGTTCCGTCCCTCTCACCAATCCTTCCGTTCCATCTGCTCCATGCGTTCCATCATCATTCCAATTAAAAGAAGAGTGTGCTCAAAAATATTATTGCCCCAACAGATGGGCAATAATGAAAAGCATGCATTAAACATAATTTTAATGAAAGTTCCTATGTAAACTTTTGAGCAAACGAGGCTGGATTATCTTTCCCCCTCCCTTTGTAATAGATGTTCTCAGTCCTACTCCCTCCCCTGGTTGGTTTTCTTTGATTCTTCCAGTTCGTCGGCGAAAGTTCAGTTTGTGGCTAGCACAAGACGAGGCGTCTATCTCAGGCGGTCTTTTTGGGCTCCGAGTGTGCGACAGAGTATGCGATGGGCTTGGGTTGGCTTGTAGCTTGTCAGGCAATGTTTGCTTCCGGCGAGGGGTGTTGCTTTCTAGGGTCCTTGATGTTTTGGATTGTTCTCTTCTATGCGGGTGACATGTAGATTAGAAAAATCACACCAAGTTTCTTCGTGTCGTGCGGCCTTGTTGTGGAGGGCTGCTGTGATTTTCTCCATTGTATAAATGCTCGTTGCAATCTTAACCCATTCCTTTTTAACTGGGAGGCACAGGGGTTTCCATTTAATGACCAGGCCCAACCTAGCAGCCAATAGTAGTGGGGACACCAGCCCCTTTATTCTAATTAGCTCCTCCTCTTCCTCCTCCAGGCCGAATAATGTCAGAAGGGGGGATGACTTCCGCTCAATGCCGTCTATCTGTTTGATCCAGCCTAGGACTTCATCCCAGTATATGCAAACTTTGGGACAGCCCCACCACATGTACCAGTAATTGGCGTCCATGCCACATTGTCGCCAGCATTTCAGACCGTTAGTCTGGTACATTTTCGAGAGCCTGTATGGGTTGTACTGCCATCTGTGAAGTAGCTTTATTGCATGCAGCTTATATTGTGCTGTGATTGATATTTGGGATGGTGTTGCGCAGATTGTGTCCCATGCCTGCTTATCGAATTCTCTGGCGAAGTCCTTTTCCCATTTTTCTTTCAGATGGGGGTTTGGGGCTCGGTCTGTACAGATCAGGGCGCGGTACATGCAAGCTATCAAGCCTTTGTTTGTGGTGGTCAAATCTAGGATTTTCCATTCCCTTTTGGATAGGACGCTTTTCGAGCGTAGATACAGGAAGATCGGGATTGGGTGCAAATGGAGGGCTTCTTCTAGTTCTGTAATCGTTATGAATTTATCCTCTCTCCACAGCTGGCCGACCCTCTCAAGTCCGCCATCGAACCAAGCTTGGTATCTAGAATGTTCCGTGATTTCCTCTCTGATCCCGGGGGACCAGAGATGGCTCAAGGGGGATCGCTATGTGGTGACTCCGGTCATCCCTTTCCCTTCCCGTCATACATTCCATATTGTTCCGAATGCGTAATCTTCTCGGGACCCATAGCCATTCTGCAAGGGTTGCGGGGGTTAGGTTGTCGTTGTCCAATTGGACCCATTGCAGGTCCTTTCTGTCTCATAGATGCGGGATGAGGACCCTTAGTTGGGCTGCCTGATAGTATCGCTCTATGTCGGGGAGGCCAACTCCTCCTTGCTCTTTGTGTAGTATCAGAGTCTCATACGGTATTCTTGGTTTCTTTCCGTCCCACAGGAATTTGGTGAGTGCCTTCTTCATTTGTTTGAAGAAGTGTTCTGGGACTGTCACTGGAAGTACTTGGAAGGGGTATAAGAAGCAAGGAATTCTCACCATCTTGATGGCGTTCAGGCGCCCCAGCCAGGAGATCGTGAGAGGTTTCCATTTTGTGAGGTCTGCTTTGAGGGCGGCCAGGAGTTGGTGAAAGTTTGCTTCATACAGGTCTGCGATGTCCCTCGTTAGGTTGACCCCTAGGTATCTTAGTGTTGGGCCTCCAATGACTAGTCCGAGGCGCTCAAGGTCAGTTTGTTGGTCCGGAGTGGATTCATGGAGCGGGAAGAGAATGGATTTGGTTCTGTTCATTTTAAAGCCCCAAAGTGCGCCGTATTCTTCAATAAGGCTAATCGCTTGGGGGATCAATGTCATTGGGTTCTGTACATGAAGCAGAATGTCATGCGCATACAAGGCCAACTTGTATTCTCTGCCGTTCACCTGCATCCCCTCCACACTGTCGTGTGTCCTAAGCGTATGCGCCAGCGGTTCCAGCGACAGTGCAAATAATATTGCCGAGAGGGGGCAACCCTGTCTTGTTCCTCTGCTCAGGGGGAACCAGCAGGAGTACACTACGACAGACCCTCGAGGGGCTGTGTAAACGGCCTTGATTCCTCTTCGGAGTGCAGGGCCCAAGCATATTTTCTGTAGTGTGGCTTCCAGGAAATGCCATTCGACTCTATCGAACGCCTTCTCTGCGTCGATTGAGAATAGTGCGGGCATGTTCTGCATTTTCTTGGCTTCATGTATGAGATGAAGGGTCTTCCAGGTAGAGTCCGCTCCTTGTCGGCCGAGGATGAATCCCAACTGATTGTTGTGAATTATGGCGGGCATGTGTGATTCCAGTCGTGCAGTGAGGACCCATGTGTACATTTTGGCGTCTGTATTTAGGAGGGAAATTGGGCCATATGAAGCGCATAGTTTGGGGTTCTTGCCTTCCTTAGGGATATGAATGGAAGGAGGGTGTCTCCCTATGAAGGTTTTATAGAACCCTGCTGCATAGCCATCGTTCCTGGGGCCTTTCCCTCTTTTAATCGCTTCTTCTATCTCCTCTCCTGTGATGGGGGCGTCGATGGCTTGCGTTATGTCCGGGGGTAGGCGTGGAAGGGATACCTTGTTCATATATTCTGTAACCGCCTCTGGGTGTTGGGCGGCCTCCGAGGTATATAGTTTCTCATAGAAACTGGCGAATGTCTCTGGGATACTGGATGGGTGATTTCCGTGGGACTATTCTTCACTTTGTATAGTTGACACCCATCTTTCCCTGCGTTCTCCTCGTAGTCTCGCGGCGAGTAGTGCGTCAGCCTTGTCCCCTTTTTCATATTGTTTCTGTTTTAGATATTGAAGCTTGCGGAAGGTGCGATCGGTTTCTAATTGCCGCAGTTCCTCCCTCTTGTCGTTGGCTTCCTCTATTTTTTGGCTTCTATCAGCGCTGGCAGATTGGGCACTGTGATCCAGTTGGGTTATTTTGTTTCGGAGCTTGTTTTCTATGAGCTGATGTTCTCTTTTCTTAGCGGCTCCTTCTTTAATGAGTATCCCTCTCCATGTGGCTTTGCCTGCTTCCCATTCTGTATTTATGGAGGTTTCCCCTGTGTTGTTTAGCTCGAAGTTCTGTTCAATGTCCTGCTCAAATTGGTCTCGGAATATCGGGGTCCTTCCAGAGTGTCTTGTTGCAGCGCCATTTCGAGCTTCTGTGGGGGAGCGCCATCCACTGATGGTGGCCGTGACCATGTCGTGGTCCGTCCATGTTACTGGGGATGTACTGGATGTGGTCATCGCCTCGGTGAGGTCTGGGGTAAGGTATAGGTAATCAATTTTCGTGTACGTGGCATGTTGTGCGGAGTAGAACATGAAGCCTGTCTGCCATGGGTTTTTTTTTCGCCATGCATCCTTGAGTTTGTAGGTGTCCATCATGTCTGCAACCTTTGAGCAACCAGATTCTGGTGGGGGAGCCACTAGTGGGTTGCCGGCTTGTCTGTCCCATCCTGCATCTATCCACGTGTTGAAGTCCCCTCCCATGATCACTTCGCCTTCTGCTTTGGTCATGACTTTGGGGACTGTGTGTTGTAGGAATCTGGGGGCATATATGGATGCAAGTGTGATAGTGGTGCCCTGTATTTTGCCGACCAGTACGAGTGAGCTTCCGCTTATGTCGGTCCAGGTTTTCAGGATTTCGAACCAAAGCTCTTTGCTGATTAGGATGCCAACACTGGCTCTCTTGAGGGGACCAGAGCCCCAGTATTCGGAGCCTGTTTTAGTGTGCAGGACCTTCCTCTCCTCTCCTCGGCTATATCTGGTTTCTTGTAAGGAAAGTATGTCTAGCTTTGCCCTCTTAAACACTCTAGACACCAGTGACCTTTTGGTGGGGGAGTCGAGTCCCTTGACGTTCAATGTGCCAATTTTTATTGTGCCAAGCCTGTCGCCCATCGCATCACGTCTGTCGATTATTTGTGCGTCTTCTTGGATTGCGCATCGAGTCCAGTCGTCTGTCACTGGGTGCTGCCTAAGTGGAAGTAGGCTGATAGGTGCCCATAGCCGCCTGGAGCTGTGCTGTATTCATTTGCCCTCCCCACTCCTTCCCCCTTGAGGTATCCAACGTGCTACCCCTCTGTCCACTTTCATTTTTCCTCTTATCAGCGAAGGCCTGCATTTTGGTTTAGTGGCGTCCGGATTGGACTGATCGAATGCAGCCGGTCCAATGTCGGACCACCGGTGGGGACCGTTACCCCACGGTCCCTGTTGCAGTTAATATCATAACATTTTGAGCCCCCTTCCCGCCCCCCCCCCCCCCCCAACACTTCAATACTCAACAATAACAGATATAAGTGAAAACTATAATGATACATGTGGTTCCATGAATCGTCATCGGCCGACTGTTCCTGTCTGTCGCTGAGGAGGAGGCCTTTCTATGAGGCGGGCCTTGCATCAGAGGTGCGTGAGTCGCCGGGATCCTGACAAGTGTCCATGCGGAGACGCCCGGATAGATGGCGTGGCTCGTGACGGGTAACCCTGTTGCGACACAGGGTTTTGTGCCTCTCTGGCCCCAGTTGCATGATAGTGTCCTCATTTGTCGCGGTCCGGAGTGTTGTTGCCCCTTCTGTATTTTCTTGAGCCTTTTGCTCTCTTTCTCCTTGGGCCCTGGATTTCCCATTGTTGTTTGGTCTGTTTGGGCCCTTCACGGTCTCCTTCCCTTGGTGCCGGTCCCAGAAGGTCAGCGATGCAATCACAGATTTCTTCTTCGGCTCTCTGCTGTATCCTTCTGCTGTGTTCAAAGGTGAGAGAGAAGGGGTATCCCCACCTGTATCATGTGCCCTGATCTTTGAGCCATTTCGTGAGTGGGCTACAGAGGCGGCTCAACGCTAGGGTGAGCGCGGAAAGATCCTGAAAGATGGGTATCTGTGCGCCTCCGAGTGTAAGGGGCCCACCTGATCTAGCCTTATCTAGTATTCTGGCACTGTCTTGGTATCGATGAAATCTGGCGAGGACTGATCTCAGCCCGCCAGGTGTGCCTCTGGCTCTGTGTATTCTCTCCGTTTTGGGCTCATCGATATCTTCGTCCGCCGTCAGGATTTTGATGATGTTGTGTATGGTTTTTTTGAGGTGGTCTTCCGATTCTCATTTGCGCTCTGGAATGCCAAAAAAGTGGAGGTTGTTTCTCCTCTCGCGGTTTTCTAAGTTGTCCATTTTTGGTCGGAATTCCTCCTCTTTCCTTTCTATTTCCCTTACCCTGAGGTCCATTTGGGTTTCGAGCGGGTCTATTGAGGCTTGGTTATTCTCAACCCCTTCCAGTCTTTCTTCGATGTCGCCTTTGGTGGCAGCTGCACCCGTTTCTGAGGTTTCCATTTTCTCTGTGGACACGGTGTCGGGGGTCGGTGGGGTTGGAGTGTAGGCATATCTGGCAAGTTTCACCTTAATGCTCATAGGGTGGTGACTGTGGTAGAGGAGGCACACGCCCCTGCATCGGGGGCCCTACCCTCTGCACTGCTGTGCTCACAAATGGCTTCAGGAAGATTCCAGATGCAGGGCGAAGTCCGGCACCCCCTGTCGATACGCGGCAGGGGAGTGGTACGTACAGCTCATTGATTGGGCATGCACACTGTTGGGACTCTTCGTTGCGGTGGACTGGAGCTAAGAGCTCCCGAATCTCTGGGCGTGTGGTTTGGTCCTGCGGGGGTATGGGAGCTGTTGAACATTCTGGGCAGCCTTGTGTGTTCCTTTTCCGTTGCCACTCTTATTTGGGGGCCATTACTTCTTTCCTGGTAGAACGTGTGGAAGTAGGGTGGAATGCTATAATAGGCGATTGCTGTGGGTCCCTTGTTGCACTTCGGTGTCGAGACGTGTGGTTCACGGGAGTAGTGATCCTGCCTTCGTCTTCTGGGCGGGTAGTTCTCTTGGGACTGTTATTGGCGGTTGTGTATGACTTGTGGGCATGTATCGGCTCTTGTTTGTATGGTTGTCCACTTTAAGGGTTAGGCACTTGGGCTTCCGTGGAGCTTTGCACAGTTACACGGTCGCCCCAGTGCCTGAACACGCTGTGTAGTGGGGTGCACCTTGGAGTCTATGAGTGGAGCCTCCGGACTCTATTGTAATTTGCAATGCTGTGGGCTTCTCGTGTTATGCTTGCATCTGGGACAGGGTGAGCCTCAGGTCTGCGCACCTCTTGGGGTTGGTCCGGGTGTGCTGTGAGCAGGAGGGGTGAATTGTAGACTTATATGGGCTTTCAGGGGCTCTGTGTCTCAATTGTCACTTTGTCGGGCACTACAGCCCTGGGTGTAGGTGTTCTATATGTTGGGGTGTCTCCAGGGCCCTAAGGGCTTGCACACCCCTCTCTCCCCTCCCTTTGCTCGCCGGAGGATCTATATTGCTGGCTCCGCGTCTGCAAGGTAGTCTCTTAACATGCAGCCTCCCACGGGGGGAGGGAGCTGCGCCACGTAGTGACTCCGGCTTCGCTGTGTTAGAGGCCCTCCCCCCGCAGGAGGTTTAGCAGCCGTGTGTGGTGGCTGCACTTGGCGTGCAACTCCACCTTACTCGTCGGTAAGCGTACGCCTCCTCTCGTGAAGGCACGGGCTGGTGTCTTCGGCAGTGCAGGTCTGTGGGGGGGGGTGTCAGGCGAGGCCTTGCCGCAATCCCACAGTGGGGGTCCTCCTCCGATTGCTACGCGGGCTCCTCGGGGCTCAATTCCACTTCGGGCCTGCACCAGCTGCCCCTTGGAAGTCAGATTTCTGCACCTTCTGGGCTCCGTTTTCGACCGGGTTTTCGACCAGTTATTCGTCCGCTGGCTTTTCCTTGGGTTTGGGCTTGGGTGGGTCAAGAGACGGGGGCTCAATTCTCATCAGGGACCTGCAGTCACAGAGCTCACATGGAGGTGGAACTCATCCATGCGCCCCCTGGTGGGCAATTGTTGTTGTATTTCTAAATACCGCGGCAACAGTGTTGTATTTAAAAATGATGCGGTTTTCTTTCTACGTTTCCCGGAGCCAGAGAAACGCAGAAAGAAAACTGCAGCCTTTACTTGTATGGGTATCTTATGCTGCAGTGGTTGTGGCCAAGGCCTACAGTCTTCACTGCATGGCCTGGCTATAACACTACATACAGCCTCAACAAAGCAAACAATAAGTATACAATGAAGTCACAACCACCGCAACTTAACAGATCCATGCAAACAAAAACCTAACCACTAACTACAACCACAAAATACCTAGAGTCTTAGGTGGCAACAGCCACATACCACACTCAAAATGTTTGCTTGCATGGGTGTGTTATGCTGCGGTGCTTGTAGCCAGAGCCTAGAGACTTGAGTGCATGGGCATGCACCCAAGACTCTAGACTCTGGCCACAACCACCACAGCATAACACACACATGCAAGCAAACTCCTGCCAACTGACCACAAGCCAAAAGCATAGCACAACCACCTCAAAACCTATCCACTTCAATTAACATTTTAAAACCAAAATTACAGCAAATGCACAAACTCTTCAATACATACCCTCTTCACCCAATACTCTACTAACTACCCAAAACCAATACATCAGAGCATAGTAAAATTCCCAATAGCGCCAGTGTTTGGTATGTCAGTGGACACCGCAATCACATCATGGCCTTCTCCCACCTAAACAAATACAGGATTTGACTCATCTGTCACTCACCTACCCTCTCCAGCCCTCCTGCATATCAACACACTTCCCAAAATTGAGTTACAGCTCTGTTCCTCGCTGTGCTGTCCGCGGATGTCCAACATGGCAGGCACATTGAGAAGATGTGATGCAGCTCACGCTTCACTCCAACCAATCGGCATACACGTTGTCTGTCCGCAGACATGACGTAAGACCATTGACCAATCAGTGTCCTGTCTGTGGAGCGAACAGGGAAGTGTGTTTGCGAACGGACCAAGATATCACCAATTTTTTAGACCTACTTTTTGGTCATTTTAAAAAACTGGACGAATTTCCACCAAATTAACAATCCGTCGCTCCTGACGCAAATTTGGTGAAAATCTGTCCAGAGGTTTGGGCTGTAGGCGTGAGAAAAGTTTTTTCTCCATTCAGTCTATGGGGAAAAAATGTATTTTGGGAGCCCCCTTTGACCAAACCTCACCAAACTTTCAGAGTAGGCCACTTACTAATGCAAAGTTTGGTGAGGATTCTTCCAGAGGGAGCAAAGTTATAAGCCGCCCAAAAGTGCTCTTCCTTTGAGATGAGCAACTTAACCATAACTACTGGGTCGCTACCGCTGGCCCAGTAAAATATATATATATATATTCAATGAAAACACTTTGTTAAAGGGACGTTATGGTTAAGTTGCGCTACTAAAAACCTATGAAATTCAGTTAAAAAACTTTTTTTTACTGAATTTCATAGGTTTTTAGCAGCACAACTTAACCATAAAGTCCCTTCAACAAAGTTTTTTCAGTGAATTTCATAGGATTTTATTAGTGCAACTTAACCATAACGTCCCTTTAACAAAGTTTAATCATTGAATTTCCTAGTTTTTTTTGGTGCAACTTAACCATAACGTCCCTTTAACAACATTTGTCCAGTGAATTTCATGGGTTTTAACCAGTGCATGCTATTTTCCTACAACTTACTAATATGATACATACCCAATATAACAATATGTGTGTCCAATTTACAAAGTGTCAACTTAAAACTCTGCCATTTCCCACCTTCTAGAATCTTTTTTAACACTTCTATACACTTTTTGCAACTATTTCACTAGTTTTGCATCCGTAGATGTCTACGAACATCCGACTTCATTGTGGACCTTCCGGAGTGTGCCACATGACCATAGGCTGGCGTGCGGCATGATGACGTGTTCGAGAACACGTCCGCACTTCACGATAAGATCCGTGCTTCGCTGACAGTTCGGAACTGCATTTTCTACTGATTTAGGAACTTTCAACTTCAAAATTTCCCTTGCCAGCTCCAACACCTATTCCTACCCATTATCCATTAACAATCTAGTACACAGTACATACTTTTAGCAAAACTGCTATTTATCTTTAAATGGCATCAGCTATTGCCATCCCTCCTCCCCAAGAGCCACCACCACTGCTGTAATCAAGGAGCATGAGAAACACTGCCCCCTACCTTAGAAATAACACACACGCAACATTTACCCCTGTCCACCTGCCACTCCATATTAGTGTTTGGTGCCTCTTCCCTCATTTCCCTCCCCACCTTTAGTTCTTAGCTCTCCTGCCTAAAAAAAAAACCTAAAACAAAAGAAATGTTCCTTTAGGAACCACTGTTCACAGTTAAAAAATAGAACTAAAAAAAAAACGCATAGACTCCATCTATTTTACATTTCTCAGTAAAGTACATAGACTCAATAAGATTTTCCAACATTTCCATTTGCATTTTGTGTTATGCTAATGGGAATATTGTGGCGTTCATCCGCCGTTCCAGGGACTGAAATGGTGGTTACCGGCCGAGCAGCCCAAGTTATCAGCCCAAGCGAAGCAAGGGTGGACAACGAGGTCTCCGGACCATTATCCCCCCCATTTCAGCCCCTGTAATGAGGGATGAAGGCCATTAGAACCCTAGGTTCCTAAAGCAGGAACCCGGGGTGACAAAAAAGCATTTTCCTTCCTACCCCGGGACACCCCACCATGGAAGGGGAAGGTGGGGTTCCATATAGGGCCTCTCTTCGCTTTCCATGGCAGCCTGCAGAAGGCGAAGAGAAAACCCTATGACCATATTACTACAAGCACATTTCTTCCCTTTCAAACCTATCCCAATTTCAAACAACTTTACCACAAAGCCAGCCCCAGGTGGACATGGTCACTTTAACCCCATGTGTTGTCCCTCGTGGTCATGGCCAGTAGCCAGATTGTCCGGATCATGAACTTATTCCATGACCCGGACCATCTGGCCACTGCCCATGTCTACCGGCTATACCTCAGTCACCAAAAAGGTATGTCACTATTTTTTGTAACTACATTATGACACTTGTTCACAAATAAAACACGGGCACATTTGCAAAACCATGCTTTCAGATCCTTGCCAATGCTCCTTCCACAAGTTTGCTGGAAATCCACACGTTTTATTTTTTCATAAGTGTCAAATGTATGCACATACAATAGTCATATAACCTAGCCCCCACTTGACAAAATCCATATAGACTTCATGAAAACATTTATATCTAGATCTAAAATATTTTTGCAAACTTTTGTGTAGGTTTGTGAAATTGCACCACATTTATAAGTCTTTACAATATTTTGGGACCCCCCTCTAATTTTGACCCCTCTTGTCAGAATCCCACCAAACTTTGCAAAGACATTGAAATCTAGATCTATAATCTATTTAAAAATCTATGTGTAGATTTGTCCAATGGCACCACATTTATAAGCATGTAAAATAATTTGTGACCCCCCTCTAATTTTGCTCACTCTTTACAAAATCTCACCAAACTTTGCAAAAGAATTTATACCTAGATCTATTATCAGTTCCCCAACTTAAGTGTAGATTCATCAAATGGCACTTCATTTATAAGCCTTTATATTATTTTGGGACCCCCCCCCTGTAATTTCGCTCCCTCTTGACACCAAACTTTGCAGACTCATTCAGAATCAGTTTAATAATATAAGTGCACAATTTCATGCAGTCTAATTAAGTGGCACCAAAGTTATAAGCCATCCAAGAACTGCTTTTCTCCAACCCTGTAATGCAGAGGCGTCAGCGAACTTCACAGGACTGTCCGCGAACATCCGGGCTGTTCGTGGACTTTTGCAACAAAAACCACCCATTTTTTTGCTTCTTGCAGCCATATCCCATCCCATCCTCATCACCCCTCACTTCCCAAGAGATTATTTGATAAGTTTGACAAGTGCAATGTTGTGTTTTTTAATATGTTTTTACTGCAATGTACGCGGACACCGGCTGCTGTCCGCGAATCCAAGATGGCGGGTGCATCGAGAAAATGTGATGCAACTCACGCTTCACTCCACCCAAACAGCGAGCACTTCGTCTGTCTGCGGACATGACATAAGCCAATTGGTGTCTTGTCTCCAAATAAACAAAAGCACACTTTCAAGACCAAGCCGCCGCTCCTGCCGCAAATTTGGTGAAAATCCGTCCAGCAGTTTTTCTCCATTCAGTCTATGGGAAAAAAAGAAAAGTTGGGACCCCCACTATAACTTTGCCCCCCCTTGACCAAACCTCAACAAACTTTGCATAAACATCGAGAGTGGGCCATATACAATTTTCCCAAAGTTTGGAGAGGATTCATCTAGGGGGACGGAAGTTATAAGCCGCCCAAAAAGTGCTCTTCCTATGGGTTTAGCAACTTAACCATAACTACATGGCCGCTACCGCAGGATATGTAATATATAAATATAAATATATATATATATATATATATATATATATATATATATATATATATATATATATATATATATATGCACATACACACACACACACACATATATATATTTCTAACACTCTATTCTAAATAATGCAATGCAAACTTTAAACTGTTCAATTACATTGTGAATATCTAGATGGGATTCAGCCCTGATATATGGGACATAAATAGTTGGAATAAACCTACTGAACGGGGAAGTAACTTTTTTATTTTTATTTGATTTGGCTGAATTTAATCAACCTTTCAAAATTCATACAAACATAAAATAGTGCAAACATTCATAAAAATATATCTCTTAAAAATTAATTATATTACTGTTCATTTCTCAACATTAGACTTCATAAACACAGTAATAACACAAACTTAATAAGATCAGAAAAAAGGAAAAAAACAGAAAAAAGGAAAAACAACCTCACTATATGACTAATACAGACTACAGAGTGCTAATATTTAACAGCCGTTTTCATTCTGAGAATTTTTTCTCATCTTCCAAATTAAAGCTATTCAGAAAGTTGACAGCTGCAATTTGTATTGCCATGTTGTTGCACCCCAGCAATACCGCCCAACATTCAGTTTGGGATAAATTCCCCAAGTAGTCACAGTGTCTTGTGAAGACAATTTCTCTTTTAACCTAATCATTGGGCACTCAGTGATCAGGTGCACAAGAGTTTCGGGAACAGTGTCAACTTTACAGAACCAACATGATTTTTGATCTACACTCAAAAGACGTTGTCTTGCTTTTATGTCATTTGTGATCCACACATTGAAACAAAGTCGTATTTTGCCATTACGGTATTTCGGGGAAGGACATTGTATCAAATACGGAGGCAAAATGCCCAACCTTTTTGGTGGAAGACGTAATGTATCACCATCACAAAAGGTTAGGCATTGATCACAAGTGCTGATCCAATCCATTTGATGTATCTTAAGTTTTGCTTTGTTGGGATTGGTCAATAGTAGGTCAATCGTTATGTCAGCTTTAGCTAAGATATGGTAAACTTTCTCCAACCAATTGGTTACAAAAGCATATTTGGCAGTAAACAAATAGTGTGAAAGGATTTTCAACAGTACATTTTCCTTGGTGGATAATAGGCATTTCCTAAATAAAGAGCAAAGGCGCCAGCTGTAATGGGCCTGGAGTGAAAGCAGCCCAAGCTCATATCTCAACCACGCTATTGGTGTACATTGAGGCAGATGGAGAACAGAATGCCAACATTTTGCTTCCCATTGATTACATTTGAAGGGGGACTCAGTTGGCATGGATTCTAAACCATATAACAATATTGGGACGATTTTTTTGGTCCAAAAGTGTCAAGCAGGCAGGATCGAGAATTTGCCAAATTTACAAATTTATACAAGATCACGCAGGCTTGATATATGGCAGAGGTTAACTTGCTCTCCACTCGCTCCAACTGACCTTGCCCTTTCCACTTTCCCTGAAAGATCATTCCCAAGTAGCAATAGTTGGGTACTAGCTCAATTGGAATGGAATCAATGGACCAAACAAACGACAAGGGCCCTACAAGTTTTGGTGAATATTGAACAATTTGCGTTTTAGATAAGTTAATGGACAGTTCATTTAACTTTACATATTCTTGAAACACCTTAAGTAAACGCTGTAATCCAACCTGGGTTCGGGAAATTAATACCAGGTCATCAGCATACATGAGTGATTGAATTTGTTCATTGTTGAGCTTGGGGGAATCTGAAATGACCTTTGACAGAGGGTCTTTAACATCTTGTACATAGTAGTTAAAAACAGCAGAGGCTAGCGAGCATCCTTGCTTTAGTCCCCGATAGGTAGGAATTTTTTCTGACAACAGCCCGTCCACAGTTAGTCTAATGCGGACGGATGTGGCATGATGTAATGAGTAGATGATGATATATGGAGCAGAAGGGCAATTGTCTCTCAATAGCTTTCTCATTAGCAGACAGCGACTAACCGAGTCGAATGCTGCGTTTAAGTCGATAAACGCAAAAAAGACCTGTTGCTTGGTCTCCCGGCATTGTGCTTTAATGGCATTGAGGGTCAGTAAATTGATGTTTGTTCCCATTCCCGCCAGAAACCCTGTCTGATTTGAGTAGCGATGATTGCAGGTTCCAGTCCAGCTGTTAAATTCGCGAAGAACCAGCCTTGTAAAGATCTTGCCCTGAGCGTCTAAGAGCGCTTTGGGGCGATAATTAGCTGGGACAGTTTGATCGCCTTTTTTAAATATGGGAATGATTATAGAGGATTTCCATGACAACGGTATGTTACATGTGTGTAATATGTCTGTGAAAATGGTAGACAGTATGTGAACCGAAATCTGTGGGTGTGTTTTAAACATCTTGTTGGATAACCCGTCGGGCCCTTCTGCTCGCGAAGAACTGATTTATTTAAAGATGGCATGAATTGTTTCATTAGAGGCTTCCACTTGCCATGGAAATATAGAGATCGGTTCGTAAGAACAACCAGCATACTGTGGATCAGCATATAAGGTTGAAAAGTGGTTGATCCACACCTGCTCAGACACTCCATTTAAATGGGCATCTGCTTGTTGATGGCAAGTGTGATTATTTAGCAAAAACCACATTCCAGAGGAATTTTTGTTAAGCATGGCATGAGCCATGGCTTTACTATTGTGTTGGAAAATGGTAGACTTCGGTCCACAAAGCCAATTCTTGCACTGGTATTTTGCAGATTTTAAGTCTTGCCACTTGGAAGATGACACGGAAGTGAGAATTTGCCTTTTGGTTTTCCTAAATTCAGCTCTTTTTTTGCGATGTTGGCGTCAAAGGCATGTAGATGTCTGATAATACCCCGAGGGATTGTAACCGTTCGAGCAAAGGCATGCAACAAGTCGGTGTACTGATTTCTAGATGACACTTTCAAATTGTCATCAACCAGATGCTCAAACTGAGCCAATGAATCAAGATTCCATTTCAGACGTGTGCGTAAGCTATTGACTCCTACATTAGCATGATAATAGACTTCACATCGTTTTGGCATCGGTTCAAATTCTAACTGAAGGATCAGTAGACTATGATCACTCTTTGGGTGGTCTTTAATGATGAATGAATTGATCCTTTGAAATAATTTGAAGTCGACATACATGTAGTCGATTATGCTAGTAAGTGAACCGTGATGCCAAGTATGATGAGCCGGGATGTCACCCTGAACTGGGCCATTCACCATGATAGTTTCTCTCATGCATTAGTGATTTCCACTTGGGTACTGCTTGATTTTGTGAGCTGACTTTCCAACAATCTAGATTTAGGTCACCTAATAGGATGGTATATGTGATTGAATTGTCTAACGAGATGAGAAAAAACATGTCATGGAGACCAGCAAAAAAGGTTTCATCGGACATGCTAACAACATTTCGATATATGTTGATCACGGCAAAGACTTTCTTGCCATGAGTAATTTTAACTAGCTGTATGTGTATTCCCACAGAAGCCCATGGAACAATTGAGAAACTTGCTTTAATGTTTGCAGCAACAAGAAGGCCTGATGATGGTCTACCCCCCGTAGGAATGGTGGGAATAAGTGATAATTCGTAGTTGTCCCACAATGGAGGTTTAAATAGCCATGTCTCCTGCAATGCTATGATGTGATAAGGGTCGCACATCTCTCTAAATGAGCTGGATAAATGACTATGACCCCTGGAATTCCAGCTGACAATTCTCACTTTGACAAGATTATTACATTGTGTGAGTAATAATTTTGATGGTTATTGATGTGAACTCTCAGATACCCAATTTTGACTGATTTCCCGCCGAGTGCCTTGGTAGATCTTGGGTGTTATGATCAATGTTTTGGTTTTGAATGAGGCATTCTGAGGGTCCTCTGCTAGCAAGAACCCCATATCAAACAGAAGCATTTTGCTGCGCCAAATCGAGTGCCAGACCACTCCTGATGGAATCCAGAGTCTAACTACAGAAAGCGGTGAATCTGTTAAAAATTCAATTTGAGCTATATCTAGTGTGGGGACATCAATTTCACCAAATATGTTTAGTACACTTTGACGATTAAGATCGTAAGTCGGATGGTTGCCCTCTC
The DNA here is from genome assembly GCF_040938575.1 of Ambystoma mexicanum. NCBI lineage: Eukaryota > Metazoa > Chordata > Amphibia > Caudata > Ambystomatidae > Ambystoma > Ambystoma mexicanum. Next base: position 564,566,716 of record NC_090933.1, read on the forward strand.
TACATTTTAAGATCAATGTGTGGAACTTCACACGTTGTGGGTGGAGATGTCGAGAGGGCAACCAGGTTTCAGGTCTACGTGGTGTCCATTTCGCAGAGGCTGGAGTACCAGGCAATTTGGAAGACCATTCATTCCTTTGGTTCTGTAAGTCTCTTGGTTCGATTGAGTTAGCTACTTTAGGAAAGCCAGCCAGGTCACTGTCACTTCAAGACACATTGCTCGAACAGAGGAGCTGACCAACTACTTGCGAGAGTGCCATCGCGAGATTCCTGGATAGATATTCGTCCACTTTTTTTTTCAGTTCATCAGTCATTATCTGGGGGACAACATTATCCAGTGAACAAGGCTGTGGCGGTAGAGCTGCAAAAGAAACTGATTTGGGCTGGATCGGAGGAACCATTACCGATTGTGATGACACTATTGGGGCCAAAAAAACAGCTCCTACTGACTTCTGGGAATCAGAGGTCAGAATGGACCTGCCGCACGTAGGAGTGGCGACTGTGTCAATTTTGTCGGGAGAAATTTTCTGCAAATCATGAAGTGCCTGGATCAGATGTGAAAGTGGAGAAAGATTCACGGCGGTCTTCAATTTTACAGTGATATCTGGTATTGCAGAAGTAGCCTGGATATTTACTTCTTTTGTTTTGGGTTGCTCAGGCAAAATAGGGACTGAGGCAAGGGATTGGCAAACTTCAGTCAAGGTTGATGATATACCAAGAGCTTTAAAAAAGGTATTAAGTGTGCTTTTTGGATTTTTAGATCCAATCATGTTTTTTGTTTTCTTAATCGGTATTGTTGATTTTTTGTTGTTATTGTTACACTTAGGATTTTTGGATTTCAGTTGTTGTAGATGACTTTGCCCATTAGAACAACCAAATTGAATATTTGACATCTCCACATGTCGCGGAGGTGGTCATCACTCAGAATTGCATTCGGTAAAGTCGGAGTGATTTTCTCCGCATGGGACGCCACAGGGCCTATGATGCCCGAAATTGGCGGAACAGGACAAGGGGCCAAATCAACCGGAGTCACCACCAAATATGTTTGTATTGGCAATTGAGCATTAAAGGGGTCTGCATATCTGGATCTGCGGTTCTGGAGATCATGATAACAGACTCATCAGGACATTCCTTGCTTAGGGAGGCTTTGGACAACTGTTGCAGGGACAGCCATTTCATTAAATCCTCCAATTGTAGAGTTTGACACATCACTTTGGAGTTTAAGGATTCATAGAGTTTGCACAGACTATATACGGCAGTATTAATTGCTGTGAGGGCTGGTTGTATCAAGAGTAGAGTTTGTGCGGTATTGTCAGTTGAATAAGGTTGGTTAGGACGGGGGTCGGTAATGCTAATGAATTGAGCATTGGTAATGCATTTGCATGAGATGCGTTACAAGACGCAGAAGTGGCACTAGATATGCATTCAACCCCCCTGGTGGAATGGTTAGACTCACATATACTAGCATGAATTGAAAGTGCGATGGAGTCTGATAGGAGTTGGGGAAATGCAATTGGAGAAATGGACAGTCTCGAGTCCCTTGACAGTTTTTGGTGGATTCCATCATGGTCTTGTCCGAGATTGGTTGAGGATTGACACGCCTTGGTGGCGTGCAGTGAGATACATTAACATTGCCAATGGTCAAAGGAGAAGGTGTGTGTGCCTTGCTTGGTGAAATGATAACTGGGGACACTGATATGATATGATATTTATAACACGCCTATACACAAGTGTTTCAAGATATGCAAAGATATGCCAGTTCTGCTATCTTGAAAATTAAAAGGAAATCTTGTATGCATGTTAGCAGATCGTGGAGTAACAGATGTGGCAGGAAAAAAAGGTTTGAGGAAGCAAGGCAGAGTCTAAAGGGCCTTGTGACATGTGACATAAGATTGGAATGGGTAACAAACGACAATGGTAAAATGGAGGCATACTGGTTGTTAGTTAATAAGAGGTGTAAGAAGTCAACAAAAAAAAGGACAGTAAATGCGAAAAAAATTGAGACACAGAACAAAGCAATGCAATACACTGTACAAGGCACAGCCAATATGCTCTGAGAATGGATTAGCCAGAAAACCAGTAACAGAGTAGAACACAGGAGACAGGAACCATAATATATTATACAGACCGTCTCACCTAGAAGAGAGTAGAGTGAGGCAAACCAAATATACAATGAAGCAGAGCTCGACCGCGACTCCGTGGCTACGCGGCCAAGCGGGACATATCTCAGTACTTGCCCGAGATGCACACGCGCGATGCGCGTGTGTGTTTGCAAGTTTAAACTCAATCCAATGAGAAAGCACCATGCGGAGCCAATCCAAGCTTGACAGAGGCGGGCTCAAGGTATCTGTCAATCAAGCTGTGAGCGTTCGTTAAATTCACGCCAGCGCAGCACAGCAGAACAGGAGACAGGGAACGAGTCACCACAATCGGAGCCGAAGCAGCGTTCACCGCGGCCAAGCGGTACTTATCTCGGTACTTGCCCGAGATGCGCACGCGCGATGCGCATGTGTTCGCAAGTTTAAACTCAATCCAATGAGAAAGCACGGTGCTGAGCCAATCCAAGCTTGACAGAGGCGGGCTCAAGGTATCCGTCAATCAAGCTTATCAGTATTACAGATACAACCCGGGATAGGCCCACAAGCCCAATGTCCAAAAAATCGGCCTACATCCAATCCTGGGGCCTACTGCAGCAATCGGTCCTCTCGAGTCTTTCTAGGCCCAACCAAGCTTAAAACAACGGAGGGTTATGGAACCTAACATTAAGAGCCACAATTGAGTTTTTCCAGATGATGTCACCAAGAGACACTAAATAATAGCTTTCACGAAAACGATATTAATAGGCAATTTTGCCTGTCATAATAGAATGCCAGAAGTAACATATTCAAGATTCTCAAGAAGAAAGCCTCGAGGACGACTTTAATGTCGAAACACGTGTCGGCTTACAGAATTTGTTAATAAACACTGCATAATTCATCGATGTTGAATGCCTTTGGATGTATATATAACAATATAATCAGACTCAGCATACCGTAATATTTTCAGGGAATGCGTGAAGTGCGAGTCATCACCCATAATTAACAAACTCTAAACATCACAATGTACTTCAATATTTACATTGCTGCTTGTCGGCGAGTGTGTTTAAATACTTTGCACAGCATATATATAAAACTGACAATGAATTACAGATTCTTTAGAACACTTTATCCTACAATATCCATGACAAGCATTGGTAAGAGAAAAGTTACATGATTTACATTTGAATGAATTCCCCCTTGCCATAGATGCCGTGCTGTGGGTTCCTAGCATGTGTATGTAAATGAAATACAAGCTATCGTTGGTTGCATAAAAATCTAAAGGCTCAAATGTAGGGAATCCGTGTTAAACTTGGAGCCAAAGGCTCAGTGTACACGAATTACTAGATATGTGGGTGGATAAGCACAGAAAGGTAACATCTAGTGAGTGGTAAACAAATACTATGACGAGCAAATTAAACTAACATTAGAGCCATTTATCACACACATAAGATACAAATTGAATTTTCTGTCTGGGTCCTGCTTATTGTTCCATGTATGTGCACCATGCGCTCAGGCCAAACACTAAGGAAACCAATTTAAGAACATTCTACAAAGTGACGGCTTATATATATAGCTCCTTCAACATATGATTTGTCATGTTTTCAATGCAGTACCCCAGTTAGTGCTGAAACTGCTTACTGTCACTAAACAAAAAGAATTTCAAAGAAACGTGATGTCATCAATTATGCCATTTGCGATGCAATCTTTGATGTTCTGGGTGTTAGTCTGAGCAGTGCACGGCAGGGCCGTGAGTTTTGGTTGCATAGGTTGTTAAGGAGAATTCTCTGTTTAGGCTGAATTTCCTAACCTAGTGAGTCCCCCAGCAGCTTTGCTGGATTTTTGGGGTTTATTTTCTTCTCCTGCCAAGAGTGGGACTCTTTTACCCTCACTCGTGGACATGATTTGAGTGTATGGAGAAAAAACGTTGTTAAAAGGGACTTTATGGTTGCAGCACCAGTTATGGTACTGCATTTTCTATCCCAGTTGGCTTATACCAATTCAAGGTTATGCCTTTTGGACTCAAAATGCACCTGCTACATTCCAAAGGATGGTGAACCAAGTTCTAGCTGGGATGGAGGACTTCTGCATGGCATACTTGGATGACATTGCAGTCTTCAGCCAATCCTGGGAGGAACATGTGAACCACTTAGGACATGTTTTGCGGGCTCTTGAGCAGGCCAATCTGACCATAAAGGCAAGTAAATGCCAAATTGAACAGAGTAAAGTGGTCTACCTTGGGCATGAGGTAGGAAGTGGAGAAATAAGGACTTTGCTCAGCAAGATTGAAGCTGTGCAAAATTGGACAACACCTACTACCAAACCCAGGTGAGAGCCTTCCTAGGCCTCACTGGGTATTACAGGAATTTCATTGAGAACTATGGGACCATAGCTTCTCCACTGAATGTAATCTCCTCTCCAAAATTCCCTAAGAAGGTCAAATGGAATGAGGAATGCAATCAGGCCTTTGAAAACCTGAAGAAAGCCCTTTGCCAAGCTCCAGTACTCAGAGCTCCTGACTACCACCAAACTTTCATTGTACAAACTGATGCTTCCAGTGTAGGTATAGGTGCAGTTCTTAGCCAACTGGATGAGAAGGGTAGGGAGCACCCCATTTGCTTCATCAGTAGAAAACTGAAGGATCCTGAGACAAGGTGGGCAACAATCGAAAGAGAATGCTTTGCTATTGTGTGGGCACTGAAGAAGTTTAGGCCATACTTGTATGGTTCTACTTTTGTCATTCAGACTGACCACCAACCCTTGAGATGGTTAATGCAAATGAAAGGGGAAAATCCAAAACTATTGAGATGGTCAATCTCCCTCCAAGGGTTTGATTTCACCATTGAGGTGTATGAGGTATGAGGTTCATCCAGGAGTGGATTAAATCCTCCTGCCCTTAGTGTGGGGGGGGGCGAGTGTTAGGGAGAATTCTCTGTTTAGGCTGAATTTCCTAACCTAGTGAGTCCCCCAGCAGCTTGGAAGTACTGGTAGGGGCAATTAGATTGCCCCTGGGTCTGTTTGTCGAGGGGGTACTGTCCCGTCCCCCCTCGCCGAGTTTCTGGCTGGTGGCAGTGAATACCACGGAAATATCCCACCGGAATATTTCCCAATGGGATTTCCCATTGATTTTAATGCACCACTTTTTGGTGCAATGTTAAAGATACCGCCGGTTTATTTATTTAATATTAATTCACCGGTTGGGATTTTTTGCCAGAACTCGCCGCCAAAATGGCGTCTGGGTTCACTTCAGTAACCCTGAACCCGAGTCGAGCCTTTGTTCCACTTTTGGAGGGCTTCTGCACAGAGGCCCTCCAAAGCGGTGCCACTGTGTCTGGGTCTACAGGTTGTGTGGGAGGGGGATTTAGGCACCCTGGACTGAGTTGCCTTGGCAACTCAAGTCGCACTCTTGTGTGATTGGCCCAGTGGTGAGCCCCCCGGCTCACCACTTAGCATGTTTGAGTGACAGCTAGGACTGGTGAATGGGGGTTTGCTGCATAAAAGCAGGGCTTTGGGGACTGGAACTTCAGAAGTCACCACAGGACCTAAGAAGCCGAAGAGGGAGAAGCTGAGCCGACCTGCCACGACGACACCACTGGTGGAGCCCTGCGGAACCGTCTCACCACTTCCCAACGACAGAGGAGATCTCCAGTCCGGAGAGTCTTCTTCCCTTGACTGGTGGGGACAACCAGTTTTTTGCCTTCTTTTCGCCTCTCTGGAGCATCTCGTGGCCGCCTTGCCTGTGCCAAGCACCCCGGCAACCGGAATACCACTTTTTACCTCTACCGCGAAAGAGGGGTAACATCCTTTTAACCGGAAAACTCCACGGCTGGTTTCTTCCCTGGTGGTCCAACGACCTTCAGCCTTCCTCCACGTCGAGATCTTCTCTTCCTCTGGACGACGCCGCGACTTGCACCCACTACCAGGAACAACTGCCACCGCTGGAGGATCCTTTCCATTTTGAAGGTACTGTGTTCCGCCCGGCTTCCCTTGCCACCGATTGTACGGGGTAGATTTAGCTCTCGGCTCTCGAACCTGGGTTAGACTGGGACACCCTAACTAAACTTTTCTAAGCTTAACAGAACTTTTCTACTCACCTGTAAAGACTTTTGAGACTTTGTGACATTGTGTGATCTTGGGCATATTTGGCCTGGCTCTCCCTAAAGTGGGCCTGGCACTGAACTTCCTTGCTCCTCAATAGACTGCCTTCTCTAATACTTACTGTGGTTCTCTGAAAAGTGTTTTGCTGTATTGCTCTCTTAATTCTGCCTTTTCCCTCCCTTTTTAAACAACTTGTTGGAGTGCCATCTAACGTTAAGCGCTCACCTCTGTCTGGAAATAAGTGGTGTTAACTAAGACTTGTCCAACAAATAACTAGGGATGTACATATAGTAATTAGGACTGTGTTTTGAATATACTTACCTTTTTCTGTGCTAGTGTAATTTACAAGTGTGTCTTTTAAATAAATAACTATATACTTTTACACAAGCTTTGGTCAGTGTTTGCTTGTGCTACTGTGCCTCTGTACCTATTCTGTATGCTCTGTATACTGCCTAACTCTTCTTGAGGGAAGTCTGACTGCTCAGCCACAGCTACCAAGTGAATCTATGTGGTACAGACTGCTACCAAGTGGGTTTACTGCCAAACACCTGTAGTCTTAAATCTTTTGCAGTGGTCCCAGAGGGAACTGCATAGGTTTCTGCCTAACACAGGTTACCATAACTGGTGCTGCAACCATAAAGTCCCTTTAACAATGTTTTTTCTCCAACAGGAACAGCACATTGTGCTTCAAAATCAGTTAAACTTCAACTGTCTTTGATAAGAGCACTGAACACAATATTTAAAAAAATCAGCAAGCAGATTTAATCCATGGTCATGAATCGAAGGAGTTTGTCAACTCTCCCCAAGTGGGTGCCAACGCCTTTGGGACTTGGGAGGTGATTCTGCTATGTTTAACACCCTGTAGGCGGCAAGGTAAGCAGATTCTTTTGGAGGGGACTCTCCCTTGGGGGACAAGAAACTCCCAGAGAGGAACTTACCTCACCATCCCTCCCCCCAGACACTAACAACTTTATGGGGTATGTAGGAACCAAAGTGTATAATAGCCTTATGAACCGTTTAATAGTTGCTGTGCTTTTGACTCCATCTTTACTCAATCCTTATGGGAAACAGAAGAAAGGTGAAAAGAACAGACTCCTGGAGGCACGTGGTCGTCTGAGGAAACAATCGGTAGAAGGTATCAGCACAGCACACAAACAATTTGCAGCGAACACAGGAGGTGTGCCGGGCAAAAGAGCGAGAGAGAACAGCAGACGAGGCATCCTGCATGGCGCTGTGCACTTAACGAGTGCAGCAGGCCCTCACGGACGGGAAACCAGTAGCAGACGGCACTTCAACATTAGCAGAGTAACTCAAAGGACTGAGGAAAGACCCAGAGAAGAAACCACCCAATGGTCTCACACAGAAAGACCGGGAAAGAAGAGAAGCTGCAGACCAACGCAGAGTCCAGTTGATGAGTTGCGTAAGTGGCTCTGGGGAGAGAGGAACGCCAGAGAGACCGTAGAGCCCTCCCGAGGAGCACCAACCAACACAGGAAGCTATGTGGTGGGTCCAGCAAATCGGGAGGCAAGTAGCATGGGACGACAGAGGGACAAAAACCCCAGATTGGGAAACACACAGAGATGCCCCAGAGTGTGGAGAAAGTCAGACACAATCCCTGCAGCGGGGAAAGAACTGAGAAGCCCCAGGGTGCAGTGAGAATCAGAGAACAGCCAAGAAGCGGGGAAGGATCTGGGAAACCCCAGAGTGGGGAGAAAGGCAAAGACAAGCCCTGGAACTGGGAACAAACCTAGAAGCCCTAGAGTGGGGGGAGAGTCAGACACAAGCCCCGGTGAGAGGAAACATCTGAGAAACCCAAGAGTGGGGAGAAAGACCAGCCCAAGAGCAGGAAAAGAACAGAGAAGCTCCAGAGTGGGGTGAGAATCAGACAAGATCAGAGAAACCGCAGAGCGAGTGTGGAGAAAGACAAATACAAGCCCCGGAGAAGAGAGAGAACCAAGAAGCCCCAGAGCAGGGTGAGAATCAAAGACATCGCACAGAGCTAGAAAGGATCCAAGAAACCCCAGAGTGGGAGAAAAAACAAAAGACAAGCCCAGAAGCGGGGAAGGAATTGAGATGCCCCAGAGTGGGCAGAAAGAGACAAAGGAATTAATCAGAGGAAAGTCTCCCCTGAAGGGAGAAAGACTGTGAGAAACTCTGTTTTGCAAGATAACTAGAGAGACCTGGCAGGACCCCAGGATGGCTCTACAGCAGCCTACAAACTATAAGTTTGGGACTGTGAGCATAGGCAAGGACCTTTGATGAAGAGAAATATGGGTGAGGGGTCAGAAGCCAGCATCCTTCCCTTTAGTTGGGCAATGCCCAAAAGGTATGTCTTGGTTGTTTCATGATTTTCTTTTGAGTAGTAGGGAGAGCAACTAGGTTAGAATAGGATTCTGAACAGAGAACTTCATTTATGCTTAGTCATTTTGACACACTGACGAGCACCCTTGTGGACTTCCTTTTGTATAGGGTAGGACTTAATATCAAAGGATTAGGAAAATATTAGGTTGTTTTACTTTGAAGAGAGAATAAAACTGATGGTAAACATGCCTCCTAGCCAGTATCCTGATTCTGACTTATCACACCATTTGTAATCACCAACAAGAGAGCAACACTGTCATTCATACCTTTGATTCACTTGATTTTCAAGTTGCTGTATTTTTTCCAACAGTTCTTTTTCAACAGCTTCCCTCTGTAACGCAAACTGTTCAAGGGCTGTATGGACAGCTTCCTCTTTTTCACCACTGAGTTCTTGGAGAAGCACCTCTTGATCCTGCTCATGGGTAACAAACAATTCTTTGTCCTCCACAAGTTTACGGACAGTAGCTTTAAATTGTTCGAGCTGTCCACGCAGAGCAATCGTTTCCTCTTCCTTTTGATTTGTAAGTGCTTTCACTTCATTGTCTAATTTGTTTGTTAGTTCTATTATTTGTTCTTGAAGTCTTTTTTCCACTTCACATGTTTGTTCATATAAAGAAGACACTTTACTCAGTTCTGTTCGCAGCAAGCTGGTTTCCTCTTCATGACGGTCCACCAATTCTGAAATACACTGGTCTTTTTCAATTGTCATTAAAGTTCTCATTTCTGCTAAGCCCACTTGGTATTCATCATTGTTTTCCTGAATTTTCTGTGTTAGCCCCTTTATCTCTTGTTTTAAACTTCCAGTTTCTTTGTCGATCTGTGATTTTATTGTCTCTTGTTGTTGGACTGTGTTCTCCTCTAACAAGAGTTTTACTTCATCAGTCTCAGCTTCTTTCAAAGCCATTTCAACTTCCAACTTGCACCTCAAATCTGAAAGTTCACAAACTCTGTTCTTTAAATCTTGCAACTGTTCTTCCTTTTCAATTACGATTGTTACGTGAGATTCCTGCATTTCCTCAAGTCTCTTCTGATTTTCACTTTTTAATTTGTCAAGGAGGATTCTGTGGTCAGTCATTACCTTTTCAAGGTCTTGGGCATGACTGACCTGCAAATTATGTTCCAATTCCAAGAAGTGACTTTGATGCTGGTTCTGAAGCTCTGCTTTCAAAAGCCTTACATTCTCATTATTCTCAGCTTGGATTCTTGTGAAATCTTCTAAAGCCTTGTCTCGGATAGCTTTCAGTTCTACAATTAATCTATTTTGATCCTTTGTTGTATTTTCCAAATCCATTAACTTCTGATCTTTTTCACTCTGTAGACAAACAAAGGCCTCATTTTCATTCTTTACCAATGAAAATTCATAATCTTTATTTTGTAAAACTGCTTCAAGACCAACCAGGTCTTCTTTTAATAGATTAATTTTTTGCACATTTTGTTCACCATCCTCTCTTAATGTTTTGAGCCTCATTTCATATCTGTTTTCTAGACACTTCAGTTCCTTTTGATGGGTTTCATTTAGGATGGCTTCTAGAGAAAGCTTTACCCTTTCAATAATGTTTCTTATTTCTAGGGAGACACACTTTAAAGTACCAGTAAAGTCACACTGTTCTTTTTCAACATGTGTCCTGAAGTGAACGAGGTCTTCTTTGATGTTCCTTAAATTTAATTGGGATTCAAGGGCAGCAACTTTACATTTCTCCAACTTAACTTTCAAGGAAGTATTTTCTGTGCCATTTTCCTTATTGCATACCTTTGTGTCCTGCATACGTCGACTGTCTATTGCATTGATAACTGAGGAATACAAGGACTCAACCATCATTTCTGGGCTCTGAGGATCACTGATGTTGGGAGATGTTGGGTTTTGCTCAACAACAAATTCATTTACTGCTGACATAAAATCGGATTCTGGACTTTCCACTAAGGAGTCCAAGTCCAGAGAGCCTTGCTTAAGAGACTGTTCAATATTTGGATGGGTGATTGTTTCAAAATCAAACGTATGCGCATCAATGCTGTCTGGAGACAATTCTTCTAATGGTCCAGCGAGATCCGCAGGTTGGCATAAAGGACCAGGAAGACTGAGTGATGAAGGAGTTTGAGATGAGGTAGTTGTAATTCCTGTGGCAGTTTCCATCCTTGGCGTTTTCACCGACTGAGGTGAAGGCTGACCACTGGATGCCTGTAATTACAAATAAGAAATGTTTTCCAAATATGGTACTGACAATGTAAACTTATCATTCGTAATATCCCCCAAAAACCGATCCCAAAGCTGAAGTTGGATCATTTATAATATTTCCGGGTATATGAATTTGTAACCAACTTTCCACTATTCAGACTGTGAAGGCAGATTTTGTACCACCTTCTGTGGAGTATGCTACAACAACTAACCCTAGAGGGATGGCTAAAATACATGACAAGAAAGGGAAGGCAAGCCTCTCTTAAACATTGGTGGTGTGGTCAGAGCAACAAGGCTTAGGTCTCAGGCAGGAGTAAGGAGGTCGACACACAGGCACAATTAATCTGGGTCAAATAAGTGTTTTAGAGGATAATGCACAGCATTAAACAAATACCAAGTATATTTATAAAAAACAATAATGTGGGTCCTCTACTTGAGGTGAGCACCCAACATAAAATAACAGGCAGGTGGGGAGAACCAGGAAACCATAACAGGTAGGTACCCAGTACTTTACACAACACAGTTCGGCGTCCTAAAGACACAGGCCAACCCTAGTACATGTGAAAGACACTAAACCTCGTAGTCAGCACCTTGCACATATTGACAGAGCATGGGATTAAAAGAGGGGAAACACATTTTCCCGAAGGCAAAAACTGATTTACAATCCCAAGGCCTAAAACACACTTACCGTTAATTTAGACCTATTAATTATTATGTAAGTATTAATGCCTAGTCGCCTATTAAAATGCAATAAGGCCAGAGAGCATAAAACCACAATAAACTTTATATAAAGCTTCACAGACTCCATGAACATTTCACTGTTTATTTATGTATTTAATATTTATAACAGACCTGTGGTCCATGGGCAAAGAGGCGCACACAGAGGACAAAGACAATAACAAACCCCAAGAACAGAATACACCAAACATAAAAGTTCTGCTTGGACGTTTAGAGATACCAGGTCATATTTACAAAAGATGTCCTACTAATCCATGGACCACATTTAAGTGATGTGTTGTGGTACCTTCCTTATAAATATTATGGAAAATATGCACATTACAAGTTGCAGTGTTTCAAGTACATGTATCATTGCACAAAGGGATGACCTAAAAAAATGCATAGCAAATAACATGTATGTACTGAAGATCACTGAACTCGTAACAAAACCATTAACAATTAACAGCTTTTATTCGACTTGCATCATCTGCCAAAAACATATTCATACATAAAATAACAAGCTAATCCAAGATTACAGCCGGCGGAGGAGGGCGTATTTAAGAGTCTCTCCCCACCGGGCCGCAATATATAGCAGTAAATAAAGCAACGTGTAGCTGAAATACAGATTCCCCTCCACTCCGGGACGCAGTAAGGAAAAGAGGATTCCAGCACCGATTAGAAACGCTGGTGCGCAAGATCCATAATAAAGGAAAAAGCATGGGGGGAGCTGTTGAGTCATACAAGAAAGAGGATTAAAGTAAGCTAAGCAGCAAGCTGCAATGCGGTACCTAATACACGGCGCTGTGGATGTAGGACCTCATGGAAAATGTTGCCGTCCCTCTGGGACTTCATAGAGGTAAGAAGGCAGGCGTAGAAGGGACAAGCAACAAGAGGAACTCCCGGGGCGTGATCTGAGGAGAAGAAGACAGCGCCAACTGTGGAGGGACAGCATGTCCCGGGGGTCTAAACAGTGAATAAAAGAACTAATGGGCAGGATATCTATTGAAATACAACACCCCTGTTCAATAGATAAAAACGCCGCGCATGCACTGGAACGGAACCACACAACCACAACATAAATGAAAAATAAAACGGAATTAGCACTGAGACATTAAGCAGTTTCACGACACGCTTGGCCTGGCAGAGAGAGGAGAATAAACACGACAGCTTGCAATAACAATGCAAATCTTATAAAAACATACATCCCACGTGAGAGAATAAAGTCTAATTAACATGGTGCAGCAGGCTAAAGATAGTACCCTCACCCATCATGACCAATAATACGATTACAATTACGTCATAAGAACTGATGGAAAAGGGGTAGTTACCACGCAGGCATTTTAACTGTATGGTATAAAAAGAGAACTCTCCCCTCTCAGAAACATGCCACTTCAATATAAGAGGACGAAGAAGGACATACAAAAGGGAAGTAAAGGAAGTCCAAGCGACGAACAGTATATTCGTAATAGACTCTGAGATAAATGAAGGGAAATTCAGGGGAAATAGATGAGACAACCAGGAAGGTGGAGACTCCAGTCATAGGGAACAAAAGGAAAGGTGAAAGTGGCTAAGAAAGTCTGATAAAAAGAGGGAGACTTACTGGCTCCATGATAATTCCGGAACCATAGAAGAGGAAGGAGAGTGGGATAACACAGAGAGCCCATCAGGAGTGTCCCCCCTATAAGTTAGCGAATAAAAGACAAGAGACATATAATAAAAGCATTAGCACCTTTGAAAAACACACATGTCCAAGACAAGGGGGAAAGCGGTGCAGGCGACCCCACTTAAATCCAATGTAAGACCAGATCAGAGCATAAAACAGCTGTGGAATACAGAATCCCTAACCCCTTTGAAAAACGGAGACGCAACTCAAAAACCAAAGACTCCAGATATACGCTCAGGACTAATGATGGCGGCAACCAAAGAAGATATGCAAAATTGGTTTAAGGAATTCCAAGAGCAATTCATGTCTTCATTTCAGATCCAGCTTGATGCACTAAAATCGGTGCAAGAACTGAGAGTGGATGTAGCACAATTGCAAGAGAGAACCGACATGCTGGAGAAATTAGTTAAAAATGTTGAAGAAGAAAGGCAACAAAGCGGGGAAACCCTAGAACATATAGCACACCTCACACACAACCTGGAAATTCAGTGCGACGACCTGGAAAACAGATCTCGGCAGTCTAATATTAGAATCAAAAATATGGCAGAATCAGTGGAGGTTAAAGGCCTGAAAGAGGAAGTCCAACAGGTGTTCACGGACGTTCTAGCAGGCAATTGGGAAGAAGAGATCCAACTAGATTGAGTGCACTTCATAGGCCTAAGAAGAACAGGAGATCCGGGTGCACGCCCAAGGGATGTACTAGTAACACTCACTTCATACCCCCAGAAGGAACAAATTTGGAGGAGAGCAAGGATGACGGGTCAAATACGAATGAATGGAGAGGAAATTCAACAATACCGAGACCTGGCACAGGCAATGAAACAAAAAAGGAGAGAGATGGGCCCAGTGGTATTTGTGTGGCCAATTCCTCTTTCCTTTGGATATTTGCCTCCACTCTCCTCCAGCGCCATGATACCCTTGGGTGACCGTGCGCTAAATAAGTTCAATTAACATAACATAACAGTGGTGACATTTTTAGGGACAAAACAAGTCAGATATAAATTTCCATTTGGCTTGCTATTCACGTGGGAAGGAAGACAACATAAAATCACGATATGCGAGGAGGGATTGCAGATTTTGAAAATGCAAGAAGACAAAGCAGCGGAGAAGCAACAAAGAGGAGATAGAGGGTGAAGAAGAACGTGGAACTGGAACACCGTACAGAATAAATTAACAAGCACCTTCAAGAAATGAATCAACGGAACGGAGATACAGGACAGTGAACATATCAATACAAGATCCATAGATGGAGGAGAATAGAGACATTGAACAATTCCCCAGGATGGGGGTATGAAGGCACATGAATCGATGGCACAAGGTCCAAGGGGCAGGGGGGAGAAGAGGAGGGAATCTTGGAAACCAAGTGGGGTTTAGAATTTCCCATGATGACTATTTCTCTGGGTGATGTTGAAAGCAAGGTGCGAAGGACCAAGTATCCAAGCGGTTATAGGAACCTGGTCCCCCCTCAGGGGAAGGGGGGGTTAGGGAGGGGAACACCGAGTTGGGAGGTTGTTGGTGAAGATAGGGAAGGAGGGAGGGACGCCAGAAGGGAAGGGGAGGAGGAAGAATCTGAAACAAAGGAAAGGCAAAGAAAGGGGGAAGCACAAAGGGGGGAAGATTAACATTCTCACTTATAACGTAAGGGGACTGAACATCCCAGTAAAAAGAAAAAAAATTAGAAAACATTTTGCTTAGAGAAAGATTTGATATCCTTATACTACAGGAATCTCACATCAGTAAAAAAGTTAGGGGGAACTTTCCAATTAGAGACTACACGCAAGTACATCAGGCTAAAGCAGGAGCAAAGAAAGCCGGGGTGCTTATAGCGTTTCATGATAACCTGGGTATGCAAATTTGAGACTCGATGGTGGATAACGAGTGAAGGTATTTATTTTTTAATGCGATCTTAGACGACAAAATGGTTACACTGGCATCAGTATATGCCCCGAATACAGGTCAAGATGGGTTCATGAGAGATGTTCTAATTAAATTAAAGATCTTCATTAAGGGAGAAATAATAATGCCAGGGGACCTTAATTTAGTATGGCAACCCAAGGTGGATAGGTCGGGCGACTTGAATCAGGCAATACAGACCCCTCAAAAACCTTAAAGCGGAAGATGGGAATATTAACTGTCCAAGATGTGTGAAGAGGAGTAATGGGCCAAGCACAGGGGTTTACCCACTTCTCTCATGTACATACAACTATGTACAGAATAGACTACATCTGGGTGTCCATAGGGCTATTGGGGAAAGTGCGAAATATAGAACTAGGAGCAATTTCATTATCAGATCTTGCCCCATTATGGATGGGCATATCCATGAAAAATACAAAAGCTGGGCTTTGGCAGCAGAAACTACCTGCCAACCTCAGTGATTCAATTCAGACAGCCACTATAAGAGACAAGATAGAACAATGCTTCAACCAAAATGAGACAGAAAGAACCACTTGATAAATGATATGGGAAGCTTTAAAGGCAGTAATGAGGGGACATATGATAGCATTAAAAGCAAGGAGAGATAAACAAAGAGCTCAGTGGGAAAAGGAATTAGAAGGGAAATATAGGGAGAAATATCTGAAAACCCGAGCATTATATTAACAAAATCATTGCGACATGTCCAGGGACAATTGGAAACCATTCGATTGAAATGGGCAGATGGGTCTCCTATATTTAAAACATTGGTACTATGTAAAAGCTAATAAAGCAGATAGACATTTGGCCAGACAACGGATGGACAAACAATGTACATAAACGATTATTAAAGTACAAAACAATCAAGGGGGGTCCAGACAAGGAATGAGGACATAGGGGAAGTTTTCAGGGAATACTACCGAAACCTATATACAACAGATAACCCATCAGATCAGGATCAGGTAGATTACCTGTCGAAGTTAAAACTCCCTCATATATCGATAGAAGAGAGGAATTCTCTACAAGATGACATTGGGGAGGAAGAAGTTAAAAAAGCAATACAAGATTTACCACTAAACAAAACCCCTGGCCCAGACAGATTTACAGCATTTATCTATAAGAAACAGTGATTGGTTGGTTCCAGTTCTCACAAAACTATTTAACATCTTTAAAGATAATGGCAATATTACCCTGTCAATGAATGAGGCCAAACTGCTAGTATTCCACAAACGGGGTAAATACCCAACACTATCAGGATCCTATAGATTGATAGCTTTAATTAACCTAGACACGTAATTATATATGAAAGTTCTTGCCAATCGACTGATAAGCTTACTCCCCAAATTAATTGGATATGATCAATCAGGATTTTCGTTCCATCGAGACAAACTTTTGATAACACACGTAGAAATTGTCTATTTGGTAGAAAAAATTGGGATAACCCAAAGTATGGCAATATTCGTCTCACTAGATGCAGAAAAAGAATTTGACAAGGTCGAATGGTCCCTGTTTCACATCCTAGACTGTATGGGGTTTGGGAAAAAAGTTATATAAATGGTGCAAGCAAATTATAATTTACCCGGAATATGTATCGCCCTAAATGGAAAAGTAACGGATAAATTCATATTGGTTCGGGATACAAAACAAGGCTGCCCTCTATCACTGCTGCTCTATGTGAATTACTTAAAACCATTATTAACAAAAATATGAGATACCGAACAGATTAGAGGAATAGAAATAGAGTGAATAGCACATAAA
Source organism: Ambystoma mexicanum (assembly GCF_040938575.1). Lineage (NCBI taxonomy): Eukaryota > Metazoa > Chordata > Amphibia > Caudata > Ambystomatidae > Ambystoma > Ambystoma mexicanum. The sequence continues at coordinate 564,583,471 of NC_090933.1, forward strand.
GTAGTTGCATTTGCGGATGATATGTTGATAGCACTGACAGACCCCGAACGTTCTCTCCCGACATTAATGCAGGAATTACATATTTTTTAGATAGATTTTGGGTCTAAAAATGTATACGCAGAAATCGGAAATATTAAACCTTTCTGAAGCCCAAGATATGATTGATCGTCTCGCTACAAAAAATGCAACTAAAACAAGCAGAGAGAGGCATAACGTATTTATGTATAAATCTTACTAAAAAGATCGGGAAAATGTATAGCGCTAGCTACTCACCATTACTAGAAAGAATCAAATACGATCTGGCAAAATGGAACCCACCAACGGTATCATGGTGGGGGAGGATGACTTTGATGAACATTCTACCGTAATTATTATATTATTTTCAGGCATTACTAATTAGAGTGCCAACATTTTTTTCAAAGCACTCCAAGCAATATTGTCATATATTTGGAAAAAAAGACCCCCTGTAGTAGCAATGACACATTAACAGCCCCAATGAACAAAGGGGGCATGGCTCTTCCACATTTCAACAGATATTACAAAGCAGCTCAGATATGGGTGCTGAGAGAATGGTTAGCGGGGAGCCTACATAAAGTTAAACAGGACAGAGCGGTGGCGGGGACTCCCCTTTCAGGGTTGATGTGGCTTAACAAATGAGACATACACCCCAATCTTAATATTAGTGAATAGTGGGCATGGGATTCAGGGGTAGGAAGAGATATACTCACGGTGCCTCTGTCCCCTTTCTGCCCAATGTTTGGAAACCCAGATTCTGAACTAGGTATGGGAAACGGGGCATACAAGCAATGAGTTGATTCAGGATGCATCAAGATACGGGATATGTATCAGGGACAATCCGTTAGGTCATTCGAAAACTGTATGCAAGAATTGGGCTTGACAGGAAAAGACAGGTTCAAATACAAACAATTAAATCACTGGTTAGCCTCCCCATCTATTGAACAAGCAGCAACTAGACAACTAACGCCATTCGAAACTTATATAACCTCCCACACAGGGTCAAAGAAATGGATCTCTAATATTAATAGATTTCTAAATTAACATGAGGAGCGAATTCGATGGAGTTATATGAAAAAATGGGAAAAGACCCAAGGGGAAATAATGCCAAAGAACTAGTGGGAATATTTGTGGAGGGTTATGCCAAATTGACTCAAACCATACAATTAAGAGAAATGTGGATACAAATTCTACTTCAATGGCACTAAACCCCCAAGAAAATTCCTGTAATATTTCTACAATCATCAAATCAATGCTGGAGGGGGTGCAAGAAAGTGGGGGATTGGAAACATATTTGGAGAGAATGCCTGGAACTTCTGGGACGGGGTTAAATTACAAAATCAAAAGATGTCTCATGGGGTGGATCAACTAGAAAAAAAGGTATTGCTCTGTGGTATGTGGGAACCAAAATCGAAAGCTCTAACCAAATCACAGAGAAAGGGGTTCATGATACTATTAATAGCAGCATGGCTGGTAATCACGCAACAATGAAAACAATCACCACCCGCACTTCAAGAATGGCTCCAAAAGGTTTGGGGTCTTGTTTCCTTGGAATGGGTAACATATCCGATCCAGGGAGATCAAGAGGGCTTCAAAAAAGACTGGGGCACGGTACTGAATTACTTACAAAGCGACTACATCTTGCAATGGTGCCCATATAAGATAAGAATATTGGACATTGTGGGATCCTGAGAAAAGTTATTAATAAGATGGACTGTATGCCTTCTAGTGGGGAGAAGGGAGGCGATGGTGGAGGGAGGTAATTTCGTTGAATTGATAATTGCTATGATGTTGTCAATAATATGGAAAATTGATAAAAACATGGAGAAAAAAAGATAACAGAAGCATCTTTACAAAGTATGTGCAACCTCACATACATTACAATACAAGCAGGAGTAGCTTAATCAAAATGGAATTCATTGAACCCACTAAGAAGAAGCCCTAATCTGTGGTTCGAAGGCCCATTTTAATAACTTGTTACCTTACAAACATGATCCTTCATTTTAGATAAATTAATTCAAATTAGTTCATTTAGACCAGATAGTTTGGCTAAACACTTAATTGCATGTGTTAGATATTGCATCTTAAAGCGCTAATCCCAATCCATTATTATGGCTCTTTTGTGCCATGCCAGATCTAAAAGGTTTGCGACACAGTAAACCACCTTAGGATCTTCACATGTTTTGAATAGTTTTAACACTTGCCTTGTCTGCTGTATGCCATGTGTGTTACAGGTGGTTTTCAGGAACTTACAGCGTGCCACCCGGTAACACTCACAGAAAAACAAAGTAATTTAAGGTTTCTCTATGGAGCCTGCATGCTGGACACCATTAATTTCCATTAGATACCCATTTCTTCTGGGGGAAGGCCAATTGTAATTAGTTGAGACTAAATTTAAGATACAACGTACAAGCCCGTGGAGGACCCACATAGTCCAAGTATTGCTCAAATCCCATCAACAGCTTACTTGACAAGTAGAAGGTACCCATAGCAAGCTTTGTGCATTTGTTGATCAACTCGTCTATTAGGTTCCCTTATATCATTGGGGGTTAGCCCTTGCTGGTTTAGCCAAGAGTCTCCCATTTCCAACTTCAGCAAAAGGCTTTTTATGTGCTGAAACCAGGGCAAAGATCTTCCCGCCGCAATCACCATTATAACTGTCAGGGGCAGGAAAGTACCAGAGTGTCACTTTAAGGAGAGCTTCAGAGTCAGTCAATGTTCCATACGTAGTAATGGGAAAACTTAAAGGCCCATCCAGACTACTGGAGATAAGTCTGCTCTACCCCACGGGTGCAGATGCTGCAATGATAAACCCATAGAGTGGGCCACAGCAGATCCAAAGGAAAAGCCCCAGAGGTCAGAAGATAGTGTCACTGAGCTTCCTTCTTGGCGCCTTTGGAGCAAGTGGAAGCTCTGCCACTATTCCCTGCTGAACATCGACTAGCGGTCTAGTCTTTTCCAACATGGCCACTGCCATTTCCCATTCCCACTACCAGCGCTCATCGCGTTGAAACCAGTTTCTCTTTGGGCCAGACGCTGCACATTTTTCCCTTTTGAGCCTTGCGCTCTGCTTACCTTCTTACTTCCCTCTTTCTGCTTTCCTGCACACTTTTTGCAGACCATTCTTTCACTTCTGCTGTGCACTCTGAAGGGGTTCGCCTTGGCTTCCCGTTCCCTTACCTTTGCTTTGGGAGCTCCTTCCTTTCCATAATGTTTACCTGACTTGCCCTCCCTTCACTCAGAGTTTCTCCTCCTCTCTCCTTCTTTCCTATTGACCACTGCTGTACCTTATCAGTGCCATATTTGCTCTGTTCTATGGAAACCTGTCCTCTTTGGTATTGAACATTGAAGCATGTTATCAACTACTATCATCACTACATCTCAGGTTTTTTTTTAGTCTTGCAGCTTTTTCCCTTTACCGGCTGTTCCGGGGAGAGGTCCTGTGTCTTGACACCTGCTGGTTGTTTCCTTCCCTAGCAGAACATATCTCCACAAGGAGAGAAGAGCCTCAAAGAAGAAGAAAAACCAAAAGACATCCCAGCAAGATCCCCATCTCCTTCATCGATCGAAGACTCAGGTGAGGAGGAGGAAGGGAGTTTTGACAGATAGACCCCAAAAGGAGAAGTTGCAAAACAGACAGATTCCCCCTGTATGCAAGTCTACGGGGAATTGCCGAAGGACTCACATACCAGGAATCACCACCACAGACCAGGGGGATGCCTAGGGAGAATATTGTAAATAAATTGCTTCCTAGCATCCCCAAGGTAGGATCTCACATCAGCGGTGTCAGCAGAAATGGCTCCAGGGACCCGAAATAACCCGGTAAGTAGATGGATCTTCTCCACAGGTCCATTATTCAGGGTTCAGTACTCAATGTAATGCACCATTATCCAATGATGATCCCAGAAGCACAGTAGAGCTTCCGTCAACACAAACACTGTCCCGGCCAGCATCAAAGAAGCTTGGGTTACCCCTCTTCTAAAAACAAAACGACCCTCGACTCTGCTGTGCCCACTAATTACTGACCAATAACCACGGTTCCATTCTTACTCAAAATCATAGATAAAATAGCCTACTCACAAATCCAAACCCATTTTGAACAATACTAGTTCCTGGGAGAAAGACAATCTGGATTCAGGCCAAACCACAGTACGGAAACAGCCCTCACTGATTTGAAAATACAGATGGATACCATTAGAGACTCAGGAAAACTCTGCATACTATTGCAGTTAGACCTATCTGCAGCTTTTGACCTTGTAGATCATGACAAACTATACACCACCCTTGCCAACAACTTTAGCTTCTCCAATAATGCCATTCTTTGGGTCAAATCTTTTCTGGCCGAACGCACGCCTAGAGTCGCCATCGGCAAAGTCGTGGCTGATCCTATAGCAATACCCATTGGGGTTCCCCAAGGCTCATGCCTGTCACCAACCCTATATAATGCATATACAAAGCTTCTCTTCTCGGCATTAGATGATATGGGTGTCATCTACACCAACTTCGCAGAGGAGACCCAAATCCTCATACCAATCTCAGGGAACTACCAGGATACCTTTACCATCAACAAAATCTATTCCATTATCCAAAATGGGATGGCCTTGAACAGCCTCTGCCTTAACCATGAGAAGACAAAGCTTCTCATTGTGAGCTCCCAAACTAAAATAAGTACCCTTCACACTAATTCTTCCTCAATTACATTTATGGAACGTTGATTCCAGTACTTAAACAAGTCAAAACATTAGGAGTGTACCTAGATGCCAACCTTACTATGATCAAAAACATCTTGGCACTTTCATCCTACACATCTAAATTAATTGCATTAAGTCGTCACTTCCTCACTCCTACAAACTGTATTATACTGGCCAGAGCTTTGATTCCATCATAGTTGGATTATTGCAATGCCCTACTACTAGGAACGTCCAATGCCAACCTTACCAAACTACAACTAATGCAGAACAAAGTATTACGAGCAGACCTAGGAATAAAAAAATCTGACCACATCGCCAATATTAGGAGGGAGAACGACTGGCTTCCCATCAAGGCTAGAATCTTATTAAAAACACTGTTACACACAAATGACTAGCCAACAAAGCTCCTATTTACTTGAATAACACTATCTTGAAAAAACCCTCCAACAGGACACTCGGATCCAACAACAATTTGCTCCTCTTGGTCCCTCGGTACAAAAGCTCTAGAGCAGGAGGTAGCAGCTTCCAAGTTTTGGCTCCTAAACATTGGAACTCCCTCCCGCTAAATATTTAAAATGAGGAATCCTTCCTGAGCTTTAAATAAATCTTTAAAAACCTGGTTATTTAACCAATACTAGCAAACAAAAGCCAGCCGCCACAGGTCTCATTGGTCTACCAAGGACTATAATGTCACAAACCTACTGGTAGGCTTAGCTTAACTGAGCAAATAAATATGATTCCTATATTGAGTTTCCTCCCATATATAAGAAATGCCTATGTCTTAATGTATATCTGTTATTTAGGTCTATGTTCACTCCTGCAAAGGGTGGTCTATGTCCAATTTCGCAAATGTAGATCTTCATTTTTAGTGCCAAAGATTTCTGTAACTATGCTGTGATACCACAGGGTGTGGGCGTTTTAACAAATGTAATAAATAAAATAAAATAAAGGCTCTTTCTAGAAGGTGAAGAGACCAGGAAGACGAGGGAACCTGCACAAATTGCTCCCAGCAGCAGAGTATTCAAAAGAAAGTAGGAGCACTGCAGCAAACAGTTCCAGGATGAAGAGAATGGCTGGTGGTATTTTTTGGACCTTCCAAAATGAAGATATAGCAGAGTGACAAACTATTAGCTCCCCTCTGCACTTTTGCAGTAGTCCACATCAAAGGCGACAATCTTGGCAGTAAATGGACAGATGCAGCAGTGAAATGGCCCAGAAATGGGGTGTCGCCAACCGCAGAGCCATGCAGATGGCTCTTATGGTGGCTCCATAAGCCTTTTGGGACCCGGAGACCTCCCCATGGGACTGAATCGTGGATGTGACCCACCCCATCTGCCCCCAGAATGATGGGCGCTGCCGTGGGGCTCATCCAGAGGTTGCAATCTGTGGTGGATCCGCCTTAAATGAGCCGGGAGACGCGACTGTAAACTCCCTGGAGCAGAGTCAAGATGGCGGCTGTTCGACGCTCCAGCCCAGCGGCTATCTCCTTGGTGGCAGGGCCCTGAGACGAGTGGTGGTTGTTGCAGTGGTGAGGGCTGAGGTCCCTCCCCCCGTTTCAACCTCTCCTCCTCTCTGGGAGCGGATTGACACATGACCTAACAGAGTTCGCAACCTACACAATAGTAGCCCAAATGGGGGACATCGCAGGTTGGTGTGGGCTATGCTCCATGCAGCCTCTTCAGATTGTGGACGAGGAGTGAGGGCTGCCAGGGAATTGCTGAGTTGGTTCAAAGAGCTGGTGCGGCGGCCTGGGACGGTGGTCGCCCCTCCTGGACCACAGATGGAACGGCACTCCAGTAAGAAGACCTGCCTGGGGGCTGCTAAGAGCCTGAGATGGGCGACCACCTCCCTTCCGCCCTGCTAGATGCAAGAGCGCAGCTGGGAACTATGGTTGGCAGTAACTACCCCCATAGAAGAAGATTGTAAAGTGCTGAAAACCTTGACAGAGTAAACTCTGTGGGGGAGAAGCGGGGATGGATTTATTTTAATTTATTGGATATTTGTAAGGTGCCTATACAACAAATAGTGTTTTAAGGCGCCACAAGACAAAAGGGTCGGGGGGACAAGGGAGATAGAGAACAATAACGGTCCTACTAGGCCTTGTGACATTCAGATCGCGCAAGTGCAGTAACAAGAGGTGCGAGGGAGAGAGGGGTGTGGGGGAAGGCCGATGTGCATGAAATGCGAAGTGCTAGTGTGGGAAGGGAAGTGCAGGGCAAGGAGGAGAGAGTGCCAGTGAAAGGGTGGTGTAAGGAGCTCATGGTGCCAACAGTAAGGAGGTAATTCATAGAATCCAGTACAGAAGTAGGGCACGCCAGTACTCCTGCGCTAAATCCCATTTCCACGCACCGCGTATTCATGGATTTCCCCATCCATATCCAGCTGTGGCACAGCGACCATCCAGCAGCGCCAGCTACGCCCCTAACACCACCCCTTGCGGCAAAAGCAGCCGCACAAATCCACAATATGGCGCAAAGGCCAGTGGACCAACATACAGCCCCCCCCAACAATTTAATAGCTTTAAAAACGCTTGCGTACCCCGCCCGCGCCAGCCAGATCGCCTGTAAAACTCCTTGCGCACCCCTCAGAATACGGGTATGCGTAATCCGAGGGGTGCGCAAGGATGTTTTACACGCGATTTGGCTGGCGAGAGCATGGTACGCGTAATCCGAGGGGTGCGCAAGGAGTTTTATACATGATTTAGGTGGTGCGAGCGAGGTACGTGTATTCCGGGTGTGCGCAAGGAGTTTTACATGCGATTGTGCTGGCGTGAGCGGGGTACGCGTATTCCGGAGGTGCGCCAGCCCAATCACATGTAAAACTCCTTGCGCACCCCCAGAATACACATACCCCGATCAGGCCAGCCAAATTTCGTTTAAAACTACACGCGCACCCCCGGAATATGTGTACCTCACTCACGCCAACCCAATCGCGTGTAAAACTCCCATCACCCGTGCACATAGCAGCAGGCAGCCCACACCACAGCCGACCCGCCCATCACCTATGCACATGGCAGCATGCAGCCCACACCACATTTATACTCTGGCCCAACTGCTGCCACACGGAAGACACACTCAGTCCCCGGTACTCCTGCCAGTCGTGCCCCATCACCAGTGAGCATGCCAGCAGGCAGCCCACACCACAACAGAGCCCCCCCCCATCACCGGTGAGCATGCCAGCAGGCAGCCCACACCACAACTGAGTCGCCCATCACCAGCGAGCATGCCATCAGGCAGCCCACACCACAACGATGCCCCTCATCACCAGTGATCATGCCAGCAGGCAGCCACACTACAACAGAGCCCCCCCTAACGACAGGAACCTGCAAGCAGGTCCCGACTCATGTCCCCCCACCCCTCACCAGTGATGGCAACCTGCCAGCAGGCCCAGACTCATGGAACCCCCACCCCGACCAGTGATGGCAACCTGCCAGCAGGCCCCCCCCACCAGTGACGGCAACCTGCCAGCAGGCCCCGACTCATGTCCCCCTCACCCCCACTAGTGACGGCAACCTGCCATCAGGCCCAGACTCATGTCCCCCCCCACCCAAATGTAACCCCATAGCAAACCACCACAATGCAAATCCACGACCAACCATTGTTGTCACTCCTCAGCACATGAACATCCCACGTCAATCACAGAAGCACACATGCATGAACCAGTAGACATGTGCAACATAAGCACACAGCAGTGACACACGACTGAGCCAATGACAACTGACACATGCATCAAGCAAATAATAGCAGACCACACCAACACTGGACATGAATGAAATGTATTAAAAATAAAATAAATATGACAAAATGAAAAAGAATCATGCCCATGAATAAACAAATAATGAAAATGTAAATGAAAACAAAATCAGAAAGTGAAATGAAATCCATGATAATATGCAAAAGAAAAAATAGTCCATCGTCCAAAAGAAGTTGTGCATATCCACAAGGAATAAAAAAAATAAATAAACATTACTTCATGGAGAAAAAAAATAAGAAAATCCACAGAATATCCAACTATTCACAGGAAACGTCCACAAGGTTCCATGATCCCCCAAAAAATGAGCAATAAAAGGTCCATGAAAAATCCAACTAGTTACAAAAAGTGGAGCAATGTCCAATAACTCCAAAATAAAAAAAAACAAAGGAAATTTATACCTAAAGAACTATTCACAATGGTGGCGGGCTAGTCCTATGGCTCACTTCTTGATGTTAATGTCTTTGGCCTGGGCATCATCAAACTCCATGATGATGTCCAGGAGGCGGGCTTGGGCTCTGTCCTCAAGGGCTCGCAGGGGCGTCGCCATGGTCTTCACCAACTCCCTACGAGTCCCCTCAAGGAACGCTGCCCGGTTCAAAGCCTGGCGCATGGAGTTCTCCGCCCTGGCCATCGTGAGCGGTGCCCTCTCCGCCCGCCGCCGCTCTGCATCTATACTTTGGCCCAACTGCTGCCACACGGAAGACACACTCAGTCCCCGGTACTCCTGCCAGGAGGGGGTCGCAAGAGTGCCCAGCACACGGAGGAACCCTGTGTCAACGACCTATCCTAGCAAGTCGACACGGCCATACAGGTGTTCGAAATGATGTGCGTTGGCCTGCCTGGAACCACACACATCATACCAAATCCCCCGTGTGCACAACGCGACACCGACTAGGACAGGCTCAACCCTGTCACGGATTGCCTTGTCTGCAGGTAGAGGAAGGTCAGTTGACGTAGACATAACCCCTAGCTGTGAACAGGCCTGGATAGAGGCATCCCTGCTGGTGCAGGATGATGCAGTCACAGGATCAGGGACAGGATTACACACAGGCACCTCCACGGCGACCTGTACTGCCTCCTGCCCCTGGACTGCACCACTTGCACCAGTGGAACCACCCCCTCCAGGCCCCATGCGTGGATCTGATACGGCCTCCCCTCCTCAACCACACTCCCCCCATCAACCTGGATGACTCTGTGCCGTCTTCTGTAGTATGCCCCTGTTGGGGCTCACCTGCCCCTTCATCTGCCGAGGAGTCCACATCCAACCTTGGCCTCTTGGACCTCCCCTCGGCAGCTGCGGCCATGGACGCAGCACCAGTCCCCTCACTCCCGGAAGATATTACCTGGGAGGGGGGCAGGGACTTGCATCTCTGGCTGGCGGTGGCATCCCTGCCGTTGGGCTCCACAGCGCAGTCTCCGCCCTCTTCATCAGTCGACACTGCAGACAGGGAGAGACGCAGGCATCAGGACACGTACAATGGTCTGCTAGACACAGGACTATAGAACATGAGTGGCAGGGTCAAACATCACGGACGACATCACACTCCCCGTCACTCAGGTCAATTGAACCCACGCACATGCACAAACAAGCAGGGAACATGCAACAGGCATCTGCATCCATTCACATGGAACTGCATTAACATCCGAAGGGTGGCATGACGTCACAAGCATCATGGAGCATGCCATTCACATGCACAAATGACACAAATGACACCAGGCAGACATGCATCTGGCCATCTCTACCTCCTGTCACAGTGTAATCATTGTCCACTATGTCACATGTGCCAATCGGGAACCTACATGTCCGTGTCACATGCATCCATGGCATCTCACCGTCACACACACCAAACAGACACACACACACACACACACATGTACACAGTGCATGTACATGTAGGTGGGACGAGCATCCATGTGTTACATCCCAAACATGGCTGAGTCCACACACAGGCATGCAAACATGTGTGCATCTTCACATGCAGTTGTGCATCATGCATCGGAACACATGCACCATTGAAGTGCAGCACACATGGCTGGACTCACATGCAGCACGGTCATGTCCCTGCATATACACATCCATACATGGGCCATGTCAGACATATGTCCAAGCTGCACACTCCTGCCACACCTCAACATGCATTATGTCGAATGAGAATGCATGGACACTTACTACTCGACTCCAGACGGGTCTGCCTCTCGAGGACCTGGAGGTGAAGAGCTGAGCGAATGCGCTCCAGGACCCTCATCTGGTCGTTGGTAAGCAGGACCCAGAGCCCCACTGCATCCGCTGCGTCCAAGAGGCGTTGGGCCTTCCTGAGGGTCCTGGACTTGAAGTCCTCCCAGCGCTTGGATGTTTGAAGTCGCGGGGTGCCACCCCCTCCGCCTTGATGGCACCCACAATGTCCAACCAGATCCTCTCCCGTCCATACTTGTTGGCGCGTGCTTGTCTGAAGAGGGCATCATAATGCTCCAGGACTTGGTCCACCAGGATGCCAACTTCTTTTGCAGTGAAGCTGGCAGCCCTCTGCCTCCCTGCTGGGGGGGGGGGTCGCCACTGGTCCCAGATGGTGTTTGGCACAGCATGGCAACCCCCGAGGCAAGTGTGGGTGGGCAACTGGGTCCTTGGGCTGGGCTGTGGAGCGATGGAACACCAGTTGGGAGTCTTCTGTTCCAGCAGGGGTGGTCATAGCAACTGGACCCCTGGTGATGGCGGATGTGCAGGCAGCAAATAGCAGGGCACATTGGCAGCAGGCAGGCAGCAGCAGATGGCTCTCAGGAGGCTCACCAGGGTTGTGGGCGGCAGGTAAATGGCCTTCTGGGCAGGAGTGTGGTCTTCTGTGAGTTGTCGCATGGCCAGCTTTATGCAGAGTGAATCCGCACATGCAAAAACAGCACATCAGTGTAAGATTGCATGAAATCCGAGGAAAGGCCCTCAGCACGTAAGCGTGCGAGTGGCGTTACGCACGCGGGCATTTCCCTCAGCACAGGTTAAAGGTGAGCGTAGGCAGCAGTTTGCTGTATGTGCTTTTCGTGGAGACCGACGCGTGTGTTTACTCTTCTTGTGGTTTCACATGCGATTACTTCACAGCGGATAATAGAGTTTGTACTTCTTCTTTTGGCGGGGGTGTTGCCTACACACACAAACGCGTGTGTTTTTCTTTTCCACGCAAGGCAGATGGTGAGTCGCGCACGCTATTTTTCTCACTGCAGGTGCCCCTGTGTATCGCATACTCGTTTTCGCAGTAATAGTAGCCCGCATGTTCCATGCGTATGTGTTTTTTTGTGTCCATGGGTGCCACAGCGTACTGCGGGAGGATTATTCCATGCACGTGGGCTACTGGGGGTTGCGTGCACGTTTATCATCATTTTTGGGGTGCCTGAGCGTTGCGTGGCCTGTCATTTATCACTAGGGGTCACAAACGGCCTTGCAGGAATACAGGGGTGTGCCTAACATCACTTACCCTTCCCCATACTCCCCAATTGCCCAGGACAATTGTTGAGTGCACCTCCCATTGGCAATATACCATCTGTGCCACGTGGGGAGGCCACCAGAAGGTACTGGGCGGCAAAGTTGGGCGTCCTCCCAGTGTTGTGCGTGGTCGGGGATGTGGCTGGGCTGGCCAGGGGGTATAGGGAGTCCAGGGTGGCGGCAGAGGGGGAAGAGGCAGTGGTGAACCACTGGGGTAGGATGTCCAGCCACGTGTTGGTGCAGCCATGCCACCACCCCCTGTGGCTTCGGGAGATGCAGCTGTTGCATCCGACCCAGGCGCTGATATGACCAGACAGTCAGTAACATCTGCTGTCATGGGCCCACCAGTTGTGGCAGCTGCAGGTGCAGCTGTGGCGACCACCACCCAGGCTCAGGGTCGGCCAGTGCATGATGCGTTGGAACCTGAGGCCTCACAGACAGAATTCCAGGTGGCCAGGAAGCACAGGCCAGTCCAGGGTTGCTGTGACTGAGGCACATGTATCTAGGGCAGTGGTGACATCTGCTGTCCCAAGCAGCCAGGTGGTGGTAACTGCATGGGCAGATGCAGCCAGCACCACCCCGGCTGCTAGTCTGCCAGCCAGGACTGTGTCGGTCACAGACCTTGGCACTGTGGCAGATGTGGCACTGGGACCTGGCAACAGCACCCAGCAGCTACTGACTCAAGCCAGGCCTTCTGTCCTGGTACCACAGACCGCTCCCTTGGGTCCAGTCTACCAGCGCCACTGCCCCTACTGATCAGGGCGATATTGGACACTCAGGGTCCGTACCACCACCCAAGAGGAGGAAGTGTGCTCCTGCGCAAGAGGCTGGGACCCCAGTTACGGCTCCGGCACAACAAGGAAGAAGCCTTTCAACAAGCAGGAACTGGACTTTCTTGTGGGCTACGTGTCGGCATATGAACGCGGTATACTGGTGGACCCACAGTGCCATACTACGCCTGCCCAGCATTGGGTCCACTGGCAGCATATTGCGGATGTTGTAAATGCCATGGGATTCCAGGTGCACACAGCTAAAGACTGCTACAAGCGTTGGAATGACCTCTGACGCTGTGCAAAACAAAAGTGTGCCTCCCATTATGCCATGACTCAGGTGACTGGCAGTGGGCCAGCACCAGAGGAGGATGCACTCACTCAGCATCAGGAGATTGCTGCAGAGTTCATCGAGGCAGAACTAATCCGTGGAGTGGGAGAGATGATGGATTATGATGCATCATCCGATGAGTGTATGTCTAGAACATGTGTGTTAGGCTTGTGTGCTGTGTTGTACTTGACTGCCACTACATGCTATGTATACATGGTTGTCATGTGTGAGTCATGCAATGCTTCACTGATGTGTGCCTGTTGTGATGCATGCAGGATATGTCATCTTTGACTCCACACTGTCCTTCTCCGCACACATCTCTGATGGCACCAAAGAGTCAAACTTCTTACTGCACCTCCTTAAAGGCACTCTTCCTTTCATCTCCTTCCCACAGAAGCTCCTTGTCTCCCAAGCTCAGATTCTCTCGAGGTTGGACTGCTCTTTCTAAATCTACCTTCCTCCACTCAACGCCCTTTACAATTAATCCAGAACAGGACTGGAAGACTTGTCCTGGCCCTCGAGCCCTGGCATTGTATCGCTCCGCCTCTGAAATCCCTTCATTGTCTCCCTATGGTTGCAAGGATTACATTTAATACCCTTTGCATTATCCACAAGGCTTTCTGGGGCCTGGGTCCTAATTACCTTAAACTATTCCTCCGTAAATACCTCCCCTCTAGAGCCCTTCGCTCCTCCATCTCAAACTCCCTCAGGGTCAGCCGTTTTTCAAAAGGAACAAGCTGGTGGTAAATCCTTATCTTCTGCGGGGGCCTCCATCTGGAACAGCCTACCTGCCACCTTGAAACTTGAGGAGAACCATCTACGATTCAGGAAGCTCTTCAAGACCTTCCACTTCGCCTCTGCCTTTGCCCTTCTTCTCCCCTGCTGATCTGCTTTCTCTCTCAGCAATGCTGCACCTGGCCACGTTCCTCCCTTTGGGCCCAGGTACCTGCTCACCCTGCCACCCTCCTGCACTGCCTCCTGGCCACCCCTCGCACTAGGGCCTGTATCTGTACCCATGCAGGCCCCACCCTCTTCTTCTGCACTTATTAGATACTCACTTTCTGACTAACCTTGAACTTGGCCACTCACAGGCTGCACTTCCACTGTTTTGGATCACCATGTGTATTTGTTTATTTACTCATTATTTATCTTGTCCTCTCTTATGCTTTGCACTCGCCAATTTGTCCCCCCTCCCATGCACTTTCCCCTCTTTCAATCCCCATGCACTTGCGCATTCCCAATGTCACTGGGCCCAGTAAGATTGTTGTTCCTGTTTTCTCCCCTGTTCCCCTCCCTTTGCCTGGTTGCGCTCTGAAACACCTGTGTCTGAGCGCAATATGAATTAATTATTTCAGGTCATATCATGTTCCTGCTCACTCACATGTCTGCATGTGGCCTGTGATGTTGTTGCTCTCAGCACGCGGCCTATCTGATCACATGAGTGCCGTGTATGTTTGGACAGCCTGCAAGGTGGTCCTCTTCACAGGCACGCTTCCTTGCCTCTCAAACCCTGTGCAGCTCAATTTCAACATGGCACTGGTGAGTTACATGTTGGACTTCTGCTATTGTCTGTTCCCTGTTCGTGTGTATATGCACACTTCCCTCTGCAGACCTGCAAAACACGTACTGTGGTGTACATACTTTGTCCTTGGTGCAGTGTGTCTCACCCAGACTGTGCAGATGGCAGTGGCTCCCCGTGGACATGAGTGCCCATTCATGCTCCATGTGCATTCCATGTATGCCCCAATGGGTCCATGACGGGCTGATCATCGTGGTACGTCTCCAGGATTATTTAAGTGTCATGGTATTTGGTCATCCATTCGATGCTCACTCTGGGTCAGTCCCTCATCACGCACATGTTCAGGGTCTCCTCGTCTGTGTCGTGCACAGGTCTCACCCCGTTACAGGCCCCCTGCCTCTGTTCAACTGGTGTTGTGGCTTTTCTGCATGCACGGGTGTACTACTGATGGTTCCTTATGTGTCCTGCTTCATATCCACTTCTCATCTGCTGTAGTGTCATTTACTTAGGAGATGTAATTGACGCAAGCCAACACTGTCAGCCAATGCACTGTCCTCTGGTTAACCTTTCATTGCCATGCACTGCCTCCCTGCAATTCCCCAAAGGGCGGGGGGTTCACTGTATCCATGCAACCCAAGCACAGCATCCACCCACTTCTGTACCATGTTCCAGCCTTCAACATGCCTACGCAATGCTGCTATGTCAAATTGACCTGGCATGTATGTTCCCATGTTCATCCCTTCACTGTATTGAAACACACTAGCGTAGGTGCATCCTGCGACACATGTACTCTGTATTGGTGATGGTTGTAGAGTGCTGAATGTCAACATGCATATTTCATGTGTCATGGTGTGTTTGGTTTCACTTGCAGCTGTGGCTTTTTGGGTGTTCTGCCATGCTTATGCTATGTGCCATCTCTTTGTTGACATCTCTCATTTCTGGCTTGGATCTGTGCCTGACAGAGGTTGTATGTGATGCAGGTGAGATGCAACATGCAGTACATGTGTAGGCTTCACATTTTACACACATCCATTTCTGCTTTCAGGATACCCTTACATTGCAATGCCACTGGATGCATGTCAGAGTTTGAGTTGTGTGTGACATGTCTGCTTCACGGGTTGGCTGTCGATGTTGTGATGTCTATGTGTGTGGTATGTGCTGCTGACATGTGTGCTCATGTTTCTTTTGTTTATGTTACAGGCGATGATGCACTGGAGGCAGAGGATGAGGATGTGATTCCAGACACAGTGGTGGGTTTACGTCACCAACCTAGCACCAGTGGTGATCGTGGGGTGCTAAACCACGAAAACCCATTTTTGCTCCAGGGCATTGTGTCCAGGGCAGACCATGAGTCAAGCTCTGATGAACTCTCTGACCACAATGTTGAGTTGGATGTGCATCATGACGTGTTGTTGCCGGTGAGGGATCCTGCAGTAGATCTTCTATCCGCGACACCTTCAGTGAGGGTAGTGCCCTCAACGGGCCAGGCAGTGTTGGAATGTCCGCCTGTGGTGGTTACAGGCGCACGGTCAAACTCCACACCAGTTGCTCATGTTCCTGGGGCATCAGGTCGATGGAGGGATGCAGTCCTGCAGCCGCGGGCTGTGCCAAACCAGCAAGGACCACAGCTTCTTGGGCCCGGCAGGTGTGCGCCACCAGGGACCACTGTGTGGGAGCATGCCATGTATGCCATCGCGCAGCAACAGGGGGAGCAGTTGAGATAATGGCTCAAGGCATGGAAAGTGTGGCCTGTTCCATCCTCACCCCTGAGAGGCAAGTGCAGCTCCAGCAGCAGGCAACACAGTCCACGTGCCGCTCACTCAGGCTGGGCATGGCAGCCTATGACAGGGCACGCCGGGCTGAAATGGTGGCTCTGCGCCAAGCAATTGCTGCTCAGGCAGAGGCACACAGGGAGGCCCTGAGGGAAGAACACCAATCCCTCAGATCTACTCTGGGTGTGCTCATGATGACCCCGAGAACGCGGTCAGAAGAGAGGATGGAGCAGCTTGAAAACACCATTTCGGCTGAACAACCCGGGAGGTGCTCCGTATGTCATGTGGGGCCATGCAGGCAGAACTCAGTCATACACGTGAGACCTTGCAGGAGGAAGCATGTGTATCATGTGATGTGATGCATGCAGACCTACGTGCCATAGCCATGCAGGACCGGGCTTACCAGACCCGCATGCTTGCTGCGGATAGGTGTGGTGAGGCAACTGTGCCACCTCCACCTTCTGATTTACATCCAGAGGGTGACGACAACTTATCTCTCACACAGGTCGGGCCGTGCAGGCGTTGAGCCCATGGACATTTTTTTATCTCAACATCAACACATGTGGGTGTTGAGGTGTGCCCTCCCCCGACCCTGGGTCGTATGTGGCTGTTTTTTGTTTTAATATTATTGTGTATTGTGCATTCATGTGACAGTGTGGTGCTTTGTGGCATTTGAAAGCATCCACTGCGTGTTCCAGCTGGGCCCATACAGGCTTGTCTCGTGTATGTGTTTGTGGCTTTGGGTCCTGACACATTTGTCACTCCGGCTTCCCCTTTCATGGGCTCGCAAGGATGGCTCGATGTGACAGCATCTTACACAGGGGCATTGGGCTTCAGTCATATCTGTGGCCAGTCTGCAGTCCTACTTGTGTATACGCCCCTAGTGGGTATTCCGGATGGTTTCTCCAATGCATGCCTGCACTTCATTTTGGTGAATATTTATGTTGATTATGCATTTCATCATGTTGCTTGTGATGTTTTTTATGAACTGCCTGTCTATGTTGTTGATGAACTTCCTGCTGTAGGTGGTACCGTGCACCCTTTGGCTGTGCAACACACACTGATGATGGGAGGGGTCCCTGTGGTGACAATGTCACAATGGGACACTTGGGCTACAGTGATTGGCCACTGTCTGACATTGTCGATGTGGGGTACTCTGTACATTATGTGTTCTGCTGGGCAATGGATGATCCTGTGTTGTGTTTGCTTTTCAGGTGTCAGGGGATTGGTGTGGCTTAACACACTGGGGCATCCACAAGGGCAATGTCCACATGTGCTCTGTACAGAACACTGAGGGTCACTTCTTTTCACATGCATGTATTCAGTGCATGCCCCTACTGACACACTTAGACAACGCACCCCCACACCAACAACGTGCACACAGTGCATGATCACTTTCAATTCCTTGATCGTGTACGTGCATCACAGGGTACTTTTGGTTGATTGTACTTATCTTTCATGATGCTCAAGGGTTTTCACCAACACACAGCAGACTCACTGTGCTGTCTGGTGAGCGGTGTGTTGCAGGGGACACACCCACAGCACACATTGTTTCTATTGGCAGATTTCTATTGCCCGATATGCATGGCAACAGGCATTTCTACTTTTGCTGCTAGTACTGCTGGTGGCATGCATTTGTAATACTTTTTACGGGTGGGAGGTTTTGGTCACTCATTTCATCAGATTCCATGTCAGGTGTAATTGTCTGCTGCCTGTTTACATTTCTCACGTGGCACTTCATGACATTTGTGTCATGTGTTGTGCATTTGATTAGCTGTTTTGCCGTTGCATGGCATGGCGTGGCGGACCGGGGTCAAGGGGGTTGGGAGGGTTTAGGTAACATATCAGTATTTTAATGCCCTGTTTTGCAGGGGTGATGGTGGGATATGCACCTTGCATGTGTTCCTTTTGGTCACACAGGATTGGTTATGTTTAAGTAGCTAGGGATGCACACAATGTAGCACTTCCGTGGACACATTCTCAGGGTGGTAAGGTTGTGACACTTGACTGTCCCTTTGTCATCGATTGTCACCTGGTATGTGCCAGGCCTGTGTGCATTCCGCTGGGGTGGGAGTTTAGGTGAAGAATGTGGCCACAAGCTGGGTATGGGCAGCCTCACCACATGCCCTTTCCCCTCCCATGCGCCTGCCGTGTTGCAACGTTGTGATTCTGCACACTGCTGGGGGTGCATATAGTAGCTGGCCGCCAGAGCAGTGAAGGGAACGGAAGCGTGACTTGAGCACTCCGAATGTGCGCTTCACTATGCCCCTGGTTGAAATATGGGCTGCGTTGTATCTTACCTGGGGTGGTGTGGTTGGGTTCCGTATTGGCGTCTTCATGTAAGTGCTCGGAGGGTAGGCACTGTCCCCTGGGGAGGTGATAATGGTTGTCATTAGTTGGGCTGGTGTATTTGTCTGTGTGTGACATGCATGCATGTGCACAGGCAATTGTACTCGCCAATGAGCCATGTGTTGCCATTCTTCCCAGCTTCCCGGCTCAGGGCGGACATTCCGTTTGTGAAACTGTCATGTGTGGACCTTGGGTAGTTTGCGTAGATAGAGGTGATGATTCCCTTTGCATCGAATACAACTTGCACTTTGAGGGAATGCCAATGCTTGCGGTTGCGGTAGATGTTCTCAGTGGCCCTAGGTGGACATAAGGACGTTGGGGAAGTGTGCCACCCTGTAGAAGTCCGGGTCCACGGCCTGCCTTCCTGCGGGTGTTCTGGGCATGTATATGTGCCTGCGGACTGAGGGGCGCGCATTCATGATTGGCAACACCTGTTGTAGGCAGTGTGACTGCGTGGACTGTGAGAGGCCCCCGACTATGGCAGTTGTCCGCTGAAATGACCCAGTGGCCAAAAAAATGCAAGACTTTGAGCACCTTTTCCAAGAGGCTCAGTGCTTGGGAGCACAAGGTGGGTGATGTGAGGTCATCCTCCCACTCAGTGACCAGGTCTAGGATGATATGAGGTGGAAACCTATACCTGCCATAGACCTGGTCATCAGGCATCCCAAAAAGGCTGGTCCTGGGCAAGAAAATGCAGGGCCTGGCTATTCTCCTCCTCCTGCGTTGTCCACGATCACTGCTGCGAGAAATGGGACATTCATCGTAGCTGTATATTCTTGTTTGTTGTTTACACGCACTTTTATACTGCGCGAGGGCGCTTCCGCCTGCTTTCATGTGGCAGACGTATTTATGCGTGTGTGTGTGTCTTTTGGCGTGCGCGGGTTTTCCCTTTTCGATTCCATAAATACGCATTGTTTGCGAGCGTGTGGGCGTTGCGTGTATTTCCCAGCGGTACTTCCCCCATTACGCCCACATTTTCACGCATTGTTCCCCATTCCGCGTGTTCCGCCCCCTTTTTAGGTGTGTGCACTAGGAGTTGTGCGCTTTCGCTGTGCGTGTGGCGCACAGCGTTTGGATAGTCGCAGTGACGTGTAGGGTAATTGCGGATTTGGCGCAGGTCGGGGAAAGTCACGCGCAGAGCCTTCCATGAATCGCTTGCGTGCGAATCGCACGTGTGCGCTGGCTTTTTTACGCTTACGCCACACATTTCGGCACACAATTATTCCATGAATCGGCCTGTAAAGACGGACACAAGTGATCAAAGTTCAAGGGTGTTTATTAAACTTTATAATGGGTGAGAAAAACACCTAATCTAAACCTAAATCTAAGATGAGAGCAAGCTACAACCATGAAGTAATAAGGCAGTCCTAGTGGCGTCTTGTCAAATAAAAAGGGCATGTACTAAAAAAACTATTACCAATCCTTACCAGTAAGTCACAAAGTAGTGTGGGATATTGTTCGTAAGAAGTCGACCAAATTATAAATCAGGATGGTATGACCGGGGTCTCCCTTCCCCACGTTTTAAGCACAGGATAAGGCGGGACTCTTAAGCACAGCACACTCCTGGGCCTCGCCTTGTAACGTTAGCCACTCGAATCCTAACATTCAAAAGTCTCAATGTCTTTTCAAATAACTATTCACTGTGGACATCCCGCAGCTGGGTTCACACTTGTTGCCACAATGTTCACGGGTATATCATTGTTTAGCCCATGTTCGCAGGAATCCCTCAGTCAGGTTCACATGTGCCAGATACATAGTTCACTTTGCTTTATCACAATATGGACTTTACTTCCCTTAATTTCCCGTTTGGCATCCCTCCGTCGGGTTCAAATAGCCATTTCAATACAGTTCAAAAGAATTTCATTTTAGACCCCTTAGGTTCTTCCTTCACCCAAGTCAGCCCTCAGTCAGGCTTTCCCTTAAGTCCCCAGTCAGGCTTCACACAACTATCATCACAACAAATTCCTCCATGTGTCAAAGACTTTCGAGCGTGACTTTCGAGCGTACAGGGAGTTTTGCTGGACTCTCACATCACCACCATGACACTTCACCTCATTCCCCTCTATGACCTCTTGGTTCTCATAGTTTCAATCAAAACAAAAAGGCTCCAGCCGGAGTCCTTCGAAATGAGCACCACACAACGCCGGACCGCTCTGCATCTGGACCTTTAATGGTCTTCCTTTGAAGTTCAAACACACAAGTTCTTTGTTCAACAATGTTGCTGCCTACAACCTCAGGCCCAGCACAGTTCGGTTTACAATCAGTCTTCTCTGACTCCCCGGCTGTGCTGAACTGTTGAAGTATCTTGTCTCGGGAGTCAAGGACGGCACCACGGCGGCATGTGCTTCTCCCCGCTTTGGCTATCAGCGCGAGAGGGCCCCATGTGCCATTGACACCTGTCGCACTCCACGCCATCTGGACTTCCTGGGCTTAAGATTTCCCTTCGGAGGCTTTCCCTCCTCGTCGTCCCTCCAGGTCTCTCTGCCTCTCTCCTCGTTTTGAACTGCTGGTCCGGAATAGCTGCTTCCTCGTGCATTCGGTCTTGCACATAGTGTGCTCTCATGCTTCGGCTTTTATCCCTGTGGGGAAGGGAAAGGGCTGTCAGGTGTGCATATTTATTGTTAATTGCCTGGCTCTGCCGGACCCTTGTGCTGCGACATATCAGGTAAACGGCTCTGGTGTTAGTCCGTTGTCTTTCACAGAGTAAGAAAGTGTTTGTGTCGGAAAAGGGGATCAGGGGGCAGAACCTCAGAACATCCTATAGGGTAGGATGGGGAAAAGGTGTCAAAAGGAAGGGGGTACTGTGTCTCACCCGTCGGTGTCCTACTTCCACTCCCAGAGGACCCCCTCATCCAGGTAATCCTCCCACACTGGTCAATCCCCAGGAACTGGATCCAATAGCGATGGCCGTGTCCTGGCCACCTGGATGACAGATCCCCGGGGACTAGTAAGTGAGAAACCTTCAGGTTTCTCACAGTGGGCGATGGAAGGGGGGGGTAGAGGGTCGGGGGGCTAGGTGGGTGTTACAGGGAGGCCAGGTGCTAGGGATTGCATGGGGAGGAGGGGTGATGGTCCACGTGCCAAGCGCAAGGAGGGTGTAGACTGATTGGGCGGGTTTCTGGTGCCCTGTAGAACTCAGAGGATGGATGCCCTCTGAAGTGGAAAATACATCAAGACATTGACTCTTTAGTCTGTCTTCTAGAATCTCCTGTAAACATGTGGAGTATCCTGGAGCGGAAGCTCTGCTAAGTAATTAGTAGAGGCGGCTATCGGTGGGGCAGAGAGCCTTTTTGGAGGCCTGCCAAAGGGTCACTCCTGAGGCTCCTAAACAGAAATAGCCACAGTCGGCAGACATGAAAAGCTGTTAAGAAAAAACAGCAGACTCTGGCACAAGTACATTCACCGATTACGAGGCCCTGATAGAAGACGTCCCCACCACAGTATCTGACTTGCAAGCGATGTTGCTGGAATTAAAAAAGGACATTAAAGAGAGTAGTTTTGGCCTGGCTAAATCTATTGCGGAACTAGACAAGCACATGCGGGTGGCAGAAAAGAGGTTGGAAGAGGGAAGAGGTGGAAACAGCACTGTGCGACCAAGCACATGAGCAGTCAGAGATGGTGGAAATACTAAAGGAGCTAGAACAACAGATGGACTTTTTTCTCACAAGACAGGAGGATGCGGGAAACTGTATGATGTGTAATAACATTAGGATTTGTGGGATCCCAAGAGCCGTTGCAGATGGGTACTTGGAGAACTATGTGAAAGATCTTTTCTGATTTATCCTAGGTGAGGCTGGCACCCCAGAGATAATTCTTGACGGACCTCAGAGTGTTGTCCAAAATGCAACAGCAGCGTAAATTGGTGCCAGGTGTGTTGCAGAGAGTCAATTTCTTTCAGTTTAAGGAAGACAGAAATCTGCTTTAGAGAAGCCTCCTGTCATGATGCCTACCCCCGGAGCACCAGGACAGGCCCAGCACCCTCGGGAGCAGGCATCATGCCCTCGGGTAAAAGCCCAGCGGCCCCTAATAGGGGCTCTTTGGACTTTGTCCTGGCGCCTTTGGCGCCAGGCTCATGTTGGACATCAGTCCTGGCGCCATAGGCGCCAGGCTCATAAAAGAGGGTGTTTGGTGCACTTACCTGACGCAGACCATGCTGCATGAAGCCTCAAGCCAAATGAGACTTAGGAGGGACTATTTTATCAAAGGAACTATTTTACTTGGGTGGGGACCGTGGAAGAATACTACCTGGAACTTCTTCCAAGGCTATTTAAACCACGCCCGAACTGCCACACGTGCTTCACGTTGCTCTGCATCTAGCAGCTGAACGCTCACCGTGACTGCTCCTGCATCTTGCCTCCAGCCACGCCCGCCTCGATCTTGGGATACCTGAAAGGAAGGAAGGAAGGGAAGAGAAAAGGTGAAAACCAAGAACTTAATCTAACTTCCTACCTGTGTCCGGAACCATCACGCCAGCGATCCTGAAGATAGACATTCTTTAAAAGCATCGCGCTACTTGGTGAGCAGGAGGAACAAATGAGGAAAGCCTGATTTTCCGTCACAAGACTTACCTGGCCATATTTGACGGAACCACTCCTCATTTCGGTTCGGCGCCACTTCTTGGCCTGGTACCGTACCCCGGCCCCTAAGGGGAAAAAAGAAAGACATTACTAGAGGGATTCAAAGACATTTAAAGCGATCATGTTATCAGAAACTCATCTGAGTTTATCTCCGGCAATATCCCTCGAAGCATCACTTCCACTCTGCACCTGAAAATAAGGACAGATCGCAGGTTAAGAAAAGCAAACAAAGAGAAGACTCTACTCTGGAACTTTTTAAACTGCATACTTACGGCATTTCGCCTTCCCAAAACAGTGAAGTAACTGGTCAAATACGCGCCCCTGCACCAGAAGCAGGATGGAGAGCTCATCCATTCAAACATTAAGGTGAGCCTTGATTGGGGATTTCGGAGGTGGTCAGAGAAGAGCAAACGGGAGGTGGGAAGCAATCACAATACTCTGCAGTCAGTTAATCCCCTTTCTCCACCTCTCCACGTACAGAAAGATTTTTCCACGGGCCAGACAAGCCAGATTTGGGGGTCCAGTTCAGTCGGTGTTTCGAATCCTGCGCATCACGCTTGAAGAGGTCACAGCAATCCAGACCAGGTCAGCGCCTCCGTGGGAGCCAGGTGAGCGTTACACCTCCATACTGATTTTCCAAGACTTTGCATTCGCCACACTGCAGAAAAGGAAGCGCTTCAGACTAGTGACTGGTTTTCTCAGAGACAGCAACATCAAATACAGATGGGTGCACCCATTTCAGCTGCAGTTCGAGTTTGGTTGCAAGGAGTACAGCATTGCTAGGGCGGAGGAAGTTTCAGGCAGAGACATCCCGAGACGAAGCTGACCTTATGGCAGATGGACCCCAGGATAAGCATTGTAGGTGGATCCAGAGGGGGAACATGACTATGGGGGGTTGGAGGGTTGTTGGGTCGGCTTGGTGGGGAGTGGGAGGGGAAACTCCTCCCGAGATGAGACCCGAAGCCTAGTGGGAGGGGTTGCTGATCTCTTGTGAATGACTGCTTTCTCTGTGGGGGTAACTTGTGACAGGGTCTGTCTGGAGGGTCGGGTGGGTCTATTTGAAAATGTCAATGAAAAGGGCTACCATTAATATCTGGGGGAGAGGACAGTAAGGGGGTGGGGGCCTGGGGTTCCACTTGGACATAGACATGGGCTCAGGGAAACTGTCCTGCAAATGGAATGAAACTAGGATTGGTTGATGAAGCACATATTACTGCAATTGCTTGTATTGTTGGGGGGAGGAAAGATGTGTCAACACAATTGGGTTGGGAGGAGGAGGCATCAGTCAAGTAGAAGGGCAGGGGAATCTCACCCTGTGCCCAATGAATGACCTTAGTTTTGTGACCCTGAAAGTTCAGGGCCTCAAAAAAGAAAATCTGTGCTGAGAAGACTGAATGGGATGAATGAGATGGGAGCGTCAGTAGCGTTCCTACACAAAACACATCTACTTTTGCAGAACGAGGGGCGATTTAGAAATAGGAATTTCCTTTTTCGCTTCGAGTGGGGGTAAAAAGCGTTGAGTGGCAATACTACTGAGTAAGGGAGTACGATTCATTAAGCAGTAGATTTATAGGATTTGGAAAAGGCAGACTCCTGATTGTTAAAGGGATCCTAGAATGTCAAATGTTTACACTGGTAGCAGTATATGCTCCAAATGAGCAACAAGGACAGTACTTAGTGGTGCTCTTAAAAAGGCTGGGTGGTCTCTGTGAAGGTCAGGTGGTGATTGGAGGTGATTTTAATTGCGTTACGCACCCTTAAAAGGACAAGACCCTGCCCCCCACCTCAGCAGATTCACGTAATCAAATTCCATTGGCTTGTTTGCTCAAGGACTACAGCTGTTCGAAACCTGGCAATCTCTCTGCCGTGATGATAAAGAATTCATCAATATTGGTCAATGCATAGATGATATTCTAGAATAGACAGGTTGCTTATTTCGTCTAATTTGGTGGCAAGGGTTCTCTCAGTGGATAGTGGCCTGCAGTATCTCTCCGATCATGCACCTGTTTTGGTGAGGTGCTGGCAAGATGCCCCTAGAGACAAGGTTCGGAAGCCATGGCGCCTGAATGGCCTTGTCCTACATGACTTGGCGATTAAAAGGCATCGGTAGAAGCTGCTACATAACTATTGTCAGGAGAATGTGGTAGAAGACATTTGGCCTCATTAGGAGTGAGCCAGTCTGGAAATAAGGTGCCAGTAACATTGTTATTGGCACCTTTTCCAGACCAGCTCACTCCGAGTCTGCCGGTAGGGTCTGTGAACTACGGTCAGGCCTGACCTGCAGGTAGTTCAGGCCACTACCTGCAACAAAATAACTGAAGCACCTGCACCGTTACAAATGGTGTTGATGCTTCAGTGTTCCCATTCGGCCCTAGCAGACTCCACAGGAATGGGAACTTACAGTTCCTCTGCCCCCCATAATATCCTGGTATTAGCGGGATATCGGGCGGTGTAAATGGCAAGCCAAGATTGCCGGTAGGCCGCTGGTAGGTGTTAGAGAGTAGATTAATGGGGGTACTGCTGGAGGGGATTCATCCTGACCAGATATGTGTTGTTATGGATCGATCCACGTATGTCAACGTGCATAGGCGATCACTCTTATGGACTGGGGTAGAAGATCGGGTCAAACCTTCACACTGGCGACATTAGATGCCAGTCGGGCATTCAACAGCATGGAACGGACCTACTTGGCGGGATCTCGAGGATCCGCTCTACGAAGGTGAATATTAAAGGGGAATTCACGTCATCAATCCCGACTGGGAGGAGCAACGGTTAAGGCTGCCCTCTCTAGCCCATAGTATTTGCAATGACTGTAGAACCTCTGGCCTGTTTAATAAGGAAAGAGAAGGGGCTACAAGGTATTACGGTTGGAGGCCACCAGCATACAATAGCACTATATGCAGATGATATTTCTCTGTTCATGGGAGCACCTGCCAGACACTGCCATTAATAATGATGATTTTGGAAAGATCTCAGGGTTCACGAATAATTATGAAAAATCGGAAGCATCAATGTTGCACAGGACCTGTATAAGGATGTAAGTGGACAAGTGGGAGATGGAGTTTTCGCTACACTGGCCGAGGGATAGAATTTCCTACTTGGGGGTGAAAATGACAGGCTTATGATGCAATTTATAAGGATATTATCCCGGTTCTATGGAAAACAACGACGGTGGAACTGGGTAGAGGGGACGTACAGGAGCTGATTTAGCTCTGCTGCATGGCTGTGGTCAAAATTACTTTGCTCCGAAGAATCCTCTACGTGTCCCGATCTCTGCTAATACAAATACTGATGACAACGATCAACAAATTGCAGAGGGAGATATTAACATTTGTGTGGACTAGGAAGTACCGTCAAACCCCAAGAGGGGTTTTGACCAGAGCACCTTTGATTGGGGGCATGGGTATCCCGGATATAGGCTGATATTTTCTCGGTGCACAAAACACTCCCATGCCAGAGCGGTCCAATTCGTGGGGAGGCAAACACTGTAAAGAGGTTGAACAGCAGGTCACAATAATTCTGTTGGGTATGCTACCCTTTCTAGAGGGAGCGGGTGAACACAGTGGGGGATGACTATTAGACGCAACAGTGGGCTCGCTGACGTATTGGAATAAAGCCCTGAGGTAGGAGAAAATCCTGGGGGATTAGATCAACCTTCCTCCTCAGGGCTTTATTCCATAGCTCTTAAAAGCATTTGTGTTTTACTACTGCAGCACACAGCTCCTTATGGGCAGTGTTGCTGGGGATGATTAGGGTCCCCCTTTAAGATTCTTTTTCTGTATCCTCAAGTAACTACAGTTCGAGATTGACACATACCACCTTCAATGGAGTGCCAAAGGGATCGTTAGTATCCCCCTTCTCTCTGCTCTTGTGACTTCAAAGAGACAATCACCTAGTTATGGCTGGTGGCAGTGGACGTGTTCTACCAACTATTGTATAATTGCTGTACCAAAGGCTATGTCCATAACCTCCGTAGTGCACAATAGGGGCACCCAAGTACCAACTTGGGGCCTCCCTTCTTTTTCGCCATTACTACAGAATGGTTGTTCTTGGTTAGCCCGTCTTGTACCATTCTGGGGTGGGAGATCAGTGTGTGTGTTTTGCCTGTGACGGGAACCATTAGGTTACCCCGCCTAGGCTCCAGAGTGTCTGGGCAGGCAGGAAGTGGGAAAGGAGTCCTCAAACCCGTTGTCCGTTGTCTGCCAGAGTGCATGAATAGGTCCAGCTCACACAGGGGGTGAGAGATTACAGGAGAGAGTGTGCTGGAACTCTTTGAAAGGTGATGTAAGGGAGAATTCTCAGACATGTGCCAATTCTCTCCACCTTAGAGACCCCCAGCAACTCTGCTGGATTTTGAGGACTTGTAGAGAGTGTGACCCTTTTCCCCCACTCTCCCATGTATTTTTATGTGAATTTTACCTCCTGGGGGTGGACCAGTGAGGGAGGATCACCTGGATGGGGGCGGGGGTTCCTTTGGGGAGTGGAAGTGGGACAACGACGGGTGCAACATGGTATCACCATTCTTTCAACACCTTTCAGTTTAGTGCTAAATTCCTCCCACCTTCGAGACCCCCAGTTCTTTTGCTGGACTTTGGACTTTTAATTCTATGTGTTTTCTGTGTTTCTATTGGTTGTGGAGTCTGACAAACTCCATAGGCGGCATCTTTTACATTGTGTCTCACAGCACCTTCAGTGCAGTGGCACAGGGAAGTCTTTCAGATTTCCCCAAGTTTAAATTCTTTCTCTGGGATAAACTACTGTTTCCCAGAGCAGTAAAGTGAAATTAACTTTACTTACCATTGTAACTTTCTAGACCCAGCACACACCATCTTACAATAGAGTGCTGGGGGGGTTACTTAGTATCCCGTGTCTAGATCCTCATGTCCCCTTTCCTCCTGGTGACAGTGGTTTCATTCAAACTACAATGGTTTGCAGTTACCGCGGGCTGCGTTCGCGGCTCCAGTAAAGCAACCGCGGGGAGCCATCTTTGACAAAATGGTCCCCGGTCGTCTTTTTTCACCATATCTTTGTGGAAAGGTCCTTCTAGAGATTATCTCTGCGCGTCAAACCAGGTTTGGTCTCCTTGTTCATTTTGCCTTTGGCGGGATTCTGGAGTGAAGCCCACCTCTGGTTCCAGAGTGTCTGGGGTAGGCAGGAAGTGAGGGAACTCCGTGCTTAGCCTCCTAGGAGACCCAAATGCACTCTATGGTGATTGGCTGGCTGACTGTTCGGCTAGGACAGTCATCCTGTTGGGTGAGTGACAGCTAGGCTGGAATGAATGGGAGAGAACAGAATAAAAGGAGAGTCTTTTGGTTTGGAAGGCAGAGTCAACCACTGGACGAAGGAACCGAACTTGAAGAGGACGCCTGCTACAAGGGGACGCCTGCTACAACTCCTGGACCGTTTGTTTGCCCGGTGAAGCCCTGCTGCAGTGCCGAAACGCCAAGTTTCCATCAACAGAGAAGCCCTTGAGAGGACGACTTCTCCCTTTGAGTTGGTGGGACCAATTAACTCCAAAGTAAGCCACCCGGACATCCATCTCAGAGCTGGTTGAATTTTCACAGAGTTGCTGCTGGAACCTGTATAACCAGGGAGAGGAACACCAGATTGTGTGTGTTGCTTTTAAGCTGGCCTAGAGCTTTTGGAAGATCCTCCAGACTCCGAAGAAGTAGGACTGACCAAGCCTGAACCCCCTCAAAAGAGTGCAGACCCCAGAAGCAAGGAAAGGCCACCTCAAACAGGAACCGCGTTGTTGCTATTTGTGGTAGCCACGAGGAGGTGAAATGCGAAACACCCCAGCAAGTGAAGTTTGCCGGTTGCAAGCTTTGACCGTCCCAGTGCATTGCAGAAGTCCCCTGACACCCTCCCTCTTGTCCCCATGACTGAGGCCCAGGAACAGTGAGATCTGCAGAGCGGCACAGGAACAGAAGTCATCAGCTGCATCTTTTCTTCATTGCTAAGGTACTGTAAAACAAGTTTAAGAGAACTTACCTCTTATTGTGGAAGTGCTTGTAACTTCCACAAATCACAAGTCTAATCAGCTTGTGGCCCTACATTTGATTCTTCTGTTAGTCAAAGACTCCTAAGAGCTTGTGCAAAGGCTTTTCCATTTGCTTACCAGAAGTGCTGCATCCTATACAAAGACTTTGCCCATAGACTTTGGCTTAGCCTATTGAATTGTATGACTCTTCTAAGAGGATCTAAATGTGTTTTGCCCTACTTAAGAATATTTGTGATTTGTGTTCTAATAACTTTTGCCTTTTACCAACTTTTGAGAGTGTTCTGAATGCCAACAGTAAGATATTAATGACCCCAGCACCCTTTTTACTGAAGTCACCTGTGGGTGTAGGTTGTGTCTGTGGGCCATCCCCAAAGGGTCTTGTGTCTGATTCAGAGTGTACAGTATTGAAGTGAATTGGTGTATTACTAGTATATTGCTCCCTTCTAAAGAAGGTTTTATAGTGACTGATAAATTAATAATTGTTTATGCAAGAAACCTTGAGTGTAAGAATTTATTTGAATACCTGTAACTGTGAATCTTTGTGTAACTCCACTACAGCTCACATTTCCTCTCTTGGGATAAGCCTGGCTGCTCAACACGCTACCAAAACTGTGTAGTACAATCTTATACCAAAGGTTGGGCTGCCTATACCTGTAGTCAGAGTTGTGTGTAGTGGTCCCAGAGGGTATTGCATACCAACTTTGCCTAACAGGTGAGGCTTCTGGAGTAAAAAGCAAGTCGATCTCTGGGAACAGACGTAACTGAAGAAGAAAACGACCAGAGACGCCTGGAGACCCTTTGCAACACTGAAGCGACCACTGCTGTCCTGACCCCGTTTTCTATGCGACAGAGGAGCTCCAAAGAGGACGACTCCTTCTCTTTGGCTGGTTGGAACAACCAGTTCCAAGACTAACTTTGAAACGAGCCATCACCCTAGGTCCTAGGAGCTACCAGAGCTTTGGAAACCCAATACCAGGAGACCGTTTTCAGTGCATCGTCGTGGAAAGGCCGAATCCGTCCAAATCTTTGCTGCACCCATAAGGACACTCCAGAGATCAGAACCAACTCACCCAACACCCCACCAGAGTGTGGGACTGCAGGAAGTGAAGAAGATTGACCGGGCGATCCATGTCCTTTATGCTGCAGAAAAGGCACCAAAACCACAGAATGAACCAAGAAGTTGCTAAAAGTCATGCTATAGGTCCTCCCTCGAGAAGACGGCTGAGAGATCCCATCCACATTGTCTTGCCTTCAGTCACCAGACAAAGGAATCCAGAGTTTGGGTCCAGGGCTGCAACATCGCGGAGCATCCAGCACAAACATTTTCTTCTAACCTAAAATACTGTAGGAAAAAAGGTATTGCTTACCTGATTCCAAGAAGTCACTCCATAGCGTTGGACTGCACGTTGGTGTGTCCAGGGCCACCGCCTCTTACCTCCCACCCAAGCCGCTGCTTGTGTCCCCTTCTCAAGTCTGTTTTTAGCTTTCCTCTGTTCGTTTAAAAAAAATGTTTTACATTTTTTTAAAATATTTTTATTATCGCTTTTAACATGTTACAGTACAATCAGTGACATAGTTACTCATACAATCCAAACTTTAATGAAACTTTCCTGTCTTAACTCCCCCCACCCTCCTTAACTGCCTGTGTATGATTACAACATTAGGGACCAATTTAGCTATACACTCGCCTCCACTACGTCCTGTGTGATCTGGGTAGCGTCATCGCCCTTACTTTGATTGAACATTGTTACCGTTAGGGCAATCCACTGCAGAATGTTCGTTTCAAGTTTTTGTTACTGCTCTCCGAGTGCCTTCTCCCACACCCCAGTTTCTGCTGCTGCCCATTTCCTCAGGTCCTCCCACCACCTTTCAATACTCCGGCTCTTAGTAGCTTTCCACTGCATGGTTATGCTGCGTTTCACCTGCACATATATTAGGTCTTTTATCTTCCCCATTCTTTTTTGTTTAGTGCCTCTCTTGAAGAGCCCCAATATGCATGCTTCCAGGGTCTGTATATCAAGGTTAATGTCTCAATGGGCCACTTTATTTGCCACTCGCCTCCAAAATTCCTGTATACTTTGGCATTCCCAGAACATGTGAATCATGCCTACATTTTCTTCCTTACCTTTGGGAAAGGTCTGATTACCCACCCCCTTGAACTTTGCTATTGCAGCTGGCGTCTGATATGCCCTCTGCGTAATGTATAGTTGGAGCAGCTGCAGCCGAGAGTTCCTGGAGACTTTCTTATGGTATAGAACTATACTCTGCCACTCTTTGTCTTCAAATGCTTTCCCCAGTTCTTCCTCCCATCTCCCCCTGCACTTCAGTTTCACCTTCGAGTTGTGGTCTATCAGTATCTTATATATTCTGGATATACCGTGCCCTCCCTCAGAGATATTCATGATTGTTTCAATGTCTTCACACTCTATTGTATCCTCCGTGACAGCTGGCCAACTACCCTCAATTGTACTTAGCACATCCCTATGTAATAGAAATGTACCTTTGTGTATGCCCGTAGCCTCCTGCAATTCGTTAAATTCCAGCAAACTGTTTTCTTTCCTCAGATCTCCTATCGTAGCGATACCGCAAGGCTCCCAATGTGCTCGTACCCTTGCCCTAAATCCCAGCTCTTCTGACATTACCGCCACCAGAGGAGTCTGTGGTGAAATAGGGGCTCTAAATCCCATGGTTCTGTAGGCCCTCTGCCATATCTGTATGCCCAGCTTCACTAAATATGGATGGCTGTGCCCAAATCAGGTCTCTAAAATATACTCTTTTAATTGCCGGCTGTAGGAGGGTTGTCCCCACTGCAGGATCAGCAGTCATCCATTGCACCACGTACTGCAACTGGCATGTCGGGAATTACAGCTGGAAATTGGGTATCTTCAACCCTCCTTTCGCATAGGGCCTTTTTAACACCTTAAGTAAAAACCCTGTGCCTCCCCCCTTTCCACAAGAAGCCGCTACATACTTTGTCCAGGTCTAGGAAGAATTTCTTGGGGATATTATATGGGATATTCCCAAAACAGTGCATACGCCTCAGCAGTGCTACCATTTTTAATGGGGCAGCTCTTCCCTCCACCGACAACGGTAACGTACCACAAAATTGCATCGATTTAATCAAGCCGTCTTTAGCCTGTACAGTATTAAATTCATGTTCTAGCTTGGGGTCATGATATATATTCAGCCTTAGGTATCTAAAGGTGCTCCTACTCCAAGGCAGGGGGAAGAGTCAGCAGTTCCTCATCCCCATACATCGCCAATTTTGCTAGCGGGAAAAGACAGGATTTGCTCTTGTTCATTCGAATCCCGGTCAGCATGCTAAAATTGTCTAGCACCTCTAACACATATGGTAGTTACTCTACTGGGTTCCTGAGGTATTGTAGCATCTCATCTGCATACATTGATACTTTATGTCTGACCCCATTAATGTCTATTCCGGAATCACTGTATTCCTGCCGAAGGAATGCCGCCAATGGCTCAGCCGCAATAATGTAAAGCATTAGGGACAGGGGGCAACCCTGTCTCGTTCCCTTATGCAGCAGCCACCTGTCCGAGTACATTGAATCCATCCTGACTCTTGCTGTAGGTTGGGTGTACATTAGCTTCAGCCACTTCATGTAGTGCAGACCTATTCCCACCCTGACTGTAGTGGCATACAACCAGTCCCACAGGACCAAATCAAACGCTTTGGTCGCATCCAACTGAGCCACGTCGCAATACTCTGCGCTGCCTCTAGTGCTATTAATGACATGACGCAACCTTCGCAGGTTCCCTGAAATATTCCTGCCCGGGACATATCCTGTCTGATGGTGGTGTACAATCTTTGGTATTACTTTCCTGAGTCTGGCTGCTATATTAGCGGTAAGGATTTTACTGTCTTGGTTCAATAAAGACAGTGGTCTATAGGAACTACAGTCTGTATCAAGCTTGTTTGGTTTGAGGAGTAAAATTATCAAGGTTTCTCTCATACTATCCGGGAGGATCCCCAGTTCGTAAGCTTCCTTGCATCCTCTGGCCAGGAGTGGTGCTAACGTGTCCGCATATGCCTTCTAAAATTCCCCTGGCAACCCGTTTGTGCCTGGGTTCTTACCCAAGGATAATGCTCTTATTGTGGCTAGGACTTCCTCTGAGATTATGGGATCTTCCAGCATATTCATCTGCTGTTCGTCTAAGTGTGGCAGCGTAATGAGATCCAGCGCATCTTGCAGCTCGCCCTTGCGCTCTCTCTGAGGGTCTGCATATAAACGTCTATAATATTCCAAAAACACTTTAATGTATGCTTGCGTATTAACCTCATTATCTCCTGTTGTCTGCTTGCGTATTAACCTCATTATCTCCTGTTGTTTGGATGGAGTATATCGGGGATCTCTTGCTCCCGTTTTTATACAGCCAAGCAAACAGTCTCCCCGTTTTATCTCCCTGTGCGTGGCTTCTTTCAAGGTGTTTAGCATAATTGAACTTGCTCAGCCTGTCCCATTGTGTTATGCATGCCTACCTCAATCTGATTTCCTTCTTCGAATGGCCCACCCCCTGCACCCGCCTCCCTATCCATTTCGACCAATTTACTTTCCGTCTCATCATTGGTGATGGTTTTCTGGAACCCCCCTGCTGTGGCTATCATCTCTCCTCTAATAACCACCTTGTATGTTTCCCAGATCGTGCCCACATGTATAACACTTCCCTCATTCAGTTCCAGAAAGTCTACAGTGCTTTTCCTGATGTGGTCATGAAATGCCCTATCTAATAATGCTTCACTCCCGAGTCTCCAGGTAGGAAGACAAGGTCTCGGGCAACTATTCTCCATTTAGTTCATAGTGGGGCGTGGTCTGACGGGACTGTGAGTCTAGAAAATAGACACCCTTTCATAGCATAGACGGTATATTATGTTGGCCTAAAACCAACCGCATCATATACCAGAGAGTGTCCATTTTGTAGTAATAGAATTTGCCATTTTAGTAATTTTCACTTTCCTTGCTTTTCTGTTCAAAATGCTTTGCTGTAAGTGAATTCTATTTTGTTCTGCTCATGCACAGAACAAGGCCACAAGTTACATGTTGAAAGACAGCCCAAACAGCAATACACTGGTTTCCTCCCTCACAAGTCCTTGGAAGTAAGCAGAAAGGCATTTAATCACTATGCAGGTGCCAGCTAGTCTCGCTGGAGCGGCAGAAACTGTAGAAATAGACAGTTAATGGCTTGAATTATACTCACTTTCATGCCCCCACTTTCCTGGGCCCCATTAGATCGAGTCGACCTCTAGCTTGCAAATAGAAACCAAGAGATAGTAAGGCTTGGAATGTATCCCTCCTACGAACACAGCTTGCTTGCAGAACAAGAGCACTATGTTCTTGGTAACAAAGAATCGTGTCTGCACTTTCACAGATTGCAACTGTTGTTGAGTAACTGTCTTTGATGGTATCATATTCGTCATAATTGTCAATCATCGAACCATTACAAAGGAAGATACATTATGGGCGGTTTTGAGTGCGTCACTACTGATAATATGGTGGTCATTTTGTATATATGTAACTGATGTAAAATGATCGCTCTCTTGCGTCCCACAAGGTCTGGGTGACGCACGTTGCGGGACGTGAGACCCATTCGGCCGACTGAGACGATTTGCTTTGCAATAAACCGTAGATTTTGGGAACTGAACATTGTGTCTGGCGTATCAGTTTGTGTGTGGTGATTGTGCCTTGTTTCCATTCACGAGGGTCCCCTAGGGGGCACGTCAAAATGGCGCCTGAACAGGGACCCTCCCCCACTTGCTCCATCGTGTACGTTGTAAATTGAAAAAGGCGGGAAAAAAAATGAATCGAGGATGAGGCTGTCGAGCCGCGATCGAGAGGTGTTCGGGGCCCCCCTGTGTAAGTGATGAGACTCCTTTGCAATTCTGTACGACGTGTCCAGCCAGAGAGTAAGAAGGTGAGGGTCCCGAAACGAGGCAGAGTGAGCCAAATACGCAGACACGACGATCCTTGGTTGCGTCAGTATACGGACGAATTGCGTCTTGAAAGACGACTTGGTTGATCAGGTGAGTCATGCCCCGATTCTAATAGCCCTGATATTGGTTGAGTGTTGCTCTTGCAAGAGCAAACGCCCAGGGTAAGTTACGAAAAAGTTTAAAACATTCCTGGGAAATTGTGTTCCTGTTTAGTGGGATTTTTCCACTGCGGTAGACAATCTTTGGAAACTGGCCAGGCTGGGCCACCCGTAGGGTCGCCAGCGTATGAGATGTATGTGAAGTATGGAATAGGGGCAATAATGTTTTGTGAAATATAGATTATTTGTAATCCGTATTGCTGCGCAAGAAAGCACGCCCTGCAACATTTGACGTCATTAGAGACTGGAGGAAGGAAGCTATTCTCCACTTGAGAAGCGGAGAGAAACATGCACGTAGGCACAAATCTAGAGAAGATAAAGCACCAAATCAGGAAGAAAAAGAATGGGATGAGCAAATTAGAAAGGCGGATAGAAGTCTCCAGATGGGAATAGACAAAATATATCCCCAACAAGAATTGCATTCATCAGCCAAGTTAATCAATAAGATTTTAAATGAAAAAAGGCAAGAAAGTCCTTCAAGTAAGACTGACATAATTGCATTAGCGCCCATTGCCCAGACCATCCCCGTTGTCCAGCCTCCATTACAGCCGCAGCTACCACTCCCCCTTCCAGTTGTACCATCTGCACCAGACCATCCTCTGGTTTTTGCACCAGCCCCTCCTCTCCACACAATCTCATTCCCCCCTCCACCTACCGAACTTGAATCCACAGTAATCAGAGAAGACAGTATGGGAAGAGCGGGGCCGGCACAGTGTGTGTGTGTGTGTGCTAGAATAACCCGTAGTGCGGTCAGTAAAGGGAGGAGGAAGGAGTTGAAAGAACAGGCAGAAATAAACATTGACGGAAACGATGAGACATCAACGCTGGATTCAATGTACGATCATAGAAAGCTTAGTGAAAAACAGGTATTGTTGGAGTGCATGGGAGAATATTTGATAGAGAGATGGAAGCAATTCATTGGAATGGTGCCGCCGCAGAAGTTGCGGGACTTAAATGCTTTTGCACGTATAAGAGAAAGTGATTTAGAAATGAAGGAACATGTGGATAGGCTTTTTGAGTTTAAAAATGAACTTGATGAATTGTATGGTGAAATGTTTTCTACGCCTGGGTTTAGGAACAAGGACATAAGGAGAGGTAGGCAAGAGGCAGTACCATATGTGCAACAGCGATTTTTTCCGCCATCAAAACATGCTAGTGAAGAAATGAAAATATGCACGCGAGAGGCGCTTAGATGGATTACAGATGCTAGCATTCCTACAATGGAAGTACATGAACATTTCATCAATATACATTAGGAATGCAAAGAAAGGCATTGCAGGTGATGGTTGAATATGTACAGGACAAATATATAGATAATAAGCAAAGTTGTCCATCTGAATTAATGGCAGTGTATAAGAGAGCATTTACACGAGATACAGGAGAAACTGCCTTATCCGTTGATTTGGCAATAGTGCTGGATATGAGGGAGGGAGAAGGAAAAGCGAGTGCGATATTTCCCATGAGGGAGGTTCCACCCACTTTTGTACCAAAGATAGAAATTCCTGGGGTTAACGGGACACCAGCGCAAGTGACGGAAGCACATTATACAGCACAATATGTGCATGTCCCTTTCTCCAGACAAGTGGTGAATAATATAAAACAAACGATCCCTGATTTGAGAAAAAATCCGGCGGGATTCTATAAAGAAATAGAGTCCAATTTGAAATCGTCAATTTTTACTATGAAAAATATTGATCTAATTATTCCCAGTAATTTTAGCAGCAATATATGAAAACAAATAAGAAAAGTAGATGATCAGGATAGTTTTGGTGATACGTGGGAGAATTTAGCAAAAGAGGATGCGGACAGGAAAGCAGGCAAGAAACCATCGTCAAATATGGCAGCATTAACAGCACAGATAATACAGAGATTGAAGGTTATAGTTCCAGAGAAGAGAATTGTATGGGACAAACTAACTGCATGTGTACAAGGAAAAGATGAGTTGGCTACAGACTACTTCAACACATCTGAAAACAGAGTGAATACAGAGAAAGAAAAAGAAGTGAAAGACAGAGTGAATCTAAAAACAAGGGTGTTACTACAGCAAGTAGCGGGTCATAATAGAGGAAGAGGAAATGCACAAGGGAGAGGAAGCAATTCGAATATGCATGGAGGTCCACTTGAATTGAACCACTGTGCATATTGTAGGGGAGTGCGTCATTGGCAAGCACAATGTCCACACTTGCAAAATGGGAATGGGTATAGTCAGAGAAGACAGAACAGAGTTCGCCCGGGAACACATGGGCAGGATAGAAATAATAGTACGCAGCAAAACCAGAATAATCAAGGAAATGGCAAACAGAACCAAAACCAAAGCCAGAATGAGCACAATGTATGTAGGAACGGGAATATTTTTGATACTCAATCAAATACATACTATTCTGGTGACTATACATCAGATGACGTATTTGTCCCCCATTAGGACAGCCCAAGACAGGGGTCGGAACCAGTGTATATTCCCGTTGACCAGAAAGGACCCTACATAGAAATGAAAGTTGGGAATAGAGAGCAGAGTTTTCTCATAGACAGGTGCACAGAAGTGCTCAATAGACCACCACTTGGTTCCAGATATACCACTGTCAGGGCAAAAGAATGTTTCAGTAGGGTTCGCAGGCACCCCAGTAATTAATCCCATGTCCCAATCAGTACCAACAACACTAGGGCCATTCACTGAATATTGTCCGTTTTTGTTGACAAAGAATTGTGGAGAAAATCTATTAGGTTTAAACTTGTTGAAAAAACTAAGTGCGATTATCCATTGTACTCCTGGGAGTGTTTTTGACAATATCACCACAGAACATACCAGTGTCCGAGTTCCTGTCCAAACCCCTGCCGAAAGAGTTAAGTAAAGTACCGACTTGTAATTGATTTACGTGCATTGAATAAAGTAGTTTATCCCCAGTTCCCGTTGGTCCCAGACGTCACTACAATTTTGACAATGATACCTGCTTCGGCTGCATATTTTAGTGTAGTCGACCATAAAAATGCATTTTTTAGCATTCCAGTACACCAGGATAGCAGATACTTATTTGCTTTCAGGTTAGGGGGGGCGGTGATTCGCATTCACACAAATTCCACAAGGTTACACAAGGTTACACTGAAAGCCCAAGTATTTACAACAGAGCATTAAAAGAACAGTTAGACATGCTAGAACTACCAGCGGGTTGTGTACTATTGCAATACATATATGACCTGTTAATTGCTGCTGATATCGAAGAGATTTGTAAAAAGAGTACCGTTTTGTTGTTGTCACATTTAGCAGAACATGGCCATTAAGCTAGTTTGAAAAAATTCCAATATTGTCGAATGGAGATGGCTTATTTGGGCTACCTACTTTCGAAAGTGGGGAGAAGACTGACACCGGAAAGGATAGAGTATTTCTGGTATGCCTATCCCAAAAACACAGAAAGGAGTTAGAGCCATAATAGACATGGCTTCCTATTGCCGCCAATGGATAGCAAATTTTGCAATGATTGTAAAGCCAATGGTGGCATTGACAAAGGAGGATGTTGTGTTTCCTTTGCCATGGAGTAAGGAATGCCAGAATGCATTTGAGCTGCTCAAAACTGTGTTGTGCTCCGCCCCAGTTCTGGGCACAGCAAATTATGAAAAAGTTTTTCAGATTATTTATAAGGCTGCACGTTGGCTGGTTTAACACAGGAACAAGGAGGAAGAAATAGACCATGCGGTTATTTTTCTTCTGCGCTGGACCCTGTAGCATGGGCTTTGTTGCATTGTATGCGAGCTGTTGCTGCGGCTGCCGCGTCAGTGAAACAGACTGAAGGAATGGTGCTGGGGCACATCTTAATTTTGATGGTGCCACATGCAATAGACGTTCCCTTAAACAGAACTCGGACAACACCTCACATCCGCTAGATTGACTAGATACAAAATTGTCCTGTTTGCACCAAACATTCAAATTCTGAGGTGTTGCGCTTCGAATCCTGCAGAATTAATGCCACTGCCCAGGGAAGAAATAGGTGAGAATGAATTGCATCCCCATGATTGTTTAATGGTTACTGAAAAAGAAACAAAAGGAAGAGTTGATTTAACGGACACCCCACAGAAAGAGCCAGATGGAGAACTGTTTTGTGATGGCTCCTGTTTTAAATTACCCGACGGCACATCAACGGCTGCCTATGCTATTACAACACTAAAAAACATTGTAGAAAGCAAAAGAATCCCCTACAATTCCGCACAAGCAGCGGAGATAATAGTATTAACAAGAGCATGTGAAATTTCTGAAAATTTTAATGTAAATATATATACCGACAGTCAGTATGCCTTTGGGGTGATACATAATTTTGGTCGACTCTGGGCTGAGAGGGGTTGCCTAACATCACATGGAACTAGGATCCAACATGTCCCTTTGATAGTGCGATTGCTGTATGCACTTACGTGTTCGAAGTGACTGGCGATAATGAAATGCGAGGCACATAAAAAAGTAACATGTATAGTGGAAGAAGGAAACGCATTTGCAGACAAAATTGCAAAACAAACTGTCACTGACTTAAGCACAAAAATGTTTATAGTACAGTCAGAGGAAGTGCCCTGCATGATAGAAAATGGGATTGCTACAGTCAAAGAGATGCAGGCTGACGCAACTGCTGATGAAATAAAAGGGTGGGCTGAGGGCTCTGCAGAATTAGACTTGGAACGTTGCTGGGTGGACAAAAACAGTAGAAAATGGATGCTGCCCAACTCCTGCATAACTGCAATGGTCACCATGGCCCACAGTCCCACGCACATTTGTGCGAAGAAAATGGTTCAACATTTGGCTACAGTATGGCAGAACACGCACATAAGTAAAAATGCAGAAAGACAGATTCCGGTTCCGGGTGCGGACCAAGATGGCCGTCTCCTAGAAAGCTCCCGTACGGCCCATCATTAATCCTCCATAATCCTTCAGTTTGGGAATAGTACTGCCCTGACCAGCAATCATCCTTGCCAATCAGACTCTGCTACGCTGCCCTGTGAAGTTTGGAACCAAAACAGTGGACCGTAGACCCTGAACGCGGTACCCCGCGCCCGAGGGAAACGAGTGGGCCCGCCGGAGGCCGGGACGTGAGGTAATAGCCCGTGCCTGGGCGGAGATCGAGCGGGAGAGGGCTGCCCGTCCCTGTGGCATCCTCGCAAGGGGGCCAGGCCGATCACCCACAGACCGGGGACAAAGATCGGAAAAGGACCCCCCCCTACCCTCCTCATCAGCAACCCTCGTACGGAGGCGCCCGAAGCCCAGGCCAGAGTCGACGACATGAGACTGCAGTTCACGCAGTAGACATCTCGAAAGCCGAGCGGACGCCTGAGCGCCCGCGCAAGGGAGGTGCCGGGCGAAAGGAAGATCTGCGCCGCCTCCCGGCCCCCCTCAGCACACTCGACCAGACCCGACACAGTGCTGTGTGAGACCAGAGGACCGAGCCGGTGATCACGTTACAGACCCAGCACCTAATGGGAGAGCCAAGCGACAACAAAGAAAGTGTGCCCAGCAGTGAAACACTTTCCACAGGCACGGGGCATTTTGGGGGAAACACAAGCCTAACTGCTAGAGGCCCGGTCTGAAGCCCCCCTCCTCCGCGACCAAGTAGCTGCTAATCTGTGACATACACCCTGCCAAGCCAGCACATACTCCCCCAGTTCTCAATACCAGGGTGAAGAACTGTATGCCTAGGCTTCTCTAACCGCCAAAACAAAGCGAGGCGTCAGCCACCACAAAGCAGAGGCGGACAACAGCAATCAAACACAGCTGACGGGCCCCTGAGAGACCCGGAAGCCACAGGAGCCAGGTCATCCTGAGCGTGGGGAACACCACCAGCAGAAAGGCCCGGGGGGAACAGCAAACAGGGAAGCAAACCTCTACTAACTCTACAAATATTATTGGACACTCATTGTAAACAGTGGCATCCCAGCGCACATAGCTTC
The DNA here is from genome assembly GCF_040938575.1 of Ambystoma mexicanum. Taxonomy (NCBI): domain Eukaryota; kingdom Metazoa; phylum Chordata; class Amphibia; order Caudata; family Ambystomatidae; genus Ambystoma; species Ambystoma mexicanum. The sequence continues at coordinate 564,624,742 of NC_090933.1, forward strand.
ACCCTCCACACGGGAGGTGCACACGATGGAACCATTGTACGCCACCAACTAAAACGCTGCGCTGACAGAAGTGTCACTGCATACCTGTGAGAAGTAAAGGCCACACGGTAGGCCTGCGGAACCATAAAACCATATCCCTATCTCCTGGAATCACACTGGGGCCATCTGAGACCGGGGGCCCTTTTGTGAAACACCGGACTGATAAAGGTTATTGTGCAAAAGGGCAAGGAATCAACACACCCCCAAAAAAGGGCCACCTGGCGAGGGTACAGATAACAGGCACTAACCTCCACGATATAATAGCCAAGTACTCAAGCCAAACCCAAAAGAATATTGGCAAAGATAGCAACATTTACTCCACACTGGGGATAAAGCTTGCCGACAGTGGTCAGAGCAACTCAGATGCCGGGCGTCAAATCCAAAACGGGCCCGACCAGAGCAAAAACCCCAGTGAGACCCCAGGAAGGGCAAATTGAGAAGTGCTGGAGGCAGAAGCGTCAAACACACGCAAAATCACCATCCCCTCCACCGGAGCCGACTCCTGCAATAAAGGACCCCCCCCCCCCCAACTATCATAATGGCAACAGACAAAGATGAACTCTTAAACTGCTTGAAAGGAATGGAGGCCAGAATGACCAAAGCTTTCCAGAGTCAAATGGAACAATTAAGGGAGGACTTGAAATCATCCCTCCAGGAGGTCAATAAAGAAATGGCAGGGATGGGTGAAAGAGTGGACATAGTCAAAAGGGGCCTCTCGAATGTTACGGAAAAAACAAATCAGAATAGCCTGCTACTGGACCAGTTGGCGACCGCAACAAATCACCTAGAACTCCATGCGGAGGATCTGGAAAATCGCTCAAGGAGATCCAATATTAGGGTCAAGGGCCTGGTGGAATTGGTGCAGGACAAGGATCTAAAATATACCATGCAACTCTGCTTCAGCAGCCTGCTAGCGGATATCCAACCGGAGATGATCGGCTTCGACAGGATACACCGTGTGGGCCCAATACGCAATGAACCAGTGTCGAGACCTAGAGATGTCCTGATAGCAATGACATTGTATGGTCTGAAAGAGGAGGTGCTACGCGCAGCAAGATCAGATGGAGACCTTACGATTAATGGGTCCCGCATACAGTTGTACCAGGACCTTGCCCTGATTACTCTCCACAAAATAAGGCTAATGCAACCTGTTACGAAGGCCCTTCAAACACAGCAAATCCGATATAGATGGATGTACCCATTTGGCCTGTCGTTTACATGGGAAGGAAAACAGAGGAGAATCGGGAACTGCACAGAGGGCCTGGCTTTGCTGCACCTGGAGGATGAGCAACCAGACGCGCCCGTGCGCCCACGCCCAAACATGAACGCCCGTCCAGCAAACCATGGGAATGGTCAACGGAGAGAAAGCAAAGACGGGGGAGAAAAAGAAGAGCTGGAAGCTCACAGCCGGCTCATGACCGGGAACGGAGAGGCCCAACAGATCCAAACTCGGCCCATCACACGGACAACGAGTGAAGTGCTATCCAAATGTGAGAAAACAGCACACCTAAATGGAAGCGCCGGCATGGAGGTAGGAGGTCATAAATCTTGGAAGCAGGGCCAGGTAATACAATGCCTGACTGTTGTGAACTGGGGAAGGGTTGGAGGCCCTAAGCCCGCAGTGTCCAGTGGGGGGCCCCTAGGGAGCCCAGGCCTCATGCACCCCCAGGATTGGGGAAGGAGAGGGGGGCAGGCAAGGGAGGGAAAATGAACGAAGGACAGGAAAGCAGAGAACCAAATACCGTGAAGAAGAGTGAGCCAGCACCGTGAAACAGAAGCAAGAACAGACAGAGAAAGCTATAGCGAACAAGAACATAGGGTCCAACAGACAGACAGTCCTCACCTAGGGCGTAATGAGGAAGTGAACATTGTCTCGATCAATGTCCAGGGGCTAAACTCCCCCGCTAAAAGGCGTTCGATTTTAGGCAGACTGGAAGCTATGCAATCAAAGATAGCGATCCTACAGGATACGCATTTGCTCCAGAGAGATGAAAAAAGGATGCGGAGCAGGACATACCCTCTCCAGTTTTTCGCCTCAAGCCAAACAAAGACAAAAGGGGTGGCAATCCTATGTAGCAGAGACTTAGACTTTTGCAAACAACAAACAATGAAGGATCAGGAAGGTAGATACCTGGGGGTAAAGGGTACTGTTAATGGCCAATTGTATACAATACTAGCACTCTACGTCCCCAATGAAAAACAGGACCAGTACATCCCTAAATTACTCCAGAGGGTGGGAGGATGGTGCGAAGGCCGAGTGATAATAGGAGGGGATTTTAATTGTCTAATGGACCCGCAACTAGATAAAACACTCCCCGCAACCGCAGCAGATCAGCGAAACAGACAGGCCCTCAGACAACTTTTTAGAGATTTGGAGGTGATAGAAACGTGGTGATTTTTCCACCCAGACACCCGAGAATATACACACTACTCAGCAGTACACAGAAGTTACTCTAGACTAGACATGATTCTAGTGTCCTCTACACTGATCTCCCATGTCAATAAAATAGAAATCAGTGTTCAATACCTCTCTGATCACGCCCCAGTTGTGACCTGCATAGAACTACAAGGGACAATAAATAGACCCCGACCACAATGGAGGCTAAATGAAACAATCCTGAGAGACTTAGAGCACACATGGAAGAAGTCATAAGAAACTATTTCCTTGAAAATGACAATGGGGAGGTGGACTGGAGGGTGGTGTGGGATGCGGGGAAAGCAGTAATTAGAGGGGAATTCATAGCACAAGTAACGCAATACTATAGGGAGAGAGCCCTTATAACGTGCAAATTAGAAGAAGAGGTTAGAAATGCTGAAAAGCTCCATAAGACCCCCCAGAGCCTGGCGAGCCCTTAAAAAAGCCAGAGCCAAACTAGAAAACCATACCGCAGATAGAACGGCGCAAATACTGCTAAACACGAAACAACCATATTACATACACGGGGGAAAGCGAGCAAATTCTTGGCAGCTAAACTATGCAAACAGAAGGCACGTAATCATATTACCCGGCTAAGAAATAGTAGGGGGGAACTGCAAACGGGAGATGAGGAGAAACTAGAAATGATGGTCCACTTTCACAAAAAACTGCTGATTAGCGAAAACCTGAATGCAGCAGAACAAGTGTCTTATTTGTCAGCCGTAAAACTGCCACAGATATCGGAACAAAAAGAAAAATTGGGGGACCCCATCATAATACACGAAGTGTGTGATGCGATAGCAGCGCTACCCAGGGGAAAGGCACCAGGCCCAGACGGCCTAGGGAATGGGTTTTACAAAATGTTCCAGACACAACTGGCAACCCCCCCTCACTCGCCTTTTCAATCTAATCAGGGATAGGGGAGCAGTTTCAAAGGACATGGGACACTCAACCACGATTTTACCCCTAAAACTTGGGAAAGACCCAGTAGAATGCACCAGTTAACGCCCCATAGCTCTCCTCAACACAGATGCAAAACTGTATGCAAAAATACTGGCGAATTGATTGGCAGCATTACTGCCCGAAATAATACACGTAGACCAGGCAGGCTTCGTAAGGGGGAGACACACTCAGGATAATGTCCGGCGCGTAATTGACATTATAGACTGTGAGACCAGGGGGGCCCAAAAAAATCTCGATCGCCGCATTAGATGCCACACGAGAATTTGACAGCATAGACTGGAAATACCCAAGACTGATACTGGAGGGCTATGGTTGTGGACCGATATTCACCAAGATGGTTCTGGCAAATTACCAGCATCCATCTACACAAATAATGGTGAATGGCTACACCTCAGAAAGAATCAATATCCGGAGGGGTACTCGGCAGGGGTGCCCCCTATCCCCGCTCATATTTGCCATGGCAATGGAACCATTCGCCTGCAGAATAAGGGAAGACCCGGGAATTAGAGGGGTGCGCACAGGGGAGATCCAAAACAAGATAGCCCTCTACGCAGATATCATCATGCTCTATATGGCAGACTCAAGACACACATTACCCAGAATAATTAGAGAACTGCAGAAGTTCGAAAAGACATCGGGTTCACAAACTATTCAAAATCTAAAGCGCTGAATATAACCGAAGGTAGTGGAGACATAGCTTCCCTGAAGGAACGTTATCCCCTGAAATGGGAAAAACAGTCCCTCGAATATTTGGGAATCCATATCACTAGAACTGTCAAGAATCTGCTCAAGTCAAACATTACACCTCTATGGAAGCGCCTGCGGGAAGACTTGCAGAGATGGGATGCTCAGGAATTGTCCTGGTTTGCTAGAATAGCAGCGATAAAAATGACTTTGCTACTCAAATTACTGTATGTAGTAAGCTCAACCCCAGTGGACATACCCCCAAAACAGATCCAAGAACTCCAGAAGGCCGTGTTTAAATTTATCTGGGGAAATAAGAAGCAGAGGATCCAAAAAAAGATCCCGATGCGGCCCACAATTCTGGGGGGGCTGGGAGTCCCTGATATGGGGAGGTATGTGTTAGCAGATCAATTGGCACCAGCACTGAAATGGCCGGGTAAAGACCCTCTTTCCAGGTTGGGGGAAAATAGAGCAGACTGCGACAGATATCCCATTGGGTAAGCTACCATTCCTAAAATCAAAAGCAAGAGAACCGGGAGGTATCCTATTAGAGGCCACTAAAATGACTCTACACAGCTGGGATAAGGCTATCCGTAGCAGGGGGGTCAGACGATGTCTGGGCCCACTATCCCCTATCACGCATGATCCAGATTTCTCACCTGGACTTCACAAAGGTTCTGAGAAGGTTGGAGCGAAGCAGGCACACTGTCCCTACAAGATATGTATCAGGATGACGCCCCACTTACCTTTGAAGCATGCAAACAAAGATTCGGTCTCGTCGAAAACCATAGATTTAAATATATTTAATTGCGTCACTGGATCTCACACCCAGAGGTAAAAACAGCAGGGTTACACCCCCCGGCAGGCCTAGAACTAACAATACGGGAGGGGACACATGAAAGAAGGATTACTAGACTATATAAACTACTGGATAAGGCGCAAACAGACGACACCCTCCAGTATATGAAGCACTGGGAGCAGGACATAGGAGAGGAAATTACACAGGAAGAATGGAGTCAAATCTGGAGGAGGGCCCATAAATTATCCAAATCCACGACAATTAAAGAATCGGCATACAAACTATGTTATCGCTGGTATTTGCCCCCAAGTAGAATACACAGAATGATCCCCACGTACCCCCCAGAGTGTTGGCGTCAGTGTGGAGAAAGAGGAGACATGTTCCATATTTGGTGGTCGTGCCCAAAGATTAAAATATATTGGAAAGAAATACTGAGCCTGATCAGGGACATAACGGGCGCAGAACTAGCATGGTCCCCGAAAGTTATTGTGCTGGGGGAACTGGCAGAAGGGATATACGCAGCCTCGGGAAACAGAGCGGCCCTCATAACCCACCTACTGGCTGCAGCGAGGATGACATTGGCCCAACGATGGAAGACAATGGAGGGCCCTACAGCTTCATGGTGGTGGGTGAAAGTGTGGGGAGTTATGGCAATGGAGAACATCTGCGTCACAAAATCAGGGACATATCTGAAATTCTTGGCCAGATGGGATCCACTTCAGGACTATGTGGGGGAGCGGGAGAATCAACACTTTAAACCCCAGGCTCTTAGAAACATCCAGATCAGATAAAGACAGCAGAAGATATGGCGGAGGGGTTGCCCCCATGGAACTGTTCTGGTTATAACTATGGTTTTGATTGGTTCGATCAATAAAAGGAAGGGGGGCGGCGGGGCGGGAGGGGTGGGAAAAAGTATGAAGACAATACTAGACTCTAGAAGAAAGTACAAGGGTGTGGAATAACACATGTTGTAACGAAAGTTCAACTATTGTCTTAAGTAAAAATGAAAATAAAGTTGGTTAAAATAAAATGCAGAAAGACTGTATAACGTGTTTGGAACACAATGTTGGAAAAGGAACAGCTACTCCAACAGGTAGTTTTGGCCCCCCCCTCTATGCCCTATGAGGTGACCCATTTTGATTTCATAGAAATGGAAAGGTGTCAGAACCTAAAATACATTCTGGTGGTAGTGTGTGCATTCAGTAAATGGGTGGAAGCATATCCGCTGAAGGATTGTACAGCCACGAGCACTGCTAAAGTGATGCTAAAAGAGTACTTTTCCCGATTCGGCCTGCCACAGGTCATTTGGTCAGACAACGGCCCGCATTTTGTTGCCGCCGTGATATTACAGATTTGCGCAGGTCTTCAGATTGATAAACTATTCCATTGCGCCAGACATCCGATGAGTGCGGGCCTTGTTGAGTGCCAAAACGGCATATTGAAGAGTAAGATCAGTAAAATGTGCACAGGGAACAAGTTGAGTGTAACGCTCACCTGGTTCCCACGGAGGCGCGGCGTCGAAGGCGCAGAACTCTGAAGATGGACAGGAAGGGCCCCTCTATTCTGGCTTCCCTGGCTCGTTGGATACCCTCCTGTGCGTGAAAAGGGAGTATTACCAACTGTGGAACAATGCTCAAGCCTCCCACTCCCTTCCAACCCTCCACGATACCTCCTCCACGATTCCCCGTGAAGCCTCACCTTAGGGTTTGGAAGGATGAGATCTCCATCCTGCTTCTGATGCAGGGGTGCGTTGAAACCCAGTTACTTCACTGGATTGAGGGTTGATGGGAGTTCAGTTAAGCTTGACTGTTCAGGCAAGGCGCTGTAAAAGTTCTGTTCAAAAGTTCAAGCTTAATAATAATGTTCGTTGTCTAATTGCAGCAAGCGCTAATGCTTATGTCTTTTTCCCCTTAGGGGCCGGGGTTCGGAGTGCCGGAGATATGGCGCCGACCCGAAGTGAAACAGTTCTGGATGAGCGCTCAGGTAATGTCTTTGCATTCGCTCAATGTCTTTGTCTTTTTTCCCCATAGGGGCCGGGGTCCGGAGATGCCAGGAAGCGGCAGGACCCGAAATGCAGTGGGAATAATCCAACAGGTAAGACTTAAAAGGAAACTGAGCTTTCCTTATTCCTTTTCTCCCTCTCACCTTGTTCTTGTCTTTTTTCCTCTAGGCGCCGGGGCGTAGCTGAATCCGGAAGATCGCTGCTGAAGATGGAAGCGCCTTGACAAGGTGAGTAAAATGCAGCACTGCAGCGATCGAAACGAAATGCTTAAAATGATGTCTTCCTTTTCAGGGCCGTTGGAGAAATGACTCCGGGATGCAGATTTAGCAGGTAAGGGCTTTTCTTCTCCTATTCTCTTCCTTTCTCCCCTTGCAGGTGTCCCAGGGTGCTGGCAGGCGTGGCTGAAGTCTGGATGCAGGAGCCGACACGGTGAGCGTCCAGCTGCTAGGTGCAGAACAACGCGAAGCACGTGTGGCTGTTCGGGTGGGGTTTAAATAGCCTTGGAAGAAGTTCCTGGTATGTATCCTTCCACCAATCAGGTATGTATCCTTCCCCGACCACACCCGGGTGGTGAAGTAGTCCTACAGGTAAAGTAGTCCCATTCAGGCCTCAAGAGGGCCTGGATGAAGCAGCAAGGTCTGCATCAGGTAAGTGTGCACCCAAGCACTTAAACACATAACCTCTTCTATGAGCCTGGTGCCTAAGGCGCCAGGACTGGGGTCCGCTATGAGCCTGGCGCCTAAGGTGCCAGGACTGAGTCCAAAGGGCCCCGACTTGGGCCCGCTGAGCCTTCCCTGGGGAAAATGATGTCTGCCTCTGGGGTTGCTGGGCCCGGCCTGGCTCCTTAGAGGTAGGCATCATGACATTGAGATGGACGGACGCATTGCCTTTAGCTTTGTTGTGCATGCACACATCTGTGCAAGCAAGGACTGGACTCTCCTCATACGAAATTGTGATGGGGAGGCATGCTAATGTTTGGTGTGCGCACCGCAGCCGGCCGAGGCAGTTAAGTGAAGTAGAATATCCTGTGCTTAGTACATATTGTAACATTTTAATACAGAAGCTTCGTTTGATTCATCAGCAGGTGCAGGAGGCTCTTCCTGTCAGATATATTGGTCCGGGGCATTCTCTGCAACCAGGAAACTGGATCCTGATCAAGAACTTTGAAAGAAAGTCATTGCTTGCACCAAGATGGCGTGGGCCCTATCAAGTTCTTCTGGCAACACAAATGCAGTTTGTGTGGATGGTAGAAAGGCATGGATACATGCCACTCATACTAAAAGAATTCCATCGCCATTGAAAGAACTGCCTGATCCAGACGACAAGGAAGAGACAGCTGTCTCCGACTAGCTTCCCCGTCCTAGCCCCTAAGATTTGGAATGCTCTCCCTCTCACCATCCGTACTGAAAAAAGCTTTAACGCCTTCAAATCTAAAACCAAATCCTGGCTCTTTAACCAGCCTTGATGCCCAGACCCACTTCGGCAAACGCTTGCCACAAGCTACGTCTGTATATATGTATATATTGCCTGTGTGCCCTGACCACCATGTACTGTAAATTTGTTGATTTTATGTAACTGTTCGCTCATGTAACCATGTCTAAGTTGCGCCCTGATGCCTCCGGGCCTGATGGTGCGCGTTACAAATAAAACAAATACGAATACAAAAAGACTCAAAGGACATCATTGCCAGTTCTCTGCCACAAATTCTGCTTGAGCCCGAGACAAAGCCTGGAAAGATTGCTACAAAGGAGAAAGGGCTAAGAGTGCCCCAACTTTGCTCAGCAGAACCTGCATCGCTGCAGGTAGACACGAAACCTGCATCATCACTTTGACGCCCACCATCTCTCGCTGCGCCACAGGCTGACTCTGAGCCCGAATCTGGAAGTGCACAAGCACTATTTGTCGATCACTCAGTACCTGGAGCAATACGGAACAACCTATGTTCTCAAAATCAGAAGTGATCAGATCTTCGTTTCATTTTTTCTTTGTTACCTCTACTTCCCCATCACGGATGAAGTGGGAATCGGAGGCCTAGGGGAGTGAAGCGTGGGGGTTGTGCAAATCTGACAGCTCTGGAACGCGGCTTCCCGGTGCTGCCTTTGAAAACGAAAATCCATGTGTTGATCACCCCAGGCGAATGAGCGGGGCTCACATGGTACAAAGGCAATTGATGATTGCTCTGGAGTCCTATGAGCAATGTGCAGAAGCACGATAATCTTGCCTAACGTTTAGCAATCCAGGTTGCCGAGAACTGGCCTACACACTTTGTTAACATTTCCAAACTTATTGGTATTTGAACGAGTGCAGCGGTGAGAGGTATTCACGGCGAACATTGTTGGAGAAGAAGAATCAAGAAGATGCCTGTACCTGCTTCTGCCCCCTCCTGCACCAAAGCTGAAAATGTAGTAAATATAGAGACTGTAAAATTGCCAAAAAAGAATTGCCGTAAAAGATGTATGCTAATCATCACGATAATCATGTGCGTTATGAGTATACTAGCACCGATACCGATAGTCCTGGTATTATGGTATTTAGAAGAGATACATCCATTAGGAGTGTTTTTGCCCATTAAAAATGTTTCTGTCACCGAAAGCCCGGTCCATGTAATTTCTTATACTTTTTCCCCGATGGAGGAAAGACATAGGGAAGGGTATGGGAATATCACGTTACTTTTGATAATGAACATGAACATGACGCACTCAATTCTAACCACAACATGGTGGTAAGGGAATAGGTTGGTATGAGCAGCCATTGCCGTTAAGTTCCGCATGTTACACGTCCTTAAGTGCACTATACTATGGGAAATGGAATAAGAGTGAAACGGGTCGATTAGATAGGACAAACATGGACGAATTTGAAGAGGTAGTAATGAAACCTATAGGTTGCTCTATATTTCGCAAAGCAAGAACGATAACACCAGTAGTAATGCCACAAGATAGATTATATGATCCATATAAATCATCTGTAATCACATTTCACACAAACCCAGAAGGGAATAAAGATACAGTGCCCCCCTCATATACAATAAATTACAGTCCTCGCACTGTTCCATTGTGTTTGAAGAAGAAAGGCTCCTATTCAGTAGGGACATTCACTAGGTGCATGAACATGGCGATCCTCGAGAGAGAGGAAGAACCAGTATATGTAGGTGATCCTGTCTATTTCATATGTGGGGAAAAAGCTTATCCCTGGTTGCCAAGAAATTGGGGAGGTACTTGTTACTTAGGGATTCTATTTCCGGGGGTATTTCTTTCAAAAACGTCAGACAAAGCAAATTATCTAGATCAAGTCCGCGACGAGATGAGGGAGGAGGATTAATCGCAGAAGACATAGCAAAATCATTTATACCATTTTGGGGTCAAGCAATAAATTCATATAATATAAGACAACTGTCCAGAATTTTAGAGAAAACAATAAATGGAACAACAGATATATTGTATAATATGACTCTGGAGGAAAAAGCAATTAGATTAATGACACTTCAAAATAGGATGTCGCTTGACATAGTTTTGGCTGATCGTGGAGGAGTTTGCAAAATCGTGGGGTCATTGTGTTGCGTATTTGTAAGTGACTCCTCCCCTACGATTTTTGAGGCAATAAAAAAGTTACACGTCCTGAGCTCTGACCTCCATCCCCCAGTAGGTAGTTGGGAATTGGAAATAAGCTCCTGGTTTTGGGAATTATTACGCTCATGGGGATGGAAATTGGTTGCAATTCTAGCAGCGGTGCTCGGATTTCTCCTAACATGTTGTTGTTGCATACAGTGTCTACCAATAATTTGCACTGAAGTAAGTGATGAATGCATACACATGGTGGGACAGAAAAGAACTCCCGGATTGAATACAAGCACAAATCACTAAATGAAGACAGTAAAAGAATTCATGTCTATTAATATCAATGATGATGATGACGATTATAGCAGTTCAGAATCAGATACATGGTCAGAGGAAGACGCGATGTATGGCTGATGCGCTTGGCTTACGGCCAAGAGGAGGGTTGTGAGTCTAGAAAATACCCTTCCATAGCATAGACGGTATATTATGTTGGCCTAAAACCAACCGCATCATATATCTAGCATCGTCAGTACAGAATCGTCAGCATGACCAGAGAGTGTCCATTTTGTAGTAATAGAATTGGCCATTTTAGTAATTTTCGCTTTCCTTGCTTTTCTGTTCAAAATGCTTTGCTGTAAGTGAATTCTATTTCGTTCTGCTCATGCACAGAGCAAGGCCACAAGTTACATGTTGAAAGACAGCCCAGACAGCAATACACTGGTTTCCTCCCTCACAAGTCCTTGGAAGTAAGCAGAAAGGCATTTATTCACTATGCAGGTGCCAGCTGGTCAGAAACTGTAGAAACAGACAGTTTTCATGGCCCCCCCTTCCTGGGCCCCATTAGATCGAGTCGACCTCTTGCTTGCTAATAGAAACCAAGAGATATTAAGGCTTGGAATGTTTCCCTCCCACGAACACAGCTTGCTTGCAGAACAAGAGCACTATGTTCTTGGTAACATAATCGTGACTGCACTTTCACAGATTGTAACTGTTGCTGAATAACTGTCTTTGAAGGTATCATATTTGTCATAATTGTCAATCATCGAACCATTACAAAGGAAGATACATTATGGGCGGTTTTGAGTGTGTCACTACTGATAATATGGTGGTCATTTTGTATATATGCAACTGATGTAAAATGATCGCTCTCTTGTGTCCCACGAGGTCTGGGTGACACACGTAGCGGGACGTGAGACCCAGTCGGCCGACTGAGACTATTTGCTTTGCAATAAACCCTAGATTTTTGGAATTGAACCTCATGTCTGGCGTATCAGTTTGTGTGTGGTGATTGTGCCTTGTTTCCATTCACGAGGGACCCATAGGGGCGATGTCAGGACACTCGCTAAATATTCAGCCTCCAAAAAGACCCACTTGGAGTCAGACTTTTTTTTTTTTTTAAACAGTTTTTTATTAAATTCAAACAAACAAAACTAATACAAACAAAACTCGCAGTGCAATCATCACCAGTACAATTGTGCACATGGTTCTTCGCATAATTCGGTCAATGCTCCCCTTATCCCACCTCCCCTTGCGAGCCTATTCATTCCGGTCACTCTGTATCCGCCCTGTGTAGCAGGGTTTCATCTTCCGCGGGTTCTGTCTGGTCTTGTATCGTTCCAAATAGTTCCGCTATCAACAATCTCCATGCCATCAGGGTTCCCACCTCTTCCTCACCCCCAATATTACTTGCCTCTTGCCACACCATGGTCTCTGCCTCTGCCCAGCCCACTTCTGCAGCTCTTTCCACCACACCTCCACCCGTGGCCTATGACAGGTCTTCCATCCTATGGCAATCCTTCGTTTTGCTAGCACATTCGCTAGATCTTGTAGTTTATTGACATGTTTAAGTTTCCGCGCTCTGGGGAACGCCCCCAGCAAGCAGGCCCAGGCTGAAGCTATGACAATAGTGACACCCTTTTCCGCAAATCTCCGCGCCACTTCACCCGAGAAGCGCTCCATTACCGGGCATGACCAGAACATGTGTACCATGTCAGCCTGTTCCTCGTCGCATATAGGACATGTTTGTCGCCCTGCATTTTCAAATCTCGATATCCTCAGGGGTGTCATGTATGCCCTATGCGTAACATATAGTTGTATTTGTTTTAATCTTGCGTTTCTGGACACCTTCTTATGGTCCCCCAGGGCACGTTCCCACATCCCGTCCTCTATTGGAGCTCCCAATTCCACTTCCCAATCTAGTCTCAGTTGTATTAATTATTTCCCAACTTTAGACATCATAATTTCGTACAATCTAGAGATCTCATGCCCTCCTTCTGCAATATCATATATTGTGTCTATGGTAGCGTCTGGTTCTTCTTCTAGTATTGTTTCAGGACATGTTTTCTTAATTCTCTACACCATTCTGTGATATGTGATATACTGGCCCACGTGTAACCCCACCTCCTCTCCCAGCCCTTCAAAATTTGTGATAGTCCCCTCTCGCCAAATATCTCCCATCGTTACCAGCCCCACCGATTGCCAGTGGTTCCTAATTGTCATCCGTAGCTGCTCATCTCCTTCTGGTCGTGCTACCAACGGTATCTGCGGGGAGCATGGGATTGGGTTTTCCCATCATCTGGCATGCCGGCGCCACATCTTCCATCCAAGCATCATCATTTTAGGGCGCTCTTTCATTTCTGTCTTGGGAAGCCAAATCATCTCTTTTAGATAGAATGGGGAACAATCTTGACTAAACAGCCTGGATTCAGGGGTCGAATCATCTGAGAGCCATTTGGCGACATATTGCAGTTGACTCGCTACGTAATAGACCTCGTAATTAGGCAGTTTTATTCCACCTTTCTCGTAGAAGTTCTGCAGCTTCCATAGTGCCACCCTGTTCCTGGTGCCATGCCACAGGAAATCCCTGCACATGCTATTAAGTCTAGTGAAAAACTTCTTAGGTATCAGGTACGAAAAGTTCCCAAAATAATGCAGGAGCCTAGGCAAGACCACCATCTTTAGCATTGCCCCTCGTCCCATCATTGCTAGAGGCAGCTACACCCAGAATTTCAGACACTTCTCAGAATTCCCAATGGCTACTTCGGTATTTTACCCATGTTCTTCTTCTACTGTGTGGTACACATCTATCCCAAGATACCGAAAAGTACCCACAGCCCAAGGAGTCTGCAGCACCGGCAACCGTCTGACAGGGATTCCCCGATGGTTCCCCAGCGGGAAGATGATAGATTTCTGAGGATTCACCGTTATGCCCGACAGCCCCGCATACATCTCCATCACCTCCAGGATGTACTGGAGATTCTCCTCCGGGGTTCTTAGGTACAGTAGCAAATCATCTGCATACAGTGAAATCAAGTGTCGCTAGCCTCCAACCACGATGCCTGTAGGTGCGTGCTGTTGTCTGAGGTATATCACCAAAGGCTCTAAAGCTAGTATGTACAACATAGGGGACCATGGGCACCCCTGTCTGGTGCCTCTGCCTAGTTGCCATCTTTCAGATATCAACGCCCCTGTTTTGACTTTGGCCAACGGATCACTGTATAGCATCTTTGCCCATCTTATGTATCCAGGCCCCATACCATAACCTGCCAAGGCCGCCAGCAGCCATGGCCATTTAATAGAATCAAAGGCCTTCACAGAGTCCAGGGACACAATTGCCATTTCACCCTCATTCCTGCTCCCCCACTCAATAACCCGATGGAGAAGTCTGTGATTGTGAGTTATGTTCCTGTTCGGGACATAGCCCGTCTGATCGGGGCGTATTAGCTTGCCAATGACTCTTCACAATCTATTTGCCAAGACAGCCGTCACTATCTTACTGTCTTGGTTCAACATTGACAATGGTCTGTAAGAGCCACAGCAATGCCCAGGTTTGTTGGGCTTGGGAAGCAGTATTATAATCGCTTCTCTAAGTGACTCTGGCAGCCGCCCTGTCTCAAACGCTTCATTTAGCATATTCAACATCGGGGGGAGCACCTCTGGTTTGTACACTTTATAAAACTCACTTGGCAATCCGTCCGCCCCAGGGGTCTTACTAGTAGGTAGCTGCCTCACCATTTCTTCTAACGCCTCTAAGTTAATCGGCGCATCTAGCTCCTCTCTTTCTTCAGCACTTATCGTAGGCAGACCTATGTCTTGCAGTATTTGTTATTTTTTCATAATTGCTTCCCTCCTCATCCTCGTAAAGTTTCCTATAGTATTCTGCAAACTCCTGATTCACTCCCTCCTGGGTGCCAACTACACTGCCATCTTCTCTTGTTATCGTCCTAATGGTGGGTCTGGGGATCTCACTCTTATATAACCATGCCAAGAGCCTTCCTGTTTTATCTCCTCCCGCATGCTGTCTTTCTATGTATTTTTTATAGTTGAGGTTACACAGTCTGTCCCATTGCTCCGCACATGTCTGTCGTAATTGAAGAATTAACTCCATGTCCCTTCCAGTGTCCTCTCTATCCCTCAGTGCCTTTTCCAATTCCCTTTCTGTCTTCTGTAGATCGTCCACGATCCCGCCTTGCAGGCCTTTAGATTTTGCTATGGCTACGCCCCACATCACCACCTTGAAAGCTTCCCATAGCGTGCTCGCCGAGTCCACGCTACCCGTATTCACCTCAAAATAGTTTATAAGCTCTTCTCTTATGTCTTCCCTGAAGAGGGAGTCCTTAAGTGCCTCTGCCCGAAGCCGCCATGTTGGAATCCTAGCTCTCGGGGGGCAGTACTGCCAGCCGATATCCAGGGGCGAGTGATCTGAGAGAACCCTCGCCTTATACTCTGCCTGCGCCGTTTGCATTAGTATGTCCGACGTGGCAAAGACGTAGTCTAGCCTCGTGTGCAACTGTTGCGGGGCGGAATAGTGCGAGTACTGACTTTCTTGGGGATGTTTTGTTCTCCACACATCTGCCAGACCAAAGTCATCTAGCAGCATCTGTAGCGCTTTAGCCGCAGGGGCAGGTCTATCCATCTTCCGATCTATCTAACTATCCTAGGGTTTAGCACACAGTTAAAATCCCCACCCCAAATCACTGCACTCCCCATACACATACTAAGATTAGTACTCAGGGTCCTAAAATATGTTGCCGTGTTCTGGTTGGGGGCATATGTATTCACAATGCTTATCTCCCTATTCTCCACCAATCCCCTCAATATAACCATCCTCCCGTCTGTTTCCGCAGTTTCCTGCAACAAGTGAAATGGGACATGCGGCACCACCCAGGTGAGCACCCATCTAGCGTAGGCAGAATATGTCGAGCCCGCCAAAACCCCTTTCCATTTTTTCACAAGCATTCCTAACTTTTCCCGTGTCAAGTGAGTCTCCTGCAGCAGTGCAATATCTATCTTTTGTCTGCACAGGTACAACATAATCTTGTTCCTCTTTAAATAACTATTGAGGCCCCTGACATTCAACATAATTATTTTAAGGTCCCCTGTGGCTTGTTGGAATCCCCATTTTCCCTTCCATCATTGCAGTCCAGTTCCTTCGTTCAACTCTGTCTCTATAGGCTTGCTCCCCCGTTTAAACTACCCTCAACCACAAACACCCCAAACACCCCTCCCCCTCCCGCCATCCTTCCCTTCCCCAACTTTGCCCCCCCAACAGTTGCCCAGCTCCATCCCTGGATCTCAGGCTCCCCCGCATCTAGCCCTTTCCAGCAATAGCCTGTACTCGAAGCTCAGCAGGGTGAGGTAGCCCTAACGACTATCCTGCTACTTCTACTACTACTACTTGGGGGGGTAAGGCGCCTGTGTTCTGCCGCTACTATATTACAACATGCTAGTATCCAGTTTACTTATATATTTAAGGCTCTACATTCCAGTCCAATGCGCTTCAATAAAGTCAAAGGTATCATAACCTAGCTTCCGCATCTCTCGTCTCTAGTCATCTCTTAGTGTTCCCATCGATTCTCTACTGGGATACCTCACATTGTGATATACCAGTATGCATAAATTGTTTTAGTCACTTATCTTGTTCTCCTTGGGCTCGTGTGGCATCCTGTTCTGGGCAGCCCTGCAGCCGCCTCCTCTGGGGTATCAAAGAAAAACATTTGACTCTTGTGTATCACTTTCAGTCTCGCGGGGTATAGAAGCATATATTTAATGCCAGCCGTGCGCAGCCGTCTCTTCACCGCTACATAGATGTATCTTTGACTCTGGACCAGCATTGTGTAATCAGGATAAGCTGTGATGGTAGCCGAAGCTCTAACTATCGTACCCCCTTTCCTGAAATACTCCAATATTTTCTCACGATTGGCAATAATTGCACGGGGAGAGGCTCCGGGCTTTGGTTTCCTCGTGAGGGCTCCGTGTGCACGTTCCACTGTAAACGCTTGTGAGAGTTTGTCAGCTCCTATTTCTTGCAGGATCATATTCTCGACATAGTCTGTAGGATCCTGGCCTTCTTCTCCCTCCGGCAGACCAACCACTCGAATGTTGTTCCTTCTCGCTCCCCCTTCCGCCTCCTCTGCGCGATTCTCCAGATTAGCCACTTGTTGTTTTAGTATGTGGACTTCCTTCGCATGGTCAGTGCTGGTGGTTGTGTTAGTTTTGACCGCGCTTTCCAGACTGCTTGTTCTGTCTGCCAGTGCTCTGACATCTTGTCGCAGCAGGTTGACGTCAATCCCCACCACGTCGATCTTGGCCTCTAAGGAAATCCTTAAGTCCGCCATTGCTATCCCCCAATAATCTTTTAGTTCTGTTATGGCTGCCAATATCTGGTGGTTTTCAGTCCCCGGGGAACTTCCTGTGGGTCCGCTTGCGCTCTCCAGCGCCGACGCAGCTGGAGAATGCTGCGTCTTGGTGAACGCATCCATCGTGGGCTGCTTGCTCTTGCCCTTGATCACTCTCCCTGTCATGTTGTGATCCGGGGCAAGCACCTCACACTGCTCCGTCCACGGTACTGCAATTCTGTTGCTCAATTTCGCAGAGTAGTCAGCAGATCGCCACTGGCTCTGATTATTGTTCCGAGGCGTCTACAAGGATTCCTGCGCATAAAGCAATGTGCCCGAGTGGGTTATGTCCTCCCACGTATCAATTGGCTCATCTGCCACACAACGCAATTTATGTTGACGTGCATTTGGGCTTCACCGTCCATGGGCCACTTCCGCCACCCCATCAACCTCTAGTACGCGAGTCTCCCCTTTATGACAGTTCAAACCAGCATCAGCCGTGAGCAGCCAGGGGCTCCTGCTGCAGTGCCTCCGTCCTTATATTTCCGGTAATGCGGCCGCAACTTCTCCCATCAGTTGTTACAGCATATGGGCATGCTTGTTCTGCAGATGTAATGCCCAGCGGGCCACTTCGCTTCTCTCACTGTGCAATTAATGTCTGCATGTATTTGGGCTCCGCCTTGTACAAATCGCTCCTGCACCCCACCAGCATTCAGTGCAAGAGCCCTTCTCACTTGGGCAGTTCAGTCCAATATGGACCATAGGCAGTGAGGGGCTCTTGGTTACAATGCCCTCATTTTTATATTTCCATCCACGTTGCAGTGACTCTTCTCAATAGCTAGTGCAGCGTAGAGCCTGCCTTTTTTTGCAAGCTCAGCATTCAGCGAGCCTCACCTCTTCTCTCCATAGTTCAATCCGGCTACCAGTGTGTACAGCCATGCCTGGCCCGACAGCCCCACTTGCAAGGATGCCTTGGTGTGTTCCAAAAGTGCCCAGCTTGTACACACGGGATCTTACATTTTCGCCAACACAGCGCTCGACGACGGCACCGCGGGCGAGTCCCCTGTTCCTGCTCCGCTTCGTTATACAGGCCCGTGTCCCCACAGTCCCCTCGCATGCGGGCGATAAGAGGCCACCCACTCAATAGTTACTGCTACGCGGGGCCACACGGGTTTCAATCAACGGCCATCCTCACACTTATATGCTGATAGCCCATCCGTCCTGCTTCCAACATACCTCTTGCTCCGTTCATATCACGAGCCATCCACCGCTCGTTCTTTTCAGTGCGCGGCCCCATACTCTTGCACCATTCAAATCTGCGGGCAGCGGGGGGCCGTTCTCACGGCTGCCTCCGTGGTTGGGGGGGCCGCACAGGCACCCGATGCTGGTCCCTCTGTCTCCTGCTCACACGGTCACTGCGCACGCTGCCCGGGCACACTAGCTCCTCCAAGCCCCACGCACCTCACCTTCAGTCGCTGTTTGGTGTTTCATAAGTACATGGGTACAATGTATCCATTTCGCTTCACTGCGGATCTGTCCCACAGGTCACACAGTCACGGTAGCTCGCCCTTTGTTAGCCGCCTTTTGGATACAAAGTTTTAGGGCCGTCAAGAGCTTAGTTGTTAGTTCCACCGCCGCTGCCCATACAATCAGCTCAGCATTTTCAGTGATGGCAGAGCATCCCTTCACACGCTCGGGTCGTCGTTTTCAGAGTTGCTTGTAAAGTTTAAGCGCATGTTGTCACGGATCTGTGTCGGATCTCTGGAGCAGCTCTTCCCAGGCACGTGCCGTTACATGGAGTCAGACTTGGCGCTTGTGGCACCAAACTCATTCACTCCCATAGGATAACATTGGGGATTGGACTTGTAGTGCATTGATGGGGACAAGATGGATGCCCCCACATATTTCGTCGGTTCCCAGAACTGCATGTGCAGTCTAGTCTTTTGGGTGTGGTTCATCCCAGAGACACCTGGGATACCCAGAGACTATTTAAGCCATTCCCAGGCTGAAAAACATGCTTTGTGTTTTCTGCACCTGCAGCGTGACACTCACCGTGTTCGAATCGGTCTCCAGTAGGCCTGCATCTTTCTTCTGCGCTCAGCTCCTGCAAGAACAAGAACACCGTTAGGAACAGCCTTACCTTGCGGCGCTTCTGCCCATCATTCATCGTTTCTTCTGTTCTGCGGGCATATTCGGCGGTGTCATTCCCATCCCTGCACGCTGCTTCCTAAGGAAAAGGGAAAATAATAGAAAAAGGGATTAGTAAGCATTCAGCAAATCTTCGCTTATTTTTAAAGACTGTACGAGCTTCAAGCGCTTACCTGAATCCCAGCCGCTCTGGGGGAACTCTGTCTCCGGACTTCTCATCCATCGGCAAAAGGGAAAAGACACTCCAGGTTAGCGTGGAAACATCTAGATGCACGCATACCGCGCTTACTCACCGCATTTCTTCTTCATAACCAGCATCCACGCTGAAAAAGTCGCGGCACCTAAAAGACATAGAAAAAGAACTCAGTTCAATACAAATACGAAAGGGTCGCATTGCGCTCTCACTCACCTACAGCGCTACTCGCCGGCCATCATCTAAGGAAGGAAAGGAACAAAGTTAGAGAACTCTTCAAAAGACTCATTATACTTACCTGTCGGACTCTTGCCAGTGAAGTAACTAGGCAGCAACAAGCCTGCATCAATCAACGCGCCCCTGCGCTGAAAGCAGGACGGAGAGCACACTTTCCAAGAAAACGAGGCCCAGTCTCCAGTCGAGTAGACTCCAAGGAAGGGTTTGAGGTCGTAAGAGGTCAGAACAGGCTGAGTGACGTTCCCGTGGATACCAGGTGAGCGTTACAGACGGGCAGCCTTTTCTTCTTTTAAAATTTGCAGAGATCCCCTCTGCCACCCTACTCTTTACCGCTCCTTCCGCTCTGAGCCCTGTCCTGTACCATCAGGTACGCTGCGGGTGCCAGCCACCATAGGTGTCCGCCGTTGCATCACTTTCACTTGCTTCGTCTGCAACTGTTGGTTGAACGTTCGCCTTCTGTTACTGCTGTCTGGTCGGCTGGCACTTCCAGCAAGACTTCACCTCCACTTGTTATTTTTTCAACAGTGATAACAGCCTTCACAGCGCCCCACAGATCTACGATCTCCCTCTACCACTCTGGCTCCTCCTGGTCTTAGGACCACGGTTGTGTATGTTTCTCATATTGGTGTGGAGTACGTATCCCTGTCCTGATGCTTTCTCACAACGCAGTATGTTCCTTACTGTGAGGGACACCCCGAGCACACTTCCCTTTGTTGCAGTCCTCCAGCCCTTCACAGGTCGTTTATAGATGAATCTTAGCTCCCCTAGGCAACGCGTTGCCTGCCGCGTTGCCTGCTGCCATTTTGCTGGGCTCGTTCCGTGCACTGAAACTCCGACGTATCTTGCCTTCTAGCCTTGCCCGGGCTATGGCGACGCTTGTAGGGCTCACAGATTTTCTTATGGGTATCAATCTTTTATATACAGATCAAACTATGCTGTTTAAAGCATCTCTCTTAACGGAGCCGAGGAGCTCCCAGTAAACACATCTGCCTCACATGGCTGTTAGCCACACCCCCGTCCTCTGTTAGTTAACTTGTTGCTTCAATAACTCTAGACACTAGAAGAATATCACAGGAACTCTTAATTATTAGCGGATTGTCAAGACTTCAAGCCCTCTACAAACTGCCTTTAGCTAGGGTTGTGTTTTTGGACTTATAAGACTTTAATAGGGGAAGAATTGGTCTCTAGAACCTTGAACTAAGCTCAGGCTACACTAACTAACCATTTCCCTCCCTTTAAGTGACTTTTCTATATGTGTTTGCAGAGTAAATGTACTACCGTATGACCCGTTGAAAACCGCATCAGTGTGCAATAACCGATGATACAATAACATTGTCTTTTCCCTTTCTAACGTTGCTATAAATGTAACTGCGAACAAACACAAAAGTGAAAGTGCTCTTTGAATGTATTATCAAGTATTCCTAAGTGTTGTGCCGTAAACGTCTGAAGTATTTAACATGATTCTGGTGTAAATATAATAAATATATACTTTTTATATAACTATTTGTGCAAGTGCTTCTTTGTTGAGCCTATCTAGCTAAGATTCAGTGTACTTACCTACAGCTCACATCTTCCTCTTAGGTAACCATGATTGCTCTGCCACTCTACCAAGTTCCTGAGCTACTACAGACTGATACTAAGAGTTGGGGATCTACAAAGCATTGGGATAGCTTACTAAAATCTTACTACCAGTAGGACTTTAGGAAAACTCCCCTAACAAAAACTGCAAGGCTAAATTTGGTATGGCAGAACAAGAGAGATTTCGCTATATCCAGATCTGGCACTGGATCTCCAACAGAAAGGTGACGCAGGCAGGGACTCTGGTATACCAGGGACTAGAACTGTCCACTCAAAATGGGATTGAACGGGCTCAGATGACAAGCATTACTCACTGTTATAGCATTTCTGATGATTGCATCTGCTTAGATTCTTATGCTGTGCATATAGTCCGACATCTAGTGGTAATCGCAGAGTATTGTAGCATCTTTCTTTTGAAGATCGAAAGGGGACGTCGACATGGGCGGGACTGTAACACTATCCCTAATGTGACGTGTAGTGTACCTAAAATCCCTCACGCGTCGAGGTCCCTCCAATTGTGTTTCTTCTGCCGTGAGGGAGCCTTATAGTCAGTACGAATGAGTAGAGAAGAGAGAAGGTGTAAGATGACTATGTTCCTTCTACTCCATGAGGAGAGGAAGGGTGGGCGCATGCGACTCTAACAAAGTGCTTCCATTTGCTGGAGTAGCAATGTCTGGTGTTAGGTTTTCGTGCATCCCTGAGTATGTCCATATATCTTTGAGGGAGTTGGAGGTGCCCGAACTCTATGACCTCAGGAGCCAGGCTGCTAAGTTGAGAGTTTGAGAGCATGGATGTAGTGTCTCCCCCTGGTCTTGTGGCAGCTTCCTGGGAGAGGAGACTGAAATTGCCATGAGATGGAAGAACCAAGGCTGGCGGCCCTACACCGGGGCCACCAGAATCATCTTGGTGCATTTTGTGCACTATCTTGTTGAGCAGGGGAATCAGGGGAAAAGCGTAAACACATTTTCATGATCATGTTATCCAGAGACCATTCCACTTGGAGGGGTTCTGAGAGTACCTGGAAGCGCAATCTTGACATAGTGCATTCTCCAGAGTTGCGAACAAGTCGATCTCTGCAAAACCCCAGTTTACGAAGATGTTGAGTATAATGTCCTCATGTAATTGCCACTCGTGCTCTACGGGTAGGGGGAAGTCCCTGCTGAGTACGTCCACCAGAAGACTGAGTTCCCCTGGAATGTGTTGTGACAGGAGCAACATCTTGTGTTTGACAGCCCATTTCCATATGTTCTAGGACAGTTTGGACAGCCCTAGAGAGTGAGTGCCCCCTTTTTTGTTCAAGTAATACATGGCCGTAGTACTGTCTGAGGATTAGAGCTGTCTTCCCCTGGACGTGAGTTTGGAAAGCCTTCAGGGCCTTGAACACTGCTAGCATTTGCAACAAGTTTATGTGGTTGGATGCTATTGCTGGTGACCACACGCTGTGTGGTGTCTGATGAAGAAGTTGAGTTGCCCACCCTGTCAGAGATACGTCTGTGGTGAGAGTGGCTTCTACTGCGGGAGTGGTGAAGGTTTTCCCTTGAAGGAGGTTTTCCTTTGACCACCACTGCAGGGACTGAATGAGGGCTGCCGAGACAACCACTAGATTGTCCCATTGTCCACTGGCCTGACACCATTGGCTCGAGAGCCCCTCTTGCATAGGGTGCATGCGCAGGTGTACGTGTGGGACTAGGTAGAAGCAGGAGGCCGTCATCCCTAACAGTGGCATGGTGTTACACTTCGGCAGAGAAAAACTTCCCTGCGGTGTATGTCCCATTCACAGGCTCCTTTGTGGAGCAGATACAGGTTGCCATGGCATCTGTACAAGCTACGGCGGATCCTGTGTCAGCTGACACATCTCGCACGTGAAGGACGTACAACAAGGCACGCCCCCCTTATGGGTTTAAAACTACCGTCTTCCAGTGGGCTAGTTGCTGCTAATTAGTGTTTCTTACTATTTGCGGTTACATCCGTTTTCCTTCGTGAAATCTTGTCACGAAATCCCAACCTTGATCTCCTGGTTCTGACCATCGCCCGAACTTTTGGATTGTTACGTCTCCTATTCCAATGGCACTTCTTAGACCGCTACGGTATCAACCCGGACTGCCCCTAGACTTCCTTCTCTACGCCCTTATCATTGTCGTGATCTTCTGGTATTTGCCACGGAACGTTACTTGGATTGTCCTTCCCTGCTCCTGCTGTCTTTGCAACCCATTCGTCAGCAGTTACTCGGAACACTGTAGTTGCTCCAACCCTCGTTTGGGAAGCCTGTGTTTCAGGTAACCAACTGTGTTTATTTACTTCTATTTCTGCCTGTGCCATCTTTGACTATTGTACCTTATTTACCTACTGCTCTGTTGGTATTCCTCTCTACTGGATTTGGGACATTCATTGAACTACAACACTCAAAACTTATTTTCAATGTGCATATTGACGCTCTCCTGATCCTGCACCAACCCGGCTCTAGAGCGACCCTCGTGCCGCCCGGGTTTACTTCCCTGTACTAACTTCCCTGTTTATTATTTTTTCCTGTCGTTTTCTCCAATCCTGGAAATCATTAACCCTTGAGAGTCCCACAATTCAGGTCTGTAGTTTTGGCTAAAACTCTCTATAGGAAGAATCCATTAGATTAATTCACTCATTTGGGTTTACTTATTTACTTGTAGGTCCATTCCGGGGAAAGTTCCACTCCAATCCCTGCCTAGGTATTTCCTGTTCCATACTGTGCTTGATTGCTTACTTATTTTCTCAGCACTGTCTAATATCTTTGTATTCCTTTGCAGCTTTGGTATTGGCGGTGTATGTTCTCCCCGCTTTTTTATTCAACTGACATCTCTGCCTGTTCCAATAGAAACAGCAGAGAGGTATGTTGCAAAGAAGAGCCCCTCTCTTGAGGAAGCCTGAGTCTTGTACTCAGGGGAGCTGGAATTGGAGGCTGAATATCGATTCCTGTGCACATATCGTCTCCAAGGTCATCTATCTATCTTCCTGACCTATTTACGGAGCAGTGAGTAACACATGGCCTTGCGTACGGTCACCTTGTGACTGGCTATATAGTGAGGGATCTGGAACAGCATGTTTTGAACCCTCTCATTGGAGGGAAAGACGCGGCCATCTTTGGTCTGAATTAGAGCCCCCAGAAATTGTTTTACTTGACTAGGGTCCAGGCAAGACTTTCTCGTTGATCGAGAACCCTAGGCTGAAAAGGAGATCTACCGTCCTTTGGGTATTTGATAGGCATGTTCCATAGGAATTCCCTTTTATTAGCCAGTCGTCGAGGTATTAACTGGGTTGGACTGCCTGCACAGGTGAGCAGCTACTACCGCCAGTACCTTCATGAACACCCTTGGGGCTGAGGCAATGCCGAAGGGAAGAACCTTGAACTGATAGTGGGTATCCACTATCATTAACCTTAGGTACTTTCTGTGCATTGACAACACTTACATATGAAAGTATGCATCTTTCATATCCAATGTGGCTGTGTAACCGCCCTGCCGCAACAGCGGGATTACCTCTTGCAATGTTGTCATTCTGAATTTTTGCGCTTTGACATACTTGTTCGCTGGGCGCAAGTCTAATATAGGGCGCATGGTGAGATCCTTTTTGGGGTGGTACCGAGGTGGCTGGTGCATCTCAATAAAGTAACCGTGGGTGGCTGTCTTTAACACCCAATGGTCTGTTGTGAACCCCTGCCATGCGTGGATGAATGATGACAGACGTCGCCCGATCAGGGAAGCATGGGAGGGGACCCGAACCGGTGAATCGGTTTGTGGTGGAGGCCGGGGAGCCTCTTGGAGTAGAGTTCCTGCCTCTACCCGTGCCTCTGGATTGACCTCTCTGCCGGTATTGGTTGTTTCCAGACAAGCCTTGGCCGGAGGACCATTGGGTACTTCCAGAGCCATATTGATTACGGGGAGACTATGAGAAAGACTGGCTGTGAAAGGAACAGTGAGAATTTGAGCCTCCTCGCTGGATGAAGGGCTTGGCCGTGATTTGGCTAAGGGACTTGAGTGTCTCATGCTCGTTCTTAGCAGTCTCCAAAGCATTGTAGACAGCTTTGCCGAATAAGGTGGAATCTTTGACAGGTTTGTTAATCAGAGAGGCCTGAGTCTCTGGTTTGAAGCCTGAGTTTTTCAGCCAGGCGTGTCTTTTGAGAAGAGTCTCCCTGAGCCACAGTACGTCCAGCAGTCTCAGCCGCATCTAGAGTGTTCTTGAGAATATTATGGGTGACCTGCATGCCCTAAGTGACTACCGCCAGCAGGCGTGATCATGTGGGCTCTGGGACCCCTTGAAGGCCTTCCTGGAGCAGACCCCATTGGACATCGCTGTAACTAGCGAGGAGAGTTGTATTATTAGCTATTCGGGTAGAATAGGCTGCAGATGTAGTAATGCGCTTCCCTATAGCATAATGTTTTTTGCAGTCTTTATCAGGGGGAGCTTCCGCTGTAGATAGTGAAACCATTGCCCTCTTTCTGGTGGTTTTAACAACCAGGGAGTCCGGCGTGGGGTGGCCGCGAATATACGTAGGGTCAGATGAAGCGGGGCAAAACAACTTCTTAACCCGGGGGTTGACTGCCATTGTGAGGGAGGGTGACAATAAAGAAGGAGCAAGACATTTCTTTTTTGAATTAAGTAGCAGAATAGCCTGGCTAGTGGGAGGCTTCTCATCAGTATTTTTTCTACAAAGTCACCATCAGGGGCTGGTTCCTGTGTAGAGATTTCAAAATGATTTGCAGCTCTTTTTAGGATGGCACTAAAGAGCATTTAATCATCTACAGGAGATGACTGTCTTTCTTGAGGTGAAGCTGGTGTGTCGAGACAAATAATATCAGGGACAGGGTTATCTGTGGGTGAAAGCCAAGGTCCCTGATCTGCTGGCTGATCCTGCTCCCAGTCCTGGTCCTGGTCAGATGTGTCCTGATCAAAAAGATTGTCCTCATATATATCTTCCTGTTCAGAGTAATCAAAGGCATCCTCTTGATGGACTTGTGTATAGATAGGTGGGTTTTGCAGCTTTTATGGGATGGGGCAGGAGTCTTCCTCCCTATGTCTCTTAGGAGTAATGTATTTATCAGAGAAGTCTATGAACTGCGCCATTTTGTCCATGTCATTCTCAAATCTTTGCCTGGTCCACAAGGAAGATGCAGAGGGGTCTGGAGGTGGAAAAGGCCGTTCAGAAGGGGGAGATTTCCCTGACAAAGCCTTTGAGAGAGTCTGGGGGGCCTCTGACTACTCTTGATGAGAGGGGGCATCCCTTTGTTCTCTTGCTGCCGAAACAATAGCTGCAAGACTCTTGCATATTTTTGGCGTTTGAATACTAGTTTTCGACATGCCTTGCGGCGCAGTCGTGGTTGACGACACTAGCCTTAGGTGTTAGCGCGCACTTGGACAGCGACCGTGAGTTTTTTTGGGGGGGGGAACGCCCTTGTGAGAAGAAAGCCCAGTCACATGTCAAGAAGACATTTGCAGGGAGGGCGCCGAACCGAGAGGGTTGGAAGACACCGAAGATTTTGACGGGCCTGTTGGCGTTACATGCTTCCTCGATTTGTCCTTTGAAGAGGCCTTAGGGCTTGCGTGTTTGGGCTTTGATGCGTGTGTGACCTCCCCGTAACAGCGCCATTGGCCTGTCTGTCAGGGCCGGGGATGGGCATCTGGGAACAGGAAGGTTCTGCCGAAAGGTCTATGGCTTCCAGGTCGGAGCCATGGCTGCTGCTGGAATCCTCGTCATCCAAGGCGACAGTGCCAACGGGGGAACAACTTTCGACCTGCATTGCGTAAGCCGGCTACCGCTTTGTCCGCTTGTCCTTTAACATCCTAAGATGGAAAAGCTTGCAGGACTTACAAGAACGCTTGTCGTGATCAAGAGGTAGACACCTATTGCAACGGCGATGGGTGTCCTTCCATGGGAATGTGCCATTACACGACGGACACAATTTAAAGGGTGTCCTCTCCATAGAAGAGGTAGACGGCAGCGAGACCGAAGAGGGAAAGTGAAGGGAAAAGGAAATGCATTCTCAAAAAAGAATCAACCCATGGCCCCACTATCCCTACTGTAAGGGCGTGGCCGGAGGGCCAAGCCCACGCAGTCGACAGACATCGATCAATGCACCAGTCGCCGAACAGCAGTGGATGTCTTTGGCAAAGGAGTCCACGAAGTTGTCGTCGAAAGGAAGTAGCGAAGACTAGATAACCATCAGTCATGGGACAAAGAAGTAAGTAATGCACAATATCAACTCTTGTGAGCTCTGCATAAGGCGACCAACTAGTTGGGCGGAAAAAGAAAATCTGAAGGACCTCGACGCATGAGGGATTTTGGGTACACTACACGTCGCGTTAAGGATAGTGTTACAGTCACACACATGTTGACGTCCCCTTTTGATCTTTGAAAGAAAGATGCAATACTCCGATTACCACTAGATGTCGGCCTATATGCACAGCATGTGATTCTAAGCAGATTCACAAGCATCAGAAATCAAGGTTATAAAAGTTACTGGACAAAGATAACCTGGAAAATGCATTGCCCTACATGTTACGATGGGAAGAGGAATTGGCCCTTGAGATTTCCTCAGATGATTGTGAACATTTCTGGGAAAGAGCGCATAGGGCCTCTAAATGTAGCAACGTCAAGGAAACAATGCGTAAAATCGATTATAGGTGATGCTTCACACCTAAGAGAATACCCGGTATGTTATGTGGATTTTGCCCCACTTTGTTGGAGAGGATGCAGGGACATATGTACCTTGGGGCATATGTGGTGGACACCTGGCAAAACTCAGGTGTTCTGAAAAGAAGTTCTTGGGCACATTAAGGACATAATGGGGATTCCACTCCTGCTGGACCCACCGTTACTGGTCCTGGGCAATACAGTGACAGTGTGTCCCTATTAACACTAACACTACCTAAGAATCCTTCATCCTAAACCGCCCTAGATGGGTAGAGCTGGAACAATCACAAGTGCCCCTACCCTTGCGATTTCTGCCACACATCCCGCCCCCCCCCCTCAGAACACACTGGGGAGACCTCCTATCAACTAAACATACCCTTAGCACCTGGGACTGGGCGCTAAAGCAAAAGGGAGTGCCAAGAGGACTGAGCCCATGCTCCCCGGTCTTCCATAACCCATCCTTCTCACCCGGAGCGAATCCCCGCAATTTTCGGAACTGGATAAAGGGCGGGCTGGAGACTATAGACCAGCTATATATGGGAGGGATACCCCTCACTTTCGACCAATGTAAGGAGAAGTTCCAACTCCAGGAAAGGGACAGATTCACTTATATCCAGCTATGCCACTGGTGCTCACACCCCCCAAACTCTGCAAGCAGCAACACGCCCGCCCACCGCCTTGTAACTCACACTGGGGGACCTTCCGATCCGGGGCAGGGTATCCACCCTATATAGTCGCTTCTTAAGCGACTTCCTGTCCACAAAGACCCGCTGTATGGCCCAGTGGGAGGCGGACCTGGGTCATCCAATAGAGGACCAAACCTGGGTGGACATATGGACCAGAACACACACCTCTTCCACCTGCATTACCAACAGGGAATGTGCGTACAAGGTGCTGCTGCGGTGGTATTACCCGCCCCTTCGACTTCACCACATGAACCCACAAGTGGATCATGCCTGCTGGAGAGGATGTGGCCACTCAGGCTCCTTTTTCCATATGTGGTGGGCTTGCCCAAAGATTCAACAGTTCTGGAGGATATGCCTGGAGACCATCCCGTAATTTGCGTGAACGGCGATTCCTCTGGAACCAGAACCAGTTTTGCTGGGAGCCCCGATCCCCGCGATCTACCCGCGCTCCGGGACCAGATCAAAACTATTGACTCACTGCCTACTGGCAGGGAAAACGGTGTTGGCCCGGGCCTGGAAATCCCCAGAAGGCCCTCACATAGCCCAATGGTGGACTAAACTCTGGGACATTCTGAATATGGAGAAGGTGACAGCAGCACAGGCGGGAACTCTCCATCACTTCCAGAATATTTGGGGCCCAGTGCTTGAATACGACCAGCGCTTCCCCGCCGGGACCTATAAACCGATCAGGGCCCGATGGATCCTGAAAAACCAAGAGAACCCTGAGGAAGACACAGATGCTAAGGCGCGAACTGGGTAACCCAGGAGGGAAAATTCCGCCTCCAAAACGGAGGGGTGGAGAGGCCAGAGGGAGGTGGGAGGGAGGAAGCCTGGTGGGGGGGAATAAGGACTGGGGATCAACATGCCTCGAAAAGCATTGCTTGTAATTTGTGTATTTACCATCCTGCCTTGATTTAAAATAAACAAAGTTAAAAAAAAAAAGAATCCTCATCCTGGTGATCCTCCCTCGCTTGTCTGCCTCCAGGTTTGGGATCCATGAGTGATGGACCTTCCCTGGCCACCTGGATCAAGGATCCCCAGGGATTACATGTGAGAAAACCTTCAGGTTTCTCAGATGAGAGAGTTAGGACGGGGCAGAATCCATCTACCCCTGTGTAAGGTGTTAGCCAATCACAAAAAATGGCTGGTTGGTCATTGGGACTGTTAGTAAAAGCCACAGGAAGGGAGAGGGCTTGTCCAGGGACTTAAACTGGCTTAGGGACTTAAACTGGCTTAGATCAGTTAGGACCAATCTGGAGGCTGCCATAATGAACTCACAAAGGGTCCACATTGTCACAACTACTATTTTGAGTCTACCTCGTGGACACCCAGAAATGAAGAGCTAGAAAACAAAATGGCCGGGAGTAGGATTTTAAAAAAAAAACATTGGTACCCCAATGGTTACCAAAAAGGTGCATTGGGTTATCAATAGGGTAAAATGGCTTGTGCCGTTGGTGAACCCAAAGTTAAAGCACAGCCACCACCAACCGATTCCCTAAAACCAATTTATAGTGAAACATTCACACTAGGGCAGTATTGGGGTACCTGAGAGCCAAACCCAACCCTGGGCATCATAGGGGTGACCCAATACCACATACTTTAAAGTATAAAGGGATGTTTTAGAGACCACTGAACACTGTCCAGCAAGCTGTCAGAATCAGTCCAAGAAAAACATCTAACCCTACACAGAAAACCAGTTACAAACCCCAACCCCTATAAAAATAGATATTTTGACTTAAGCGTTCAGAACAGAGAACGGAGTATGGTCTGCTCAAGTAATTGTAAAGCACTACCAAGGTTTCCATCACTTATGTGGTGAACAAATCTGAAGATAGCCCCTGGAGCGTGGGGGAGAAAAAGTGTAGCATAGATACCATACTAAATAACATGTGTGTGTTTGTTTTGATGAGGTTACACATTAATCTATTAAGAATTATTAGCTCAATGATGGGAAATGGGTTAAAGTATGTAATTCAATGATCAGGCAGTAGTTATTCCAGAAATGATAAATATAAGAGTGCAATCTTCCACCTTTAATTCAAAGGTCTCCTGTCTGTCAACATTGTTTAAGAGTTGCATTTAAGGAACTGATTTTGTTGAAAAGGTCATCTATAAGGAATGTTTGGGTTAAGGCCAGAGGAACAGGTGTTGTAGGAATTGGCATTATTAGAACTTTCAGAATATTTCTAGGATTGAACTTGCAAGATATTCCATAAAACAAACCCACAGCTAAATAAAATAGCCCAAAATGGGAAAAGAGTGGCTTGCTCAATTTATTTATTACAGGAAAGAATGAATGGCATGTGAACAAATCTTGCATCGTCCTGCCAAAGGAGTAAAGATTTCATTGAATATGTATACCCTGAGACCCTTTCATTAGAAAATGAAATGCATCATATAAAAAAGCATGGGGTGAAAAGAAATGGAAGGGGACATCTGTATCATGTTTAATTAAAAAAATAATATGCCTGTTCTTGTACATTAATCTTTTATCTTCTCAATTTTCGGCATCAACAGTTTCACAAACATTGATCATTATAGTCAAGCTGACATACTTGTTTTATCAGGACAGATGAATGAATGTTTGAAACTGAGCACAGTTAGTAATAATGTTTTCATGGATTTTAACATCCAGAGCGACACCGGAATACAGAAACTAGATAGTAATATTTAAGCTGTTGGCCAAGAGAATACCATCCACCTGTCAAAAAAATGTCCTGCAACGTATTCTCCCAAAACTGAGCTACTGAGGGTTCAATCAGCCTTAACCTTTTCAAAAAGAATTCAAATTATTGTGCTTCTTTGGTATGTGTGACAAATCTGCTTTCAGACCTTGCCCCAGAGTAAAGGGTGAGAAATTCACACAATCTGGTCCAGGGAGGATTAAAGGAGCAGATTTCGGTACACGGGAAGCAGGGGTGCAGACAACGATTGGAAGAGCTGGAGCAAGAGAAGCATAGGACATCAACTAGCCGAAGGAATGCACAACTACTGACACCAGAATAAAAGGGTTTTATTAAGCAAAAGAGAAAACAAGACTATTGCATGGGAATTGATTCAGGATGGCAGTAACAAAACTTCCTGGGAAAAGTAATCTTTGAAAACAAGATTATAAATGAAGAACATCAACAAGAAAGGCATACAGTTTAGATCTCAGTCCTTAGCCAGTCTTCTTGCGACCACAAGGCATCTTCGGCTCTCTTGGAATTAAGGCTTCCTCCTTTTCCAAGCCTCCTAAAAGTCTTCCACTTCTTGGAGCTCTCTTTTTCTCTGTTATTTACCTCCCTCTTTCAGGGAAAAGGAGCTCTCTGTTAGGAAGTTTTATTAAACTTCATTTGTGGTAGGACTTCAGAAGGCTCAATCTTAGACGTACAGGGCTCCAACTCTTAGGTGTAGACTGAGCTACCCAAAAGGATTGGTAGCTATGGTTGAGCAGCCAGGCCTACTTTACTCTAGGAGGGAGGAGGGCTGTAGTTGAGTACAAAGACCTTTGAGTACGCTTATAGTCAAGGAAACACTTACACACTTTAGTTTTAAAAATATGCTTATTTATTATATACACTAGGGCAATGTTAAACTCACAATGCAATTCAGGTAAGCAAGGAAGGTTTCACACATATATACAGTAATATATTTGCTGTAGCAATACTCAATAGTACAACTTTAGATGAGAAACAGCTAAGTATCAAGAGTAGCTTTAGGTTAGCAAATCATTCAGCAACCAACATGTACCAAATAACAATGCTGGTAAGTCTAGATAACTTTGTGTAGGCCTAAATCTTAGAGGTCCAACCCTATCTGGGGAAGGAGGGTCTCAAAAGTCAGATGGGGGTACTGTGGAGCCAGTGACAGGTGGGCGGCAGAACAAAGGAAAGCAGACCCTGTCAAAGTTGTCAAATTCACAGATGTTGCTTTTTGTAGTAATTAACAAAAACGGATACAAAGGGTTCAGGGAGCTAGGTAGGCCACGTGAGGAATCTGAGGACGTCCTCATTTCTTTCCCCTATATATCCTCCTCACAGGGAGCCAGGGAAATGCTGTCACTATCGGATCCTGACCCTGGGGATGGATATGCGAGGGAGGATCACATGGGTGGAGAAAACTTGAGGAGTGGGGATGAGGCACCCTTGGGTGAGACGCGGTATCCCCCATTTCCCTTTTCTAACAAGTACAATATCCCACAGGGCTTTGTAAGTTATTACCAGTCCCTTCCTTATCTTTACAGAGCATCATCTCCCTTTAAATACCAGTCAGGTACTGGGACAAGGAAGAGAAACTAGAACCAGACATCCTCTCTTTATTGACTCTTACACACATACACACCACTCTGGTACTGGGACAAGGAAGAGGGATGCTGAGTAGCGCGATTGTTGTGTAATGAACGGACATTGCCTGCACCTGAAGCCAAGGGTCGGTATAAATGGCTCACTCAGGTGATGCAAATGGAATCGACAGTGGAACACCTAATGGAGAAGCTGGAGGGGAGGTCACAGTGACTGGTACTTATGTGCCTACGGCCGGAAAGGGAAGTGGGCACCACAAAGTATTCAAAATATTCAGAATATTCGAGTAGAAATCAAAAAGAGAAAATACATCCAATTACAGAGGAGCTGGCTGTGACAAGTCTGGAGACACCCAGACTTATAATTGCAACACACGTCGAAGACCGAGTAAGAATACCGGGTCACACAACCGCTCTCATATGGGGCCCAACATGGGCACATGATTTTTTCTAGTTCAGGGCGATATGTTCAGGTATTCATATTGTACCATACTTCTTAAAGAAAATGAGTCTGTTTGGTTCATATCAAAATGATTTATCAATGGTAATTCAATTGTATAGCTATAACTAATAATCCTTAGTGAGGAAGCAGTTGCCACAATCCAAATGAAGTAGACTAAGTAAGCCAAGGCATTTCGGAAATTATTTCCTTCATCAGGGCGAGTCTAATTGTGTAAATCAAATAAATAGATATATCAAAATGTAAATTCACATAATAGTAACAATTTAAACCAAAACACACATTGAAGAACAAATTAAAGGAAACATACCAATCAGTAGAAATTTCATGATGGGTGAATATGCAAGTAAAAAAAGAGAAAATATATGTAGTAAGTGCTTAATACAATAGGTATATCAAACAAAAAAATGTCAGGCGTGATTTTACCTCATAGGTGTGGCCGGTAGTGCAAAACAGAACGTCCTGCGTTCATACCCACTCGGCAGTGGGTTGTAGATAACAAAATACACTAAGGAATGGAGAAAATCCACTCGTGTTTGCAAGGTAGCTAATCTGTGGATCATAAAAGATCCAGTTAGAAACCATGTCTTTAAATGCACTCATCCGTAGTCAGAGGGAATTATTAAAGTCAGACTCTTACCTTGCAGTACACAGAGCGAAATGCTCCTCCACCGTGCAGCTGCAGGGCAGTGTCTCTGACTGCCGTGTGAAGCCGTTGTCTAGGCAACGTTTCTTTTGTTTAGCACGTGACCGCCTCGTATCTGAGAGATGCAGGTGGTCACAAAAAATGATGATAGGTCGGCCAGGGCCCTCAGAAACAGCCAACAAAATATTTTAGGGGGATCACCAATGGGTCCCCGTAATTGTAATAGCAAAATTTAAATAAAAAATAAAATATGAAATAATAGAAATAGAGAAAATACTATCACAGATAATGTGGTTGTCTGGACAGCAAGACATAATAAGATGTAGTAGGCAATGAAAGAACAGTACACAATATGGGGGGCAGGGGACCCCAATAGACATCAACAGGTAGGGCTATTCAGACATTGGTGAAAAGTTCAAATATAGCCTCAGTGCGTAGGGTGTCGCCGAGTGGCGGCACCTTGGGTCCCAGACATCGTCCGGGACATGCACTAGGGCTGTTATTCAGATGCTCCAACCATGATTAAACAAAATGCGGAGAGACATATGCCAGACAATAATGATGCAATAGAGAAAGAAGGCTTCGTGAGGTGAAGTGATGCAAACATTGCTTCAAAGATAAAATACGACTCAGGTTCAATGGGTGTCAACACAGGGAGACCATGAAACAAAGATGGTATGCAAATGTTCAGAACATCATACAACGTAGCAGATGCAATAAAAAGTGTAATCAGAGTACAGGGGGAAGAGACCCCTATGTATGAGAACATGTTAAAGCATACACCTGTGGCACAGGAAAAACAGTGGTATCGCAAATCAAATAAAACGATGGTAATTGATTTCCTCATTCAAATAATTCGGGACCAAACTGCAGAGTTTATAAATCCAAAATGTCTCTCTGTGATTGAGGCGAAGACTTAAAATCGCATGAGGATTGTTTCTTGTGAGTACTTCCAGAATCAGAAACTTAATCTGTGAAAGATTGTGATTGTTCGTGGCCCAGTGGCGAGGCACAGCCGAACTAGGATTGGAATTACGAATACATGACCGGTGCTCGTTCCATCTGATTTTGGCTGCTCTAGTTGACTGGCCAACATAGTATTTTCCGCAAGGACATTTAATGCCATATATGATGTTGGCACTGTCGAATGTGCCATATGTCTTGAGGATAATCTTCTTGCCTGTGCGTGGATGGAAAATTACATTACCTTTAATGACGGAGTTGCAATTAATGCAGTGTAGGCAGGGAAATGTACCAGTGCGTTGTGTGATGTTTTTTCTCAATGGTGGTCTTGTATGTACAAGTTCGTCCCTGAGGTTCCTGCTCCTCTGGTATGCAAACACAGGTAATTCAGTAAACAAGTTTTGTACTCTTGTATCATTTTTGAAAATATTCCAGTGTTTCTTAATTGTTTGTTTGATTTTATTGCTCTGAGTGGAGAATTTAGATACGTACACTGGTGATTTAAGGTCCCTTGTTGGTTTCTTTGGAGCGGACAGTAAAGTATCACGATCCAAGCCGTTAACCCTTTCAACTGCAGAATCTAGTTCCTCTTGATGGTAACCTCTTGCAAGAAATTTCTCTTTCATAGCCAGTTGTTGTAAAATACAGTCCTCGGGGTCACTCACAATCTTTTTAACTCGAAGAAGTTGGCTGAATGGCAAGTTCCTTAGTAAGCTTGGCTGGTGGAAACTGAGGCGGTGCAGCAGATTATTGCGATCAGTTGGCTTCCGGAAAAGGGTAGTGCTATAACCACTGACTTTCTTTGTTATCTGTACATCTAGGAAAGTAATCTTGTCCCGTGATGATTTCCTAGTAAATTGGACTTGTTGGTCAATGTTATTAAGGTGATCAAAGAAGTCATCAAATGCTGTATCTGTACCTGTCCAGATGCCAAAAATGACGTCTATGTATCGAGTCCACATGTAAATATTCTTCTTCCATTCAGGTTTGTTCAAAATGTGGTCTAATTCAAATTTATACATAAAACAGTTGCCGTAAGTCGGCGCCATAGTTGCGCCCATGGATGTCCCCGAGACCTGAATGAAAAACTGATTGCGGTATTGGAAATACGAATTTTCAGCAATGATTTGTAGAAGGGTTAGAATGAATTCTTCTTGGGCTCGAACTTCCGGTGATTGAACTAAAAGCCATTCTACTGCTTCAATTCCAAGGTTGTGTGGTATAGAAGTGTATAAACTTTTGACGTCTATAGTAAACATCAGTTGATCTTGTTGGAAAATGATATTGTTAAGCTTCTGTAAAAAATGAGTTGTGTCTCGGGTATAAGTAGGGGTTTTTTGAATTAGCGGTTGTAGGAAAAAAATCAATGTAAACACCAAGTGGCTGGTTTATACTGTCCATCCCTGCGACAATGGGTCTACCAGGGGGTTTGAGAGGGTCCTTATGGATCTTTGGCAGAGTATAGAAGTACAGAATTCTCAGGTGATCCTTGAGCAGGAACTTGTATGTGTGTTCATTTACCCAATCAAGTTAGAGAGCTTTGTCCAGTAGAATAGTTAAATTCTGTTTGATGGAGATAGTAGGATCATGATCTAAAATGGCATATGTAGTCTGATCATGAAGTTGTCTACTACATTCCGAATCATAGTCTGTAGTGTTAAGGATGACAAGGGCACCTCCTTTGTCCGCAGGGTGAATTGTAATTTTGGTATCACTGTAAAGATCTCTAATAAGTCTCATTTCATGAGGTTTTAAGTTCTTGTGTGGCGGAGTTCGGTTATTGATCCGTTCAAGATCTCGAGTAACCATTTTCTGAAAAATGTCGACAGAGGGGACATTGATGGGTGGTATGAACCCACCCTTGGCCCTAAACTCTTGGAAATCAGGCATGTTGGAAGGTTTATCATATATTTCAAGTTCTTCGAAGAACACTTTCAATTTGAGCTTCCTTACGAATTTGTAAAGTTCAATCTTACCGTTGAACAGGGTTGTCCCATAAGTCGGAACAAAACTGAGATCTTTTTGCAATGCGTCTTCTTCCTGTTTAGTGAGAGTTCTGTCCGAGATGTTAATCACTAAGTTTTCCTTAGTTGTAGACGTGTTTGAGGTTTGGGTCTTAGGCTTCCTCCTCCCCCTGCGGGTTCTTTTGGACGTGCGCCTAAAAAAACAGCGGCGGTGGAGGTTTGTGCTGTGGAACTCTGTAGATTGAGGTTTTCAGATGCTCGTTCAATTGGTGTTTCTGAATCTCTCGGTACTTCTGAGATTGAACTAGAGGTATTATCAGATGATTGTTGGTTAGATGGGTATTTCTAAAGCTTTTTAGGTGCTACTGGGCCATACTTCTCCATCCATGTATAGACTTCATCATTGATATAGTCGTATGTGTCACGCTTGAATTTCTTAACTTTTTGTTCAAGCTCAGTTTTATATTCTTCAAGTTTTGTGTTAATATCTAGAAGAATCGAGTTGTGTTCCTCTTTACCCAATGAATCCACTAGTTCCTTTTCAATCTCTTGAATTTCTATACTCAGAGTCACCAAGTTTTTTGCGAGCTCCTGGATGGTGAGTAGGATCAGGTCTAATGAGCGTTTGTTTAGGATAGCCTCCCACTTGCGGACAAATTCCTTGCTTTCTTTACAAAGGGTCGGGCGTAATTGTATTCAGAGCCCCCTTGGAATTCGTTGGTTTTTGAAGTAGCATCCCAGAGTGATTGCGTGAAGCTTTCTATTTATTTCTTTGCGTACCAAGTACTCTAATTGTTTTATCCGCTTCGCTGGATCTTTCGGTGAGGTCCCATGTGTACCTGTTGTCGTTTCGCTAATAAGTTCAAGGATTGCGCTGGCCCTGGGATACCATAAGAAAGTATCTAGGAATGCCAGATTGCAGCAAATACAGCTGTACGTAACGCATAGAGCGTATATGACCCCGCTGAGGATATCTAAATTCCGGAATGCCGGGAGACAGGCGTGCCCTAAGTGCGATGTGGAGAATGCTTATATGACACATATGTTTTGGGCGTGCCCAGTGATCGAGGGTTTCTGGAGAGAAGTGGCACAAAAGTTAGCAGAGAAAGGGGTCACGATTGCCGTTGACACGGCTTGGGCCTGCCTGTTGGGAGGGTTTCCTAGGCCACGGAAGCTGAAGCACGTGGGAAAACTGAAAGACTTGGCGTACGTGCTTGCAAAGCGAAGGATAGCTATAGGTTGGAAAAAGTGTTATAAGCCACGGGTGGAGGTGTGGTGGAAAGAATTACAGAAATGGGCGGAGGCTGAAATGGTGGTGTGGCAAGAGGCAAGTTGCATGTCTTGGGAGGAAGAAGTGGGTACCCGGATGGCATGGAAAACATTGATATCTGGCTTATTTGGGACAATGTTAGACCCAGAGGAATCTGATGAAAATGACGCCCAGCTATTTGCGGCAGATACTGGATATGATGGACAAACAAGCTCGGGAAGGGGGTGGGAACAGGGGGGCAGCGAACAAAGACCAATTGATGTTAATGTAATGATTGTGGATCGCAGTGCGTGTTTTGTTTGAATTGTTGGTTGTATTGAAAAACTAAAAAATTTTATTAAAACATTTTTTTTAAAAAATTTAAAAAAAAGTTCAAGGATTGCAGTTGCTTCCTCTGAAGAAAAACCCAAGGTTTCAGCACATTTCGATGAGAGTCCTTTTTGTCTTTAAGATTTACTATACCAATTTGTCATTTAGAGTAAACATTTTTAAGTGAAAAAATAGGGAAAGTAAAAAATGGTGTGCCTCCACTGCTTTGTGTCTCGCAAAGGGGGTAAAGGAACAGCCGGGAAGGAGAGTGGGCACCACAAAGTATTCAAAATATTTGAGTAGAAATCAAAAAGAGAAAATACATCCAATTACAGAGGAGCTGGCTGTGACAAGTCTGGAGACACCCGGACTTATAATTGCAACACACGTCGAAGATAACGGCTTCACACGGCAGTCGGAGACACTGCCCTGCAGCTGCACGGTGGAGAAGCATTTCGCTCTGTGTACTGCAAGGTAAAAGTCTGACTTTAATACTTCCCTCTGACTACGGATGAGTGCATTTAAAGACATGGTTTCTAACTGGATCTTTTATGATCCACAGATTAGCTTCCTTGCCAACACGCGTGGATTTTCTCCATTCCTTAATGTATTTTGTTATCTACAACCCACTGCCGAGTGGGTATGAACGCAGGACGTTCTGTTTTGCACTACCGGCCACACCTATGAGGTAAAATCACGCCTGACATATTTTTTTGTTTGATTTACCTATTGTATTAAGCACTTACTACATATATTTTCTCTTTTTTACCTGCATATTCACCCATCATGAAATTTCTGCTGATTGGTATGTTTCCTTTAATTTGTTCTTCAATGTGTGTTTTGGTTTAAATTGTTACTATTATGTGAATTTACATTTTGATATATCTATGTGTTTGATTTACACAATTAGACTCACCCTGATGAAGGAAATAATTTCCGAAATGCATTGGCTTACTTAGTCTACTTCATTTGGATTGTGGCAACTGCTTCCTCACTAAGGATTATTAGTGATAGCTTTACATTTGAATTACCATTGATAAATCATTTTGATATGAACCAAACAGACTCATTTTCTTTAAGAAGTATGGTACAATATGAATACCTAAACATATCGCCCTGAACTAGAAAAAATCACGTGCCCATGTTGGGCCCCATATGAGAGCGGTTGTGTGACCCGGTACCTATGTGCCTACGAGCTGCAGAGTCGTTGCAGCTGAAGCGGAATGTGGTGGGAGCATTCGAGAGGTCTCTGGTAGCAGAGCTGGTCTGCATACCTTCTGTAGTCAGAGAGACTCCCTCTCAGTACAGCTGAGGTGGCGGAGACCCTGGAGAAGAGGGGCGCTGAGCCGGGAGCAGTGAGAGCCACAGCGAGCCTGCCGATGCGGAAAAGAGCACCTGGAGACAGAGTACCCAGTGGTGAGTCAGAGAAGCCCGAGTGACTAAGGGACGCTGGGGTATGGACTGCGTGGATGTTTCAGGTCGGGTCGCTCGCGAGTGAGTGAGGGACCATTTGGGCAAAAGGAATGCTGGTTGAGTTTGAAAACAGATAAGTTACTGAATACTTTCGATAATAACAATAAAACAAAACGGTTAAACAAACCGAGCATAAGGTTTGATGAATACTGAACAGTGAATGAGATGAAAGGAAGTCTAACCAGGAGCCGAGCAAAATCCCAGGGTGAATTAAATGAAAGTATGAGTTTAAAGAAGCTGTTACAAGTCCAAGAGAGGGCCAGAGAAAACTGTTGATTTCTAAAAAGTGACCGATTTTGAATGACAAAAGCCTTTTTGAATATTGATCTGATTGAGAGCTGTTTTGTACAATTCCCTGATTAAAAAAAAAAGAACTGTGCGACCTGAGAGAACAAGCATTGGCAAGTGCCATAAGAATACAAAGAACTGATCGACTTGAAGGCTGTGAAATGAGAATGAGTCAAACCCCACTGTGAAGCTGAAACAGTGACAATGTGCCTATGCCTATGAAGAAGAAGCCAATAAGGTGTGTCAGTGTTAGGAGATTTTTCCTAAAGTCCCACTTGGAGGTAAGACTTTAGTAAGCTATCCCAGTGGTTTGTAGAACCCAACTCTTAGTATCAG
This sequence comes from Ambystoma mexicanum, assembly GCF_040938575.1. NCBI lineage: Eukaryota > Metazoa > Chordata > Amphibia > Caudata > Ambystomatidae > Ambystoma > Ambystoma mexicanum. The sequence continues at coordinate 564,665,310 of NC_090933.1, forward strand.
TCTGTACTACTTAGGAACCATGCTAGAGTGACAGATCAGTCAGGCTTATCCTAAGAGGAAGATGTGAGCTGTAGGTAAGTACACTGAACCTAGCTAGTAATGCACACCAGACAAAAACCTACACATACATTTATATTAACATACAGATTTATTATATGTACACAGAGGCACTGTTAAATACTAAGCACAATAAACCATCACACATAGGTATACTTTGCAATGCTTTCAAAAGGCCACTTCTTAGTTGGTAGTTGCTGGACGTGCACAATTGTTACATGAGTTTGACAGGTCTACCATACTACTGGTAAGAACGCGCACCTATAAAGTAATACAGTTATTGCCTTTAGTCAGCATACACATATCGGATACTGATTTTTGGGAAGGAAAACAGTTGGTTAGTCTTATCGTAGCAGAGTTTTGGATTCTAGGGGCAGTTTCGTGGCACAGCAAGTCTTTCAAAGTCACAAATGCAACCCTAGCTAAAATGCAGTTCATAGTGGCTTAAAGTCTTGCAAAGCAGCAGAAATCAAAAGTTCCTGTGGATACTTTCTAGTCTCTGGGAAGTGTGAGAAACCAGAGGGAGTCTCACCTGCTAGTCCCCAGGGATCTCTCGCTCAGGTGAGGTGACCAGGGCACAGCCATCGACTTTGGACTCAGACCCTGGGGATGGACCAGTGTAGGAGGATCTCCTGGGTGAGGAGTATTCAGGGAGGGGGTGGTGAGGCAGCCGATGGTGAGACGCGTTATTTCCCCCTATTTTTTTTTTCTAACTCATCCTATGTTTTAGGATGCTCCAAAGTCCCAACTCCCCTAAGCCCTTTTTATACAAACAGTGGGCGAAGAAGATGGTGACAGAGTAACAACATTAACTTTCACACATCGTACTGGACATGTCCGGCTAATCGGGTCAGGCAAAGTCAGGCACTTAATTCTCCACCAATTAGCTCTCCTCACATGAATAAAATGTAGAACCCACAGACACACTCATAGCAAGGCAGAACACGAGAACGAGCAGGGCTTCTGGGACGAAGGCAAACCTACTGGATCAGAGCGACAGACTAAGGGACGAGAGCAGGTCGGAGATCCCAAGAGTTCCTTAGTGGAGGACCTTGCCTCTGACAGGCCGCAAAAGATACGTGGAGAAAGCCAGATTCCCACAAGTAAAGATTCCATTGTGTTTCAAGGACGCCAGCGACCCTCCCCGGTGAACGGCAGAATTGGGGAGGCGAGCCCAAGCCTGTGATACTAACCTTGAATTGGGAATTGCAAAACTAAGAAGAGACGCACACAGCCAGTGAGTTGGCAAACGACCTGAAAGGCCGGTGAGTGTGTTAGAAGTAGCTACATTTTATCGCATGTGAATGTAACATGACGATAGGCAGACCCGTGAATGAAATTTGAAGTAAAAGACAGCTGCGAGATCAGCGATACTAAGTAACAGAGTGGTCCGGTGAAAGGAAGTAGCCCACTCGAAAGTTGCTGTGAAAAGTAAATTGTATGAAGCAATAAAGTGTATGAATAGCAAAAGTGAGATAAATAACTCCTAGAAAAGACGAAAGTGAAAGTTGAACTTTAAATGTTGAGTTCTAGTGGTCCTGCAGTGGGCTGTAAAGTAAGCCATTCACATTTGAAATCCTTCGACATCCGAAAATGGTCCGATCCCGACACAGGGAGACCCGAAGTGAAATAAGCTTGGCGAAGGAAGCCCCCTTGCAAGTTTGCGTTGAACTTTATCGTGAGAGGTCTGAGCCCGGCAGAAGGGGACCTACGAGAAATGTGTGGTAAGGTCTGAGCCCGACAGAGGCGGACCTTTGTGAACGCTTTGGTTGAAAACATTAGGTTGGAAGTCAAGAAAAGAGACAAACGTGGAAGGCCAGATGGGCCTTGATCTGCATTTTGGAACTGTTTATTGTGTTGGAAGCCGAGCCAGAGTGACTCATCCTGCCTACAGGGACAGCCTTACTCCGTGAGATTTAATGTAGGAAGGAGAGCTGGTTCAAACACATTTATTCATTTGAACACTGATTTTCCTTTTGCATACATTTCTACATTTCTCCTTTTTACACTTTGTTGTAAAAGAGATAGGACAGGCATTAGGATTTGTTAGCATAGGCCGTTTTGATTTGACAGACTCCAGTCGGACTGCATTATTTATTATTTGATGGTCGCGACTACTCCCATCTTAGTTAAAGGGCAAAATAGGAATTTCTCCAACCCCAACAATTTAAATAAAGGTTTTACAAATTGTACCCCTTGTGTCAGCGTCATACTTGTGATACCATGCCTCCCCTACAGAAGGAAGATACAAGCGGCTTAACCAACGTCAGAGACCCTGTGCACTCACTAATGGGACGCAAGCAGTAGCTTGAGTCAGAGGTAAGCGGGGGGTGCCCTGGACACCCCTACATGCACTCCAACGCTCTGGAGAAACTTTCTGGAATCAGGTAAGCAATACCTTTTTCCCCATAGTACCTTAGGTTTGAAGAAAATGTGTATTGTGGATGCTCCGTGATGCTGTAGCTCTGGACCCAACCTCAACATTCCTTGGTCTGACGAAAGGCAGGACAATGGACGGGATATCTCAGCAGCAGTCTCGAGGAAGGACCACTGGCACGGCTTTCATCAACTTCTTTAGTCACTCTGGTTTTGGTGCCTTTTCTACAGCATCAACAAAGGACGCAATTCACCCGGTCAACCTTCTTCAGTTCCTGCAGTCCCACACTCCGATGCAGGGTTCTGGTCAAGTTGGATTGTGTCTCTGGAGTGTACTTGAGGACTCAGCATAGACTTGGATGGATTTGGTCTTTCAAAGACCATGCACTCGAAATGGGCAGGAGGTCTCCTGGTATTGGGGTTCCGCATCTCAAGGAAACTCAAAGGACATCGGGAGATGGCTCAAATCAAAGTTCGTCGGCTGTTACCACCAGTCAAAGGGAACGGGTTGTCCATTTTACGGAGTTCTCCTCGCACAGAAAAGGGGGTCAGGACAGCAGTGGTCACTTTACGGTTTAGCAAAGGGTCTACAGGCATCTCTGGTAGTCTTTTTCTTCGGTTACTTCAGCTTCCAGTGGTCAACTTCCTTTTCACTCCAGGAGCCCCACCTTTTATACCGTTCCAGCACTCACTCCTCTGCAATCTTCCTCAGCAGTTTAGAGAAAGGGGTGTTTGGCTGTCCAATCAGGGCAGTCAGACCCCCAGTGGGAGCTGGTCCCATTCATGCACTCTGGCAGACAAAGGAAAGGGGGGCGGAAAACTCCTCCCCTACTTACTGCCTGCCCAGACACTCTGCAGCCTAGGCGAGGACACCCAAAGGTTCCCGCCTAAGGCAAAACATACACACCGGGCTCCCCCCCCCCAAGAATGGTAGCAGAAGGGCTAACAAAGAACAACCATGCTATTAATGGAGAAAAAAAGAAGGGAGTCCCCAAGATGGTACTTGGGTGCCACTATTGTGCACTACCGAGGCTATGGACATAGCCTGCAGTACAGGTATCCCTTTAGTACTCCACATAAGGTGGTGTGTGCCAATCTCTCAGACTATAACATTTTAGGGAAGATACTAAAAGAACTGTAGTTACTCTGGGATAAAGAAAGGAATCTCATAGGAGGACTCTAAGGGTCACAAGCAACACTGCCCATAAGGAGCTGTGTGTTGCAATAGTAAAATACAGATGCCTTTAAGTGTTCATGTAGTAATACAGACTCCACAGGACAGGTAAAATACAAAGAATAGAGTTCCAAAAGACAGAGCCCGTAAGAATGAATGAGTGAAAAAGGCTTCACTCATTCAGGAATAAAGAAAACGGTCCAGAAGTCCTCCAGAAAGTGCTGGGGGTCTCACTAGGAGAGGGGACGAAGCATGAAAAAGATAAATCTCCCCAACAGTCAGTTGTGTGAACTGTAATGGGTGGACCTTGTGGTCAGACAACCGCGTCTCGACCGAGTACACCCACCTAAGGAAAAGCCATGTAAGTTCCCAACAAGCTTGTAATTGAATGAAGAAAATATGTGTGATGTGAAATCAAGGAACTGAACTTTATGAAAGGCAACCAAGCCAGAAGAGATGGAAGTGTCCCAAGGGAATTCTGGTTTATTCGAAAGTTAAGAGACTTGAAAGCTTGCGGAAGGGAAGCCCTCTTTTTGTAAATGGAACAAAGAGGCGAGAACAAGGCAACAGGAAAAGGGACTTTCACTAAGGATATGTGCAATTGTACGGCCAAACTGGTTCAGCTACAAGGCCTGATGAAAAAGTGGATAGCTCCCGGTACCAATGGGGGGGTGGGGGAGACCTCTCGAAGCCTACAACAAGCGCAAGTGCCTGAGCAAAACAATTATGCATCAATAAATCAAGAAGTGACCGCCGACCAAACAGCAATCATGGTAGGGTTTGATACCTCAAGGAGCAGCGGGGAAAGGTGCCATGAACATAGATGGTGGCTCTACAAGTGGGGCCCAAAGAACTCAGTGGTCGAGCCCATCACCGGAAAGAGGAGAGGGGGAGAAGAAACTGCCCCGCATCTGGACTGGAAGAACACCCCCGTCCAACCTGCAAAACTTTCTTATTCAGGCCTGCACTACATTAAATTAATAGAGTCAAACCCTTCAGGGAACAATCCTTTTTTAAATCGTTCTTGATTACTGGAGTAATCAAGAACGATTCTGGTACAAGCACCTTGTACCAGAACTTAAAGCCATAACCAGGAAGGATTTTAGCAGACTTGAACTACCAGCTTGTAATAGTATATCAAACTGAGTGGTGTTGAATTTTGAATCCTCCTTTGTACTGGAAAGTGTTAGTAAAAAAGAAATGGCCTTCCGCCTGCAGCCGGTGCACTTCCACAAAGTGGCATCATCTACTAGCAACCATGATTACTATCAGCTACATGGGCAGGTGGGAGGGTCGAGCAAGGAATGGCAGAAGGGGCTCTGGTTTCCGGTTAAACAGGTACTCCATTGACCAATAGCTGGGGAGGAATGGAACCACTTACAGGTGATCTCATGGAATTCCAGGGGCCGTGGCTCCTTTATGAAACACCAAGCTGTACTAGATATCATTGTGAAGACCCAAATCTTTTGCTTACAGGAAACGTGGCTAACCTCAGAGTTTGATCTGGGGGGTTTTATGACCTTGTTCAGACCCTCTCCACGCCCAGAAAACAGGCACCCAAAGGGAGGCCTTTTCCTAACCGCAAGAACAAGCATACTCCTCATTGAATATCCTGTTTCTAAGTTCCATCAGAATATACTTCATGGCCAGATTCTTAATCTAAATCCTTGAATAAAAGCTACATTGGTAGTAACCCTTTTTGACCCTCCAGGTGGGGAACAAATGGTAGGGCTAAGGGAGGTGTTGATAGACACCCTCTAGAATTGGTCCAATACATTTGCAGAAGGAGGCATTATTCTGGCCAGGGAGTTCAATGTAGATTGTGTTTATCCCCAGCGGGGTACTAAACTAATGAGGAGGAAGGGACTGGATTCCAGGGCAAGGGGATGGTGTGAGGCCCTGGAAAAATGTCATCTCTCCCCACTGAGGTTTAAGGAGGGTGAGAGCCAAATTACATGGTATAATGACACCTTCAGGGAAGTTATTTCACTAAACTTCCAGGGGTAGCGGAAGTGACATCACATGAAGTGATGTAATTTGACCCCACTCCCAATTGACATCACAAGAAGTGATGGAAAACAACCTTCAGGTGTTTTAGATGCATCTAGCACCCATGTTTCCAGGCGCTCTCATTTAAGCCAGATATAAGAACCGAGGCACAGAAGGAGGCATGAGTTATGTTATCCATGATTTCATATTTGGGGAAGGCCATTTCCCACACTCGACATGGGGTCTATATGTAAAACATACATAATGCAGTATTTCTAACAGGGTAGCCAAAATCTGTAACACAGGCTAAAGCTAGTATATGAAACATCTATAGATCAATAGACACAGAAGTATGTGTTATCTGTGGTGTTGCTGTGTTAAACAAGCCAAAAAAGCATTGCCCTGGGAAGGTGTGCGCTGCTGTTTAACCAGGAGAAAAATACTGCACGAGCAAGACCTGAAAATTAAATCAATGACCAGGATTTAATATCAACAAATGTATATATGATTCAGCTACCACTACGATAGAAGAAACCTATTAGACTGGTCTGCGTGCACAGAGGGGGGTGTGTACCTGATAATGTTATCTTTGCTGGAGTTTAATACCTGGGAAAGTTTCTTTCAATATACCCAACATCCCCCCTCTCCCCAATAGTTTTTATTATCGAAGCGAAAATAAAACATCATTTAATGTAATATCATTGCTGCACACATAAATTCATAACACCACTCAGTTATTTAAAATTGAAAACACCCACAAGCTGCTTACTGTCAGACTTCAAGTCGTGCACTGCACACTACCCCGTTGTCAGACCCACTGGTAGCCAATGGCATAGCACATAATTTGGCAGTTCCCCTGCGAGCCATGCTTTGCACCCCCCCTCCCCCAAATCATCTTAAAGCACGGGGCACGCCACACCCCGGACCGGTCCGGACCACCACATGTGCCGAATGTCCATGATGATTATGTCGCTGCAGGGGCATGCACTACTGCAAGTGAAAGAAGTAAATATGTTTTTCAATGAAAGCTTACATAGCGAGAAGGGGGCGGTGCTATGTCCATAAGTATACCAGCCACAAGTGGTGGCTGGTTAGTTGTTTTTTGGGAGGGTGTGAATATTTGTTACAAGTATGTGATTGCGACTGAGCATAGCGGGGGAGCCTGAACTAACGAAAATGGGTTGAGGTGGGTGTTGGGTGGGGGGATTCTTCTCCATCCCCAGAGTAAATGTTTTGAATAATGGGTTGAAATGGTGCATTACAAAGCACACTTTCTGGGAAAATGAGGGTAAAAGGCAAACAGTCAGTCTTGAAGGGTGTATGATAAATCATGAAAAAGTAGAATAGATAAAGTCACCAAAACTGCACCAGGGATTTCCCAATGCATTATCATGCCAGTACCTGCAATATATGCCAGTATAAACATTTTTTGTATGCTGGTTGTGCCCATACATTTCCATGCTGTTAATGACTTCAATTCAGCACTCCCACTAAGTCAATGCCTTTGTCTGGGATGCCCAAGGGAAGCCCTTATTTATAGATTTTTATGACAAGTTATAATCTGGATGATAAACCCTTGTATAACACCCCTCTCTTTGAATCCCCCTGACCTCACTGAGCCAAGAAGTAGGTTTGTTTTGCAATTTAAAAGATTTATTTGAAAATTAAACAATAATCACACTTTAATAAATAAATTAATATTTGCTCGCACACTTATGACCGTGATCAACAATGGATAATATGACTATTGTACGCTTATTCAATCCGAGTTGGTATAGAAAGGGTAAAGTAGCAGAGAATACTTTTATGGTTTCAAGGAAAAACAGTGATGGAAAGAATGCAGCACACAAATAAACTGATATGGTGTCAACCACGGATAATATAATCACTTTTCCCCTTGTGGCAATTCACTCCCCCCTATGCAATATAAAGAGATGGAAGGAAAGCACACAGTTTTCAGGAATACAATCAACATGCGATACAGATTCAGTTCAAATTCTAGTAATCTTGGAACAACCGGTATGCTTCTAAAACATGCAGAAATATTTTGAATGTGATTTGTACTGAAGTGAAAAGATGCTAAAAATGATTTTCATTCCCTATAGGAGATTCAGGGTAGGTGATAGCTACTTAAGATTGGTTCAGATGAAGCCTATCAGTGATTCATGAGGGATTATCAGGTTGAAAACGAATTTCAGCAATGCAAAGCAAAAGATAGGTATTTTTGAAAGGTGAAGAAGTTTGAGCTAGTTTCCAATTCGCGGCACTTTTTCCGAGTGCGTCGAGCGCGATTATGGAAAAACTGTAAGGAGTAAAACGTCTGTTTAGGGCTTGTTGGAAAGCTTAGATTCTTAGCTTTAAAATGAAAGTTAAATCTCGTGGTTCAAAAGATGCAGACGATTTTGTGGAGATAGATTTTCAGAAGTAAAATTAAAGTTTCAGAAGGACAGATGCGCTGTGGAAGGTTTTGGATCAACAGGATGGACACACAATTCTATGATGCAGTTCTAGATAGGTGGAAATGGTTTGAATTAGATTGTTTTAAACTAAGAGATTGGTTTTGCACAGTTCTGGCTGAGTACTCACACTATAAATTTGAAATAGGCGTCAAGGTCTGGTCAGGTTTGGACTGGACTCCTGGCGGGTGGTTCTGAAGTCACAGCTCTCTGGGTCAGCTCTGCTCTGCTGGTCTGGCACTCAGCACTGCACGGCGTTCTGGATCTCTGTTTCTGCTGGTCTGGATCAAGTGGATTCTGGATACAGCACTGCTTTCTGGGTACTGGCACAGGGTTCTAGCCAGAATCAAACAGCTCAGCCCGGCTGTTTGAATAATTTGGTTAGGTTGCTGTATTCTGAGGCCTGCTGAGAAGGATTCAGCTTTTGGACCAGGCCTCTCTGCTGCAAGTTCTGAAATCTGGAGTCTGGTTTTCTAAGTTCTGGTTCTGGAGTCTTCTGGATATTGTCTGGTCCGGCAAAGCGCTTCGCAAGAAAGGGGAAAGTCAACTCTCTACCTGGGTTTCAGTGTTCCTTTTATGTCTTTTGAAAATGGGTGTGTGCGTGGGCATAACTAAGCCTGCCCCTCACAACTTATCATTGGCAAAGCTCTCCTCTCTCCCTTGATTGGGGGAAGGAATGGATTGTCATCAGGCATCCATTTTATGGCATACAGAAAGAACACTCCCCTTGTCAATTTGCACACAAATCTATTTTTGATCCAAATACATATTTATCTATGTACCATTTTTCTAATATTATATGTCCAGTTAACATATTTTCTGTAGCACCAAGCCATCCGATCCCTGTCTTTGTAAGATGTCGTGTCCTGCCCTTTTCATCAAGAACACAACCTCTAAATTCTTTGCAGAATTTACACAAACATGCACAAGGAATATGGGCATCAGATGATAAAGTGTCAGATTATTAACATACAGACATTCGGAGTAATACCTTATTTTCCGCTACTACCCCCCAGAACATACCACAGAGTCCTAACACCTCTTAAAATGTGCACAGAAAAATCACAAGAATAATGATATGAATTATATAATTTTGACAAGTCCGCACTATGAATTATCCATTTTTTTTTAAATGATGCTCTGGCCCAGAGGGGTGTGGTTTCCCAAAGCACATGGTGGAATTTCTGGTCTGTCCACTTCCTCCAACTCAGGTTGCTCACAGAGGCACTGCTCCTCCCAGTTTCTTCCAAGAGGAAGCCATTTACGACCCCCCCTAATTTAACATTTGCTTGAGCCAAGGAAAGCTCATTGTTCTGTTTCCTCTGTTTCAGAGAGGTGTAATCTCCTTTTGGTGGGAACAGCAGAAGGCAGCCAGGCCTGCAAATGCAATTGCTGGGCAAGTTTCAACTCCTGTCGGAGGTAGTTGCCGGGCAGAATTCAATCTCTTCAAGCCAGGATTCAGCCAAATGTCACTTTTGTTCCCAGTTTTTCTTCATTCAAATCAAAGTTACAATTTTTACACATGCAGCTAGAACACTGATTCTAAGTTCAAAACTATGACATTTAAACAGTTGCAACCTATGTGACACTCAAAGTAGGTCACTCATTTATTTTAAACATTTCGATTTTAGTGACTTTAAGTCAAATTTCAGTTAAGCTGCTGACATCCACAGCTCAGCCAGTTTTGTTATAAACATTGCTTTGGGCTCTTCATCTTTCCAGATTTTGTATGCACACAAGACTACTTTCTGCCAAATGTCTGCTGGTGTTCAGTGAGATTTTTGAATATCTTGCAATGTTTAAAATAGGCATTTTTAGCTTGCATTTCAGAGAAACAAAGGTGATTTCAAAGCGCTTTCTGAGCTAACAGGCACTGCTGTTTTTCCTTTGGCACCACGTTTCACTCATGGCGCTTCTGGCCCACCACGCTCGCACTGGTGGGTGGCAGGTTAGGCGACCATTTTGGTGTGCGCAAAACTGCGCGGTTTTGCTCGATTCTGGCGCAAATGTGGGCTTTTCGGCCATCTTGGATTTTCTAAACCCACAGCACCAAATGTTGCAGCATAATAACTTGAACGTGGGTCACGACACCCAACAATGCTGGCTCCACCAACATATGCTAGTATTCCCATATAAGAATATACTTATGTTCACTTTAAGACATTTTTCTACAGTATCATTACTACCACTGGACACAAAACCGCCTCTGCTAATATATACCAGTACTCCTATGTAAGTACATACTTCCATTGATTTGGTCATTAAAAGTGACATGTCACAATAGGCAAACCGGTCGAAACTGGTTCCAATGTAAGCCAGCCTAGACCCATAAGAGCACTTAGCTTGCTTGATTCATCATAGATGCTCGGTTAATAAAAAGTCATGCTACAGTGAAGAATATACAGGCCGCTACGCCAAAACATCAGGCTAGCGAGGTAACACTACTTAGCATGCTTAGTTTTTTTTTTAACATATTATTATTGGTAAATCGGTTGGAGCATAAAAAGAAACCACAACTGACGTAATAACAAGGCCAAAACACATAAGTTACAGTAATCGACATGCATCATTCTGTATACACTTCATTGGATGGAAAATACATCAAAGGAGCTCCCTCCCCATGCCCCGTATTGTCCCCCAGGTTTATTTATCCTGGGATTCCCCTGCTCCCACCCGGATAAAGATAGAGTTGCGCCAGGCAGGGTTTGTAGACTAAGGTTGGAAATTTAAGGTTGTAGGCCAAAAGTGGCATCCAGATGTACAGAAATGAATGGATCTTCTCCTGCTTTGCAGACGTAACCTTCTCTGCCGCCAGCACATCCCAAACTTTAATGCACCATAAGACCAAGCTCAGGACCTCTAACGACTTCCAACAACAAGCAACAGAGATGCGGGCCACCAGCAACAGATGTTTCAGCAGCCTTGCCCGGACCCCAGATTAGGGTATACCTCTTCAAGTGGAACCCCCAAAAGCAGAGTTTATGGACACATCAGAAGTTTACTGCCAGTAATAGCTTCTATGGTCGCCACAATGGTTTCCCAGTAGGAGCAAATCAGGGGACAATCCCACCACATATGGAAATAAGAGCCTCGCGCCTCACAGTTCCGCCAGCAAGAGGGGGAAATCGAAGCGTGGAAGTGATGTACTTATGCTGGGGATAGTACCAGTGGGATAAAAGTTTCAGCGCGCACTCATTGTTGGTCACGCATCTGGATGCGGAATGACCCCTAACCCAGATATCTAGCCATTCTTCGTCTTTCAATTGGTGGCCTAAGTCCGCTTCCCATCGTGCCATGTAGTCTGGGCAACGGGAGATCAATAAGTCCTCTATCAAAAGTTTATACAATTTCGAGACCCCACCTGTGCCCAAACCCTCCAAAACTGTCAGTTCCAGAGGGCTCAGCGTTCGAGCAGCCCCTCGTCTAACGTCTGGATGCGTGATCCAGTGGCATAACTGGGTGTATGTAAACCTGTCTGTTTCCAAAAGATGGAACTCTTTTTTGCATTTCTCGAATGAGCGGGGTCAGCCCCCGTCAAATAGCTGTCTTAATATTTGTAATCCCCTTCCTCCAATTTCCAAAGGCTCCTGGATGCATGCCCGTTGTGAAAGCAGGGTTGCCGGAGACTGGAGACAGTGGGCCCATACCTCTGGGGATCCCCCCCCTCAGTGCTTTGTCCCATGCTTTCATAGTAGTCTTTGTTGACAAAAGCAGGTTCTGCCATTATTGTCGTATTGAATGGGGGATAAAGGGTGGGAATCGTAAGGAAAGAGGTTTTGGCCTGCTCGATCTCTATCCATTTCGGCAGGGGAGAGGTAGACATCCATGTGGACAAATGCGAGAGTTGTGCTGCCTCTGCATATTTATATAGGTTGGGTACCTCCAGCCCTCCCAACCGGGAACTGCCCATATCACCCTCTTAGGGATCCTAGATTTCTTCCCCAGCCATATAAATCCCAAAAGTCTCTGTTGCAGAAAGTCCAATACATTTTGGGAATTTCCACCTGGAGGGATGAACAAAAGTAAAGCAGGCGAGGGAGTAAGTTCATTTTCACTGCTGTGATTCGGCCCATTAAGGAAATCTCCTGGCCTGCCCATCTTTCGAAGTCCTCTTCTAGTGATTTAATAAGGGGGGGGAACGTTGGTTGTAAAGAGACCTGTTGGGAGGCCGTGAGCCAGACCCCCAAATATTCAATAGATGTGGTATACCAATGAATTGGGCATAGTGACTAAAGGGAGGTGATGTCCTGTGGTGATATATCACCCCTAATGCCACCGATTTCCCATAGTTTATTTCAAACACTGTTACTCGGCTGAAAGCTCAGAGTTCCTGGAGGGTCGCTTGAAGGGAGGGTCGAATGTTAGTAATGGAGAGTAGTACATCGTCAGCATACAAATATAACTTGAGGGGTGAATCTGGGGTCTGGACATTCCCACGTATGTGTTGCGCCATTGGTTGCATAATGAGGGCAAACAAAAGGTGGGAGAGGCGGCAGCCCTGTCATGTACCAAAGGTGAGGAGAATCGGGGTAAGCGCTCCCGATTAACCTGGAGTAAAGTGTTCGGGAAAGAATAATTTGTGGCTATGATGCTCCTGAATCGGCGGTCTAAAATTGAAGGCCTCTAAGGGTAAATACATAAAGGCCCTGTCAACCTTATCAAATGCCTTGGTCGCATCCAAGACTAGTAGGGCCAACTTCCCTTAATTCCTAGTGGTAGCCTCTATTAGATTTAATGACAGCCTAGTGTTGTCTCCTGTCTTTCTACCCTGGACAAAGCCTGTTTAGTCTGCATTAATCAGTGTAGGGAGAAGTGGGACTAAGCGGTTTGCTAATACCTTTGAGGAAATATTTGCATCGATATTCAGGAGAGAGATCGCCCTATAAGAGGCACACTCTTTTGGATCATTACTGTAGTAAAAGTATTGTGGTGGAGGGGGGTCACACTACCAGCTTCTCGAAAGGAATTAAAGAGGGCTGTAAGGGGAGAGAGAAGTTGGCTACTGAAGAGCTTGGTGAGAATCTGTTGGGTCCAGGGCTCTAGATTTCAAGGACCTTATTACCGCCTCCACCTCTTCCTGTTGGATTGGGGCTTCTAGCGCCTCCATCTCCCCCCGTGCTAAACTGGGCAGGTTAGCTTCCGCAATATACCTTCTCTGGGCCAAAGGTGATCTGACCGGAGCCGACATTGCCTAAAATAGGTGAGCCCTTGCTAGGTTTAATTTATCCTGTTCCACATATTGAGTTACCCCCTGTCAATCTTTAAGACCTAAAATGAAATTGCGCTTTCTGGACTGAGCTAGTTTCCTGGCTAAGAGTTAGTTGGCCTTATTGCCTTTTGCATAACGTCTCTGTTTAACTGACATCAGGGTCTGAGCTGTCTCTTCAGCATATAGAGCTTTCAATTTATTTTGGGCGATGCAGGGGGCGAGTGGAGTTTCTGGGACCATCCTTTCTTATATTTGCTCTTAATCTCTACGATTTCCTGTTCTAATAGGGCTCGGGATTGATTTTTTCATTTATGACAGGCCACCGTATGTGCTATTAAGAAATCCCTGATAACTGCCTTCATGGCGTCCCATATCGTTGCAGGAGACGTTAGTTCAGTGGGGTTCTCCCAAAAAAAGTCCCTGATCGCTTTCGCTACTCTATCTCTTAAGGCCATATCATTCAAAATTGGATCATATAGGCGCCATTGTGGTCTGGACTAACTTGAAGCAAAACTGGAGCATGGCCAGAGAGAACCTTCGGGGCAATTATCACATTGCTTGTAAATGGCATGAGCTGGGGCGAGGCCAGGATCAAATATATACAGGATGAGGAGCGGTGAACCTGTGAAAAGAAGGTGAAGACCCTGTCTTCTGGATGCAATGCTCTCCAGGTGTCCACCACACCCAAAGACCTCAACAAATGAAGAATACATAGAGCGATCTTGAAATCCTTAGAGGAGGGGGGAGTGTGATTTGTCTTTATCAAGGGCCAGGAACTCCATTGAAATCCCAGAAATAACAATCTGGCCCTCCAGAAAGGGGAGGAGGACTGCTTCCAGCCCTCTAAAAAAAACATGAGTTATGGGCTATAATGAATATAGCTAGCCTAAGAGCATACCTTTCCCTCCAACCTATCGGCCCCCAGGGTCTTTAAGGATGTTGAATTCTTCGAACTGGATACCTCTAGCCATCAGGATAGCTATTACCCCCTTTTTGGACCCCCCCTGAGGCCAGGAATTGCTTAGGGAAGTCTCTGCTACGAAGGCGGCTGAGGTCGTCTGGGAGAAGATGGGTTATTTGCAGAAAAGTTACTGTACCCTCCAAATCTTTTAGGTGCTTCAGAATTGATTTACGTTTCACTGGAGAGTTCAAACCTTTTATGTTTAGTGAAACAAAAATCCAATTCTGGTGGGGCATCGCCGGGTTTTCCTTCTTCACCACAGCGGGATAGGGAGTTAGAAGAGTAGAAGCTATCATCCGAAGTCGGAAAAATTCTGAAATCGTGTTCCAACCAAAGTTTCAACTAAACAAACCACAACTAAAAACAGAGTCCAAACAATGAACTCCGAACTATCCGATTGCCAAAAACTGTCGGCAACACACCCCAAGGGTTTACAGGTGACATCCTCCTTGGTGTCGGGCTTGGACCGCAGGAAGCCAGTCTTAAACCTTGTAGCATTCTGTGTTCCCATGATGCCAGTTGACAAGCATACGTGTGTAGGGAAAGGACAACAGATTTTTACAGCAGCCAATTCCTTCCCGGTCAGGTGTGTGAAAGCTGTATATCCGCGTTGCGGCCCCTCTGTACCCTGGACCAGGCCCAGCGTCGTGATTCGCCAGTAGGCCTTCCGTTCCCTTGAGCGAACCCGGTGGGGAGGTATCCCCTTGGTCTGCTGGAGAAGAATCCCTCTGCATCTTCCAGGCATGAAACCAGGAAACCCCTTTGAACATGATCTGTACGAGATGCGAACAGCCAGCGCTATCTGATATACTGATCGCACAAAAAGAGTCCGGGGCTGAAGCGCTCTACGCTTCTGTATCATGGCCGAAGCCAGATCATGGACAATTTGTAAGGGAGAGCCCTGGAATGTCAATTTGTCTCGAGTGTGACCCGTCCCCAGGATCTCCTGCTTCGTTGTATAAAGGTGGACTTGAGTGATCACATTCGGGGGATATTCCGACTCCATTCCCCTGTGAGTGCGCAACCCATGAGTGCGATCCAGTAGAAGTAGGGACTTTTTTTGACGTGTGGCAGGAGAGACTGGAATAGGTCCCCTAAGTACTCTGCAAGTCCTGCTCTTGGACAGACAATGGTACCCCTCTGATCCGTAGATTATTTCTTCAGGCTCTATTCTCCATGTCCTCTTGTTTATACTCTAGTATCTCATTCCTGTCCGCCAAGGTACGTATCTTCTGTTGTATCTCCAGCAGGGTGAGTGCGTGATCTTGAGTTTGTTCCTCCACTTCCTCCAGTCTTTGTTCCAGTTGCACCACTCTTTGGTCCATATGTTCCAATTTGGTAGACCGTTGTTAGGGAGAATTCTCATAAATGGCTAATTTCCCATACCTACTGGGTCCCTCAGCAGCTTTGTTGGATTTCTAGGGTTTTTTTTTTCACCTGGTAAGTGTGTGAGCCTTTTTCCCACTCTTACATGAGTTTTGCTGTGTGTGTTTTTACCAATTGTGTGATCTTGGGTTCTGGAGCCTCACCTACTCCATGGGCATCTTTTTGTTGTGTTACATAGCACCTTCAGTGCAGTGACACAGGGTTGTCTTTTAGACTTCCCACTGACTCCATTTTTCTAGGACGGACTACTGTCTCCCAGAAATATGTAAAGTTGCCATTAACTTTATGTAGTCGCTTTAAATCACAGACCCAATATCCCCCATCTTACATGAAGTATTGGAAAGGGTTAATTCTTATCCCTTTTTGTCTGTTTCTCTTGGAGCCGTGTTTCGCTCCCTTTTCATCAAGACTTGGCTGGTGGCAGTGGTAACTACCCTATTTTTCCTACCACGGTTATCTTAAATAACCATGGTATTGTTTTAGGCTATGTTATTAGCCTCTAACATAAACCCGCTTGACCATATATATTTTATGTTGGATCTGGCTGGGTTTATGTGCCATTTCTTTTTGTAAAAGTCTTTCTCGTGTTTTACTATGCGCGCCAAACGAGGTTTGGTTCCTTTGTTCGCCGTCTTTTCGCGGGCTTCTGCACAGAAGCCCTCGTTAAGGAACCTGAAAGTTTGGGTAGGCAGGATGTGAGGGAGGGATCTTAGGACCCCTGCCATGGGTTCCCTTGGTAACCCAAGTCGCACTCCTGTTTGATTGGCAGCCACCCTGCTGCATGATTGACAGCCAGGCTGTGTGAATAGGGAAAAACTGCATAAAAAGCAGGTTTCTGCGGCTGGAAAGGCAGAGTCGCCACTGGAATGAAAGAACCGACAAGGAGCTGACAGAAGAGGACCTCTACAACAACTGAACCGCCCGGTGAAGCCCTGCTGCAGGTCCGAATCTCCAAACTCCAATGACAGAGAGGCTCCTCCAGGAATCTTCTTCCCATGAGCTGGTGGGACCAACCAGTTTGCCCAAACTTCAAGCCAGGACCCCTCCTCTGGTCGAATTCGCTGTACAGAGCTATAGTGGGCCGGATAGCCAGGAAGGTCAGACCCTGCTTGGGTTTTAAGGAGCACACCTTTTATTCGTTGCTTTGCTCTGCTGCTGGTTTCTACCCTGGGTGGTGCAGGACCCTCCAGTCTTCCTACTTCGTGTCATTCCGACAGTCGCTTCAGGAACCGTGAGCCTGCTGGAACTACCAGGAACGTCCGCCTCAGCTACAGCTTCTTCTCCGTTTTAAGGTACTGTGCAAATCCGGTTGTTCGTTTCCTTCAGCCGCGGTGAAAGTGTGTGAAATCTTTCTCCAATCCGAGGGCTTGTCCTTCTCTTCTCTTTGAACTAACTTCTCTGCCGACCAACTTCGTCCGGAACTTGTGGCACAAACTTTACCGCAAACTACCCTGAACCGTGTGATCTTGAGCAAAAGACTTTTGACCTATTGACTTTGGCCGTAAGCCTTTTTCCCTGATTCTATCACTGTAGTTCCTCTTGCTCAATTGCCCCGAGTACTTACCTGTTGGTGTGGTTCAATTCTGCCTAACTGTATCTTTCCCTGCCTTTTAAATTTCTGGAGTGCCATTTTGCTCCTACTTCATTTCTGGAACTTATTGGGAGTGTGGTGTATTAAGAGTGTGATTTTTAAACTGCTTTACTTTAGTGATATGTTATACAACTGATGTGTAAATAAATGTATATTCTTTTACTCAGAAAACTTGAGTCAGTGTTTGTTTGAATCATAGTAATTGCTGTCCTTTGTGTAACTATTTGATACTGCTCAATTGCTCTTGAGATAGTCTGGCTGCTCAGCCATCGCTACCACTTTACTGTGTAGTACAGGCTTGTACCAAAGGTGAATTTTTACTGTCACTTGTAGTCTTAATTGTGTGTGGTGTTCCAAAAGGGTACTGCACATAATTCTGCCTAACAACAGTTTCGTCATGCAGCTGAAAAATTCAGCTTTAATGTCCAACACAAATGACTGAATGTCCTCCTTGGTGGCTCATTGCCCTGTGGGGCCAGATGGAGTCTGGGGTTGTGGGGACTTCATTGCTTCTGATTTTGTTCCCCCTTCTCTGTTGTGAGTAGCATGGTGGAGATGTTCATACTCTTCTGGGCCTTAGGGGGTTTCGACATGGCGCTCTTCCTAGGCTCGTGAAGCAAAAGCCCACACTTTATTATAATTCTTCTCATCTCCTAATTGTCAGGGTTCACCCTAGGGCTTGCTCCCTCTCAGAGGGTGTGAAAGGGGAAGTAGGCCCCCCGCAACGCCAAATCCCTCGGTGAGTTGCTGTCAGGAACCGCACTTGGCGATTCCTGGTGGATACCGCAAGATTCAAGGAAGCCCCTTGTCAAGACTCCCTGGGAGTCTCCACTGCCAGATGGATCTGGAATTCTGAGGCTAGAGTTATTATGCTTATTGTAATCCGTTTTTGGCCTGCTTTATGCACCCTTTTGGAGTGGTGTGCGTGTTTTTTCAATTTCTTTATTTTTTATTTTAATTTTTTAAAATGTGTATTTATGTATTTATTTCTTTAATTAATCATTTATGTATTTATATTTTTTGGTGAGCACTGTGTGCTAATCTGTTGTCTGTCTAGTGTTTCCTTTGGCTTCTAAGCCCGTTTTTCTGTGCTGGGCTGCATCCAAAGGGTGCAGTCTGTGGGGTATAGTCCTTTGTTTGTGCCTGGCCTTTTCCCAGTCCCACCCTCTCCCTCCAACCCGCCTACCTGGTCATAACTGACCTTCCCAGGGCAGCCCTCTGCCCGGTAGCCCCCGCGACTAAGGACCCAAGGCAATGGGCGGCTCCCACATTGGCAGCTCCAAGATGTGTCTGCAGGTGTCCGCAAGGGAAGCCAGTGAAGCCATCAGTCAACAGACACCAACAAAAACTGAGTGTGGCATGGGCGGGGTGTAGAGCAATAACTTTACTTCAGAAAGCCCCTGCCACTCTACCTTACCTTTCCATAACATAGACTGCCATAGACTTACACCATGCATACTTAGAGAGATTTGTGACCATCAGCATAAATCTATTCATGGCTGGACTGTAAATGTTGCATTCCATTACACACTAACTTACTTGCAAATGTTAACTAGTGCCACACCTAGAGAGAACTGTGAAGATTGCCCTGCATTGCATCTAGATAGGATTGTGAATGTTAGCATGTGCCACACTTAGATGGAATTAGATGGAATACTTATTTCTAGCCTGCGTCACATCTAGAAAGGATTGTGAATGTTAGCATGTGCCACACTTAGATGGAATTCGATGGAATACTTATTTCTAGCCTGCGTCACATCTAGAAAGGATTGTGAATTTTAGCATGTGCCATACTTAGATGGAATTATTAACTTTAGCTTGCATCACATCTAGATAGAAATGTGAATGTTAGCATACGCCACACTTCGAGGGAATCGTGATCACTAGCCTGCCTCACATCTAGATAGGATATTGACGATTAGCAAGTGCCACACTTAGATGGAATAGTGAATGATAGCAAGCATCACACCTAGACATAACTGCAAGGACAGCAATGCCAATTAACCGATCCACAAACAATTTCATCCCTCTGCATACACCACTGAAACTCTAATCAAACACAACCACAAGCCTACAACAAAGCAAACCGCACAAACTTCACTACACTGCAACAACAAAACAAACCACACAGACTCGCACAACAGCACACAACGACTACCGACCGTAAAACACCACAAGCCCAGTCAACTGACCCACCGGGCTTAGGCTGCCAACAGCTCATCACTGCTCTCTTGCACTTTTCCAGCTTATTCCCACTAACTCAACCCCCATTCGCTTTTTCAGAGCCGCCAGAGCGCCAGGGGACCACTCGGGTGGTGATAGTGCGCGGTACAAATATCCTTTAACATTAACATTATTTGTTTCCCTCGTTGCAAGGGCCTCTTTCACTTTCTGCCTTCTATGCCATGCTTGTCACTCCAGGAAAGGTTGTAGTGCTCCAGAGGGTCTCCCTGCTTCTTCCCCGGTGTTGATGAGGTACTGCGGTTTAGACTGCCTGGGCGTAGGAGAAGAGATCCTACGTGCTGGTCCGGAGAGAGTAAGCCGGGCTTATTGTTTTCCCTTCCCATGTTGCAGGAGCACTCTCCCCCCTTATATGCTGCCTGAATCATTGGTGTGGGGCGATCCTTTCAGGGGGGACTATTCACCTCCTACCTGGGGTCCACAAGACGCTGCAGGCTGCTCCTCCATGGACGAGGAAGGCTGAAGAGGCTACAGCACTGCACTGCTGCAGGGCCAAAGTCTGTGGAGCAGCTGTGCTGGCAAACAGGATTCCGGCAGCAAGAAGCAGATGAGAGGAGAGGCTGCCACCTACGGCCCGCGCCTCAGTGCTCCAAGGATGCAGGCTGTTCCCCCATGTGGAAAAGAGCTGGCGCCGTCTCCCAGCGCCGTCGTGCCCCCAGAGTGCCCCAGAGTTTCTGCAGCGCCACTCGTCCCTCCCAAGGCCGGTCGCACTCTCCACCGGGTGATTCTTGTTCCTCACCGGGGGGGGAAGGGGAGGAAGTCTCATGTTGCAGTAGGGTGGCCCGATGCAGTGAAGGGTGGGAGGTTTACTCTGTGCTCATCCCTCATGTGTCTTTACCCTCCGGATGCTAGATAGACCACCTCCCGGCCATCTGGGCTTGTAATTCTGCCACCAAGTTCATGAAGAGTGTCACAGTGCCATTTTGGGAGCGTGCTGCAGTTAATACGCTACTGTGAGTTCCTGCCTTCATTCCGTTCCTCGGGCCGCTTTGTGCCTCTGATGCCGCCAAAGTGTGCGTACCACCTTCAGGACCTCATCACGGGCATATTGTTCTCCGGCATCAACGGGAACCGCTACATTATTCACAATCCGACAGGCTTTGCACAGAGGCCATCAGCAGAGCAGCCACATCGGTGGCGCTGCTGGCCACTTCATCTCATCATGCTTGCTTTTTTAAAGATACCGAGTAATAAATGTTATGCCACAGTAAGCAATGGCTAGACTGACTGCAGCAAAATGCCAGTCTAGCCAGGGAATGGCACACATGAACTTGCTGTTGCCCAAAAATACCAGTAAAACAGTCAATAAAGGAGGTGGCAAAAATGCTCCGTGATCTCCAGTCTCCCAGGGCTTAATACACAGATGCACCCGCTTTCACCCACCGGTCACTCACCCATACATCTCCTCTCGCACTCGCTCACCCTGGATTCACCACACAGGAACACACCAAACCTCACCCAGAACATTCAAATACACACTACCACATGTATGCTCATTCACCCACCAATTACGCAATCACACCTTCTCTTACATGGACTCATTGCATTCTCTACTCAACCAACCACCCAGAACATGCAAAAACACGCCATCACATTCATACTCATTCACACACACATTCTCTTACATCCATTCATTGCATTCTCTTCACAGGCACACAACTACCCACCCAGAACATTCAAAAACGCAAATCACATCACTTCTCATTCACCCACCCACCCACCTGTCACTCACACCTTCTCTTACATGCAATCATTACATTGTCTACACATGCACACACCCTCCCACCCAGAACATTCAAAAACACACATCACATCCGTTCTCATTCACCCACCATTCATATACATACATCTGACACACACTTCACACAAGCAAAACACACATCATATTACAAAAAAAAAGCCTTCTTACCTTTTTCTTGCAGCTTCGGTCTGTCCTTCCAGACCCCCCTGCCTTCTCCGTGCTGCTCACAAACAGGAATCATTAAGCTGCAAGAGCTACCTGGTTTCTGTATGTGAGCTGCAAGGAAGAAGGGATTGGGGCTGAATGTGGCATGTGACATGTGCCACATGTCACGGTCAGTTCCAAACCCTACTGAGTGCCTCCCTGGCCCAGCCTTCACCCTGATGGGTGAGGACTGGGCCGGGGACCCACCAAAACTGGCGTGGCGGGTCTCCCCGCACCGTGAGAGGGCCGGTTACACCAGGAGCACCTGTTGTTAGGAGGAGGGGGTCTCAAAGGAGTCCCAGAGGTTGCAACTGTGGCCCAGAGGGCAACCCCCCAAATGACGTCCCTGGGCACCTTTCATAGTTGCATTGATTTTATTTTTATTAATGCAGTAATTTGTAAATACCAGCCAGAAATTACTACTACTTCAATAAATGCCAGCAATCACATTATGCTTAGTATGAACTGTGACCTACAGTCTCTAAAAAGTCAAACTTCCTACTGCACCTCCTCAGGGGTACTCTGCTTTTCCTCTCCTTCCCCGAGAAGCTCATGGTCTCCCAAGCTTTGGTTCACTGTAGGTTGGACTATTGTAACAGCCTCTTTCTAAATCTATCTGCCTATACTCTCCGCCCTCTGTAACTAATCCAGAACAGGACTGTGAGGCTCGTCCTTGGCCTCAAGCCCTGGGATCATATCTCTCCAGCTCTGAAATGTCTCAATTGGCTCCCAGTGGATGCAAGGATTGAATTAAAAACCCTATGCATTGTCCACAAGGCTTTCTGGGGCCTGTGTCCAAAATACCTTCATCTATCCCTCCGTAAATACCTCCCCTCTCAAGCTCTTCACTCCTCTACCTCTACCTCCCTCAAGGTCAGTAGTTTTTCATAGAAACAAGCTGCAGGTAGATGCCTGTCTTCGGCTGGGGCCTCCCTCTGAAACAGCCTCCCTGCCACTCTAAAACTTGAGGAGAACCATCTCCAGTTCCGGAAGCACCTCATGACCTTCCTCTTTGCTTCTGCCTTCGGTCCCCCTCTCCCCTGCTGATCTGTTCTCTCTTGGCACTGTGCACCTGGCCACTCTGTCCTCTGGGCCCAGGTGCCTGCTCACCCTGCCACCCTCCCACACTGCCTCCGGGCAACCCCTTGCACTGGGGTCTGTATCTGTACCCATACAGCCCACCCCCCCTTTTTCTTCCTGCACTTAGACCTACCCTGTCAGCACTTGCCAATTGCTGGCTGCACTACCACTGTTTGTTGTCTTTATTATTTATTTATGTGTTTCTCCTTTGATCCGCACTTCCCAATTCTCCCCCTCCATGCGCTTTTCCCCTCCCCCATGCACTTGCACGTTCTCAATGTCAGTGGGCCTACCTAGTAAGATCGTTGTTTTGTTCTCCCCTGTCCCCCTCCCTTGCCTTGTTGCACTCCGAAACCCTTGTGTATGAGCGCAATAGAAATAAAATATCAATATCAATACAGAAAAAGAAGCCTGCTACTCTGGGCAGTGCAAAGCCAACGTGAATCACCAAGGCTTCGGTGGACAAATGCTAGGATCGAACATTTGGTTGGGACAAAGGTTAAATTACTATTGCACTGTGGCTGGGATCTAGGCAGGATTGTGTCTTGGTCCCCCGCACCCCCAAACAGTAGACAGGGCACTATGGTGTACGATAAGCTTAATGGTGGTAGAAGATTTGATATTGCCATAGCTAAGAAAAAGAAAGTGTTAAATGCCCTGACTCGCAAGAATAAACGAAGTAACACCATACCAGAGGAGAATAAGAAAAAGGTACTTACAACAGCAAGTTTGAGATTTAAGTCTCGGCTTGGGGGCCATAGACATGGAGTAAACTCTGCTGCTTGGAAGTACATTAACTATGTCATATGTACAAACAATTCTAAGAAATGTTGGCATTTGATTCGCACTAATGAGGCAGGCAGCGCAACCAAAGAAGTAAATAGTGTATCAGAGGCGCAATGGGGCACATTCATTCAGGGAAATATTTGGCTGGACTCAGAAGTGAAACAAGAGAGGGGGGGGCCTGCTCCATGCAGCACTCGGTGGTCGCGGACTGCATTAAGGATGCTGATTTGGAGGCTATGGTAGTCAGAAGGAAATCCTCTGGAGCAAATGGCCCAGATGGCATGTCCAACGTGGTAATAAAAAGTGGCACGGTTTTCTGGGGTGCATTGCTGCAACACTTCTTTTTACATATATGTAATAAGGAAAGGATTCCGCCTATGTGGAGGAGTTACTTATCCCCGTACACAAGAAAGGTCCCCATAATATGCCAGCTAACATTAGACATTAGACTCCTGGCCATGTTAGATTGCAGTGCAAAGCTTTATGCTACTATTCTCCTATCTCTGTTTTCTGACTGGGTGAACAACAACTGATCCAGTGTGGGCACTTATGACTTTAATGACGGACATGTATTCTTATACAGGATCTGTTCTGTACCTCACCTTTGCAGACTAGTCCGCAACCTTTGACAGAATAATAAGGACAAGGCTGTGGGAGAAGCTGGAAGGGTGGGGCATTGACCCTTCGCCGTTGTATTTTATTAAAGCAGTCTATTCTGATAGAGGTTAGAGTAAGAATATCTCAGGATGGTACCCTCTCTATGTCTTTTGATACTAACAGAGGGCTTCAAGCAGGGATGCCCTTCGGCCCCCTACTGTACAATGTATATGCATCTGAGTTAGCAGTGGCCCTTAGAGGCATACATAATCTTCCACCTCCATACCTCAATGATGTTCTTCACTGTATTACATGTGCAGACAACACAGTAATTCTAGACAGAACGCCCATAGAGTTGCAACGCTCACTAGAGGCACCCCAATATATATGCAAAAGTGCTGGGGCTGAGCCTTAATCCAACTAAAACAAAGATAATGATTGTGGGCAAAAGGGCTAAGGGAGTGTTACCTTTTCATTGGAAGTTAGTCGGGGTACCCCTGGAACAAGGGGAAGAGTACAAATACATGGGAATGAGTATCACATCGAGAATGACCTCGGCACATATATGCCAATCCATTGGTAATAAAGCAAGGAAGAAATGGTTGGTCTTAAAGAGAACCATAGATCTCCATGCAGGGCAATCTATGGAGGCAAAGATTAGAGCATACAGGTGTTCTATCGACCCTAGAATTCTGTATGCTTTAGAGGTTTTTCCTATGAGATTGGTTAATTGGCTCCCAAAACTGAAGGCAAAGATTTTGCAATCCCTAGTAGGTTTACATTCAATGGTACGAGTAGAGGCCATACGGCAGGAGATGGGGCTCCCTTCTCTGATGTCACTTTGGAGATTGGCAGCTTGCAGGCTGTGGGCAAAAATGCATTTTGATGGACCGCAGGAGCTGACCCTACCAAATCTTTCAGCCTTGCACACAGGACGTTTCCCCAAAAGTGGATGGTACAGAGAACTGGGCATGCTGATATCTTCCTACTTAGTGATTTAAGTATAGATGCCCCTCCTCTCTCCAGGCAGGAGTTTTACCTTCTTAAGTTGGAGTGGAAAACCAGACAACTGGATATGTTGCAAGCTGTGAATCACTTATCTAAATTGCATCGATATGCAGAATAGTCTCAACAGGGGTTTTTAAAGTTGACTCCACGAGGACCTATATAACTAAATTAGGCACTCCCGTATTGACCAGATTCATACTGCTATGCGACAAAATTTTCTTCCAGTGTTTGAAAATACAGGGTCATGGCTGGGAATACCAAGGGAATCCCGGCTGTGCAGACTGTGTGGGAGCTATGTTGTATCTCAAAGGCACGTTCTTACTAACTGTGCAGCATTAAAAGAGGAATACAAAAAAGCTTACATGAAGTTTAGGCTGGTGGCAACAGATCCATTTTGGGCTATGATTTTGGCAGCTGAATCCTTGGTGACAGCCTCGGCCACCTTTCACATTTTGCAAAAGGCACTGATTAAGATGAATGTTTAAACCGAATGAATTAACTAAATGATTTAAAATTAATAATGTTATCCAAATTCTCTGTAATGAAGTGATGAACTGAACTTTTCCTTTGTATAATTTTAAATGTTTTAAAAAGTTAAATGTTTAATTAATATGTTTGGTGTCATGAACAATATGAAGTGTGAAAGGTTGACAATTTTCGACCAAATGCGTTAATAAAAAATAAAATTAAAAAAAGGGAAGTATCTTGAACCTTGGAGAAGAGAAAACTCATTTTCCAAACCAAGAGCTGGTAGAAGCTTTGAACTTTTGTGTGAACACTTCTCATTATCAGGCTGATATCCCTACACATTGTAAACAATTAGATGCGAGGGCAAGTGTAGGTTTTGGACACAGACATTTGTTTTGAACTTCCTGACACAGACGATCGTTGGATTTTATTAGGTAGGGACAACCCACCCTACCATTGGGCAAGATAGGCCTTTTTTCAACCCTCCTTTTGTTTTGATAAACGTATCTAGCCCAAACTTAATTCAGTTGTCTTTGTCTACTTCATGATGCCTTCACAGCCATCTGAAGAAATATAGCCTATGTTAGGTAGAAACCTGTGCAGTTCCCTTAGGGACCACTGCAAAAGATTTAAGACTACAGGTGTTGGCAGTAAACCCACTTGGTAGCAGTCTGCACCACCCAGATTTACCTGGTAGCTGTGGCTGAGCAGTCAGACTTCCCTCAAGAAGAGTTAGGCAGTATGCAAAGTATACTCAATAGGCACTCAGATACAATAATACAAGCAGACACTGACCAGAGCTTTGGTATCAAAGTATATAATTATTTATTTAAAAACACACAGTTGAAACACTCCAGCACTCTTATTGTAAACTCATCCTAAACACAATTACTATTAGGATATATATACCCCTTTTTCCCTATTAGAAAAATCACAGTAAAACACCACTTATTTTCATACAGAGGTGAGCGCTTAACTAGATTGCACTCTAATAAGTTTGTGCAAAAGGGAGGGAAAAAGACAGAATATGAAGAGGTACACCACTCTACGATTCAGGAACACTATTAGCAAGGCAGAGAGCAAAAAGTCACTGGTGAGCCAAAGTCCAAAGGCTGGGCCCACTCTTAGAGAGAGCAGAGCACAAATGCGCCCAAGATCACACAGTTACACTAGGCTTAGTAAGTTTTGCAGAGGGTTCAGAAAGAGTTTAGAGAGGTTTAGAAAAGTTTAGCCAGGGTGTCCCAGGCTAACCCAGGTTCGAAAGCCGGGGGCTAAATCTACCCCGTAGTCGGTAGCAAGGGAAGCCAGGCGGGACATGGTACCTTAAGTGGGAAGGATCCTCCCGCAGTGGCAGTTGTTCCTGGTAGTGGGTGCAAGTTGCGTCGTCGTCCAGGGGAAGAGAAGATCTCGACTTGGAGGAAAGATGAAGGTCGTTGCACTACCAGGGCAGAAACCAGCCGCAAAGTTTTCCGGTTAAAGGTGGTACCTTTGTCTCGCGTTCGTGGTAAAATGTGGTATCCCAGTTGCCGGGGTGCTTGGCACGGGCAAGGCGGCCACGAGATACGTTGGGAAAGCGAAAAGACGGTGAAACTGGTTATCCCCACCAGTTAAAGGAAGAAGACTCTCCGGCGGGAGATCTCCTCCGTCGTTGGGAAAAAGTGGTGAGACGGTCCAGCAGGGCTCCACCGGTAGTGGTGTCGTGGCAGGTCAGCTCAGCTTCTCCCTCGTCAGATTCTTAGGTCCTGTGGTGACTTCTGAAGTTCCAGTCCCCAAAGCCCTGCTTTTATGCAGCAAACCCCATTCACTCAGCCAAGCTGTCACTCAAACATGCTAAGTGGTGAGCCGGCCGGCTCACCACTTGGGCCAATCAGGATGGAGTGCGACTTGAGATGCCTAGGCAACTCAGTCCAGGGTGCCTAAATTCCCCTCCACCCCTCCTAAGTACCCCAGACATAGTGGCACCACTTTGGAGGGCTTCTGTGGAGAAGCCCGCCAAAAAGTGGGACAAAGGGCTCGACTTGGGTTGGAGTCACAGAAGAGAACACAAACGCCATTTTAGAATCAAGTTTTGGCAAAAAATACCAACCGGAGAATTAATATTAATTAAATAAACCGGCGGTATGTTCGAGGCTACCGTAAATAATTAAATAAAGATAGTAGCCTAAAACAATGGGAAATCCCATGGAAAATATTCGCGGTTGAATATAAAAAGTAGTATCCACTGCCACCAGCCAAAACTCGATCAGGGGGGACGGAGACGTGCCCCCTCGACTAACAGACCCTGGGGCAATCGAATTGCCCCAGCCAGTACGTCCACAATATGATGGTCTGTACTGGTTCTGTTCAGAATTTAAGACTAGTAAAGTCAATGGTGACTTAACACGCCCTGGGAGACAGTAGTCAGTCCCAGGGTATGGAGTCTATACTGGGGGTCACTATGACACCCCTGTGTTACTGCACTGAGGGTGCTGTGTAACACATATCACAAAAACACATGAAACCCTATGGAGTAAAAGACCCCATAGCCCATTAAACACTTCTAGATCCAAAGAAACACACTCAAATCATGTCCAAGAGTGAGGGTAAAAGAGTCTCACTCTTGGCAGGAGAAAAAAATAAACCCCAAAAATCCAGCAAAGCTGCTGGGGGACTCACTAGGTTAGGAAATTCGGCCTAAACAGAGAATTCTCCCTAACAGCCTAAAGGACAGATTTCCTATGGCCTCGGAGAACATGGTTGGGTTGTCCACCCCAATGTGACTCAAGAAGCTCAGGAGGAGCTAACAGCAACACAATAACTGCCCAGGTAAGTACCCAGGAGTGAGACAGTACCTTCTATGAAGATATGATATGATATTTTATTTATATTGCGCTCATACACAAGTGTTTCAGAGCACGACCAAACAAAGGGAGGGGAACGGGGAAGAACTTACGATCTTACTAGGCCCAGTGACATTAAGAACACGCAAGTGCATGGAAAAAGGAAAAAGGGGGAACAAGTGCGTGGAGGGGGAGAAGTTGAAAATGTTGAGAGGAGAGAACATAATAAATAATAAGTGGGATAAATAAATAAATGCATACAAAAAGGTAGTGCAGCCAGACAAGTGGCAAGTGCATGATTAGTCAGATAGGGTATATCTGATAAGTGCAGAGGAAGAGTGGGGGACTGTATGGGTACAGGTACAGATCTCAGTGCCAGGGGTGGCCTGCAGGCAGTGCAGGAGGGAGGCAGGGTGAGCAGGTACCTGGGCCCGAAGTACAGAGGGTGGCCAGGTGCACAGTGCCGAGAGAGAGAAAACAGATCAGCTGGGGAGAAGAGGGGCAAAGGCAGAAGCGAAGAGGAAGATCTTGAGGTGCTTCCGGAACTGGAGATGGTTCTCCTCAAGTTTCAGGGTGGCCGGGATGCTGTTCCAAGACTGAGATCTGCCCCAGCTCATTTCTTCTGACCCTAAGGGAAGAGCAACAATGTCACCGGCGGGTGTCCATGGTAAAATGACAGCAGCTTCAGGTTGGGGCTTTGTCCTTGGCGGCTGGAGGAGGAACCATTGGCAGGAGCAGGTGGTCAGACTTGGTCACAGGGATGCCCAGCAGATGATCTTCACTGCACTGGTTTGTGGAGTCTCAGAACTGGTTTTGTAGCAGCAATGGTTGTCACCCGGCAGACTTTCTCCCTTCTCCCGGTCCACGACTCACCCGAGGCGAGAGGCGACTTCTACAAATGGATGGAGTCTCTGTAGACTCAGACAGATGCCCACAAGTTTGCAGCCAGAACCGCGCTTGATGAGACGATGCACCGCAGCAGTGCCAGAGTTCCCAAGGTATTCAGATATTGCAAGCCTGGAAGGTCGCAGCTCATGGTGTGATGGCTCAAACTGTAGCTGGTCTCGACACTTGTTAGGCCCACCGTTCCAAGGGAGGAAGTCATTTGGTATGGATATTCCCTGTCACACAGAAGTAAGGGCTGGAGCTGCAGTAGTCACTCAAGTCGGCTTTTCAGTCGCTGGAGGTAGTTGCAGACATCCTTCTTTCTTCTTTGGAATGGATCATCCAGTAGTAGAGTCTTGCTTCAGCTTTAAGACCCTCGCCTTTTATGCAGGAACCCAGTCAATCAACATACATGCTGCATTCAAACATAGGGTGGTGGCAGCCCCAAGGGGACAGTCAGGCACCCAGGCAGAACTGGAACCAAGCAGACACACTGGAGGACAAAGAGCGGAGGAGTTTCCAAGACCTCCCAGTCTCCTGTCCGCCTAGACACACCGGTGCCTCTGGGTGGGATCACCTTGGCAAAAAAAGAAGACCGGCACTATTTTGGAAAAAGGGTGCCCCAGGTGTCTCTTACTGCAGCTGCAAATACAGCCTGTGATGTAAGTTTCACAAAATCAGTAGAAAATCATCCACAGCCACTCAGACTTGTCACTGTAACTAGAAAGTTACAGGAGAGTGAGAAACGGGATACAATGTGTTCCCCCAAGCCCTCCACATAAGGTGGTGTGTGCTGATTCCACAATAATATAAAAGTCAAGTAGAATAGAAAGTATCCCCCCTGCCCTTGGTAATGTTTATTATCACAAGGAAAATAAAAAGTGCAGCTCAAGGATCTCCCAGCCACAATGCCCAGAAAGTGCTGTGTGATGAAATAATACATTGCAGATGCCTTAAAAGTTGGAGGAATGCATGCAAAAACATACAACCAAAAGTGTTGAAAAAGGTTCCCATAGGTAGAGTAAAAGACTGAGTGAGTGTGAAAAAAGGTTCACATTCACAAAGGAGAATGGGTAAAAAAAAAAAAAAACAAGAGTCCAGCAAAAAGTACTGGGGGACTCATAAGTGGGGAGAATAACACTCAAAAAGGAAATTCTACCCAACACTCTCCTCCTCCGTTTACACATCTACTCTTCTGAAAATCTCTCTCCGTCGTCTCGTTTAACTGTACCACACCCCCTTCTCAGCTCACAGGGCTTTCCTCCTGACTGGAGTGTACCTCTCCACTAGGGCTCCAGGGGCTCACTTCTTCTATTACATATTCCCCTCCTTGGTGGATCAAAGTCACTCTCTTTTTGTACCACTTTTCAGTCCCCCACACATTGTGTTAGGGGTCTCTTTCTATTGCTCTCAAGGGCATCTATCTCAACCTCCTCACTGGAGCACAAGCCTCTTTTGAAGTCCCATAGACTCGACTATTCCTCACAGGAGAGCACCTATTTTCAGGATATCAAGGGTCTCTTCTCCCCCTCACTGGAACACACCCCTCTTCAGAGCTCAAGATGTTCACTTCTCTGGTGCTCTCCAGCTTTCTCAAACTCCTCACCTCAGATCCTGAATCAGAGACACGGGGCCTCTTTACGACCCAGGTGGTAAGGGGTTAACGGTGCCGTAAAAGGTGTCGGTGCCGTTAAACCCTTGCCGCCTAATTACGA
The DNA here is from genome assembly GCF_040938575.1 of Ambystoma mexicanum. Lineage (NCBI taxonomy): Eukaryota > Metazoa > Chordata > Amphibia > Caudata > Ambystomatidae > Ambystoma > Ambystoma mexicanum. Next base: position 564,696,053 of record NC_090933.1, read on the forward strand.
GGTCCCTTTGCGGGTCCCGACCTTTTTTTTTTTTTAAAAATATTTTTTATTTTCAAAATAAAACAATACAAACCAAACTTGCAGCATTATACAATACAACCGTAAACATCAGTTAATCCCATGTTACTGCACTTCAAAGCCCCCCCCCCCCAAGAGCTTATCAACCTTACAGTTCTGTGTACACTTGGTGTGGCCGGGCGTCGCTTCCTTCTGAAGCAGCAGGGTCCACTTCCGTGCCAAACAGTCCCGTAATTAACATCCTCCAAGCCGCTAGGTTGCCCACATCTTCTTCCCCGCAATTGCTACACGCTTCCTGCCATACCACTGTTTCAGCCTCCGCCCACTTCTGCAGGTCCCGCCACCATATCTCTATTCTTGGCCCATGGCATTGCTTCCAACTCATGGCTATCCTTCTCTTAGCAAGTACATACGCCAGGTCTCTCAGTTTCCCGAGATGTTTGGTGTTCCGTGGTCTGGGGAACCCTCCCAGGAGGCAGGCCCAGGCCGTGTCAATGCGTAGCAGGACCCCCTTATCTGCTAATTTCTGTGCCACTTCCCCCCAAAAGCCTTCAATCACTGGGCAGGACCAGAACATATGTGTCATGTCTGCGTCTTCTTCATCGCATTTCGGGCATGCTTGTCTACCTGCGTTTGCAAACTTGGCTATTTTCTTCGGGGTCATATATGCTCTATGCGTAACGTATAGCTGTATTTGCTGCAATCTAGCATTCCTGGACACTTTCTTATGGTATCCCATGGCCCGTTCCCACATCCCATCAGTCAGCTGCGCCCCCACTTCCGCTTCCCAGTCCAGCCTCAAATCCATCAAGTCCTTCCCCACCCGGGTCATCACCACCTCATATAATCTAGAGATCTCATGTCCGCCCTCTGATATATCATATATCGTTCCGATCAGTGCGTCCGGATCTTCCGCCAGCACCGTCTCCGGCCAAGTCTTACGGATGATCTGTACCAACCTTAGGTACGTAACATATTGGCCCCCGTGCAGCCCTGTTTCTTCTCCCAGGTCTTCGAATTCCCTAATGGCCCCATCCTGCCATATGTCTCCCAATGTGGCCAGCCTAACCGATTCCCAGTATGTCCTGATTATTTTCCTAAACTGGCTGTCCCCCATAGTTAAGGCGACCAGTGGCACCTGTGGGGAACACGGGCACGGGCTCTCTATCAATTGGCACGCTCTGCGCCAAATTCTCCACCCCAGCAGCAACATACTTGGGCGTCCATTCAAGTCTGATCTAGGGACCCAGACGATCTCTTTTAGGTAAAACGGGGCGCAGTCCCGCCCAACCAGCCTAGACTCAGGAGTTTCCTCATCAGAGAGCCATTTAGTCACGTATTGCAACTGGCTGGCCACATAATAGGCCTCAAAGTTCGGCAGCTTGATGCCTCCCCTATCGTGGAAATTTTGCAGTTTCCACAGGGCCACCCTGTTGCGGATGCCGTGCCACAGGAAGTCCCTGCATACACTGTCAAGTTTGACAAAGAACTTCCTGGGTATCAGGTATGGTATGTTACTGAAAAAGTGCAAAAGCCTAGGCAGGACCACCATTTTGAGCATCGCCCCCCGGCCCATCATTGCCAGCGGCAGCTTCTCCCAAAATTGCATAGTCTCGCGGATTTTCTTCACAGCCACCTCGGTATTGTGCAAGTGTTCTTCCTTCACAGTATGATATACATCAATTCCGATGTAGCGGAAAGACTCACCGGCAATCGTTCCAGAGGGACTCCTGCGAAGCTCCCCAGTGGAAACATGCTCGATTTACTTGCGGGTCCCGACCTTAACGGCTGGTTTTGACCAGCCGTTAAGGAAGGAACCCACAAAGGGACTTACAAGGTAATTACGATAGCGCAATTTGCGGTACCGTAATTACCGCCTTTCCCATTCCCATTTAGCCCTATGGGGGCAAAAATGGGAATGGGGAAGGGCCAATGGTGAATGGGGAATGGGGAATTACCACCCCGCCAACCTTGGAATGGGGCGGTAATTCCGCCATTCACCATGGCGGAGTTGGTAAAATACCAGCGGCAACCATGGCGCTACTAGCGCCATGGTTACCGCCTGGGTCGTGATGAGGCCCACTGTCTGTGAATCTTAGCCTTGGGTTTAAAGCCCTTGCCGTCCTACAATTGGCTGAGGCAAACATCCAAATTGATTGGTTGGTTGGCATCCTATTCCATGCCACAGGAGGAAAGATTTTAAAAGGCTCGCCACCATTTTCGAATTATGTTAGTTTGTTTCCCAGACAGGAACTAATGTTTGTCTGCGGTTCTGCTCCGGTCTTGGTTCTTGACCGTCCCCTGCACAGAAGTTTCGTCTGTGGGTTTGTGGTGTTTAAAAGGCCACCACAGGAGACAGCAAAACCTCTATGAGACTGAGGTATTCCCCTAAATGGTGCAGGGGAAAGATCTTCACAAGCACTGCTGCTTGGTGGGGTATGGGTTGTTTGGGGTAAGTTGGGTTTATCCCTTCAAGGATCTGCACCTGTTGACTAAGGGGTCTATCTGAATGTGCTAGTGTTTCCCAATAGCATCTCTCTTTCTAAATCCCTGAATGATATTCTGGCATCTGCTGGGATTTTGATTTCTAAATGTGATGCATCTTGGGAGATGCAGTGCGGAATACCCTTTTTTGTTTTGGTACTGGATAGTTCCTACCAAATTCTCTTTCAGGGGGTTCTGGAATAGTACAGGGCTGGTACACTGAGTCCTGCTCTCAGGCCCTGCTTCATCCATGGGGTGGATGAAGCTTTGGCACTGTGACTTTGTCATATGGTGTATAGAGATACCAGTGTCAGCAGATAATCCGTTTCCACCTGAGGAGCAAGAGCTAGCTGTGAGGGGTCAGAAATGGGAGGCAGACACACATAATCAGACATTTCATTTAACACAAAATGGGTTGGAATAATGCCTTCCAAACCCTACCTGAAATAAAGAGGGTCCCTGTATAGGAAACTAAAACTAAGAATATGTCTGTGACAAATAGTTCAACTTAAAAAATCGTCCTTATGTCCAAAACATTCTAAACTGACCCTCACACTAGAACAAACAATCAAGGATGCAAGAAAATGTCTCTGATTTATGGTCAGTGTAAGGTGCTCAAAATCAAAACGGGTGTTTCCAAAAAGAAACCCTTTTATCCAGAAGATGGCTCGCTTTCCCAGGATTGTTAGGTAGGATGGCAAAAGTGTCTCTTTTAAACAAGATTTCTTTGAGGTTCTTAAACTGCCTTCAGAAAATGTAGGCTCAATCAATAAGTTTCATGGTGTCCCAACAATGTCTTTGCAGCAAAAGTATTTCTCTAGAATAACAGTTTCCGTATATTGGACTCACAAGGTTCTTGGTCTGTAAACTTAAAGGATTAGTTGGAATTTTCCTAAACCAAAGATCCTCTGGCAGGCCTTTTAAACTTCCTAATATGTTCCCAAGCCAGATATTCCTTCACAATGTTTGTCATGGTGCAATTTCAAAAGCTTGGCGCATTTTCATACTCAAATGCTTGGTATATTTGACCGTCCGGTATTTTATATGGTTGCCAGACCTTCTGTGGATTACCTGGTAAACTTCATTGCCAGGAATCCTCTCTGTGTTCTTTGGATTCCCTGGTATACTTCCCTGCCAGGTGTCAGGAGACTGTCCTGGTCATGAAGTCAAGGGCACAGATATGCAGGGGTCGCATGCACAGGAGACCTGGGTGGACATGAACAAAAGTGAACAAGAACATCCATTTAACACCAAAAAGCTTTTATTATGGACATAGCACTTCAGATGCATTAACCTTGAACATTCCATCTATTAAGCAGGATGCATTAACCTTGACCATTCCATCCATTAAGCAGCCCCAAGTGCATTCTTGGTGTGGCTGCTAATCGATTGCCTTCGCAGGTGCCCACTCTTTAGGAGTGGCAGGGTGTGGCTGGGAAGCCGGCCCTAATCGGGGTGCCCACGATCTCAGCTATATAAGCTGCCCCGATCCTTAAGACAGACACTTCGCATTATTCTGCACTTGCAAGCAGAGTAATGCTCACCATCGCCTGAGGTCAGACTTACCTTAGAAGATCCTGCTTCCTGCCAGCATACTTACCAACTGGGGGAAGCTGTTCTTACCTGTACATCTCTTTGGTGAACCAAGTATTCATATTTACACTTTCCGGAACGCCGAAATCTTCATCTTGGCCCCGCAGCACGGCACGCTCCATCGTCGACAGCAGCGCCTGCAAGGATAAACAGAAGACAAGGTTAGACATCTAAAAAAACAGTCAGTTTAAGGTTGCGCTTCGCCATACTTCGCGCTTTTCCTTAAATAATCACTTACCTGCTGTTGAACATTGCGGTAGCATCCATCTTCCATCCGGCCACGTCTGGCGTCTCACAGCTGCATTGAGGCCGTACTTCCATCTAAGGGAACAAAACAGAAGAGAGACATTATTGCGGGCATAAATAGGAGCAACATATAAAGAGATTTGTTCATAACAAACAGCATCACAAGAGCTCAAGAAAGACTTACCGATCATAAGGAGCAGCATAGTCGCAGCTGGACTGGACTAATCCTTATCAGGGATCAGTGAAGGAACTAGATCCCATTCGACACGCCCCTGCCAGAAGTAGCAGGACGGAGAGCTTATCTTCCATAATTCACAGGTGAGCTTTATGGGCTGGCGTATGCCCACAGAAACCGTACTTTGGGGTGAAGGGTTCGAGAGGTAGAACAATCACAGATTGACACACTCATACACTCTTATCTCCACACAGGAGCAGCATCACCACGTACCACCGCTCACAGCTTTTCTACTGAGAGGCCTAAAGGGGGTGATTCAAGTTCAGGGAGGGCTGCAACCATGCCCCAACACCTCCACAGAGACCAGGTGAGCATAACAGACGCCTGTGTTCTACTTGGTACTTGTGGCAGAAATTAAAAGGACACCATGTCAGTACTGTATTTCCCTCTCCAAGATGGCGCTCTGCAGCTCCATGGATCTATTTTGGCAGCATCAGTATAGTCTGCAGTAACAGCAGATAAACGGACGACGGACTCCAGAAGACAGTGACAGCGTAATAGGGGCATTGTGATGGTAAGCAGATGCGTTGCTTCGTTATAGTAAGCACTGGCGCTGTTAAACTTTGTTTTCTCCCCCTTTTTGTTTCCCTGTACGTTATCCTAGTATCGGCGTTCCTGCTTCGCAAGTCTACGTACTTCATTCTCGGGAACGCTTCGTCTGCAAAGTCACCCGTACGTCCCTGTCGTCTCCGGCATTATCTTTCACCTTGTGATTTCCCTCGGCACGGTAAGTATTACCAGTTCTCTGGTTGCCGACTGCATGTCTTAGAGACATGTCTCCACCTCATTGTATTTCTTACCTTGCCCATCTTGTTGTTCCTGTATTCGCTCCTTCCTTACCTGTGTTCCCTTTGCTCCGGATTCCAACCTTTGGAGTACATATCTGACAACGGAACTCCTGCACGTCAGCTGCTCCATTACAATCATCGTGTCGGAGAACTCACCATCTCCATCTACAACAACTGCTACGCCATATCAGCAAGGTTTTTTTTTGTCCCTACGAGGGTTTTTCCCTGCCGACATCCCGGACTGCTCTTGAGTCCACTGTTGCCTTCAAGTTCTCGGACGATGTCTGGGTTGCTAAGCACATTGTGCAAGCAGAACTCTGAAGTAAAGGTCAGTTGTTTTATTTTTTTTATTTTTATTTTCATTTAGTTTATACAAACTTTTGAAAAACTTTGTCTTTAACACATGCACAACATTCCATCTATCATCCTTAAGTATTCTTCTCTATAACACCTTATTTGGTCTACTTCTTAAGGATTGTTCTACAATCATTTCCTCTAACTTCGCCCCAACAATTATTCTTTCTTGTCGGTCTTTTCAGAGTGGGTGGTGTCCTGACTTGTAACCGTGTGGGACACTGTTTAGGCAACCACTGGACTCGTTTTAGACGATTCTGCAGTAACTCTAAAAATCGCATTAATGCAATCAACAGTGACTTGCTTTCATTCAAGTGTAGTTGTCTCCAGCATTCCTCTTCAGTCAGCGTCTGGTAATTTGTCATCACCTTTCCCATGCAACTATCACGTTGATCGTTTAGTTCAGTACAATTTAGAATGAGATGTTTTAAATTTTCATCTTCCTCCCCACAGAATCGGCATAGAGCATTTCTCCTTGGAATCGCACGCCTGTTCCTCAGAATTTCTTTTGTTTCTAGAATATTTAAACGGAACATCAGATAGTATCTTCTGAGGTGCTTGCACAGAGACAGATCCAGATATTTCTGAAGTGTATTCCGTTTTTTTGCTTCTTTTGGTTGATTTATCATGGATTTTTGACAGGCTCTTCTCTCCCCAATTTCAATACAGTCGAGCTCCAGCAATTTTCTTTTTTCAAAATCTGGATTATTCCATAGTGTTAACTCATCTGTCCCTAGCTGTTTGAGGATCTCACGACATTGATGTTTCCAGTCTCTTAGGGCTGACTTTTTTTCACCCGTTTCATTTCCAACCGGATTTTGAACGGTGGTAAGTTCGCTTCATCGTGTGTCTTCCTAAAGAGCAATAGCTTGTTCCATGTAATGCTTACGTTCAGGGTGGAAATTCCTACTTCATATAGAACACAAGCAGTCGTTGTACTTTGGGGTATTTGGAGGACTTGCTTCCAAAAAAAACCTTTGCACCTAGACCATATCTTGTGGTCACAGCCAAACATGTTCTCTGCCCCATAAATCAAAGGTCATTTGTTCCTTACATTTGACACTAGGTATCTTCCCACAGTGTTTCAGGACAAATGCTGAGTAGACCTAGGTGCCAGGATTTCCTTTAGAAGTTCCTTCTTTATAGGATTCCCGATCTTCTCCTTTGTCAGGTATCCTTTCATGGGGCTCTTTAGATTCTCTGTGATACACCCCTCTTAGGTATCTTCCCCGAATGTTCAAGTCTTTGCACAACTTTGGTGGACTGCCTGGTAAACTCGCCTGCCAGGAATCCCGTTCTGGGGTTTCACAGATTCCTTGGTATGCTTCCCTACTAGGTATCCCTGCTAGGTATCTTTCTCAATCAAATGTCAGCTGTCTGGTGTCTTCTCCTTCCCAATGGCTTCACTGTACTTTGCAATATGCCACATTAACATCTGCTTATTTCTGTAAAAGTGTTGAATAAGGGTAACACTGGTTTCAGCTCTCCCCACATTGAAATCTCATGCATAGGTATTTATTCTCCTTTTGTTGGTTCACTTCCTCTTGCCGGTATTCAAATATTTTCACTTTCAAACACTGATTTAACCTTGGGTTGGTCTTTAGTTAAATTGCCTCTGAGCATTGTCCGTAATATCAATCTCACGAACTTCATTCACTTGATTATATGGATGTCGGTACGCCCCAGACCCCCAATGCCTCTGGGCCGACTCACCAGCTGTTCACAGCATCCCTGAGGTTTGGCATGCTTCCACAATGAAGTATTTCCCTTCTGGATTGGCCTCTGATGGGCGTCAGATGTCTCCCCTGCCCTTCCTGCGGCTCCGTGCCTACTTGTCGGCTTGTCTGTGTGGCCTGGACCGGAAAATGCTGTACTCCATCATGACCGCACCTCCAAGAGCTCTGCTGTGTCTCTTGGTGGCCTCACAGTCCTTCGGGTATGTCTGCTGCACTTCTCCTTTCCTCACGCCATGCCAGCGTGTGTAGTTCAAATTCGCGACCCGCCGCACCGATGTGCCAGTCTTCCTCCTGTCAGCTTTCTTCTTCAAAGATCTCTCCAGCGCTGCCTGCCTTGTTATTACAGATGCCATTTTTAAAAGGTCCCAGACATTTCAGTTCCCACAGAACAACTACTCTGAACATTAGTCTTTGGGGCTGACTTAGCTTGCATCCACTCTTCCCTCCTCTTCTTCATCTCAGTGCTTAAGGTCAGATGAAATCAATACATTTAAGCGGTCTTCTAAACTGTTGTTGTTCAAGAATTTTACATGCAGAAATGTCAGCAAACAAAGATGTTCATGTGTATTGTAAAGGTTTGGGGTATGCATGGAATTTTGTCTACAGTGACAAAAAGGAATGGATTTCAGCTTTTCACAATAAGGGGGATTTGTGGGGTAACAATAAGCCACCAAGACCTTATGTATTAGAAGATCTTTGTCAGGTAAAAGGGGTGAATACTGCATCTCATCAAATGGACTCATCCCCTCTTCCCGTTAGATGTCCACTCCCATGTGATTCACCCTCATAAAACAACCCAGGGTCAGGATCAGGTAGCGGCTGCTTCACCTGGCCACAGAAGAGGAGGTTACCGCTGGAGAATCGGTGATGAATCCATCGGATTCATCACATAGCTTAGAAGCCACTTATCCCTCGCAGCCAATGGAGTCCACTTCTTTTTCCTACCAAATGGTTAGCCATTGGCAGGCGAGTTAAGGCCTTAAGTACACACCAACTCTCAAAGACAGATCAATGGTTTGGATTTTCATAATAGTGAAAGGGTTTGCTAAGGGTTGGTTGGTTCTCCCTTGCTCGTCTCTCTAGTATACCGCAGACTGTACCCTCCCCAGCCCAGCCATCCCTCAACCCCAGGATTTTCACTAGAGATAGGTAACTCCTACTATCCAAGAAGCTGTCTTTCTGGCTGTGATGGCCAACACCTCTCTCGAAACACCCTTTGACAACAATCTGGGTTGCTTTGTTCTACGTGCCATGTATGCGAGATAAAACAACCCATTTGTATGCGGAACATTCACTTTCAGGACAGCACCATTTACTGCTCGTTAAGTGTTTTCCTTAAATAAACCGTTACCAGAAGCACTGCATGTAGTAGCACCTTCGGTGACAGTATATTTGAGGAAAACATATACTCAGGGCGCGTTTAATAGGGACCTGCACTAAGGTGCTGTGCCAAAATGGCAAGTGCTGACACTGCAGTAGCTTAATGTCCTGCTTTGCCTGACAAAACCCACACCCTCATGTTTCCTCTGCCCCCTTTTATCCTGACACTTGCCCTTCCATTGGTTCACTCCCCCACCTGTTTCGTTTCCCTGGGCCAACCACAGGCACCTGTTGCCCAGGGGAGGTGTTAGAGGAAAGAAAACATACAAAAGGGGTCTTAAACCCGCCCCTTTCACCTAAGCGGGTCTGGAGGTTTCTGGCAATGGCGGCCAGTTGCATGCAATACCCCAGTACGTTTGAGTACTTTCTGCCCGGTTTGAGATGACAATTTGAAGAGGGAACTTCTCCGCAGTCCCCTTGCTTGCAGGTGAGTATACTGTTTTTGTGAGTGAACGCGATCAGTACTAGAGCGATTCACGCACTCACTAGCGCTGGAGATATGATGGCGCGGGTCGCGTAGTGGCTTGGCGAGGCTGCTGTGTGGTTTGCTATTTGCTCTGCATCTAGTCTGTGTGCGGTCTCTCTGGGCAGGTTGTGCACTGTTACATCGTAAGGGAGATTGGGGTATGACGTTCTATGGACAAACAGAGAGAAACTGTCCAGAATTGGGCAGCGCAGACAATGGTATTTATTTCCAGCATGCTGCCCAACTCCTCATCCCCTTTTGACAGGGTCCGGTCTCTGGCCTTGTCATGTTATACTGAAAATGCAAATACACAGCCCGAATGAGAGCAACAGTATGTTGGCCAGAAGCAAATCGCATCATGTGACAAACATTGCAAACCGTGAAACCTGAACGTGACCATTGGCTTTGCAAATATATTCTATGCTTCAAATCCACGCACAGTGCGAGGCCACAGCTTGAACTCTGAAATGCTAACATAGACAGGAATGTAGAGTTGTACAGAAATACATTGTTTTCCTCTCATTGAGGCCTTGAAGCTGTGCAAAGAGCCGTGCCTAATCAGTAGCCCAGGTGCCGGTTTGTCTTGCAAGCATTGTTGTAAAAGGCAGTTAAATGTGAATTAAATGCAACTAACAGTGTTCCTTCAAGGTGGATGGTATTTTCTCTGCCTCAGAACTGTTTGACCCTTAGCTCATGAGCCTCAGCGAACAGATAACGTTGGTTGGAATGTCTCCCTGCTAAAAACATGATATCCTACCCTGCGCCAGTACCCTGTGTTACCCATAAAAGAAAACTGTCTCTGCAGCCTCTGCTAGAATACTAATGCTAATGTTTAGACTGAATGAAGACTTGTCACAACTGTCAACTACTGAACCCTAGCTTGTTCGTTATGTAGAAGGACGGGCCGAATGGTATTGTAAAGGATGATGTATTATATATATATATACACGACTGCTTTAGCGCTGCTCGCTCTCTCTCTTAACTCACGGTGTCAGGGAACACACGTCGTGAGGTGTTGAGACCCGGTCGGCCAACTGAGATACTTTGACTAATAAACCAGACCTGTTTGGAATTCGAACCTCACGACTGGCGTGTCATTTAGGTGTCATTTAGTATATGGTTATTATGCCTTTATTCCATATATGGATTAACAGCCACACCATGCTTTAGACTGGTTTTCTACCTTTTGATTGATCCACCAGCTTCTCTTTCTATACTTCTTCTTCCTTATTGTCTATGTGCCTATGTGAATCTCTAATTTCACCTGTTCCAGGTTCACCGGATTTTATCCTCTTACTAACATTCTACATTCCTCCCCCCCTTCATTCAGGTGTACTCCATTTATCAGCACCTCTCCTCTTTTTTGTTCTCTACCCCCTCTGCATCTCCACTTTCTATGCTGTTCTATTACTCCTACCTCGCCACCATTTATTTTCTATGCTATCTCCCTCTGTGGGCATCTCTTTCTCTCTCTCTCTGCAAAGATTCTACTTTCATCATATGTCTCCTCTTGGTTCTTCCCTTCACCTTCTCCTAGTTTGTCTGTCAACTTCTCCTCTTCTGTTCAATCTGGTGTTCTCCTTTCCTCCACCTCTCTCTGGCTCTTTCACTCCATCGCACTTAATTTTCTTTTCCTCTGCCTCTATCCCATTAGTTTCCTTTCTCTCAGCTCACCTCTTCCCAATCCCTCTCCATACCTCTTCTTCCTCTCCTGCTTCTTTTTTCCTTGCCACACTGATTCACACTGTCCACTTTCTCCACTACCCCACTGTTGACTCTCACACTATGCAAGGTTAATGGGCCACTTTAAAAGCAGATCAGATGGGCCTTTCATTCAGCAATTGCATTATTGGACTAAGATCTGGATTCGGGGAAACCATGAACTTCGATTGGCTAAAGTTTCTAGAACTACTAATTCCCTTGCTGCAACTGATTCCCCTCCAAACAGTTGAAAAGCTTCACAGCCCAAGCCTTTAAGAAGTTCGTCCGCCATCTTTCATTAGTTTTAGTGAAGGTTTAAACTCTAATGTGAGAGCAGTAAATGCAGCAAGGACTCCTGGGATAGACTCTCGCTCTGTGGACCTCAGCACCTTCAGCTCGCAGACTGGCAAAGCCGCGAGCGAAGTATGAAAGCCAGATGTACGTATTTACTTCTTCTGCATTCACTTCACCATACATTCACTTTGTCACATTTACCTCTAGATACCTTTGCTTCTTCGGTCTTTAACTTCTTCTAGAATTAACTTAGTGATTACAGGGGGTCTCACCTCACGTAATCCCACTTCTTTTCTCACCCGTATTCCTCCCCCATCCCTCCTTGATAACCTTATAGCTAACCATACCATATGCATTGTCAACTTGAAATGCGAAGGTGAAGACGAAATAAAGGTAAGAAGAAGTAAATGCATGAACAAGTAAATATCTGGCGAAGTAAATGTAGAAGTAGTAAGTGAAGAAGATGTTTTCTAGGTAAAAAGAGGGTTACCATGCGAGCTGCGTTTCTGGGCAAACCATTATATCAAGTGACCAGTATTTTGTTTGTGGAAGTCTGAGGGCTCTGCCTCGTGTGGACGACTCCCAGGAGTCAATTTGTTCATGAAGCAGGCGTCCCTCCACAAAAGAACATTTTTTTCCATTTTTTACAGATGCGGGCTGTTCATTGGCAGTTTGACAGAGTTCATATGTTTACCCAGAAAGTCCTGCATTTGGGATTTTTAATAGGATCTTGACCAAAGTGGGAGTTTCACTTTGGCTGACAGAAGAGATTCTAGGCATAGTTAAGACTTCAAGCATAGAACTTTTTTTTTAAACAATTTTATTAATTTATTCAAACAAAAAACAATACAAACCAAACACGCAGCGCATATATCAACTGCTCAATTGTTCATTGCTTAATTTCGGTCACTGCTCCCCTTATCCCACCCCACTTTACGAGCCCATTTATTCCACACACTCTGTATCTGCTTCGCCTGGTGGGGTCTCACTTTCTGTGGATTATGTCAGATCTTGTATCGTTCCAAACAATTCCGCTATTAATGATTTCCATGCCATCAGATTCCCGCCTCCTCTTCTGCCCCTACATTGCTCGTCTCTTGCCATACCATGGTTTCTGCCTCCGCCCATTTCTGCAAATCTTTCCACCACACCTCCACCCGTGGCCTGTGATAAGTCTTCCATCCCATGGCAATCCTCCTTTTTTGAGCACATATGCTAGATCCCTCAGTTTACTAACATGCTTAAGTTTCTGCGCACTGGGGAACTCCCCGCAGCAAGCAGGCCCAGGCTGTATCTATAATAGTCGTGACCCCCTTTTCCGCTAGTTTCTGTGTTACTTCCCCCCAGAAACGCTCAATTACTGGGCATGACCAAAACATGTGTACCATGCCAGCCTTTTCTTCGTCGCATTTGGGACATGCTTGTTGTCCAGCATTTTCAAACCTAGATATCCTCTGAGGCGTCATATATGCCCTGTGCGTAATATATAGTTGTATCTGTTTTAGTCTCGCATTCCGAGACACCTTCTTGTGGTACCCCAGGGCACGTTCCCACAACCCGTCCTCTATCGGGGCTCCTACTTCCGCTTCCCAGTCTAGTCTTAATTGGGTTAATTCCGTTCCGACCTTAGACGACATCATTTCGTACAGTCTAGAGATCTCATGCCCCCCCTCCATTATATCGTATATTGTATCTATTATAGCATCTGGTTCTTCTTCCAGTACCGTTTTGGGCCATGTTTTCCTAATTCTCTGCACCATTCTGTGATATGTGATATACTGGCCCATGTGTAACCCCATTTCCTCCTTCAGCACTTCCAAATCTATGATAGTCCCCTCTTGCCAGAAATCTCCCATCGTTACTAACCCCACCGATTCCCAGTGGTTTCTGATTATCATCCTCAGCTGCTTATCTCCGCCTGCCTGTGCAACTAGTGGTACCTGCGGGGAGCATGGGAATGGGTTCTCCATCATCTGGCATGCCCGGTGCCACATCTTCCACTCCAGCATCATCATCATCATCTTAGGGCACTCTTCCATTTCTGTCTTGGGCAGCCAGATCATTTCTCTTAAATAAAATGGGGCACAATCATGTCCAAACAACCTGGATTCGGGGGTCACTTCATCTGGGAGCCATTTAGAGATATATTGCAGTTGGATCGCTACATAATAAACCTCATATTTAGGCAGTTTTATCCCCCCTTTTTCATAAAAGTTCTGCAGCTTCTATAGTGCCACCCTTTCCTGGGTACCATGACACAGAAAATCCTTACACATGCTGTTCAGCTTAGTGAAAAACGTCTTGGGTATCAGGTATGGAATATTCCCAAAATAATGCAGGAGCCTAGGTAGGACCACCATCTTAAGCATCGCCCCTCGTCCCATCATTGCTAGGGGAAATTTCACCCAGAATTTCATACACTTCTCGATTTTCTCAATGGCTACCTCGGTATTGTGCCTGTGCTCCTCTTCAACCGTGTGGTACACGTCTATCCCGAGATACCGGAAAGTACTAACTGCCCATAGTATTTGTAACACCGGTAACCGATCCACAGGGATTCCCCTATAACTACCCACAGGGATTCCCCTATAACTGCCTAACGGGAAAAAACTAGATTTTTGAGGATTCACCGCTATACCAGACAGCCCTGCATATCTCTCCATCACTTCCAGGATATACTGGAGATTTTCCTCCGGGTGCCTCAAGTACAGCAGCAAGTCGTCCGCATATAAGGAGATCAAGTGTCGTTCCCGCCCCACCTCAATAACTATAGTATCGTATTGTTGTCTAAGGTATATTGCTAGGGGCTCCAGGGCTAGTATATAAAGCATTGGGGACCATGGGCACCCCTGTCTGGTGCCTCTACTAAGTTGCCATCTTTCAGATATCACTGATCCTGTTCTGACCCTGGCCAGCGGTTCACTATATAGCATCTTCGCCCACCTTATGTATCCAGGCCCCATTCCATAGCCCACCAGGGCCGCCAGCAGCCATGGCCACTTGACCGAATCGAAAGCCTTTACCGCGTCCAACGACACAATTGCCATTTCGCCCTCGTTCTTGCTCCCCCATTCAACAACCCGTGAAGTCGTCTATGATTATGAGTTATATTCCTATTCGGGACAAAACCCGTCTGGTCGGGGTGTATTAGTTTGCCAATAACTCTCCGCAGTCTGTTTGCCAAGACAGCCGTCAATATCTTGCTGTCTTGATTCAACATCGACAAAGGTCTGTAGGAGCCACAGCTATGCCCATGCTTGATGGGTTTGGGTAGCCGTATTATGATCGCTTCTGTAAGTGACTCTGGCAGCCGTTCCACCTCAAACATTTCATTTAACATTTCTAACATTAGGGGGAGCACTTCAACCCTATGTACTTTATAAAATTCAATTGGGAACCCGTCCGCCCCTGGAGTCTTACTAGTAGGCAGCTGCTTCACCACTTCTTCTAACTCCTCCAAAGTAATCGGTGCATCCAGCTCCTCTCTTTCCTCAGCAATTATCGTAGGCAACCCTATGTCTTCCAGTGTTTCCATTATCTCCCCATAGCTACTTCCCTCCTCATCCCCATATAGTAACCTATAGTAATCTGCAAACTCCTGATGAACTCCCTCTTGGGTGTCCGCCACACTACCATCTTCTCTCGTTATCGTTCTAATCGTGGGTCTGGGGGTTTCACTCTTGTATAACCATGCCAAAAGCCTTCCTGTTTTATCCCCTTCCGCATGCTGTCCCTCTATATATTTATTATAGTTGAGGTTGCACAGTCTTTCCCATTGCTCTGCACATTTCTGCTGGAGTTTAAATATCAGCTCCATGTCTCTCTCTGTGTCACCTCCTCCCCTCAATGCCTTTTCCAGTTCCCTTTCTGCTTCTTGTAGGTCAGCCAAGATCTCACCTTGCAGGCCTTTTGATTTTGCTATGGCACGCCTCGCATTACCACCTTGAAGGCTTCCCATAATGTGCTAGCTGAGTCCATGCTACCCGTATTCGTCTCAAAGTAGTTTATAATCTCCTCCCTTTTATCTTCCCTGAAAAGGGGATCCTTAAGTGCCTCTGCTCGGAGGCGCCATGTCGGAATCCTTGCTCTCGGGGGGGCAATATTGCCATCCGAGAACCAGGGGTGAGTGGTCCGAGAAGACCCTTGCTTTATATTGTGCCCGAGTAATCTCTGCTGTTACCTCCGACATAGCAAAGACATAGTCCAGCCTTGTATGCAACTGCTGCGGGGCAGAGTAGTGCGAGTACTGCCTTTCTTGGGGGTGTCTCGTTCTCCACACATCTGCCAGACCGAAGTCGTCTAGTAGTGTCTGCAACGCTTTAGCCGCTGGGGCGGGTCTATCAATCTTTCTGTCTGATCTATCCACCCTGGGGTTTAATACACAGTTAAAATCCCCACCCCAAATCATCACGCTCCCCATACACATGTTAAGGTTAGTACACAGAGTTCTGAAATATGCTGCCGTATTCTGATTGGGGGCGTATGTATTTACAATGCTTATCTCCCTATTCTCCACCAATCCCCTCAATATGACCATCCTCCCATCCGTTTCCGTCATTTCTCGCAACAGTTGAAACGGGACATGTGGCGCCACCCAGATGAGCACCCCTCTAGCATAAGCAGAATATGTCGAGCCCACCACAACCCCTTTCCATTTCTTCACAACCATCTCCATCTTTTCCCGTGTCAGGTGAGTCTCCTGAAACAGTGCAATGTCTATCTTTTGTCTGCGCAGGTACAACATAACCTTGTTCCTCTTTAGATAGCTGTTAAGTCCTCTGACATTCCATGTAATTATTCTAAGGTCCCCCATGGCCCATTAGAGTTCCCCTTCCCCTCCCATCAGTGCAGTCCAGGTCCCACTTCCATCTCAGTCTATATAGGCTTGTTCCCCAATTCAAACTTCCCTTAACTACAAACACCCCAAACACCCCTTCCCCTCTCCCTCCCGCCTCCCTTCTCCTCCCCAACTTTACCCCCTCCCCCCCAACTGTTGCCCAGCTCCATCCCTGGATCTAAGGCACCCCCGCATCTAGCTCTTTCTGGCAATAGCCTGTACTCGAAGCTCAGCAGGGGGGGTCGCCCTTATGGCTATCCTGCTACTTCTACTGCTGCTCGGGGGGGGAGGCACCTGTGTCCTGCTGCTCCTATTTGCTTCAATTCAATCACGCATCGCTATACAGTTTACTCATGTGTTATTCCAGTCCATCAAGTTTCAGCAAAATGAAGGATACCTTATCCTAGCTTCAACATTACCCATCCGTTCCCGTCTAACAGTGTATTTATCAAGTGTCTACTGGGATACCCAG
Source organism: Ambystoma mexicanum (assembly GCF_040938575.1). Taxonomy (NCBI): domain Eukaryota; kingdom Metazoa; phylum Chordata; class Amphibia; order Caudata; family Ambystomatidae; genus Ambystoma; species Ambystoma mexicanum. Next base: position 564,712,657 of record NC_090933.1, read on the forward strand.
CTATGTGATACCCCAATATGCATGTAACATCCTAATCACTTTCGTGCTCTTCTTGGGTCCGTTCTGCATCTCGTTCCGGACAGCCCTGTAAATCTAGCCATGTCATGGCTTCCTCTGGGGTGTCAAAAAAGAACATTCTGCTTTTATGCAGTACTTTCAATCTTGCAGGATACAGAAGCATATATTTGATGCCAGCCGTGCGCAGCCTCCTATTTACCGCCACATAGCTATACTGCTGCCTCTGGACCAGCATAGTATAATCAGGATACGCTGTTATAGTAGCCGAGGTGCTTTCAATCGTTCCTCCTTTCCGAAAGTACTCTAAAATCTTCTTGCCGTCTTTATAGTTCAATATTTTGGCAATTATTGTGCGGGGAGGGGCTCCAGGCTTCGGTTTTCTCATGAGGGCTCTATGCGCACGCTCCACTGTGAATCCTTCCGAGAGTTTGTCGGCCCCTATTTCCTGCAGGATCATGTTCTCAACATAATCCGTAGGGTCCTGGCCGCCTTCTCCCTCCAGCAGGCCAACCACACGGAAGTTATTCCGTCTCGCCCTTCCTTCGGCTTCCTTCACACGATTCTCCAGGTTAGCCACTTGCTGCTTTAGTATGTGGACCTCCTTTGCGTTACTAGTGCTGGTGTCCGTGTTAGTTTTGACCGCACTCTCTAGACTGCTTGTCCTGTCCGCCAGCGCCCTGACGTCTTGTCTCAGCAGGTTGACTTCTATCCCCACTGCGTCTATTTTAGCCTCCAGGGAGGTTCGCAGGTCCGCCATTGCTATCCCCCATAAGTCTCTTAGCTCTGTTATAGCCGTTAGTATCTGTTGGTTTTCGGACCCTGGGGAGCTTTTCCGTGGGTGCATTTGCGCCACTGTGCGACAACGCCGCTGGGGACTGCTGTGTCTTGGCAAACGCTTCCATCGTGGGTTGTTTGCTTTTGCCCTTGATTACTCTCCCTGCCATCTTGTAATCTTGGTCAAGTATCCGGGGTTGCTTTGTTCTTGGTGTGGCAATTCTGTTTCGCTGTCCCGTCGTGCCGCTTGTGAGTCACTCCACCTCTGGGCTGTTATCCTTGAAGTACCCCGTATAGATTCACATGCACTGAGCTATATCTTCGTTGTGTCCTCCCACGTTTCCATTTGTCCTTCGTGCTTTTTGTAGATTGCTATTGGTCCCGGTGGGACCACCCGTCTTTGAACTCCTTATACTCTGCGCACCACTGTCTATGTCCGCTGAGGCCGCTCCCGCACCATCCGCCACCCAGCTCGGCCCTGTGCCTAGTGCTCTCCAGTATTCGCTCTCAGTGCACAGTCCCCACACTTGTCTGCTTTCCATTCTCAATGGATCCGGTAAGTTGTTCCATAGCTGTGCTGCCAATACCATATCTAGCTGGCTTGTTCACCGTGCACCCGTTGCTCTGCTATTCGCATCTTTCCCCGCCCCTCCGGCAGCATCTGGGCATGCACCAGGTGCCCCTTATGTCTTGCAGGAGTCTGTTTGCTCTTCCTTTCCCAGAGTGGGCTCAACAAATATGCAAATCTCTTCTCCCGTATTATGGGTTTCCTTTGTTCTCTAAATGGCGGCCGCCATCTTGGAATTTGTTCTGTGTTCAAATGACTTCCCCGGAACCTTGCAATCGTTTAATAACCAAGTCTGGGGTCTTTAATATGTGCCACTTGTCCGCTCAAGCAGCACCTCACTAAGCGTTCTCATCGTCAGCTGGCGCTCTGAGTTCCAAGGGCCGAACGAGCATGCAGGACTTTCACTGCCTGATACAATGTCTCACCGGCCAGTGCATCTCCGACAATGCTGCCCTCGACGCCTCTGCAGCAGATGTGCTGTATGCTTCGTTGGTCCACGATTGAGCACTGCTCCTTCTTGCCTACCGGTCTGTGCTGCGAGCGTTCCGCTGTAGCTTACTTGCCACATATGGTCCCATTGTTCTGTCCGGACAGCGCCATCTTTGTTTACGGGCACGGGGATTGCAGCACTGTACGTCCCAGTTATGTGTCGTGCTAAGCTCCGTTTTCTTAGGGAAATTACTCCAGGAGACGCTTCTCCTCTTCCCACAACAGTGGCTGTCTGGTATTTTGCAATAGTGTGCATTTATGACTTCAAGCATAGAACTTGATTTACAAAGGATTGGTATATCAGTAGAGGTCCCATTCATACAAGACTTTGGAACAGAGGTCTCTAAAACTGAATGTAGGATGGTTCCCCGGTCAGCCTTAACCATCATGCACAGATGATTGGGGTTAAAGGCATCCTGCTGCCCCAAAGTAGTCCTGATCTGTCCGTTTCCCCTCCCACAGAACCAATAGATCTTGGTTGAAGGGGCTTGATACACCCGAGATGCAGAACTATCGTGCTTGTTACACCTTTCCATGTGTCTCCTTATCCTTATCGAGGAGTATAGCTTACCCATAGGAATCAGCGGGTTTGCAAGAGGGGCGCAGTGGAAAGACTTAGATGCACTTGGGATGGACCACAAAGCTCCCACCGTACCGACATCATAGAGTTGATGGTGGTGCCTGGCCCCCCGATCTCCCCAGTACCATCATTGATCCTAACCTATGGGACTTTGCACACAACCTAGGTGAGGGTAACCAGCAGTGGAAACCTTCATTTCTGTACACAGAAACATGCTGCTTCTTAACCACAAATCAAAGATGATGCATAACAAAGCTTAGATGCATGTCTCAAATTACTAATGCCAATTGTTTTCAGAGATGATTGCAAATATGTATTTCTCCACTAAATCCTCAGGGCAAGGGAACTATTGCATAGAGCAGCACATTGGAAACCGTTCATTCTCAGTAGAAGATTACTTAACTTGAACATACAGAAGGACCTGCACTGTTCATTTCTTTTTATTACCTCACATTTCTATTTTGTAAGGTTAGAAAGAAATGTAAAAAACAAAGGAAATATAGTGTTGCTGTAATTGGGAAAAACAAAGAACCCTTGTGAAAGGATTCATGCTGTTGTCCCTTCGCATAAATTGAAATGAACATACCTTTTGTTCACTCAGGAGATCTGTGATGGTCTGTGACATTTCATCCAAACTTTGTGCAGCTTTTACTAAGTTATGTAGCACGCGAACATGCTGGTGTAGAGGTTCAAAGTCACAAAGTATGGGAACCCTTTTTTTGGGAAAGAAATTATAATGAATGATTGATCTAGAAAAGATTGCATTTTAATAAACAGTGTATGCCAAGCCTCAACATTAACAACTACATCTTTCAGTTGGAGTCAATAAACATTGGCAGACTGACAAGGTTCTGTTGCTCTTCTTACTCTGCTGGTTTAAAACATTTTCAGAAGATAAGTCAAACACAACATTCTATTAATTTAGATTCTGGCTCAGCCACCCATATATTAAGCTCCAGTCTCCTCTGTTGGGCTTCCCTGGATGCAGGCATATCATTGCACTTTGTCTCCCTTTGCTGATTTCCTGCCACTGTATTAAATTAGTTACCGAGCTATCTAAAGCATGCTATTGCTAGCTTGGCTGTTTGCTACAGATCAAGACTGATATACGATAACACCTTCGACATCCCTTGCAGCCAGTAGATTTATAAATTTCTTTACATATCAATTTTATACGAACCAAACTGAGTACGAGCAGTTTTAAGAATGAGGGAAAAATCAGCTTCCGACATTGATGGTGTCATTCCACCATTATTAAGGAAAAAATTAAAGAGATAAACAAGAGGTTCAAAGTCACTTTCCAGACCTATCATACTATCCAAGAGTAGCTCTTCTTTTGAGTATAAATGTTGTGATGTGTGGGACCCTTTGTGGGCCACTTAACATAATTTTAGCATTATATGGCCTGACAAAATATTCTAAATGGGTACAACTGTCCCCTCCAAAGGAATTCCTCCAATTCGTGCATTTAATTTAATTTTAATGTATGGCATGGCCTATCTTCTAATTTATTCGTTCAGGGACTTCAAGATGGCGGCCAGAGGAAGCAGACGTATGTAAGCATCTCTCCCGCCGGGTAGCAACAGCATGCAGAAACAATAAAGCTCAGGAGCAGTGTTTAGCCCCCACAGGATCTAATTCACTGGGAGAGCAACGCAAGCCGAACAGCGGGAGGAGACATGGGCGGAAACGGAGGGCTACACTCCACTGCGGAAAGCGGGACCCTGTGTATCAAGAACGGGTGTGGAGAAAAGGCCCGACCAGCACTAAATCACTGAAGACAGCAGAACGAAACGAGAGAGAGGAGAGTCTGACACCGGCAGGGAGAAGCAGCAGCTGGCACATGAGCACGGAAAGAGGACCTCTTGAACTGAGACCGTATGAGGGGGGCGGGCCCGACATTATAGCAGCATAGCAACATCGAGGCCAGTACAGATTGGGAGCGAGGAGAGACTGAAGGGATGGCTGCAGTATCCGGAGCAATGGACCACAAACAAAATAGTGAGAGGAGTGACCCCCATGCCCAGGCCTCCATCAGTGTGGCTTCATCCCCGGTCAAGAGCAGCAAAAGACCTGGAAGCATGATAGGAGGAGCAAAATATGCTGCAAAAAGGCTGAAAAGAGGCTGAAAAGAGGCTGAAAAGAACAGAGGAGCAGCCACCCCCCTCGAGACCCAGGAGCAGTTTGCGGCAGTGGAGGGACGAACAAGGAGGAGCAGGACAACAGGCCAGCAGCCGACAATGGGGAAAAATAAAGTACAGCTCCCATTCAAACCCCCCAAACCCCTGCAGCCCTGGTGTATGAATATTGAATCCCACTATGAGACTTAGGTGGCTCCCCCTCACCCCCCCTTACCCACCAGTGGCCAAAGAACAGAGATAATCTTAATCCAAGACACCCCATGAATGGGAGAAGTAGCGGGCAGCTACAACCAAGCAGGTGGCAGTCACAGCAAAGCAGCAAGATCGTGAGCACGAGGGGAGACAAATAAAGCCCCGAGACGGAAACCAGAACAACGCCACAATAGGAGCCAAACCTATACAAATCCCACATGGAAGGTTAATATCACTGGGGAGGAGGGGAGGCACAAAGAGGGATAGCTGGCAAGAACACTGGACTACCACCACAGTGAACAGGAGTTCCACATGACGTCTGGGCAATAAGGAGACAAGTAACATTGGCACAATACAGAGTCAAAAGCACAGAGTTTTTGATATCCTCCCACAAACTAAGACAAGCCAAAACCCTACCAGAAGGGAAGACACTACAGAATACAGGGCTCCTTCCCCCGGTATAAAAAAGGACAATAGACACTCTAGCAGTCACATAAACAGACAATACAAGAACGGCCCAGACAACCGCTCACACGCAAAGGGGCAAGCAGTATAGCGCAGAGGGGAGCAGGCCCCCATACACTCAAGGGGCAAGAGGAGGCAAGACACAAGGTAAGGAAGTTAAGGAGTGACCACAAAATCAATGCCCCCACCCTTGGAGCAGCACCTACAGCGGATAATAGGAGAAAGTCTCCAATAGAAAGAAAAGTGAATCCCCCCTATAGGGCAAGGCCAGAGCAACATCACAACCTCAGGACACCAGGAGAAGAACAAGTTACTTACCGACTGGTAACGTTCTTTCAATTGGATGTTCCTCCAACATATTCCACATCTTTGACGTATTCCACATCTTTGACATATAATGTCCACAGCTGTGTATCTCGGAAACCTTTGCGGCAGAGGGCGTCCTGCGTCGATGACACTGAGTCGATGTCCCTCGCAAGGCCTCAGTCGAGGGCGACGTCACCGGATGTTATAAATAGAATGCACAGTGCCCGTAGCCTCAGTTTATGTTTTTTCCTCCATAACGTGTGACATGCACATATTCAATGCCTGCTTGACTGCACATAGCCTTGTCGAAACGTAACTTAAACTGCAATCGCATAGGAAATGCTTCAGAGAGGCAGGCTGAGAGGGCGATGTGGAATACGTTGGAGGAACATCCAATTGAAAGAACGTTACCAGTTGGTAAATAACTTGTTCTTCAAATGGATTGTGTCATCCAACGTATTCCACATCTTTGACAGAGTACCAAAACAGTACTAGAAAATGGAGGAGAGAAAAGACTTGAGTACCCAATCAGATGGCGGAATAAAGAACCGCCTTACCAAAGGCCATACCTTGACCATGGATCGTATCCAGGAAATAATGTTTAACAAAGGTATGGATGGAAGCCCATGTGGCTGCATCACAAATATTCCTAATAGGAACTCCCCGTTGCAGAGCTGTGGTAGTAGCCACAACCCTAGTGGAATGAGCTTGCAACCCTTCATGAGGGTCCTTACTCGCCAATCGGTAACATTCAGTAATTGTGAGGATAATCCACCTGGACAAGGTCTGTTTGGTAACAACCCGGCCCAATCGGTGTCCAGCATATCCCACAAAGAGTTGAGCGTCCACTCTGACCCTGGACATCATAGAAATATAACAGCTCAGAGCTCTCCTAGGGTCCAAGCTATGGAGCCGCTCCTCGTCCTTACCAGGATGAGGAGGAGGATAGAAAGACAGATAACCACTTTCTGGCTTAAATGAAATTCAGACACTACCTTAGGTAGAAAGGAAAGAAGTACCCTCAGTACAATCCTATCCTTGTGGAACACAGTAAAGGGTGGCTTAGATGAAAGTGCCTGAAATTCACTCACTCTGCGAGCGGAAGTAACCGCAACCAAGAACACAGTCTTGAAAGACAATCTCAAAGGACAAGAGTTCAAACAAACAGAGCAACCATCAGGAATTTCAAAACCAAATTCAGATCCCAAACTGGCACCTGGAAAGGGGACGGTGGGAACACAGTGAGCCCTTTAAGAAATTGGGAAATCAAAGGAATCTCAAAGTAAGAACATTCTTCAGACGAGCGGCCGCCGGGTAACCTTTAATGGTACCCACTTGAAGGCCTCTGTGGGCCAAAGAAAGTAAGAAAGACAAAACCACAGGAATGGAACACTGAAAAGGATCAACATTTTGTCCTCTGCACCAGTCGCAAAACTTACGCCAACGGTACAGGGATTCTGTTGCTGGCCTCCAGGCCGAAAGCAACAAATCCATCACATCATCCGGGAGGTCCCAATCCTTATACCTCAATCTTTCAATCTTTCATATACCAACCGTGAAGGTTGAGAGTCCTGACCTCTGGATGGAGAACCTGATTCCGCCCCCCCCCCCCTCGCCAGAGCAGATCCTCTCAGTAGGGAAGACGGCGTGGAGGGCAGATGGACATTTCTAGAAGGTCCGGGTACCACGCTCTCCTGTCCCAATCCAGAGCAATGAGGATCATGTAGGATCCAAACCTCCGTAACCTCCTTTACACTTGAGGAATGACAGGGACTGGAGGAAAAGCATACAGCAGTGGGAATGGCCAATCCACTACAAATGCGTCTCCTAAGGCTCCTCTCTGCGGAAATTCCCTTGAGCAGAATCTCTTGCACTTCCGGTTGGAGTGTCTGCCGCTACATTTTCCTCTCCGGCCAGATGAACTGCTGAGAGCGAAATTCCTTGCTGGATTACACAGAACCAGAGCTGCATTGACTCTCTGCACAACCGAGTGACCCTACCCCCCCCTTTTTTGTTGAGGTAATGCATGGCCACTGTGTTGTCCGTCATGATCAGGACACTCTTCCCCCCGCACAGACGGCAGAAAAGCCTTCAGGGCCAGCCTGATGACCCTTAGCTCTAACAGGTTGATGTAGAGTCTGGACTCCGACAGAGACCAACGACTGCTGCCGGTCAAGTCTTCCGCATGAGCTCCCCATCCTGTGAGGGGAGCATCCGTCACTACAGTCACAGTTGCCAAAACGGTTCCCCCTTCAACAGGTTCCCCTCGTTGGCCCACCACAGAAGATCCTGGGAGACCGAGATTGGAATCTGAACAGGATCCAGCATCTTGCCTGAGAACTGCAACCACTGAATCTTGAGGACCCACTGAGGGGATTCTATCCTCAGCCAGGCCTCTGGCACCAGAAAAATGAAGGATGCCATGAGGCCGAGCAACCTTAAGAATTAGAAAGCCGGGAGACTCTGGGCATGTTGAAACTTGTCCACCATCTGCACAATGTGATGAGCCCTTACCTTAGGATGTGAGCACTTCCCCAAGGATGTGTCCAACACAGCCCGATGTACTGGAGCTGCTGGGAAGGTGTCAGATGCGACTTCTTGAAATTGAGAGAGAAGCCCATCTTGTGGAGGGAGCGGCAGGTGAGACCAAGGTGATCCAATGCCTGCTCGGGAGAATGTGCACGGATCAGACAGTCGTCCAGGTAGGGGTAGACGTGAATCCCTCCTCGCCTGAGATATGCTGCCACCACCACCATGAGCTTGGTGAAGACCCTTGGGGCGGAGGTCAATCCAAGTGGCAGGACCCGAAACTGAAAGTGCGAGTCGCCAGTCACAGACCTCAGATACTTTCTGTGCTTGGGATGAATCGGCACATGAAAGTAAGCATCCTGTAGGTCCAAAGCCACCTACCAATCCTGAAGTTGAAGGTCCTGGAGGAATTGAGAAAGAGTGACCATCTTGAACTTGTCCTTCCTGAGAAGTTTGTTCAACCAATTCAATGGGTCTCAATACCCTTTTTTTGGAATAGAAAAATATGGGGAATACCATCCCTTGTTCCTCTCCGATACAGGCACCAATTATATAGCGCCTTTCTCTAGCAGGGTCAATATTTCCTGCAGAAGGAGCGGATCTGGAAGCTTCAAAGAGAGATTACCTGATTGATTGTTGTGAGGCCGCTCTAGGAAGGGAGGCAGTAGCCGTGGGCTATTGTATCCAGAACCCACGCATCCGAAGCAATAGCTCGCCATTCTTCGAGATGCTGAGACAGTCTGTTCCCAACTGGCAAACCCTGGGACATGGACTCATGACTGTTTGGAGCGGCTGCGGCAGCGCCTGAAGGCAAAGAAGCAGCTGCCTAAGTGGATTCGGCACCTCGATTTCCCCGACCGTCACGGGTACTTTTACGCTGACCCCTTAAACTGGCAGCTCCTCTCTTTCTACCAAAAGAGGAGTAGTAAAGAAAAGAACCTCCCCTCCACTGCTGTCCCCTAGGACGAAAAGGCGGTGGTTAACGCACAGCTGCGCTTAAAGATTTCACTGCAGCTTTGGATGTCTGCAACCCCTCAAGGCTCTCATCAGCCTTGCTGCCAAACAAAGGGCATGTTCAAAAGACGGGCTTGCACATCTGGGGCAAAACCCGATTTCCGCAACCATGCAAATATGCGAATAACAGTGCTCGCAGCCATGGACCGGCTAACACTGTCGGCCGTGTCCAAACCTGACTGAAGGGACTCACACATGGCATCCTTACCATCTTGCATAAGAGCAAGGAACCCTTCCCTTTATTCCCCCTCGGGACGGCTTATAGTGACTATTTCGAATTAAATAAATTTCGAATGCCAAAATGTGGAAAAAATAATACCTAAAAAAAAAAAAAAATTTGAATGTCTTTTTTTTTTAAATGGGGGGGGGGGGGTTCCTCCCCAAGCCCCCCTTTCTTTTAACCCTTTTTTTATTCACGAAACAAAAAAAAACATGTACATTAAAAAATAAGACATTCAAATTATTTTTATTTTTAATTTTTTAAATTTTAGGTATAATTTTTTCAACATTTTTGTAATTCGATATTATTATTTCGACATATTAACTGGATATCCCTCGGGAATATGCTCAGTCGCAAGAGAAACAATTCCACAGAGTGTGTGAAAATCTTGCAAAGCCACAAGTGGAGCTGGGAGATTTCAGCGCCATACTCCCTGCAGAAAACACCTTGCATGCCCAACCATCGAAGCGTTTGTCGTCCCTATCGGGAGGGATGGTAGGGTACGCCACCTGCCTCGAGGTGGCCATAGCTGCCTGAACCACCAAACTCTCCGGAGTGGGGCGAGATGAAAGGTAGCTGGGGTTGTTACAGGAAGGGCGGAATTTTTTAGTTAACGATATGTTAACTGCCAGAAGAGATTCCGGGGTCTGCCAAGCAGCCGCCACCTTTTTCTGCAAGGTCAAATGAAAAGGTAACACCGGGTCAGAGGACGGACCTTGATCTAAAATATCAGTCAAGTCATCCCGAACAAAAGCTTCAGGACTAACCAAGATATTCTGTAACCCTAGACATCAGTCTCCTGTAGGACGACTCATCATGAGCCCCAGGCTCAGGCCTGCCAAATTCCACCTCAGGAGAAGTGTCTAGGCCACTAGCATCATGAACAGGTTGCCTTAACTCTTCCAATTGACTATCCCCTGAAAAGACAGGAGCCACATCAGGCTGAACAGGGTCAAAATCTAAATCTGACCTCTCCTTCTCCCCTTAGATGTCATCCAGAGGGAGGTAAAAGTCCTGTCTAGGGACAGCCGAGGGTCTGGAGTCCTTAAGAGGCCTTACAGACTTAGAAGTAGCCTTCCTTGGAGGATCCACTGTACCAGGGACCTCTGATGGCAAATCCCGGCCAAAAGGCCCCGAAGGCGCCAATGGCTTCGGCGTCGAGAGCACTGATGGCTTCGGCATCAAGAGCGCCAACGGCTTAGGTGTCGATGTCGACAACGGTGCAGACGGCGCCGATGACTGGTACAAAAGCAAAGCTTCGACATCCGTATCCAATGGACAGGGCGCCGACTGAGTCGACACCAACCTCGAGCCCTTAGCAGGTTTCTGCAGTCTCGCTGGGGACGAGGACCGAGACCTGGAAGCACATCTCTTGCGACCATCCTGAGCCTTGTCCGAAAGGAACCTTGAATGATCCCAATGAGGAGTGCGCCGAGGACACGGGCCCGAAGGCGCATGAGCCACGGATCGAGACCGTTCCTTGCCGGCTTCATCAGAAGGCACGGACGGAACTGTGCTCTGCGATTGGAAAATCACCAACATCTGCTCCCTGAATGCAGCCCATTCCTCCGGAGTCGAGGACTTTGTTGGACAAGCCACTTTCCTCGTTGCTCCATCCTCCGAGTACGATGGGCAAGGTGACCGTTGACGGCGCTTCCTAGAATGCCGAGACGAGGAGGACGAATGGCAGGAACCACTCCAGGACTGAGACCCCCGGGACTCCTTCCGATGTGGAGAGTCGCCCCACGAATCGTCGGTGGACATACCCTTGGACATAGATTTACGGGACTTGCTGGGTTTAGAACCCCCACCTACCTGAAGTTTTCCCTTACGCTCCTGCAAGGCCTTAGCAGTCAGCGACTGGCATTTGGAACAGTCGTCAATGTCGTGACTCTCGCCCAAGCACCACAAACAAATGCGATGCAGGTCGGTAATGGACATCTTAGACTTGCAGTCCTGGAAAGTCTTGAAGCCAGACCGCGGAGTCAGAGGTGACGTAGAAGATGACATTCATGAGGAATACACGAGGTGTGCCAAGTCTCCGAAGCAAACACATTTGCAGAAAAATCGGAACTGAGGCTACGGGTGCTGTGTGTCCTATTTATAACATCCAGTGATGTCGCTCTCGACGGAGGCCTTCGAGGGACATCGAGGGTCACCCTCGAATCGTCGGTGGACATACACTTGGACTTAGATTTACGGGGTTAAGAATCCCTACCTACCCAAAGCTTTCCCTTAGGCTCGCGCAAGGCCTTAGCAGTCAGCAACTGGCATTTGGAACAGTCATCGGTGTCGTGACTCTTGCCCAGGCACCACAAACAAATGCGATGCGGGTCGGTAATCGACATCTTAGACTTGCAGTCCCGGCAAGTCTTGAAGCCAGACTGCGGAGTCGGAGGGGTCGAAGAAGAAGAAGACATTCAACTGTAAGATAAGGAATACTTCAAAGATGTGGAATACGTTGGAGGACACAATCCATTCGAAACACACACCCGACGGACCCCATGTCCAAATCAAAGGGAAAAGGGAATCAATCGACAACGCTTAACCAGGCATCTAAGCGGACCCCAGCCTAATTCAACTGTGGAGCACTGACACACCTACCCAAACGAAGGGCAAAGGACAGGGAGAGATGCATTCAAACGCAGGCCAGACATCAGCACTCCCAGTGGCGGCAACAAAGGAGGACATGCAAATGTGGTTCAAAGAACTGCAGGAACAATTTATGACCACAGTTAACAGTCAATTTGAAACACTGAAAGATGAGATAAAACAGGCAGGGCAAGAAGTAAGAGTAGACTTGTCAAAACTAGAAGAACAAACAAACGCTGGAGAAAATTTTGCAGAATCTGGAGGAAGAAGCACAGCAATCAGGGGAGACACAAGAACATCTGGTCTGCCTCACGCATAACTTGGAACTACAGTACGAGGACCTTAAAAACCGGTCCCCCTGATCTAACATCTGTATCAAGAATATGGTGAAAACCATAGAAGAAAAAGATCTCAAAGAGGCGGTGCAGCAAGTCTTCAAGGATATACTGTCCAACAGTGAAGAAGAGGTCCGGATCGATAGAATCCACCACGGAGGCTCACGAAAGACAGGTGAACCAGGCGCACACCCCACAGATGTCCTGGTGGCACTCACTACATACCCCCAAAAGGAACAAATCTTAAGTAAAGAAAGAATGATGGGCAGATCCGAATGAACAGGGTGGAAATAAAGCTTTACCAAGACTTAGCACAGTCGATGCTACAAAAACGGCATGAGATGGGCCTGGTGTTAAAAGAATTGGTGGCAAAACAAATCTGATATAAATGGACCTTTCTTCTAGACTGCTGTTCGCATGTGACAGCAGACAACAGAGTGAACACCTGTGACGAAGGCCTACTTATTCTGAACCCACGAGAAGTGGAAAGGGAGGAGGGAAAGTGAACAAACAGAACAAGGAGACTGTGGGAATGGAAAACAATCCATCACAGAAAGAAATGCAATGGTAACACAAAGTGACGATCGCAGAAAGCCAGGCGGCACCTTCCTCTACCAAGGAAGCAGATTTCCGGAGGGAACTAATAACAGTACATAACCCTGGAAGGGGCAACAGGTAACACGCTCCACAGTCAGGTTGCGGCCCAGGAAGGGACTAATCCTGGAGTTCACCACCTGGAGTCCAAGTGGGGTTTAGGAATCCCTGAGTTCTTTGAGGGTCGGGTGCGAGGGGCAGCACGCTCTAGCAGTCTTAGGAACCCGGACTCTCCTCAGGGTTGTTATGGGATTGGGGTTGGTTCAACAAGTTGGGGAGGGCAGAATGGGGGGCAGAAGTGACCCTTTTTACACGGGGTACCACACAAGCATTTCACGCACATGACACTCTAGCGCATACTGCAGGGAAATAGATATTTGCTACTGTGACCCTAGAAGACCACCCAATAACATTGGCATCAATATACGCCCCGAACATGGGCCAAGATGGATTCATGAGGGATACTTTAGAAAAAATTTAAAGATTTGCAACGGGGGAAATGGTAATGGGAGGTCAATTTAAATCTGGCCTACCAACCCAAATTAGACAGAAGTGGGATCAGAACACAGGGACAAGGGGCTCCATCAAAGAACCTGCGCTGTAAAGTGGATACGCTAGCATTATGCGATGTATGGCGGGAGAGAATGGGCCAACAAAATGGGTACACACACTTCTCACACGTTCACCAGACAATGTCCAGGATAGACTACATCTGGGTGTCCAGTGGCCTTATAGAGAAAATTCAAGGGATGGGCCCTATATTGATATCAGATCATGGCCCATTCTGAGTGGATCTCTCCCCGGCGGGTAAGAAGGCGGGGCTGTTGCAGTGGGAACTCCCAGCAGATATGTTACATGACCCCGTAATGGAGAATATGGTTAAAGAGAAAATCTTAGAATACCTTACCCTTAACGACTCAGCACACACATCACAAGAAACAGTCTGAGAAGCTTTTAAGGTGGTCATGAGGGGCCAGCTGATTGCCCTCAAAGCGACTAGAGAGAAACAGAGGTATCAATGGGGAAAAGAGCTAGAGGAGAAACTTCGAGACATGCAGACAGATCAAACGGAACCCCAGAAACAACCTAAAAAGGGCACTGAAACATGTCCAGGGCCAACTGGAAACAGAAACACGAAACGGGCGGAGAAAAACCTCTTATACCTTAAACATTGGTACTATGCAAAGGCAAACAAAGCCGATGCATTCTTAGCTAGACAACTGAGAGCCAAACAACAATCCCAAATGATTAAAAAAAAAATCAAAGACAAACAGGGCATGCTACAATCCCAAACAGAAGATATGGGGGAACACATTGGACAGCACCTCAGGGCAATAGCAAGACTCCTATCTGAACACAATAACAATACCCCAGATCACTGAACTTGAAAGACAGCAGTGAGAAGAATATATAACAATAGAGAAGGTGAAGAAGGCCCTACTAGAACTGCCCTTGAACAAAGCCCGAGGCCCGGATGGCTTTACAGCAGTCAACGAACGAGGCCAAGGTCCTGGAGTTTCAGAAGTTAGGAAAAGATCCAACCTTACGGGGCCTATATCGCCCGATAACACTAATCAACAGACGCTAAAGTGCATATGAAGGTTCTGGCAAATAGACTTGCACTCCTGCTCCCCAAAACAATAGGCCAAGACCAATTGGGCTTTATCACAGAAAGGCAGACACACGACAACACTAGAAGAATAATACACTTAATGGAAAAAATAGGGATGACCCAGACCCTGGCCATACTGCTTTCCCTAGACACGAAGAAAGCGTTTGACCAGGTAGCATGCTCGCTCCTGTTCACATTCTGGAGAAAATGGGATTTGGGGATCAATATACCAAAATGATACAAGCTAATTATAGTACCCCCGGCATACGAGTAGCCAAAAATGGAGAGGTAACCGACAAAGAACAAGTTACTTAACTTACCTGGTAACATTCTTTCGATGGGATGCTTCTCCGATGTATTCCACATCTTTGACAGTAATTAAAACAGCTGTGCTGCTTCGGGAAAACTTTTTCGGCGTAGGCGTCCTGCGTTGATGACGTCGATACGCTGTCCCTCGAGGGCCTCCGTCGATGGTCAACGTCACCGGATATTATATCTAGGACGCACAATGCCCGTAGTTTCAGTTGTAGTTTTTTCCCCAGAATGTGTGGCACCAATCTCCTGCCAGTATGACTACAGAAAGCCTTGCGGAAACGTAAGCTGCAATTGCATAAGAAATTCTGTAGAGGGGCAGCTAGGGAGGGTACGATGTGGAATATGTAGGAGGAGCATCCCATCGAAAGAACGTTACCAGGTAAGATAAGTAACTTGTTCTTCGAAGGGATTGTGTCCTCCGACATATTCAACATCTTTGACAGACTCCCAAAGCAGTACCAACGTATGGAGGTGGGAAAAGAATTTACAATTGCATCAATTAGAATGCCCAATCAAATTGCAGAATAGAGAACTGTCTTACCAAAGGCCAAATCCTGCCCCATGGATAGAGTCCAAGGAATAATGTATCACAAAAGTATGGACAGAGGACCATGTGGCTGCTTCGCTGTTAGGCAGAAACCTGTGCAGTTCCCTGAGGGGCCACTGAAAAAGGCTTAGGGCTACAGGTGTTGGCAGTAAACCCAATTGGTAGCAGTCTGTACCACCCAGATTTACCTGGTAACTGTGGCTGAGCAGCCAGACTTCTCTCAAGAAGAGTTAGACAGTATATAGAGTATACAAGATAGGTACCAAAATACAGTAGCACAAGCAAACACTGACCAGAGCTTGGGTATAAAAGTATATAATTATTTATTTAAAAACACACTTTGTAAAATACACTAACACTAATATGGCAAGCAAGTTCAAACACAGTCACTATTAATATATATACATCCCTGATTACTTATTGAACAAGTCTTAGTTAAAACACCACTTATTTGCATACAGAGGTGAGCGCTTAACCTAAGATGGCACTCCAATAAGTTAGTTAAAAAGGGAGGGGGAAAAAGGCAGAATTAGGAAAATACACAATACCAACACTTTAAGAGAACCAGAGCAAGTCAGAAAAGGCAGAGTCTACTGAGGAACAAGAAAGTCATAAGCCAGGCCCACTCTTGGAGAGAGCAAGGTGGAATGTGTCCAAGATCACACAGTTGAATAGTACTTTAAAAAGTCTTTGCAGATAGTTCAAGAAGGGTTGGATCAGTTCAGGAAAAGTTAGTTAGCAGGTCCCAAGTCACCCGAGGATAGAGAGTCAAGGATTTACGGGACACCTTGAACAGTCTGTTGCAAGGGAGACCAGGCTGGACACAGTATATGAAATGGTGAGAAAGCTCCAGCGGGGGCAGTTGTTCCTGGCAGCAATGGCAAGTCGGTGCTTTGTCCAGGGGAAGAGAAGATCTCGACATGGAGGAAAGCTGGAGGTCGTTGCACTGCCAGGGAAGAAACCAGCCGCAGAGTTTCCCGGTTAAAAGGTACTACCCCCTTTTATTCACGGTAGTGGTGAAGCGTGGCTATACGGCCGCCGGGGTGCTTGGCACGGGCGATTCGACCACAAGAGGATCCAGGAAGGCGAGAAAGAGGGCGAACTGGTTATCCCCACCAGTTCAGAGGAAGAAGACTCTCCGGGATGAAGATCTTCTCTGTCGTTGAGAAGTGGTGAGACGGTTCAGCAGGGCTCCACCGGTGGTGTCATCGTTGCAGGTCGGCTCAGCTTCTCCCTCTTTGGATTCTTTGGTCCTGTGGCGACTTCTGAAGTTCCAGTCCCCAAAGCCCTGCTTTTATGCAGAAAACCCCCATTCATCAGTCCTAGCTGTCACTCGAACATGCTAAGTGGTGAGCCGGGCGGCTCACCACTGGGCCAATCACACAAGAGTGTGACTTGAGTTGCAGAGGCAACTCAGTCCAGTGTGCCTAAACCCCCCTCCCACACATCCTGTAGACCCAGACAGAGCGGCACCACTTTTGGAGGCTTCTGTGCAGAAGCCCGCCAAAAAGTGGAACAAAGGGCTCGACTTGGGTTGGAGTTACAGAGGCGAACACAAACGCCATTTTAAAACCGAGTTCTGGCAAAAAGACCCAACCAGGGAATAAATAGGGGAATAAATATTAAATAAATAACCCGGCGGTATCTTCAACATTGCACCAAAAAAGTGGTGCGTTTAAAATGAATAGGAAAATCCCATAGGAAATATTCCGGTGGAATATTTTGCGTGGTAACCACTGCCACCAGCCAGAAACTCAACGAGGGGGGACTGCACAGTGCCCCCTCGAAAAACAGACCCAATCTAATTACCCCTACCAGTACTTCCACAATATGATGGTTTGTACTGGTTCTGTTCACAATTTAAGACTAGTAAAGTCAATGGTGACTATACATGCCCTGGGAGACAGTTTTCAGTCCCAGGGTATGGAGTCTATGTTTGGGCGTCACTATGACACCCCTGTGTTACTGCACTGAGGGTGCTGTGTAACACACTTACCAAAAATACATGAAACCCTATGGAGTAAAAGACTCCATAGCCCATAAAACACATTACAAAGTCAAAGGATATCTCAAATCATGTCTAAGAGTGGGAGGAAGAGAGTCTCGCTCTTAGCAGAAGAAAAAAATAAACCCCAAAAATCCAGCAAAGCTGCTGGGCGACTCACTAGGTTTGGGAAATTAGCCATAACAGAGAATTCTCCCTAACATTCGCAAATATTGTGAATTGGAACACCCCTCTGTAGGGCAGTGGAGGCAGCCATACCCCTAATAGAATGAGCCTGTAAGCCTACTGGAGGGTCCTTTCCTGCCAAATGGTAACACTCAGAGATCGTCAAAATGATCCATATAGATAAGGTCTGCTTGGAAATAGCCTGACCTAAACGCCTTCCAGGATAACCAATAAAGAGCTGATCGTCCACTCTGACCCGAGACATCCGTGAGAGATAGAAACTCAAAGCTCTCCTAGGGTCCAACCTATGGAGCCTCTCCTCTTCCTTACCAGGATGTGGAGGAGGATAGAACGCCGGAAGAATTACCTTCTGACTCAGATGGAATTCCGACACAACCTTCGGAAGAAAGGAAGGCTGCACCCTAAGGAAAACCCTGTCCTTATGGAACACAGTGAAGGGTGGTTTGGAGGAAAATGCCTTTAAATCAGTAACCGCAACTAAAAATACAGTTTTAAAGGACAATAGTCGCAACGGACAAGAATGTAAGGGCTCAAACGGAGCTCCCATTAGGAACTTTAAAACCAAATTCAAATCCCATCCTGGCACCTGGAAAGGCGACAGTGGAAACACATTAGTTAGCCCTTTTAGAAACTGAAATATGAAAGGGATTTTAAAATAAGAAAATTCCTCAGACAAGCGCTTAAATATGGACAGCGCCGCCAGGTAAGCCTTAATGGTACCCACTTGCAGGCCCTTGTGGGCTAAAGAAAGCAAAAAAGACAAAACCAAAGGAATGGAACATTTGAAAGGATCCACATTCTGTACTCTGCACCAGTCGCAGAACATTTTCCAACAGCAACGGTACACAGTTTTCGTTGCGGGCCTTCTGGCCGAAAGCAACACCTCCATCATGTCCTCAGGGAGGTCCCAATCCTTGTACCTCAACCTTTCAGAAACCAAGCGTGAAGGCTGAGGGACTTGACCTCTGGATGGAGAACCCGACCCCCCTCCTGTGAGAGCAGATCGTCTCGGTAGGGAAGACGACGTGGAGGGCAGATGGACATGTCGAGAAGGTCCAGGTACCATGCTCTCCTGTCCCATGCCGGAGGAATGAGGATCATCCGGGAACCAAACCTCTGCAACACCTGCGGAATGATGGGGACTGGAGGAAACGCGTACAGCAGTGGGAAGGACCACTCCACTACGATTGCGTCCGCTAAGGCTCCTCTTGGAGGAAATTCACGCAAGCAGTATCTTCCGCACTTCCGGTTGACACTGTTGGTGAAGAGATCCACGTGCGGGGTTCTCCAAAGGGCGAAGATCTCCAACAGAACTTCCTGAGCCAGCTCCCACTCGTGAGAGACCGTGCTCTGACTGGTCAAAGCATCCGCCGCCGCGTTTTCGTCTCCGGCCAGATGAACTGCTGAGATCGAAATGTCCTGCTGAATGGCCCAGAACCAGAGCTGCATCGCCTCCGTGCACAACGGGAGCGACCCAGCCCCTCCCCCCTTTTTGTTGAGGTAGTGCATGGCCACTGTATTGTCCGTCATAATCAGGACATTCTTCCCCTGCACAGAGGGCAGAAAAGCCTTCAGGGCTAGCCTGACAGCCCGCAGCTCTAACAGACTGGTATGGAGTCTGGACTCAGACAGAGACCAACGGCCGCTGGCTGTCAACTCGTTGGCATGAGCTCCCCAACCCGTGAGGGATGCGTCCGTCACAATCGTTATTTCCGGTCACGGTTGCCAAAGTGGAGCACCCTTAAACAGATTGCCTTTGACGGCCCACCACAGAAGATCCTGTGCGACCGAGGGCGGAATCTGAACGGGATCCGACATCCTGCCATAGAACTGTGACCACTGCATCTTGAGAGCGCACTGCAGAGATCTCATCTGCAACCTGGCCTCTGGCACCAGAAAAATGCAGGATGCCATGAGGCCGAGCAACCTCAAGAACTCTAATGCCGGGAGACTCTGAGCATGTTGAAATTTGTCCACCATCTGCAGAATGTGATGAGCCCTCACCTGGGGAGGCAAACACAACCCTAGGGATGTGTTGAGCACTGCTCCGATGTACTGGAGCCACTGGGTAGGTGCCACATGGGACTTCTTTAAATTGAGGGAGAAGGCCAGCTTGTGAAGGGAGTGGCAGGTGACGAATAGATTATCCAGGGCTTGCTCGGGAGAACGCTCCCTGATCAACCAATCATCCAGGAAGGGGTAGACGTGAATACCCCCTTTCCTGAGATACGCTGCCACCACCACCATCAGCTTGGTGAAGACCCTCGGGGTGGAGGTCAATCCGAACGGCAGGACCCGAAACTGAAAATGTGAGCCGCCAACCGCGAACCTCAGGTACTTCCTGTGCTTTGGATAAATCGGCACATGAAAGTAAGCATCCTTGAGGTCTAGAGACACCAACCAATCTTGTAGTTGAAGGGCCTGGAGGATTTGAGAAAGAGTTACCATCTTGAACTTGTCCTTCCAGAGAAGCTTGTTCAGCCCATGATGGGTCTCAATCCCCCGTCTTTTTTCGGGATAAAAAAATAAGGGGAATACCATTCCTTGTTCCTCTCCGCTACAGGCACCAGTTCTATGGCGCCTTTCTCCAGCAGGGATAGGATTTCCTGCGCAAGGAGCGGATCCGGACGCTTCAAAGTGAGCTTCCCCGATGGATTGTCGTGAGGCCTCTGCCGAAAGGGGAGACAGTAGCCGTGGTTTATGATCTCCAGAACCCACACATCTGAAGTAATGGCACGCCATTTTCCAAGATGCTGCGCCAGTCTGCCCCCAACCAGCGAATCATGGGACATGGCCTCATGACTGAGCGGATGCGGCTGCGGCAGTGCCTGATGGCAAAGAGGCAACTGCCCGATCGGCTTTGGCACCTCGAGTACCTTGCTTTCCACCTCTGGTACTCCTACCGTGGCCCCTTTGACTGGCAGCTCCTCTCGATCTACCAAAGGAAGAGTAGTACCGAAAGGAAACTCCCCTCCATTGCTGTCCCCTAGGACAAAAAGGCAGAGGTTGTCGTACTGCAGCGCTCAAAGACTTCGCTGCAGCTTTGGAGGTCTGCAACCTCTCAAGGCTAACGTCAGCCTTGCTGCCAAAAAGATGGACACCATCAAAGGGCATGTTGAGAAGCTGGGATTGCACATCCGGAGAAAACCCTGACTTCCGCAACCACGAAACCCTGCGTATCCATGGTGCTCGCAGTCATGGACCGGCTGACACAGTCTACCATGTCCAGACCCGACTGAACGGATTCACACATGGCATCCTTGCCATCTTGCACGAGGGCTAGAAAACCATCCCGTTCCTCCCCTTCGGGAATATGCTCAGCCGCCAATGATACACAATTCCACAGAGTGTGAGTGAATCTTGCCAGGGCACAAACGGAGTTGGCCGCCTTTAAAACCATACCCCCAGAAGAAAATACCTTCTTCGCCCAACCATCAAAGCGCTTGTCGTCCCTATCTGGAGGAATAGTAGGGTACGCAGCCTGTTTCGTTGGGACCGTAGCCACCTGCACCACCAAACTCTCCGGAGTAGGGTGCATTGACAAGTAGCAGGGGTCACCACTGGCTGGCGGTATTTTTTCGGAAGCATCTTATTCACAGCCGGGAGACTCTCCGGAGCAGTCCAAGCCGCTGCGACCCTTCTAAGCAATGCCATATGAAATGGCAACACCGGGTCAGTGGGTGGACCTTGATCCAGGATGTTTGTCAGATCATCCTGAAGAAAATCAGAAGATGGAGCAGACCACCCAAAATACTCAGTCACCCTCGACATGAGGAGCCTATACAAGGAGTCAGCATGTGTACCAGGCTTAGGCTTGCCAAACTCAACCTCCGGAGAGGTATCAAGACCGCTGACGTCATATAAGGATTGACGAAGGTCTTCCAGCTGGCTAGGACCAGACAACAGGTCATCAGGAACCTCAGGAGGCACAACGTTCTCTTCATCAGACCCTTCCTCCACCTCTGATATATATTCCAAGGGTTGGAACAAATCCACCCTGGGAGGAGGAACGGACTAGGGCTCAAAAACAGGCCTCACAGACTTGCCGAGAGCCTTTCTCTGAGCTTCCACAGCCCTCCGGGGCACCTCCGGTAAATTCTCCTCAAAAGGCGTTGAGGGCGCCAATGGAATCGGCGTCGACGTCGACCGAGGCGCTGACGACTTCGACAACGGGTTCGAGGCTGTAGCCCCGAGCGTGTCCTTCGACGGACGCGACTCCGATGGCGTTGACGACTTCTTTGAAGCCAGAGTCTCGAGAGAGTCCCTCGACGGACATGGCGTCGATGCCTTCTTAGAAGGCCTCACAGGCTCCGATGGTCTCGACGGCGTCGAGGACCGAGACCTGGCACGGCTATGGCGATCACCCTTCTCCGATAGGGATCTCGACGGCTTCCGATTATTGCGCCGAACGCCTGAAGGCGTGCGAGTGCCGGCTTCTCTCAAAGGCGTGGATGAAACGGTGTCTTGTGATTTGAAAATCACCATCATCTCTTGGCGGAATGCATCCCAATCAGCCGGCGACGAGTATTTAGTGGGACAAGTTACCCGCCGTCTGGCGGAGACCTCCGATGAGGACAGGGAAAGCAACCAGTGATGGCGCTTCCGTGAATGCCTTGAAGAGGCAGAGGGATGGCGGGACCCACTCCGAGACCCCCTGGATTTACGTCGACGCGGAGAGTCACCCCTCGAATCGTCAGTCGAAAGACCAGTAGATTTCGACTTACAGGTTTTAGAAACCCTACCTACCGACAACAACTTCTTCCGCTCCCACAAGGGCTTCGAAGTCAGGGACTGGCAGTCATCGCAATCGTCGGTGGCGTGGCTTTCACCGAGGCACCAGAGGCAAACGTCATGCGGGTCCGTAATGGGCATTTTGGAACCACAGTCCCGACACTTTTTGAAGCCCGACTTTGGGGTAGAAGAAGACAAAAACATCATGAATCAAGTTCGAAGAACCGAGGCGCGCCGAGATTCTGAAGCAAACACGTTCACAGAAAAAACAGAACTGAGGCTACGGGTATCGTGCGTCCTAGATATAACATCCGGTGACGTCGACCATCGACGGAGGTCCTCGAGGAACAGCGTATCGACGCAGGACGCCTACGCCAAAAAAGTTTTCCGAAGCAGCACACCTGTGGTAATTACTGTCAAAGATGTGGAATACGTCGGAGGACACAATCCCTTCCAACTGAGGATAACCAGGGGAACTAAACAAGGATGCCCTCTCTCCCTGCTCCTATATGCTATATTTTTGGAGCCCCTCTTAATTAGAATACGAAACACAGAGACTAATAAGGGCACAGACATTGCGGGGAAATCCCATAAAGTAATGGCATACACGACCACATGCTGTTGGCATTGTCAGACCCACAACAGTTGCTGAAAGCGGTGATGCAGGAATTGGAAGAGTTTGGGACAATCTAGGGTTTAAAAATAAACAGACAGAAATCGGAACTTTTAATCCTAGCCGGGGACTGTGATGCGATAAAAAGAATCTCAAACTCCATAAACCTAAATTTAGCAGACAGAGAGATTAAATACCTAGGAATCCCCCTAACAGCACGAGTGGGAAAGCTATTTGGGGAGCACTTTCCGCAACTACTGGGGAGAATAAAACAGGATACAGAGAGATGGAATCCGCTGATGGACTCATAGTGGGGTCGGATGGCCTCAATAAAAATGAATATACTTCCCAAATTATTGTATTATTTCCAGGCGCTACCGATCAAAATCCCCAAGTCATCCTTTAAATCCTGACCAGAATATTTATGGCATTTATTTGGAAAAAAGACCCCCCAGAGTGGCGAGAACGGTGCCAACAGCACCAAATCACATAGGAGTGCTATATCTTCTCCATTTCCGTAAATATTATGAGGCAGCACAGCTGTGGGTACTAAAAGAATGGGTCCCGAGGGAGACACACAAATTTTGGGCAAACCAGGACAGGGCAGTGGTGGGGACACCACTGTCAGACTTGCTATGGAGAGAGAAAAAGCATAGACACCCAGACCTTCAAGTCAGCGAAGTGATGAGGGTGGTCCTAGATGTATGGGACGAAACAACAAAAAGGCAAGCTAACGGACGCATTGGCACCCTTTAAACCCATGTTTGAAAAACCAGAATTCCCGCCAGGCGTAGAGAAGGGAGCAGACTGCGGGGTGTATAAAAATTGGGGATATGTATCAGGACAAAGAAATTAGGTTGTTTGAGGACTGCAAAGCTTTGCTGGGCCCGACAGCTAAAGACAGATATAAATATGAACAGCTGACACATTGGCTGTCGACCTCACCCATAAGGCAGGCAGCGACCAGAGATCTAAGCCCTTTTGTGCTTTAATGACTCATATAGGCACAAAGAAGCTCGTCTCAGCCCTGTATGGATTTTTAAATAAACAAAAGGAGGAGATCCAATGGAACTATATGAAAAAGTGGGATAAGACGCTAGGGGAAACCATTTCTAGAACACAATGGGAGTACACCTAAAGAGCCATTCATAAACTGACACAGCCAATACAACAGAGAATTGTTGGTAAAAATGATGGTCCAATGGCACTACACGCCAGACAGGCTAAACGCTATGCATCTTCAAACATGGAGAGGCTGTAAGAGGGTGGGCAACACATTTGGTGGGACAGCCCGGCATCAAAGGTTTCTGGTCCCAGGTGAAATCTCAGATGCCAGCGATGTTTAAAGATATAGGCCAGGTGGGAGAAAAAATATGGCTCTGTGGAATGTGGGATCCCCGCTCTAGGGACGTGTCGAAAGTGCAAAAACGTAACTTCATGGGCATACTGATAGAAGCATTGCTGGAAATTGCGCAAAAATGGAAGCATGCCCCACCATCAATTTATGACTGGTTGCAGGTGGTTTTGTCATATGTCACAATTGAATGGTAAACATAAGATTCAGTGCAGTCAAGAACATTTACAGAAAGAATGGGTGGCAGTGCTATCCTTCTTACAAAGTGACTATATGGTGCAATGGTGCCCACACAAGATCAGAATCTTGAACCTATTCAGTTTGTGACTCACAAACGTCCACCGAAATGGAAGGAACTCTTGTCCGGCTTGGTGTGGGGGGTGTTTGGGAGATACTAGGGGGGGGGCAGGCGGTGTTTGGGGAAATGTTGATTATGTTAATCTTGAAAACCAATAAAAATATGTTTTTTTTAAAACAAATATTCATACAGTAACTGATAAACCTTAATGTGACCTTTGTAATAATTCCTACTCATTTTGATTTTCACAGTAAGGAGTTCTGCAAATGCCTAGATGGTACCAGATTTCAATTATATCTTTGTTCAAAATTTGAGGTTTAACCAAAGGGCAAACAGAAAACTATGGGCTGGTAAAAGTGGTGCCCTAAGTGCAACCGGTTAGAAGTTTTTCTGAAGTCCAACCATTCAACTGAGACAGTACAGGACTCCACTCTTTACTATAAGGCTGTACCACCTGAGTATATGGTAGCGTAGACAGAGCAGCCAGTCTTATTTTAGGAGGGAGAGAGGGCTGTAGGAAAGTATACTGAACCTGTAGAATACCAAGGATTCTATGGAAACACTGACTACCAGAAGTATTATAAAAAATAAAGCGTTATTATAAATACAATTAGTTCAAATACTGGTCATAGAGTCATACACTCATTTGTAAAAACACACCACAATGCCTGAAGGTACACACACCAAAGCATAAACCCTTCTTCAGAATACCTAACAGTAATTCTAGGGAAGTCAGACCTTATCATACACGTTTAGTATAGGCCACAGCTATTCATGGTGTGTAAAACCAATAGTTCTGCAGTGACACTCGGCAAAGAAATCACATAATCAACCAACCCTGTTACCATGATACTTTTCTGAATAGTGGAACACAGATTCAAGGAACAGGATATACCTATAACTACTTTGAGGATAAGACAGTTATTCTAGGTGAGTAAAACCTTTTAGGGGCAATATACAATTACAGTTATTTTCATCTCAGTGGACTCATGCAGTCTAAGATAAGCAAGAACTCTTTACACTCATTTAGGATTGCACCAGACAGACCAAGGTCAGCTATACCTCTAGAACACTTTTTAATACTGGCACACAGCTATTGTAGATTAGGTAAAACCTACAGATGTAAATTACTATTAGAGTAGCTTTTCAGATCAGTGGCACACAGACTGAGGTACGCAATAACCTTTAAACTTATGTTAGGATGGCACACAGCTAACTCAAGGTAAGTAAAACCCTTATACATTTGAGCTACCAGCATTTTACAGGTAAGTATCACCTGAGGCAGGCTTAATCTAGACAGGCTAAATGCAAGTCAGGGGAAGCAAGACCCAATTGGGGCACTCAACATTTATATCCCAACGGGAATAGTAAGGTGAAGCCAACAGCGTTACTTTTGGGGAAGAGGCTCAACCAATTCACAGGTGAGTAAAATAACCGTATATATACTTTTCAGAATGGCACAGCACACATTGAAGGTAAGTAAGAACCTTTGTAACTGTTCACTCAGTTACCAAACAATTCTTTCACAATTATTTACTTTGTTATACTTCAAGACAGAATCCTCTACTTATCCAGTTCTTCCCTACTCTATTGCATGAGTTCACTCATTCGCACAAGAGGGATCCTTGTGGTCTAGGAGCCAGCTACAGGCAGGGTGAGCTAAGGCTCTGTTCCTGTGGAAGACTGTTCAAACAAGTAAATTGTTCACTTTAAAGTTAGTTAGGGTACAGGAACGTCTGAGAAGACACCCTAGGAGGATTCCAGCAGTGGACCTGGGTGAACTGGATGAGAGCAATCCCAATCACAGAAATACCCCCAAAGCTTTACAGAAATCGCACAGGCTTAAGGTAAGTAACTACCCTAACCAACACAGTACCTTAGCACAGAAGAAAAGTTGCAGCAAGAAGACTTCAGGATCTGCAGTCAAAAACCTGGTTGTTGAATCCCTTCATCATGAAGACAGAAGGCAGGACACTGGAAGGGCTTTTGCAGCAGGGATCACGAGGAAGGCTCTAGGCAAGAGAATCTTTGCATGGTTTACTCCTCACAGAAGAAGAGGTTGCAACGGGGGAGATGTCAGGATCTGCAGCCAAAAACCCTGATCACTGAATTCCTTGTCATGAAGACAGGACACTGGAAGGGCTTCTGCAGCAGGGACCAATAGGAAAAACTCCAGGCAAGAGTTTCTTCAAGGCTGGATGTGGCTTTATGGTTTTGGCACCCTTTTCAGGAGCCAGAAGACGACAGAAATCGCTGATTGGATTTGCGTAGCTAATCTGGTTGAGCACAGTGAGTGGACTTCACGGAACTGCAATCACGTCTCTGGCGGTCCTACAGGATGCCACCAAAATGTCAGCTCGATTCGGAAGAGCATGCACCGCACGATGGCTAGAGGTCTCAGGGTATTGCAGACCAGCAAGGCCGCAGCATGACGTGCAATGGCTTAAAATGCAGGTCTTCTTGGGGCTAGTGATTCACAATGGTTTCTGGGTCGTCATTTTCAGAGTTCTCAGGTCACTTGGAAAGAAGGGAAACAGCAGGCTGCGGTCCCATAGCAGGCTCTCCGGTTCCTATCAATTGCTACCACGGCTGTTTCTTCATTTATCTCTTAGGTTTCTGCTCCAGTGGTTCACTTGTCAGCAGCTTTCAGGTTCTGACTTTTTATCAGGAACTACAACACAAAATCTGCATTGTCTCCCTGCATTTTACAGGAAAGGGAGGTCTGGCTGGCTGTCCAATCAGGTCAGCCAGCCCCCCACTGGGAGTTTGTTACCGTCAGGCAAGGGGAAAGATAAATGGCTGCAGAGTTTTGGACTCCTCCCTCACTTCCTGCCTTTCCAGACACTCTGGAACCTGGGCGGGGAATCCACAGGATTCCCGCTGAAGCCAAGCCAGCCACAGAGATCATTCCCACCTAGAATGGCAGGGGAAGACCTCAGAAACAGCAAGCACACAAGAAATGATGAAAAAAGAAGGCCACCAGTTTAGTAAAATGGTGACACTTCTGTGCATTACCGAGGCTGAACTAACAGCCTGAGAGTAATTATTATTAATTTTTTATAAAGCACCAACACGCCCGTAGGCCTCAGAGTGCACATTAAACAGAACGAGACAAACAACAAGAAGTGAGGGTGATCAAGAATCAGAAGTATTGCAGACAGCCAAAAAAGAAATCCTTGATTAGTCTGGGTTAAGATTGAAAAGATGGGTTTTGATGGCTTTTGTGAATGTGTACAGATTAGCCAGACAATGCATAGGAGCAGGAAGAGAATTCCACAGCAGGGGAGCCTGAACATCAAAGCAAGTCCCTCCGAGACGATACAGTCTGAATCTGGGCTAGACAAAGGTGGGAGTCGTGGTGGAACAAAGGATCCTTGTGTTGAGATGTATCTTGACGCAATCCGAGAGATAAACCGGACAGGTTTTGAAAAGGCATTTGAAGGCTAGGGTTAAGACCTTATGTGTGATCCTCTGTTGATCGGCAGCCAGTGTAATGCTCTCCTGGCAACAGAGATATGTGCCTGCCGAGAGAGTCCCATGGTTACACAAACAGAATTGTTCTGGGTCACCTGCAGTGCCCGAATGTTAAGAGCTGTAGTGGCCGCCAACAAGCTGTTACAGTGGACTAATTTTTAATTAACAAGAGCAGAGGCAAGAAAGGCACAGTTCTCAGCAGTGAGGAAAGAGCAAATGTAATTTATGCGTCTTGTAATGAGACCAGGTGTGGAACGAATATAGGAAATATGTGGCCTCATGGATAGTTCCTCATCAAAGACCACCCCCAAGGTCTTGACTTTCCTTGAAACAGTAATGATGTTTCCAAAAACAGAATCTTGGCTAGCTGAAGAATCCAGACTGTAGTATTTCGTAAAGGTGTGTGGAGACGACCATGTGGCACCTTCACAAATATCCTTTATTGGAACTCCCCTCTGCAAAGCAAACGAAGTTGCGACACCCCTGGTCGAGTGAGCCCTTAGATGTTCTGGGGGGTCTTTACGGGCCATTCTGTTACATTCTGAAATCGTTAAAATAATCCATCTCGAGATGGTTTGTTTGCTGATGGCAAGACCCAATTTATGACCTATACAGCCTACAAATAACTGATCATTCTGTCTCAGTTTTCCCAATCTGGTAATGTAAAAACTCAGTGCACGCCTAGGGTCAAGTATGTGAAGTCTTTCTTCCTCTTTCCCCGGGTGTGGCGGAGTATAAAAGGATGGTAAAGTTATTTTCTGAGGGATGTGAAATTCGGAAATAACCTTGGGGCGAAGGTTAGGCTTCACCTTTAATACCACTCTGTCTTTATGAAAAAAAGTATGAGGTGGCGTGCAGGATAAAGCCTGTAGATCACTCATCCTTCGGGCAGATGTTAGAGCCACCAAGAAAACTTTTTCCAAGGTAAGGAGTCTTAATGCACAAGAATGAAGAGGCTCAATAGGAGCATCTATTAGAACGTTTAAAACAAAATTGAGATCCCACAGTGGGACTTGAAAGAGTCGGAGGATAAACATTAGTTAATCCCTTTAAGAATTGAATTACCAGAGGAATCTTAAAACAGGAGACTTCCTCTGCAGTGCGCTTGATGATGGAAAGCACTGCTAAATAACCTTTGATGGTAATAATTTGGAGCCCCAGATTTGCCAAGTGCAAAAGAAAAGATAACACCATTGGTGTATTGCATGAGAAAGGGTCAACATTCTCATCTCTACACCAGCTGCAGAACTTATTCCAACGGCAGCGGTATAAAGATTTGATTGCTGGCCTTCTGGCTAAAAGCAAGACCTCCATTACGTAGTTCGGGAAGTCCCAATCCTTGTATCTCAGTCTGTCAGAAACCATGCGTGAAGGCTGAGAGTCCCGATATCCGAATGGAGAACCAGACCCTCTTCTCTCTCTCGAGAAGGTCTTCTCATTGTGGAAGACGAATCGGAGGGCAGATGGACATGTCCAGAAGGTCCGGGTACCAGGTCCTCCTCACCCAATCCGGGACAATTAGTATCTCGGATTTCCTGAACCTTCTGAACCTCCTTATTATGAGTGGAATGACAGGCACTGGAGGAAACGCGTAAAGAAGTGGAAATTCCCAGTCCACCACAAACACGTCTCCTAGGGGAATTCCCTTGAGCAGAACAGTTCGCACTTCTGGTTGGCACCGGTCGCGAACAGATCCACTTGAGGGGTTCTCCAAAGGGTGAAGATCTCTTGAAGGACTTCCTGAGCAAGTTCCCACTCGTGGGAGAATGCTCTCTGCCTGTTCAGAGCGTCGGCCATTGTGTTCTTCTCTCCGGCTAGGTGAACTGCTGATAGATTCCTTCTTGTATTGCCCAGAACCAGAGCTGCATTGCCTCTCTGCACAGTGATAGTGACCCTACACCTTCTCTTTTGTTGAGGTAGTACATGGCCCCTGTGTTGTCTGTCATTATCAGGACATTCTTTCCCGTACAGAGGGCAGAAAGGCCTTCAGCGCTAGTCTGATTGTCCTCAGCTCTAAAAGTTTGATATGTAGTTTGGACTCCGATGGAGACCAACGACCGCTGATGGTCAAATCCCTGGTATGGGCTCCCCACCCCATGAGTGAGGCGTCCGTCACTACTGCTATCTCCGGCCATAGTTGCTGTTAGGCACAAATGTATGCAGCACCCTTCGGGTGCACTACAACAACCCTGACCTCCTGACAATAGGAACCCAACCTTTGGTATAGGTATGTACTACACAGGTTGGTAGCGTGTTGAGCAGTCAGGCTTATCTCAAGAGGGGTCAATGTGAGCTGTAAGGGAGTTACACAGTGACAAGTATTCAAATAAACTCTTACACACAAGGTTTCTTGAATAAACAATTATTAATTTATCAGTCAGTCAGAGTAAGCCTTCTTCAGAAGGGAGCAATATAACAGTAAAACTCACAAAACACACAATCTTAATATCTCTAAATCAGTGAGTACCCTTTTGGGATGGCCCACATCCACAACCTACACCCTCAGATGACTTCAATAGCTAGGGTGCTGGTGACATTACTATATCAATGTTGTATTTAAAATCATTTCAGTAAGCCAAAAAAAAGGTTACTAGAGCATACAAGATACTCCAAATATTCAAAAGCAGGCAATTACTTTCAGATCCCCGAATAAGAGTCATTCAGTGGAACATGCTAAGCCAAAGTCAATGGGCAAATGTCTACATGAGCTGAAGCACTTCTTTGCAGGCAAGTAAGAAAAGTCTTTGCATAATGTTTCAGAAGTCTTTGAAGAAAAAGAAGATTCAATGTAGGGCCACAAGCTGTTAGATTTGTGAGTAGTAGAAGATGCAATCAACTCTACAGCAAGCGATACATTCGCCAAGACTTTTACAGTACCTTTGTATTGAAGACAAAGTGCAGCAGATGACTTCTGTTCCTCAGTAGCTCTGTAGATCACACTGTTCCTGGGCCTCAGTAGCGGGGACAAGAGGGAGGACTTCTGGGGACTCCTGCACTGCAATGGGACGGACATCACTCGCAACCGACCATCTTCAAACAAGTGGCTGTTCGATGTTTCAATTCCTCGAGTCTACCGCAAATACCAACACAGCAGTTCCTGCTGTCGAGATGGACTTTCTTTGCTTCTGGGGTCCCGCACTCTGCTGAGGGGGCTCAGGCTCGGTCAGTTCAGCTTCCTGAGAGTCCAGAGGATCTTCCTGGAGCGCCTGGTCAGCTTAAACGCAACGCACAAAATCTGGTGTTGCTCCCCCTGGCTTTTCGGTTTCCGGCAGCAACTCTGTGGAAAGTCAATCAGTTCTGAGAGAATGTCCATGTGGCTTAATTTGGAGTTGATTGGTCCCACCAACTCAAGGGGAGAAGCCGTCCTTGCAGAGGATTCTCTGTCGATACGAATTTGGAGTTTCAGCACAGCAGGAGGGCTTCACCGGGCGAACCACTGGTCCAGGAGTTGCAGCAGGCGTCCTCTTCAAGTTCTTCAGTTCCTTCGTCCAGTGGTCGACTGTGCCTTCCAAGCCAAAAGCCTTGCCTTTTATTCAGTTCTCTCCCATTCATTCCAGTCTATCAGTCAGTCACCCAGCAGGGTGGCTGTCCTTGCCGGACAGTCAGCCGGCCGATCACTACAGAGTGCATTTGGGTCTCCTATGAGACTAACCACAGGGAGTTTTGGGCGCCTCCCTTCCTTCCTGCCCACCCCAGACACCTTGGAGCCAGAGGCAGGCTTCACTCGTGAATTTCACCAAAGGCAACGCAAACAAAGAGACCATACCTGGTTTGGGGTGCAGAGTAAATCTGAAGAAGGACCTTTCCACAAAGAAATGACAAAAAAAGAAGACGGGGCCATTTTGACAAAAATGGACCCTTGGGTGCTTTACTGTAGCTGCGAACGCAGCCCGCGGTAAATGCACACAACGGTAGTTAAAAGTAAACCACTGCCACCAGCCATTCAGTGAGGAAAGGGTAACATAAAAATGTTACATGAGAAGCTAGACAAAAGGGAATACTAAGTAACCCCTCCAGCACCCTATTGTAAGATAGTGTGTGCTGGGACTAGAAAGTTACCAAAAGTAAAGTCAATTTCACTTTACTGTTATGGAAAACAGTTTAACCCAGAGAAAGTATTTAGACCTTTGGGAAATCTGAAATATTTCCCTGTGTCACTGCACTGTGGGTGCTGGGTGACACAATGTAAGAGATGATGCCTATGGAGTTTGTCAGGCTCCATAACCAAAAGAAACCGAGTTCAAAATCACATTAAAATACATGAGAGTGTGTGAAAAAGGGTCTCACTCTCTCCAGGTTGAAAAAATCAAGTCCTCGAAATCCAGCAAAATTGCTGGGGTTCTCTAATGTGGAGGGAATCAGCACATTTCTGAGAATTTTCCCTAACACTTGCCAAAACGGTTCTCCTTTCACAATGTTCTCCCGACAGGGCCACCACTGAAGATCCAGTTAGACTCCGTTTGAGATTTGTAGGAGATCCAACATCCTTTCTGAGAATTGTGACCACAGGGTCCTGAGAGCCCACTGGAGAGATCTCATTCTCACGCGAGCCTATGGCACCAGAAAAATGCAGGATGCCATGAGACCGAGTAACCTTAGAAAGTCAAAGGTCGGAAGATGTTGGGTATTCTGGTATTTTGTCACAATCTGCAGATTGTCTTGAGCTCTCACCTCTGGTGGCGAGGATTTTCGCAGGGACGCATCCAGGACTGCTCCGATGAATTGGAGTCCTTGTGATGGTATCATGTGGGACTTCTTGAAGTTGAGGGAGAAGACCAGCCTGTGGAGGGAGTGGCAAGTACAGCTGAGATAATCTAGGCTTGTTCTGGGTAACTGGCCCTGATCACCCAATCGTCCACGTAGGGGAAGACGTGAATCCCCCTCTCCTGACACTAGCTGCCACAACCGCCATTAGCTTGGTGAAAACCCTCGGGGTGGAGGTTAGCCCAAATGGCAGGACCCAAAACTGATAGTGAGAGTTGCTAACGGTGAACCTCAGGTAGTGCCTGCGCTTGTGATGGATCGGCACATGAAAGTAAGCATCATGGAGGTCCAATGATACCATCTAATCCTGAAGCTGGAGGGCCTGAAGGATCTGAGAAAGAGTTACCAACATTCCTTCCTGAGGAACTTGTTCAAGTCTCTTAAGTCCGAGATGGGTCTCAATCACCCGTCCTTCTTTGGAATTAGAAAACAAGGGGAGTACCAACCCTTGTTCCTCTCCGCTACAGATACTGGTTCTAGAGCACCTTTCTCCAGCAGGGTGAAAATCTCCTGAAGAAGGAGCGGATCTGGAACCTTCAAAGAGTTGTTCCCGGTGGATGACTGAGGTTTTTGCAGGAAAGGTAGGTAGTAACCTTGGGCAACTGTTTCCAATGCCCAAGCATCTGAAGTAATAGCCTGCCATTCTGTCAGATGCTGTGGCAACCTGCCTCCTACTGCAGTCTTGTGAATGAAGACTTCAGAGAGATTTTGGAGCAGCTGACGCAGTGGCTGAAGGTTAGGCAGCCCCTGCTGTCGCGGTCCTAGTACCTCTACCCAGTCCACCACAGGGGAATCGTCTTTGTCCTCTTTGAGCTGGCTGTCCTCTGCCTTTTCGGAATGCGTAATAATAGCAAAAGGACCTAGCCCTCCAGGGTACATCTGTATGGCGGTTTGGAGTTTGCCATATTGCAGCTCCAAGGGATTTGGCCGCCACCTTCGAAGTTTGCAGCTTCTCCAAACTTTCAGCAGCTTTATTCCCAAATAGATGTGTGCCATCAAATGGCATGTTGGGAAGTCTGGATTGAACGTCTGGGGCAAATCCTGGCTTCCTCAACCACGTAAATCTGCGGGTCACTGTACTAGTCATCATGCCTTTGCTGATCCTGTCAAGAGAGTCGGGACTAGTTTGGAAGGATTCGCACATAGCGCCCTGCCCATCCTTGACAATGTTCAAGAAACTGTCTCATTCCTCCCTTTCGGGGATGTGGTCAGCCGCCATAGAAATACAGTCCGAAAGGGTGTGGGTAAATCTCGCCAGCGTGCAGGTAGCATTATCAGATTTTAACGCCATACTACCGGCCCAGAAAACCTTCTTGGCCATGGCATCCTATCTTTTATCATCCCTATCTTGTAGAATCGTGGGATAGGCATTTTGTCTACCAGAGGTAGCTGCCTGTACTACCAGGCTTTCTGGTGTTGGATATTTTGAAAGGTATAGAGGATCAGAAGTTGAAGCTCTGTATTTGGCTGTTAGCCTCTTATTCACTGCCGAGACAACCTCGGGTGCTTCCCAGTTGGAAGTTAACCTCCTCTGCAGAGCCCTATGAAATGGGACAATTGTGTCCCATATTCGAGACCAAAGGGCCTTTCCCTCCTCAGATTACCTCTTGTGCATCTTCATAAATTTAAGAAAGAGTTTTAAATGAGGTTGTGGTGTACAAATCTTCTCAAAAGAAAAAAACGCTATAGACGTCATAATGGGACCCGACACTGTTGAAATCGTCAATGTTGACGTGGATGGCTTCGACAAAAATGTTGACGGCTTGGAAGGTTTCCACAAAGTGGTCGATGGCTTCCACATAAACATCAAGGTCTTCGCCGATAGTGTCGAAGGAATTGGATATATATTGTCGAAGGAATTGGAATATACAGTGTCGAGGAGGTCGACACTCATAGCGTCGATGGCTTCTCCTTCCATTTTGGCACTGAGGGTGTTGAAGACGCAATTTTCAGTCTTGCTGTCTGGCTTTCTTTCGCCGTCGATAATGTTTTTTTGTGTTTCATGGAGGCTTTCGCTCGACTAGAGGGATGAGATTGCTCTCGAGGAGTTTCCATGGCTGGGTTTGAAGCCACACGGCTCCTGTGCTTCCCAGGTGTTTTGTCTGGGGTATCGCCTCTAGGTGTTGCCAAGGGGTTCAAGGCCGCGTTCTGGAACACCGTCATCATACCAACTCCGAAGTCCTCCCATTGATCCGGGGTACTATGTTTTGAGGGACAAATGACCGGTAGCGGCATGGCAACCCCCATAACGGGTACCGGGTCCGGGTTCCCTGAATGGGGAAATACTGGGCCATTCCGACCTTGGAGGGGCCGGTATTTGTTTGTTTGTTTATTTATTTATAGGGCACCCGAAAACCCTTGGGTAGCTGGGCTCACAGAATATCAAGAATGCTTAGAACTTGGTAACAGGTTGCATATTACAGGTTGTTGGTAACATAAATTGTATACAGTAATTACATTATGTACATTCTTTACATGTAAGGGTGGAGGGGTACGTGTGGCATCAGATCACAATACTCAGGGTCGCCGGTTTCAGAGGTTGTTGCGTCGAAGCCAGGTGCGGGTATGGTGCCTGAAGCTGTTGTAGGGCTGGTCCCTTCTTAGTTCAACTGGTAGGGCGTTTCAGTACTGGGCTGCTTGCACAGGGAAGCTATTACCACCTGTTTTTTTTTGTCGGAATCTAGGGGTTTGGAGGCAGAAGGAGTTGGCTGTTCTGGTTGGTCGTGCAGTGGTTTTTCTTATTATTCTATCCCCAAGGTATGGGGGGGGCTGCATTGTTCAGACATTTGAATGTTAGTGTGACAATTTTGAAGGTGATCCTATCGCTAATTTTTAGCCAGTTGTATTTTCTCCGCACATTCGAGATGTGCTCTCTAGCTGGGAGGTTCAGGGCCATTCTGAGAGCGTTGTTTTGTAGGGTTTGAAGTTTATTGATGATGTATTTATTTGTGCCTGCATAAAGTGCATTGCAGTAATCCAGTTTTGAGAGGATTAGTGCATTGGCAAGGATGATCCAGCTAAATGGTGAGAGGAAGGTCTGGATGCTTTAATGAGTTTATCGGTATAGGCTGTGAATGAGGCCAGGGAGTTCACTTGTTTCCTTAGGGATAAAGTGGAGTCCAAATAGAAACCGAGGGTTTCACCTCTTTGGCGACGGTGATTATATTGCCATCGATATTGAAGGAGCTGTAGTTGGAATGGAGTTTTTTTAGGTTGTTGGGTGAGCCTAGAATGAGGATCTCGCTTTTCGTCATTCAGGCAGAGGCCATGGGTTGCCATCCATGCCTGAATGAGGGTGTACATTTTGTTTACTAAAGCTGTATCCATAGTGAAATTGCCCGAAAGGGGGATGAGGATCTGGGTGTCTGCATAATTTGTGTAGGTGACACCCAGTCTGTCCAATTTGTCGAATAGAGGTTTAGTAAAGGAATTATAAATCGTTGGCGAGACACAAGAGCCCTGTGGGACTCCACATGTTGTCTGGATAGGGTCTGCAGAGTCTGAGGTGGAGAAGACTTGCATGCTTCTGTTGTCGAGAAAGGATTGGATCCAGGCTATGGCTTCACTTGAGAAGTGGGCGGCTGACGCTAAGTGTTTGCAGAGTACTG
Organism: Ambystoma mexicanum; assembly: GCF_040938575.1. Taxonomy (NCBI): domain Eukaryota; kingdom Metazoa; phylum Chordata; class Amphibia; order Caudata; family Ambystomatidae; genus Ambystoma; species Ambystoma mexicanum. Next base: position 564,748,981 of record NC_090933.1, read on the forward strand.
CGTGGTCCACTAGGTCAAAAGCCGCCGACAGATCAAGGAGGAGTAGCATAGCTGTGTTTCCTTTATCGTTGAGCTCGTCAATTTGGGCTTTGAGATCTATAAGGGCGGTGTCAGTGCTGTGTTGCAGTCTGAAGTCCGATTGACGAGTGCCGAGGAGTTGGTTGGTCACTAGGTATTTTTGGATTTGGAGATAGGCCACTCTGTCAATTATCTTCAGGAGGAAAGGGACAGTAGTGATGGGCATATAGTTGGTGGGGATAGAGGGGTCTAAGGTTTGTTTTTTAAGCAGGGGGACAACCCAGGACTCTTTTAAGCTACTTGGGACGGAGCTAAATGAGAAGGAGGCATTGATCAGTTTAGTGACGAAGGGGGCAAGGTATCTAGGGGCATCCTTGATTATCTGGGCCGGGCAGTAATCGCCTTTGCAATTGGATGGTTTTAGTGAGGCAATGATTTTTTCAGTTTCATGAGTGGAAACTTTAGAGAATTTGAAGGGTGTTAGGCTAGGTTTGAGCGTGGGCGTGCTGGGAATTTCACCAAGAGGGAGCGAGGCTTTTTTTATAGCAATTTTTGATTGTAGTGTTTTTACTTTATTTGCTAGGGCATTTTAGATATTGGTACACAATTGCTTATCTTTGGTGATATGGGGGAATCCAGTTCTCACAAGATTGGGAATAGTTCCTTTGTATTGGAGCAGGCTTTGGAAATTCGGTCGTTATAGACTTCTTTTTTAGCTTGGACGATTGCTTTCTTATAATTCGTAGCGCACAGTTTGAGTTTAAGTTTATTTTCAGCTGTAGGGGAGTGTTGCCATACAGTTTCAAGCTTCCTTTTTTCCCAGTCTCAGTTCTTTTAGATAAGGGTGAACCAAGTATTAAGGTGGGATTGTTGTTTACTTTTACAGTTTTTCAGTGGGGCGATTGTGTCCATGGCTATGGCCATGGTGTTGTCGTATATTTTAACCATGGTGTCTGGGTCAGAATCAAATGGCAAGGCATTGATGGTTGGGAGGAGCAGGGCTAGGATATTGTCTGGTGTGATGTTTTTTCTGGATCTAGCAGGAACAGATGGTGCCATTGTTTTTTCAATTCTGGACATCTTGTTAAGTGTTAAGTAGAAATTGATGAGGAAGTGGTCAATCCAAGGCTGGGGTGTAATTTTAGTGATAGTAGTAGGGCAGTTGGAAGTGGCTACCCAGTCTAGTATTCTCCCTTTGTTGTGGGTGGGGGTGAGGACTTTTTGGGTGAGGCCATGCCCTTCAAGGATGGTAGCGATGGCATACGCTTGTTTGTCATTTGGGTCGTTAAGACCTAGGTTAAGGTCGCCAAGGATCATTGTCTGGGATGACTTTTTTGTGTTGCCCGTTAAGAGGCTGGATAATTCCTCTTCGAAAAGGCCTAAATGCCCTGGTGGCCTATAAATGAGATAAATAGTTAGGGTCTGGCATGGGGATATCGGTAATTTAGCGGCAAGGAGTTCACAGGATTTTAAGGTGGCCAGTGTTGTTAACCTTACATTCAGGTTGGATTTGACAATGATGGCTGAGCCACCACCTCTGGCGTTAGGCGGTCTAGTCTTACTAGTTGGTACTCTTTGGGTATTGCTAGGGAGAGAGCTAGACCTGCTGCATCATGTAGCCAGGTTTCTGTGACTGCTAGGAGGCCAAGGTTATCTAAAGTACCATTCAGGGAACCTGGACCCGGTACATCCCCATTCCCATTTGGGCCTCCACAGTGCTCAATGGGAATGGGGAGGATGCTAACAACTGGCCTGTTAATGACGGGCCCGTTGTTAGCATCCTGGTCTGCTCGCGGGACCCGCTAAGGATGCCTGGTTTTACCAGGCTTCCTTAGCGGGTCCCGTGAGCAGAACTCGTAATGGGGCGGTAGGGGGTTAACGGTGCCGGCAGCTCTACCGGGCCATTAACCCCCTACTGCCTACCGCCTACCTTGTAATGAGGCCCATTGCCTATGTAACGGTACCAACACTGCCCATGATTTTCGTGGTAGATGGATTGTTTTTCAAAAGTATCCATAAATAGGTTGGCCACGTCAGAAGCGAACATGGGCCCCATACTGGTTCTGTGACACTGTTGGTAGAATGTGTCTTTATGGATGAAGAAGTTCTCCGTCAAAGCAAGCCTGGTACATTCAAGGAGGAATGCAGTCAGAGGTTCAATCTCACTTCTTTGGTTTAGATACGTTTTTAACACATTGATGCACTCTAGTTGGGAATACTCGCGTAAAGGGATTCTACATCGAGTGTTACCAGGAGGTCTTCCTGTGCAGTTGTGAGGTGGCTGAGAATTTTTATCATCGAGGTCGTATCTTGTATGTACGAGGGCATTTTACTGATGAAAGGGCATAAAAAATGATCTACATACACTGAGAGTGGTTCTAATATAGAACCTATTCCGGCGACTATGGGTCTTCCTGGTGGAACTAGGATGTTCTTATCTATTTTTGGCAATACGTAGAAGGCTGGTAAAATAGGGTGTTTGTTGATCAAGAATGCCTTTTTGTCATAGTCTACCCATCCTTCTTGCCAAGAATGGGCGTTAGGGAGAATTCTCAAAAAAGCGCCAATTCCTCCCACCTTAGAGCCCCCCCAGCTTTTTTAACAAACTCCATAGGCATCATCTTTTACAGCACCTTCAGTGCAGTGACTCAAGGAAGTCTTTTAGATTTCCCTAGGTTTAAATACCTTCTCTGGGATCAACTACTGTTTCCCAGAACAGTGGAGTGAAATTGACTTCACTTAGCCCTGTCAAATTCTAGACCCAGCACACCCTATCTTACAATAGAGTGCTGGAGGGGTTACTTAGTATCCCCTATGTCTAGTTACTTATGTATCAGTCAAATGTTACCCTTTCCTATTGGAATGGCTGGTGGCAGTGGTTTCACAATGAACTACTATGATTTACCCCGACCGCAAACTGTTCGCAGCTCCGGTAACGTTAAATCGCAGGAGCCTTTTTTTTCAAGACGTCGCCTGAGTCTCATTTGTTAAAATGGTTCCAGGTCTTCTTTTTTCGCCATTTCTTTGTTGAAACGTCCTTCTCGAGTTTTCTCTGCGCGCCAAACCAGGTTTGGTTTCTTTGTTCATTCGCCTTTGGAGGGCTTCAGGAGTGAAACCCGCCTCTGGCTCCAGAGTGTCTGGGATAGGCAGGAAATGAGGGAGGTGCCAAAACTCCCTGTACTTAGTCTCCTAGGAGATCCAAATGCACTCTGTGGTGATTGGCTGGCTGACTGTCTGGCAAGGACAGCCACCCTGCTGGGTGAGTGGCAGCTAGGGTGGAATGACTGGGAGAGAAATTAATAAAAGGCAAGTCTCTTGGCTTGGAAGGCAGAGTCGACCACTGGACGAAGGAACCGAAGAAGAGCTTGAAGAGGACGGCTGCTGAAACTCCTGGACCGTTGGTTTGCCCGGTGAAGCCCTGCTGCAGGTTCAAAACACCAAGTTCGCTTTGACAGAGAAGCCCTGCAAGGGGCAACCTCTCCCTTTGAGTTGGTGGGACCAATCAACTCCCAAGTAAGCCACCTGGACACCCATCTCAGAGCTGGTTGCATTTCCTCAGAGTGCTGCAGGAAACCGTAGAGCCAGGGAGAGGGAAAGTCCACCTTGACAGCCAGGAACCGCGCTTATTGCTATTTGCTGTACCGCAAGGAGCTGAAACGCGGAACAGCCACTGAAAGTAAAGTTTGCCGGTTGCCAGCGTTGACGGTGCCAGTACAGTGCAGGAATCCCCCGACGTCCTCCCTCCTACCCCTACGAATGAGGCCCAGGAACAGTGAGATCTGCAGAGCTGTACAGGAACAGAAGTCTTCAACTGCATCTTTTTCTTCTTTACTAAGGTATTGTAAAAACTAGCCTAAGAGAATGTACCTCTTACTGTGGAAGTGCTTGTAACTTTTGCAACTCGCATGTCTTATCAGCTTGTGGCCCTACATTTGATTCTTCCTGTTCTCAAAAACTCCTAAGAACTTGTGCAAAGACTTTTCCATTTACTTATCTGAAGTGCTGCATCCTATACAAAGACTTTGGCCTATTGACATTGGCTTAGCCTACTGAATTGAATGACTCTTCACAGAGCTATCTGAAAGTATTTGCCCTGCTTATGACAATTTGTATTTCTTGTGTTTTAATAACTTTTGACTTTTACTTACTTTTCAAAGAGTATTATGTATGCCAACAGTAGGGTATTAATGTCCCCAGCACCCTTGTTAATGAAGTCACCTGTGGGTTTAGGTTGTGTCTGTGGGCCATCCCAAAAGGGCCGTGTCTGATCCAGAAACTCAGAGTGTACAGTATTGAAGTATATTTGTGTGTTACTATTCTATTGCTCCCTTCTGAAGAAGGATTTATAACTGACTGATAAATTATGTATTGTTTATGCAAGAAACCTTGAGTGTAAGAGTTTACTTGAATACCTGTAACTGTCAATCTTTGTGCAACTCCACTACAGCTCCCATTTCCCCTCTTGAGATAAGCCTGGCTGCTCAACATGCTACCAAAATGGTGTAGTAAAAGCTTATACCAAAGGTTGGGTTGCCTATACCTGTAGTCATAGTTGTTTGTAGTTCTCACAAAGAGTACTGCATTCAAACTTTGTCTAACAAAGAGACATTAAGCTCTCAATTTCTGAGACATCTTCTTAGCTCCATATTGCTACATACCTTTTTGGGCAGTAAGGCCTCACGGTTGCACCTATCACCAGTCCATGCACCCTACTAAGCACTTTATTGCCTCCTTGGTCACTCTGACCACAATAGCGTATCAGCAGCTCATTCACTGCTGTTTTCTACATTTTTTCTGCAGTTCTATTGCCTAAACCACATGGGATTCATCTCCACATCGTCATTCTGGTCCCCAAAACAGCAACTCTTTCTCAGAGGGTCTAATATGCTGCTAATCCAGGTATGCCATAGTATTAGCATATTATTGCTGCTAGTGCATCCCCTACATTTACAACATGAAACAAGGCTGATACTTAGTGTTTGTGCACCTAGACGCCCTCCTGAAATTGGCCGTCCCCAGCTTCGTACACAAGACAGCATGAAATAATTTTGGACCCTAAAGAGCAACTTTCTCACAGAAGGTCCATCATGCTGCTAACCCAGGTATGCCAGAGTATTTCCTTGCTACTTGTGCATACCCTATATTTGCAATATGAAACAAGACTGATAATTAGTATTTGTGTTTTTAGATGCCCTTATGAAATTGGCTGTCTCCTGCTTCATACACAAGACAGCATATAATCATTTGTTTTCAAGACACCACACAAACTTTCCAGGTAGGTCACCTTCGACAAATTTCTCTCTTCCCCATTTGAAAGGGTTGTAATCACATTTAAAACCCCCCTTTTTTTTTAATCCTTTAGATGAACAGAGCAATCCATTGTATCAGTTGTCCATGTCTACAACAAATTCTATTGTCCTGACGACAGTTCGGAACATCAGATAACTTTTGTCATGTCGCAAATGGAACAAGTTACTTACCTGTAACTGTTGTTCTCCAGCATGGGTCTGGCATGGATTCACATGCTCATGAATATTCCCCGTCGTCAGGCCGGGAATCCTCGGTAAAGAAAAAAAAACAGTATCAGTTTCGTTTCTGATCTGTCTTTCGTAGTAATAACCAATCACTGGTCTCTGCGTCATACTGACCACAGCCAATGACTGCCCTCTACCTAAGCACCGCCTCTGGCAGCCATCTTCAGATTTGGAAGCACGTGAAGTGGCAGTATGACCAAGTGAAGAGCCGCAGAGGGGCAGGCGGGAGGGTTCGCATGTGAATCCATGCCAGACCCATGCTGGAGAACAACAGTTACAGGTAAGTAACTTGTTCCTTCTCCAGCATGGGGTCTGGCATGGATTCACATGCTCATGAATAAATACATAGCAGTACACACATGCACAACCACGGGAGGTGGCAAAGGCTCAACATTAAGCATTACATCAAACTCAACATTAAGCATCTTACCTCCTCACCAGGCTCACCTCAGGCGAACAGGTTGTGCAGCACTGCTTGGCCGACCCTGGACTCCTCCCTGGAATCCCGATCGACGCAGTAGAATTTCGTGAAGGTGTGCGTCGACCTCCACGTAGCAGCCCTACATATGTCCAGCAGGGGCACACCAGAAAGGAATGCCGTGGTAGCTGCGATCGCTCTGGTGGAATGGGCTCTCGGACGGCCAGGCAGCGGTCGGTTTGCCAACCGATGACAGTACATGATACAGCCGGAGAGCCATCTGGAAATGGAAGCCTTCGAGAGAGCCTTCCCCTGATTGACAGGTCCAAAGTTCACAAAGAGTTGTGACGTCTTCCGAAAACACTTCGTGCGGTCCACGTAGAACTTCAGCGCTCTAGCCACATCCAGCGAGTGCAAAGTCCTCTCAGCCGGCGACGAAGGCGACGGGAAGAACACAGGCAACACCAAGGGTTTGTTGAGATGGAAGTCCGACGGTACCTTGGGCATGAAGGAGGGGTGCGTCCTGAGCACTACCCTTGTGTCGTGAAAAGTCAAGTACGGGGCCTTGCAGGAAAGGGCCTGGATCTCTCCCACCCGTCGTGCGGAGGTGATGGCCACAAGAAACGCTGTTTTCCACGACAGAAACTTCAACGGGGCCGAGTGCAGAGGCTCGAACGGAGGTCCCATGAGCTTGGTCAGCACCACGTTGAGCTCCCACGCCGGAGCCTTCACCGGCGGGAACGATCTGAACAGTCCCTTCATGAACTCTTTCACCAGACGATGAGACCACAAGGACGTCCGCCCCGTGGTTCTGGTGTATCGGGCGATCGCAGCAAGATGAATCTTGATGGACGCGTGTGCCAGACCAGCTTTGGCCAGCGTCAGCAGGTACGGCAGTACCTGGGGAGCCGTAATCCGTAGAGGGTTAATCTTCTGTGCGCGGCACCAGACAGAGAACCTCTTCCATTTGTGTCCGTAGCATTTAAGAGTCGAGGACGCCCTGGCCTTTGCAAGAACCTCTCTGCAGTCGGCCGGTATGTCGTATCCTCCAAACTCTAGCGCTGCAGGAGCCAGGCCTGCAAGTTCAGCGATTTCGGGTCGTGGTGGAGGATGGCGCCTCCTTCCCTGGAGAGTAGATCCGCGTCCACCGGCAGCTTGATTGGCGGGGACACTGACAAGTCCAGAAGGTCCGGGAACCATATCTGCCTCGGCCACGCAGATGCGACGAGGATCATCCTGCACCGTGACCTCTTGAGATGGTTGACGAGCCGGATTAGCAGTGGCAAAGGAGGGAACGCGTAGAGGAACAGGCCCTCCCAGGGGAACGAGAAAGCATCACCCATGCTCCTCGCCTGGGGAAACCTGCTGGCGAACCTCCGGCACTTGGAGTTCGTCGCTGTCGCGAACAGGTCGATCTGGGGTGTGCCCCACCGTCGGAAGAGGCGATCCACTAGATCCTGCCGTAGTTCCCCACTCGTGGCAGCTCCCTGCTGAGTGAGTCGGCGATGGTGTTTTTTATCCCTGCCAGATGAAACGGCACCAGAAACATCCTTTGGGCGACGGCCCAATGCCACAGGTCCTGCGCCTCCTTGGACAGTGCTGGGGACCTGGTTCCGCCCTGTTTCCTGATGTAAAACATGGTGGTGGTGTTGTCGGTGAAGATCCTCACCACCTTGCCCTTGAGGTACGGAAGGAAGGACCTGAGGGCCTAGAACACTGCACGGAGCTCCAGGACGTTGATATGGAGGGACTTCTCCGTCGGGAGCCAAAGGCCTCTCGCGTGCAGATTTTCGGTGTGCGCTCCCCACCCTTCCAGGGAGGCATCCGTGGTCACTGTCTCCTGGTGGTCTGGGGTCTGGAAGTCCATGCCTGCCGTCAGATGCGCGCGGGTGCCCCACCACCGGACCGCTCGGCGGAAACTCTCATCGAGTGTGATCCTCTCCTCGAAGCCGCCCGTCGTTTGGATCCAGCGTGCGTCCAGGAACTCCTGCAACGGGCGCATCCGGAGCCTGCACATGGGAATGAGGTAGATGCAAGAAGACATCATTCCGAGGAGGGACTTGATGGACCTCACCTTGGCCGCGTCGGAAACCAACATCCGCTGTACCTTGCCCAGGATAGACCTGGTCCTTTCCTCCGACGGGGGAGGCCAGAAGGGACACTGTGTCGAGCTTCGCTCCCAGAAACAGTGCGTTTTGCGCGGGTACCAGGTGGGACTTGGCGTAGTTCACGGAGAATCCCAGGTCCGTGAGAAGTTGGACGGTCCTTGCCGTGTGCTCCACGGCAAGCTCCCTCGTCTTGGCTCGGATGAGCCAGTCGTCCAGGTAGGGGTAGACGTGGATCCCCTCGCGGCGCAGCTGCGCCGCCACCGGTGCAAGGCACTTGGTGAATACCCTGGGTGCCGACCGTAGTCCGAAGGGGAGGGCTTTGAACTGGTAGTGACGCCCTTGGACCACAAACCTGAGGAATTTTCGGTGCCCCTTTAGGATGGGAATATGGAAGTAGGCATCCTCCAAATCCAACGACGACAGGAAGTCTCCTTCCTCCAGCTGACCCAGGACGTGCTGGAGGGTGACCATGCGGAACTTCTGCGCCTTGATGAACTTGTTCAGACGTCGCAGGTCTAGGATGGGGCGCCATCCTCCCGTCTTCTTCTTCACGAGGAAGTATCTCGAGTAAACTCCGGAGCCCCGAAGCCTCTTTGGGACGAGTTCGATGGCGCCCTTCTTGAGCATCGCCCTTACCTCCAGGAGAAGCTGAGGGACGTGAAGCTCTTTCCTGGCCACGGGGGGGACGCGCGGGCACCTTCTTTGAAACTCGAGCGCGTGGCCCCGGGCTAAGGCGTCCAGCACCCAACGGTCGGTGCAGATGGACTCCCACACGCTGACGAAGCTCGCCAGCCGGCCTCCCACCGGGGTGCTTCGGTGGGGGCCCGACCCCACGGCCGGTTCAATCCTGTTTCGACGAGGCTTTGCCGCCTTGACCTCCTTGGCGACGACGGCGGCGTCCACCAGACTTGCCTCGTCCTCTGTAGGCCTCCTGAGACGACGAGCGGGCCGCTTGACGGTAGGTGGAGAAACCGCCGCCGGAACCTTTGGAGGCGCCCTTGCCTCCGCTGCTCCGTAAGGGCGTCCGTCGTTGCTGCAGAACCCCAAGGGCCCGGGCCGTCTCAGTGTCCGCTTTAATGGCCTGAAGGGAATCGTCCACTGTTTTCCCAAACAGGTTGTTCCCATCGAACGGCATGTCCAGGACTCTGGTCTGTAAGTCTTGACGGAAGTCCGTAGCCTTGAGCCATCCACGCCGCCTAAGGCACACACTGTTGCCCAACTGGCGAAACCCAGTGTCGGCGATGTCCGTCGCAATAGTGATGGCGTGGTCCGACGCCACCTCACCTTCCTGTAGGATCTCCAGGGCATCCGCCCTCTTGTCGTCCGGTAGGAAGTCCAGCAGGGGAGCCAGTTTGTATCATAGCTCCCTGTCGTAGCGGGCCACGATAGCCAAGGCGTTGGCCGCTTTAATCGTCGTCGCTGCAGACGAGATGACCCTGCGTCCCATAGCGTCCAATTTCTTTCCCTCGCCGTCCGGTGGGGAAGTCGATGTGGAGGCCGCACCCCCCCCCCCGCTTTCTTCCTGGCCGCCGCGGAGACGACGGAGTCCGGGGTAGGCTGCGCCCGGAGGCACAGGGGGGCCGCGTCCGGGACCCGGTACTTCTTCTCGTACCGGTCTCTTCTAGCTGGCGTCGTGGAAGGGTTCTTGAGGAGGGCGAGGCCCTCATCCCAAATGTCGTCCAGTAGAGGCACCGCGAGGACCATCTTCCTCTTGGCCTCGCGCCGTTGCTAAAGGAATCCTTCCTTTTTCTTCTCCTCAGGGCAGAGTTGGAAAAGCTCGGAAGCCCTGGCGATCATGGAGTGGAACGATCCAATCTCGTCGGGCGGAGAAGCCCTGGTGGGAGGTGACGACGGTAGATCCTCGTCGTATACCTCGTCGTCCGTGCCCGTCGCTGCCGTGTCAGTCCCCGTATCATCCCCTCGGGTGGACGGGGAGGAGGGCTGGACGGGGCGTGACGGCTGAAAAGGAGGTGGAGGGTGAATCCTTCTTTTCTTGGGCGGGGGAACACCAGAAGGTCCCGGTTCAGGATCCCCCGACGGGAGAGGTTCCTCCGTCGGCAACGGTAGTCTCGTCCTTATCTCTGAGCATAAGGACTGTATAGCCAACAAAATGGCCGCCGAGTTGTCTTGCGGCGCTGGCAGAGGGGAATCCGACGGGCGATCAGGGGCCCCGTCGGCACCCTCGACGATGTCGTCGTCACCTGCGTCGGGATCCATCCCGACGGGCCGGTCTTCTTCCACGCCAAGGCCCTGGCTTAAGACCTCGATCAGCTCTTCCTCCGAGGTTGAAGCCGAATCTACGACGACGCCCTGCCCCCCCTTTTTCTTCCCCGTCGGGGATTTCACGGGGGTCCTATCGATGGGCACAAAAGAGGACTCCCTCCGAGGTGGCAGGGAGACTCTGAGCCCCGAGGTCGCCACCACTGGTGTAGCCTCCACAGGCTGAGCCAGGGCCGCCGTGACAGTTTCGATAGAGGGCTTGGCCGGATGGATTAAGGCCTTCACCACCTTAGGTGCGCTCACCGCCTTATCCTTGAGGGGGGGGCACACTGCCTCGCTCCCCCTCCGATGGGGCCTTCGAGCTCGACCGGGGCCTCTCCAGGAGCTTCGCCGGGTGCTCGCCCTTCCTCTTACCCGACCCAGAGCGTTGGCTTGTGGCTGAAGGTGCCGGGGAGGGTGCGCCCTGCCTGGCGCCCGTAGAGCCCGACCGTTCGGCGCTCCCGGTGCCAGCGGACTCGCGGTGCTTGGCCTTGTGTTGGACCCCCGTCGCCGGGGCGCCCTCAAAGGTCTTAGAAGACCGCTCGGATTTCTTCCTCTTCTTCTCGCCTGACCGGCTCTTCCCTTCCAGCCAGTTGGCGAGACGTTGATGGCGGTCCTTCATGGTCCGCTCCGACATATTGCCGCAAAACGCACAGTCCTTCTCCACGTGCGTCTTGTCCTCATGTAAGCAGTAGAGACAAAAGGAGTGTTCGTCCTCCTTAAAGACGTTCTGCAGCTGGCATCCAGGGCAGACCCTGAACAGCTTTCCGGGCGTCGAGCTTCCCTTCTCCTGGGCCATGTCCGGGCCTGAGAAGCTTCTGGAGTCCTCCAAAAGCGTAGCTCGACGAAATCTTCACCCTTGAGGGGCGCAGACGAATCCGACACGGGTCCCCGTTGATCGGATGGAGAGTCGGTGGAGCTTGAGGCTCTTTTGACCGAAAAAAAAACGAAGTTTTTGAGAAAAAACGTGAAAAAATAGCACTAACGCTCGAGAGCAATAGCACGAGGATCCCAACACATGAACGTGCGGTAAAAATCTGAAGATGGCTGCCAGAGGCGGTGCTTAGGTAGAGGGCAGTCATTGGCTGTGGTCAGTATGACGCAGAGACCAGTGATTGGTTATTACTACGAAAGACAGATCAGAAACGAAACTGATACTGTTTTTTTTTCTTTACCGAGGATTCCCGGCCTGACGACGGGGAATATTCATGAGCATGTGAATCCATGCCAGACCCCATGCTGGAGAAGTGATGTTACCATCACCACCCGAAGCAGAAGCACCTACTAGCTGTGTCGACAATTACGTCCTGTTAATAATTCAGAAGTACATGAAATTGCACTTTTGTTGGTACTAACCTACACAAACGTACAGAACCGATAGTTTCTTCTTCATGTAATATCTATGGCTCTGCCTGCTATGGCCTTTTTAACATGATTCTTCTATCATGATTAAACTTTGTTTTAATTTGCATTTACTCTTTTTGTGATCAATTGGTTAGTACATGCTTACCTAACCACTTGTAGTCGGCCTGCACCTCCTGTGCGTTTATGAAAGGGGTAGCCTTTTGACTCTGCACTTTGCTCTTCTAGTATCTATATACAACTCCAGTGTCAGGCCCCCCCTACAACAAAAAAGAGGGTCCCTCGCCCCCCCCATATATATCCCTTCCCAATAAGCAACAACTGCCACTAGCCTGTTCAGAGTATTAAAGTACAAGTAGTAAAAATGCATCGTAGAACAGAGAAGTGAGCACAAAACCCCCACAGCGCAACATAGAAGAGGATTGCAAACAGTGACATACAGTACACATAAAAGGAAGTTGACCTCTCCTGCCCTGGTGGGTCTAGGGACTCACCATTTGCCACAAAACAACATTGCAAGGGGGACCCAGGCCCCACATAGGGGTAGGGGGAGGTTGCCTACATAGGAAAGCACAGAGCCAAACCAAGAGGAGTGACCTCTCCATACTGGAAACTTGTAAGAAATGTCTAGTGTTCCAAGAACAAAAGAAAATGCAGGAGGTGAGTGAGAAAAATAAAGGTCACCTTCAAAGTGATATGGCAGGATTGCTATGCAGGATTGACATTCTATGCTATACTAATCAGGATTACTATGCTATACTATGATGTGCAGGATTTCTATGTAATACTATGCTATGTTATGCAATGCAATGCTATGCTATTAGGCCTCAGACCTTCCATGTCACCTCGTTGGCCCCCCTGGGCCTGCTCTACTCGACAGCCCAGACAAGCCCAAACCCCTCCTAGGGCAGAGGACAAGTAGGACCTTCCCTTCCGCTTATTCTCTACAAGTTTAGCATTAGCCCCATATATGAAAGATATCAGAAGGGGTTTTTGCAAATGCAGTTTATTCATAATACAACACGATGTCCCTGCCTGACTGCGTCACAAGGTCACATGGAAGGTGTCGACAGTTCTTGCCATCTGTCTAATGTCATGCCAAGTAACACCCCCATTCATTGTCATAGTACAGACACATATCAGTATTTGCCTATGATATGCTATATAAACTTGCAGGGTGCAGACAGCAGGAGAGAGAGCTCTTTGTGTCGGCTGCCTGAACACTTGCATGCTGTTTTTCCCTGCTGATAGCTCTGTATGCTGTGTATTTGCGATATAAACACATGAAGCTTGATTTACCAACCGGCTGTTTGATCTCCTTACTTGCTGCAAACTGAGGCTGGCCGAGGGGATCTTATCTTGGCCATTACAGAAATTAGTTGATGTGGCAGGATTGCTATGCTATGCAGGATTACTATGCAATACTATCAATGCAATGCTATGCTATTAGGCTCTCCCATACAGTTAGGCCTCAGACCCTCCATGTCACCTCCCTCGGCCTCCCAGGGCCTGCTCTACACGACCCCTCAGACAGGCCCAAACCCCTCCTAGGGCAGAGGACACGTAGGACCTGCCCTTACGCTTATTCTCTAAAAGTTTAACATTAGCCCCATATATGGGAGATATCAGAAGGGGTTTCTGTGAATACCGCTAATTCATAATACAACACGATGGCCCTGCAGGACTGCGTCACAAGGAAGATGTCGACAGTTCTTACCAACTGTCTGTAATGTCATGCCAAGTAATATCCCCATTGTGATAGTAAAGAAACATATTAGTGTTTGCCTACAATATGCTATATAAACCTGCAATGGGAACGGGAGAGAGAGCTCCTTGTGCAGGTTGCCCGAACACTTGCATGCTGTATTTCCCTGCCAATAACTCTGCATGCTGATTATTTGTGATATAAATCCATGAAGCTTGATTTGCCACCCGGCTGTCTGATCTTATTTGCTGCAAACTGAGGCTGGCCGAAAGGACCTTATCTTGGCCACCACAAAAGTAAATGAAAAAAGCCCAGTAAGTCCAGAAGTAGTGCTGGGTGCTCAGGAAAGATTTGTAAAAATGAAAATCTCCATAATCGTGATCATATCTTTAATATAATGCTTAAACTGTGGTCTTGCGGCGTGCTCCCAATGTTTTATAATGTGTCTATTAGCAACTAATTGAAGCCCTGTCAACCACAGTTACTGTAGACCTTCCAGAAGAGGACCAGAACTGCAGGATCTTCATATGATCACCATGTACTGTGACTAGTTTCCCTTGTGTTTTCTTGCTAGGTAAAAATGTCAGTCACTTAAAATACTTAAGTAGGCAAGTCCGGCAGCTGACGCTGCGGTATCATAAGCTTCCATATGATTGTTTTATCATACATGAACAGAGGTAACCCCACATTACATTTAAACGAGGACCGTTTGGGAACAAGTCACATCACAAGCGAGATAGATCCCCAATGCATTTTCATACTTAACTTGACAACCCATTTATTTTCACAATCAATTTCGTGACTAAGCACTCATTTAACAAAAAACGTTTTGAAATGAAGGTCAACTTATACAGAAAACATTTCTTATTTAATCATGCTTTGTAGAAAAATACATCATGTCATCAAACCATAATCCCAAATACATAGTGCATAAATGTATCAATATTCATGTAAATCTCCAATTACATTTAAGGACAATGAAAAACCAAAGGGTTTTTCACAACCTAGTCCTGGGGATCCTGTACTCGGGTGGCCAGGGAAAGGGCATTGCTTTTGGATCCCAACCCTGGGGGTGGACAAGCGAGGGAGGTTCACCTGGGTAGGGGGTCCTCAGGGAGTGGGGAGAAGCACCCAATGGTGAAACATGGTATCCTCCTTTTTCCACAACCCATCTAGGCCCTATCCCTGCTTATTTTATGGGAAACTGCAACTTCTATAATTCATCCCCACTTTACCTTGAGTAAAGTACTGCACCAAGGAAGATGAGGAATGAGGCTAAAAGGATTAGCTCCCCTAACTTGAACTGGTCCTGTCCCTGTAAAGAGGCCAGGAAGAGTCAAGCATGTAGCTCTAACAATGTACACCTGCCACTTGTTAAAGCACCCTGTTAAGATAAAAGGTGACGCGTACTGGCACACTTTGAGCGAGGCTGGGTACGAGAAGGAACAGCTCTTCCGAGGCTGATGAGAACCAGGCTATGGAAAGTGGAGGGCTAACGTGCTGATCAACAGTTGAGAGGATCAAGAGAAAGCCAGGCAAGATGTCCATGCTTTCGGGAGGCTGTGAACGTTCGAAGAGCAAAGCCGAGCGAGCTGAGGAAAGAAACCTTCAAGTTGCCAGAAAGCGGCCTGTGACCCTCACGGGTGAATGCCGGAGTTGAGGAGGAGCAAAAGAGGTATTGGTAATGGCCTTGAGCTGTCATCGAGGCAAACAAATGTCTGGTTGATATTAAAGGGAAAGTGAATACAATTTGAAAGTTGAAGGTAGCGCATGTGCTGATAAAACACGAAAGGAACAATTGTTATAAGACAAGGATACGAAATAGCAGAGTGGTTCTGTAAAATGAAGTCACACATTCGAAAGTCTCTGTGAAATTTTATGTATTTTGAAAGATATTACAAACAGAGATCAAAGTAAACCGTGAAAAGGAAAGAAACTTGAACAAGAGAAAAGTGACATTTGTGACCTGTGAAATATGCCAATAGGGCAAAAGTGAAATATAAGAACTTTGGAGAACGCCAGGTAATTGAAAGAGAATGAGAACTACAAGTACCAAGAGGCATCGGTGCTGCAAGAAAGATTTTGAACTGAAGAATTGTTGAAAGAGAGGTCGAAGTGGTCATGCGGAGGTCTATGTAAATTCCTTGCAGTTTCGAAAGTCTTGACAGTAAAAAGATATAGGAGGTAAAAACGTGAGGAAGGCAACCCCCACAAAGGAAAGACAAGCTCGAGTCTGGCAGAGGGAAGCCTATGCAGAGCTGTAAGAAATTGAGAATATATTAACTGTGTATTGATGGCAAGGCAGGCAAAGCCTAAAAAAGTGATTGAACTATCAGAAGTTACAAGCCTAAGATTGAACTGTTGAATTCTACCAGTAAGCCAAGGTGTGCAAGACTGAAAGAATTGTGCCACCCTACCATCCTTTGTTTTTTGAGAGACTCTCTAGACTCTGTGGGGTTGAACCTAGGGAAGGGAGTTGGTGCTAAAGCCATTCTGACATTTCCTTTTCAGACACTTTTTATTTTGTATTCCCTTAACACATTTGTTAGGACTGTTGCTGGACAGATGAAGTGGCTAGAAACTGACAGTCTGAATGGTAAAGATCCTGATCATTGATGGGCTTTGGCTTGCCCCCAGCACAAAAACCGATAAGAAGAGGGCTCTTGCAGCCATTCGACAGATCATTGTTGGAGCCAGGTCCTTTAAGAAGAAGAGCAGCCACTAGGCAACCCAAATGTGACACCTGCAGCTGACCAGCACCAACTCCAGTGAAGTCTCAGTGAAGCCATGATCCTCTGCCTGTTCGCAAGAAGCCCCTCCTCAGTGCTTCGACCAGTGGACTGGAGGGAACAACCGTTACTTGAAACGTAAAGTTACTTGAAACCTATGTCATCTGGTCCAAGTCCTCCTTCTGGCTCGCCACAGATCCTTGGCCAGCCCCTATTCCTCCACCTATCCCCTCCCGACAATAGTTAGCAAAGGGCGATTAAGGTACAGGATTTTATGCCCATGTAACCCTATTGAGAACTGGGGGGGGGAGAGATGTTAGGGAGAATTCTCTGTTTAGGCTGAATTTCCTAACCTAGTGAGTCCCCCAGCAGCTTTGCTGGATTTTTGTTTTTTTTTTTCTCCTGCCAAGAGACTCTTTTACCCTTACTCTTGGGCATGATTTGAGTGTGTTTATTTGAATCTAGATGTGTTTAATGGGCTATGGGGTCTTTTACTCCATAGGGCGTCATGTGTTTTTGTGATGTGTGTTACACAGCACCCTCAGTGCAGTAACACAGGGGTGTGATAGTGACCCCCCAGTATAGACTCCATACCCTGGGACTGACTACTGTCTCCCAGGGCATGTAAAGTCACCATTGACTTTACTAGTCTTAAATTCTGAACAGAACCAGTCAATCCATCATATTGTGGACGTACTAGCTGGGGCAATTCAATTGCCCCGGGGTCTGTTACTCGAGGGGGCACGTCTCCGTCCCCCCTGATCGAGTTTTGGCTGGTGGCAGTGGATACTACTTTTTATATTCAACCGCAAATATTTTCCTATGGGATTTCCCATTGTTTTAGGCTACTATCTTTATTTAATTATTTACGGTAGCCTCGAACATACCGCTGGTTTATTTAATTAATATTAATTCTCTGGTTGGTATTTTTTGCCAAAATTGATTCTAAAATGGCGTTTGTGTTCTCTTCTGTGACTCCAACCCAAGTCGAACCCTTTGTTCCACTTTTTGGCGGGCTTCTCCACAGAAGCCCTCCAAAGTGGTGCCACTCTGTCTGGGGTACTTAGG
Organism: Ambystoma mexicanum; assembly: GCF_040938575.1. NCBI lineage: Eukaryota > Metazoa > Chordata > Amphibia > Caudata > Ambystomatidae > Ambystoma > Ambystoma mexicanum. The sequence goes on from NC_090933.1 coordinate 564,766,182, forward strand.
AGGTGTGGAGGGGGATTTAGGCACCCTGGACTGAGTTGCCTAGGCAACTCAAGTCGCACTCCGTCCTGATTGGCCCAAGTGGTGAGCTGGCCGGCTCACCACTTAGCATGTTTGAGTGACAGCTAGGCTGAGTGAATGGGGGTTTTCTGCATAAAAGCAGGGCTTTGGGGACTGGAACTTCAGAAGTCGCCACAGGACCTAAGAATCCGACGAGGGAGAAGCTGAGCTGACCTGCCACGACGCCACCACCGGTGGAGCCCTGCTGGACTGTCTCACCACTTTTCCCAATGACAGAGGAGATCTCCCGCCGGAGAGTCTTCTTCCTTTGACTGGTGGGGATAACCAGTTTCACCGTCTTTTCGCCTTCCCGATGTACCTCGTGGCCGCCTTGCCTGTGCCAAGCACCCCGGCAACCGGGATACCACGTTTTACCACGACCGTGAACAAAGGTACCACCTTTAACCGGAAAACTCTGCGGCTGGTTTCTTGCCTGGCAGTGCAACGACCTTCATCTTTCCTCCAAGTCGATATCTTCTCTTCCCCTGGACGACGACGTGACTTGCACCCACTGCCAGGAACAACTGCCACCGCAGGAGGATCCTTCCCACTTAAGGTACCGTGTCCCGTCAAGCTTCCCTTGCTACCGACTGTACGGGGTAGATTTAGCCCCCGGCTTTCGAACCTGGGTTAGCCTGGGACACCCTGGCTAAACTTTCCTAAGCCTCTCTAAACTCTTTTTGAACTCTCTGCAAGACTTTCTAAGCCTAGTGTAACTGTGTGATCTTGGGCGCATTTGTGCTCTGTTCTCTCTAAGAGTGGGCCCAGCCTTTGGACTTCGGCTCACCAGTGACTTTTGCTCTTCTGCCTTGCTAACAGTGTTACTAAATCTTAGAGTGGTGTACCTTTCCATATTCTATCTTTTTCCCTCCCTTTCTCACAAACTTATTGGAGTGCCATCTAGTTAAGCGCTCACCTCTGTATAAAAATAAGTGGTGTTTTACTGAGACTTATCTAATAAGGAAAAAGGAGTGTATATATTACAATAGTAACTGTGTTTAGAATATTTTACAAGAAGAGTGCTGGAGTGTTTCAAACAGTGTGTTTTTAAATAAATAATTATATACTTTGATACCAAAGCTCTGGTCAGTGTTTGCTTGTATTGGTGTGTCTGAGTGCCTATTGTGTATACTTTGCATACTGCCTAACTCTTCTTGAGGGAAGTCCGACTGCTCAGCCACAGCTACCAGGTAAATCTGGGTGGTACAGACTGCTACCAAGTGGGTTTACTGCCAACACCTGTAGTCTTAAATCTTTTGCAATGTTCCCTAAGGGAACTGCACAGGTTTCTGCCTAACAAGAGAGACAGAAACGGGTATGTTAACGTTCTTCCCTTACACTGACAAGAAGAAATCGCAGTATCAAAAAGTTCCTTAAAGCTTCCCAAAGTTCAAACAAAAAGTCTTAAGTTACAGCAAAAACAAAATATCCAAATTCCTTTAGATGGAAGGATATTTCCCTGCTCCCTCTCCACCATTTGTGTGTCTCTTCCCTGCTTGGTTTAGGGAATTGGGTGCCTCCATGCTCATCTCGTATCTGTTCTTGGCTTTGTTTATTGGGCCCCTCTGGCTCCCTTGGGTTTTTCTGTCCCAATAGCTCTCTTAGATCTCTGGGGTATCAGTAACTCTTCTTTTATTGTGGCTCTCTTAGCTCTTGTGGGTTTCTGTGACCCTTCTCAGGGTTTATCCTATTCAGCTTTCTCAGGCTCCCGTAGCCCTTCTACTTCTCTCATTCAGTCTCTCATTTCAGGCCTCTGTGACCGTGGTACAGAGTAATGAGAATCCTTGTTTCTTCCCCACTCGCTCTTTCCTCTCTCCACCTCCATCTGATATGGGCAATCCACGTACCTTCAGCATTGCAGGGTCTCCTCCAGTGAGGGTCTGTCTCTTCGGCAGCAGTGGGGTTCTCTACGGCTTGCTGCTCTTCCAGATGGATATGAGCGGTTTCGGAATCCGCTCGTCCTAGTATTCTCTTGCCCTTCTGCTCTCTCGCTGAGAGCAGAGGACTCACTCCTCCCGAGATTCCTGGTTTCGGTGTCAGTTTGCGAGCACCAGGCCCACCACGTCCTCTGCGTGGTCGCTCCTCCTGGTGATCTTTGCTGTGGGAGGCCTTGGCTTCTCAGGTCCTGCATGTCTCTGTATCTGGATGGCAGCGTCTCCCTTTGGCGTTGGCCTCTCGCCACACCACAGCCGGCTCCACTGTGCATTGCCGGCTCCACCCTCACCGACGTACTCACATCAAAGCCTCACCTCTGCGTGTGGTTTCTCCTTCTGGAATCCGGGATTGTTGGTCCTTTATTCTTATTCCTGTAACAAGAGCGGGTGTATTGTTCACCACCAGCAGTCAAACATGTAAAAAATTCAGCATTACCTTCAGCATAACAGAGGTATTGCCAATATTAGCTTGAGCCAAACACATAGATGTACTGTCAGCATTACTTATTCCCATGTAGGCAGACAATATCTTGTCTATAAGGAGTTGCCCATGGGAATGAGAGTCCTTGTCCCCTAGAGGGGAGTCACTCCCAGTTAGGTCCCACTTTCGCAAACCCTTAGCAAGGGTTTTGCTTATCGGACTCCCCTCCCTAGCCTCAAAGGGAGTGGTTCCCCCTAGGGAAGAAGTGACAAAGTCTCCAGATTCGTTATAGATACCTTCCTAGGCCTATCCTACTGTATCAGACAAACGGAATTGACTTATCTGAATGTTACCTATATTTTTATTCATAACCGCTGGCATTGTCAATCTTGTAAACAACCTGCCCGTCTTTGAAACTGGTGAATTTTTGGCACAAGACCCCAAATCATCTTAACTTTATAAGAGTTAGGGAAGCTGTTCTATAGTGTTGCTTCTACTTCTAATGCATCCAAGTACTTGCCTGTGTAGCATTGGTTGGTGAAATATATGATTTCCTATATCTACTAAGAGTGAATATTTTATCAGTTTTATAGTGGTCATGTGACTACTTTGGACTAGAAGTTTTTACTTAGTGTGTAGTGTAAAGGCTTAAGAAACAATTGTACATTCTGTACTTACCCGTCTAACTGAAATGATTGGTGTTACGTGTGGACTAGCTTAGACCACTCTCACACCCCTCCTGAGACTAAACCTTCCTGCTCTTCTACCTACCTTAATTGGGGGCTTGGATAAACTCTATGACTCTCCCTGCTCACCATGATAGGTAGGCCCCCATAATCCTCCCCCAGGGTTGCTTTTGGAAATGCATCTTAACTCATGGATGATATGATATGATGTGTCATATATAATGTGCCTGTACAAAAGTGTCTCTAGGCGCGACAAGACAAGGAAGGGGAAACAAAGGGAGGACAAAACAACAATCTTACTAAGCCTTGTGTCATTCAGATGGCACAAGTGTGGAGAAGAGAGAAGGGGAGAAATGCCAGGGGGAAGGGTAAGGGGAAAGTGCAGTTAACTGACAAGTGTAGGCGGTGGATGGCTCATAAGTGCATAGAGAAGGACTGTAGGGCTGCAGATACAGACCCAGGTGCTGGGGAGCCCAGAGGCAGTGCGAGGGCAACTAGTCACGCAGGAGCATGGGCCCAAGTTCAGAGGGTGACCAGGTGACCAGTGCGCAGAGTAGTCGGGTGCATCAGCAGGGGAGAGGAAGAGATAAAAGTGGAAGCGAAAAGGAAGGTCTTGACTTGCTTTCGCAACCGGAGGTGGTTCTGATCAAGTTTGAGAGAGGCAGCGAGGCTGTTCCAGAGGGAGGCCCAAGCCAAGGAGATAGGTCCTAACTCTCTGCTTGGAGAAGCATCTGACCGTCAGAGTTGGAGGTGGATGAGCGGAGAGGTCGAGAAGGGAGATGTTTTGGAAGAGAATGTTGGAGATAGAGCAGTCCCAGGGCCCAGAAAGCCTTGTGGATGATGCAGAGGATCTTGAAGTTGATCCTTGCAGCCACGGGGAGCCAGTGAAGAGATTTCAGAGCTGGAGAAATGTGATCCCTCGGCTTGAGGCCAAGGACGAGTCTTGCAGTCCTATTCTGGATAAGTTGTAAAGGTCGAAGAGTAGAGGCAGGAATATTGAAATAGTCCAGCTTAGAGAGGACCAGAGCTCTGGAGACAGTGAGCTTCTGGGGGAAAGTGAGAAAAGGAAGAATACCTCTGAGGAGATGCAGCTGATAGTTTGACTTCTTAGAGACATCAGAGATGTGAGCAGAGAAGGAGAGGGCGGAGTTGAAGATGACACCAAGGTTCTTAGCCTCACAGGAATAAATATTATTCAACCCCCATTATGGCAGCAAATGTTTTCAAGAGAACAAGCATGCAACCATTGTTACTGTGTAAACGCGTTTTATACACTGTGTAGAAAACTATACAACAAAGGAAATAAGTCTGAATTTTGTTTGTTCAAAATGCCAAATGTCAGACACGCAAAACATCCAGTGGCATATGGATTCTCAACAAATGTAATGGTGGAAAGTGTTAAGGATATTTTTGCACAACCTTGCGATGAGGACTGTGTAATGATATAACCTAACAGTGGAACAGTGCGTCACCCAAAAGGAAAGATCAGACTCTCAAATTGTTGCTGTAGCAAAGCAGTCAGGCTTAACTTCAGGAAGGTTAAGGAGGAGCATGATAGCGAAATACAATTAATCCTAACAGACAGCACACTATTGAAAAATATGTACATTCTGTTATAAGGTCACATATAAAATATTTATGATGAGGGAAATAAGTACTCAGGTTGCACGGAACGCATAGCAGAGCACAGTTTAAGCAAAAAAACAGTAAATGGCCAGTTAAGGCTCAACAGACTCCTTAACCTAAAATACAGACCTCTGACCTAGTGGTAGGCACTATACATATAAGCTTCCACAGATAAGTTAAGAAACAGACCCCTAGACAATATTACAAACAGTAATGGCATGATCTAAGAGTATCACGCAGAACTTATCACATGTTTCCTACTACAGTCTAAGGCCCTCATCAGAGGTTAGGTGGAACGGCAAAAATGCAGCAGTAACGCTATTACTGCTGCATTAGCGCTCCACCCAATCCAGAGTTTGGGCGGAAAGCTGGATATTTACCTCCAGCTTTGAGTTGGGGTAAATCTCTAGCTTTCCGCCCATTTTCGGCACTATTACCGCTGCCGCTATTACCGCCGGCACAAATAGTGCTGAAGAACCCCATAGAGTCCCATGGACTCATGACAAATGGGGACTAACAAGGCCACTGCAACTCCGGATCCAGCACAAATCGCCTGACTGAGTTGCAGTAACGCTATTTGCGTTGGGCGGTATCCTGGCACAATTACGGCCGGGATACCACCAAACTCATGATAAGGCCTTAAATATAATATTATACATTAATACATAATATTATATTTGGTATTCGGCTAGTTAATGAATAGTTTGGGAAGTATTCAGGCAAATAGATTTTGTTTTGTTTCAAAATGAAACTTTATTGGCATTTTGTTAACACTTGTCAGGGGGGCGTGGCTAGAGGGCCATGGAGTAGGACTTGTCTTCCGAGCTGCTCCCGACGATCCGATAGGATCCTGGGTGAAAAGAAGCTAAAAAAGGCATGATCGTGCTCAGAATTACACTTTTGGATGTGTAAAGGTGTGGGGCAAGTTTGATGGAGAGCTGAGTCATCGATGACTACAAGAAGATTGGCAAGATAAACTGAAAGTTTGTGGCCACGATGCGACACCACAGACAAAATTGCCGGCGCGCTAGAACAAAGGAGGGGTTGGCAAGAAGAGCGCAGTAGGTGAAACTTGAAGTGGGAAGCAAGTGCGGTTGAAAGAACTGCACTGGGGATATAGAAAGGGTTTGCTAGAAGCGGACCACAACACAGTGCATGAGCTGCTCACGATGCGCGCAAGCTGCAACGGCCTGCCCGCGAGAACAAGAGGTGTAGCTCCCAGAAAGTGGACTGGGATAAGGCACAAGCGTCACACAGGCCTGGCGGTGCCACAGCACGCTATAACCATGGAGAAGGAGGAACGGGGAAGCAGGGCCCGCACGCTACAGAAAGGCTGGGCCCCGGTCCACAGGCAGGACTGCACAATGTCGGTGAGAGGAGGCAAGACCAAGAGTAATCAGCCTACTATGGACATTTTTGCTAAGCCGCAACAGACTCCAACCACCCCGGTACAGGGTGCGGCAGCCGCACCTGCAGCCATATCCCCGACAAAAGAGGATCACTTGATCCTAACAGCCATTACGGAGTTGAAAGCCTCGTGGGGTACAGTGATAGCGGACCTAAGCACCGCTTTGGAAAACAAAATAGATGCAGTTGGGCTAGAGGTCAACCTGCTGCGACAAGATGTAAGAGCGGTGGCTGAAAGAACAAGCGGCCTAGAGAGTGCAGTGAAAACCAATACGGAAACCAGCACAAGCAACGCAAAGGAAGTCCACATTCTGAAGCAACAGGTTGCCAACTTGGAGAACCGCATGGAGGAGGCTGAAGGGAGAGCGAGACGGAACAACATGCGGGTGGTCGGCCTACCGGAGGGAGAGGAAGGTCAGGACCCCATGGACTACATGGAGAATTTGATCCTGCAAGAAATAGGAGCCGACAAACTTTCACAATGATTTTCTGTCGAACGGGCGTACAGAGCCCTGATGAGGAAACCACGACCTGGAGCCCCCCCTCGGGCGATAATAGCAAAGATCTTGAACTATAAAGATAGAGAGAAGATCCTGGAGTACTTTCGCAAAGGTGGAACGATCGAAAGGGCATCTGCAACCATTACAGCATACCCTGACTACACCATGTTGGTACAGAGACAGCGTTATAACTATGTGGCGATCAAGAGGAGATTGCGTACGGCTGGAATCAAGTACATGCTTTTGTATCCCGCAAAGCTCAAGGTCCTGCACAAAAGTAAGGCATACTTTTTTTAACACCCCGGAGGACACAGCGGCATGGTTGGATATGCAGGGTTGTCCAGAACAAGGCGAGAAGCAAGATCATGAGGAACACGATAAGTGAGGGGGTCACATTATGTAGAATGCAACAATGGAGAAGGGGGGACCTGGTGGAAAATAAAAGGATTGCTGCATGGGTAACAGGGGCGGGGCGAGGACAGATAACATTGAAAATTGCAATAAGAGACATTTGGACTTGTTGGACTAGAATATAAAATGTGAATGTAAATTGGATAGCACTAAGCGCGCTCACATGGAAGCAAACGGGAGTGGCAAGATGGAAACGACCTACTCCCAGGAGTTAAAGTAGTAGGGCCGCCATTAGGGGGACTTCACCCTGCTGAGCCGTGAGTAAGGGCAATTGCCAGAAAAGGGCAAGATGCGGGGGTGCCTGAGATCCAGGGATGGAGCTGGGCAACAGTTGGATAGGGTGTTGGGGCGGGAGAAAATGGAGGTGAGTGAGTTGGGGGATGGGAAGGGAGGCGGGAGGGAGGTTGGGAAGTTTGGGGTGTTTGTTATTTGGGGAAGTTTGTGTTGGGAAACAAGCCCGCATAGAATAGGAATGTATTTGGTTATGGACTGCACTTGTGGTGGGAGAAGAGGGACCTTCATATGCCAAGGGGGATCTTAAAATAATTACTTGGAACGTCAGAGGGCTCAATAGTTACTTAAAGAGGAATAAGGTCATGCTATACATACGCAGACAGAAATTAGACATAGCCCTGCTGCAGGAGACCCATCTTACACAAGACAAGATGGAGATGATCCGTAAGAAATGGAGGGGAACTGTGGTGGGGGCATCAAATTCGGCCTAGGCCAGGGGAGTGATCATTTGGGTGGCGCCACATGTCCCGTTCCAACTGTTACAGTCCATGGTGGAGGCAGACGGGAGGATGGTCATGATGAGAGGGCTGGTGGAAAACAGGGATATAAGCATTATAAACGTGTACGCCCCGAACCAAAACACAGCAGCATATTTTAGAACCTTATGTAATAAATTCAGTACATATTTGGGAGGGGCGGTGATCTGGGGAGGAGATTTCAACTGCGTGTTAAACCCTGTGGTAGATCGGTCAGATGGTAAAATAGATAGACCTACCCCAGCTGCTAGAGCACTGCATACGCTGTTGGATGATTTCGGGTTTGTGGATGTATGGAGGGCACACCACCCCCAGCAGAGGCAGTATTCGCACTACTCAGCCCCACAAAACTTGCATACTAGATTGGATTATATGTTTGCCACACAAGAGTTTAATGATTGAGATAACGGAAACGGAATATAAAGCAATGGTTCTCTCAGATCACTCACCACTAATCCTGAGATGGCAATACCGACCCCGAGAGCAAAGATCCCGACATAGCGCCTCAGAGCAGAGGCGCTGACAGACACCATCTTCCGGGAGGACATGAGGGAGGAAATAATAAACTACTTTGAGATAAATACTGGCAGTGTAGAGACTGCGGGTACGCTTTGGGAGGCCTTTAAAGTGGTAATGAGGGGGGGTAGCTATAGCTAAGTCCAAAGGGCTACAAGGAGGGATCCAGGCTAAACTGCAAGATACAGAGAGGGAACTAGAAAGGGCACTAAGGGAGGGAGGTAACACCAAGGAAGATCATGAAGTAATACTTAAGCTGCAGCAGAAATGTGTGGGGCACTGGGAGAGATCAACTATAAGAAGTATATGCAGAGATAGCATGCAGGGGGGGGATAAACCAGGGAGGGTCCTCACATGGCAATACAAGAGTGAGACCCCCAGGCCCACAATCAGAACAATAACGAGGGAGGATGGGAGCTTAGTGGACACCCAAGAGGGAGTTAACCAAGAATTTGTGGAGTATTATCGACTCCTGTATGGAGTTGATGAGGACAGTGACTGCACAGAAATACTATATACCTATATACCTATAAGATATAGGACTGCCGCAGATCAGTGCCGAAGAGCGGGAGGAGCTGAATGCCCCTATTACCTTAGAGGAGTTGGAAGAAGTAGTGAGACAGTTGCCTACTAGCAAGACTCTGGGGACTGACGGACTCCCAAGTGAATTTTATAAAACATATAAGGATGAAGTTGTTCCTCCGCTTTTCGAAATGCTGAACGAAGCGTATGAAGTGGGTAGGCTGCCAGAGTCCCTTAGAGAAGCGACAATTATACCGTTGCCCAAACCCAATAAGCCCGGTCATAACTGTGGATCATACAGACCCCTGTCAATGTTCAAGCAAGACAGTAAAATATTGACGGCTGTTTTGGCAAATAGAATGAGGAGGGTTATTGCTAAACTAATACATCCCGACCAGACTGGCTATGTTCTAAACAGGAACATATCCAACAATCTCAGGCGAATCCATCGAGTCGTTGAGCACGCAAATGAGGACGAAGGAGAACTAGCAATTTTAACGCTAGACGCAATAAAGGCCTTTGATTCAGTCAAATGGCCGTGGCTGATGACGGCCCTGGTGGGCTATGGAATAGGGCATGGGTACTTACAGTGAGCCAAAATGCCATATAGTGCGCCGTTGGCTAGAGTTAAAACGGGGGCGGTGATATCAGAGAGGTGGCAACTTCGTAGAGGTACTAGGCAAGGATTCCCGTGGTCTCCTATGTTGTATATTCTTGCCTTGGAACCCTTGGCCATATACCTGAGGCAAAAGTATGACCCGATAGGCATTGCTGTAGAAGGGGAACTGCATCTAATCTCTTTGTATGCAGATGACATGTTGTTGTACTTAAGGCACCCGGAAGAACATTTCCAGTACATTCTGTACATTCTGGAAGTGATGGAGAGATATGCAAAGATGTCTGGCATAGCTGTGAACCCCCAGAAATCTAGTATATTCCCACTGGGCAGTATCTTGGCGGTGCCACAGCAGGAATAGATATATACCATACGGTAGAAGAGAATAGTATGAAGTTTTGGGTGAAACTACCCCTACCGATGATGGGGGCGAGGGGCAATGTTGAAAATGGTGGTCCTGCCGAGACTCCTGCATTATTTTGGAAATATTCCATACCTTATAACAAGGCGGACCTTTGCTAAGATAGAAAGCATGTGAAGGGATGTCCTCTGGCACGGGACGAGGAATAGAGTAGCCCTTTGGAAACTACAAAACTCATATGAAAAAGGGGGCATAAAACTGCCAAACTACGAAATTTACTACATAGCAAGCCAGCTGCAGTATGTAGCTAAATGGCTCTCTGAAGAGTCAACCTCGGAGTCCAGTCTGTTCCGACAGAACTGTGCCCCATACTTCCTAAAGGAAATGATGCGGCTGCATAAGGCAGACATGGAAGGGCGCCCAAAGATGATGATACTAGGGTGGAAGATATGGTGCAGGGCCTGCCAGCTGATGGGGAATTCATTCCTGTGCTCCCCGCAGGTACCACTAGTGGTGTTGGCCGGCAAATACAAGCAATTAAGAATGATGATTAGGAAACACTGGGATCCTGTGGGGATAACAACCATGGGCGATATATGGCAGGAGGGGGACATAAGGGACTTTGTGGTATTAGAGGAAGAAACTGGGTTACATACGGGTCAGTATATTACATACCACAGGGTGGTGTGGAAAATCAAGGAGACATGGTTCGGACTAGCACTAGCAGAAGAACCGGACACTACCATAGACACAATGTACGACATCGCAGAGGGGGGACATGAGATATCCAGAATATATGAGCTGATGATGTCCAAGGAAGTGGCACAACAGACGGGACTGGAAAGAGGAAGTGGGAGCCCCAATGAGTGATGGGATGTGGAAACGAGCCCAAGGGTACCACAAAAAAGTGTCAGAAGACTGCAAGAGATACAACTGTACATAACCCATAGGGCGTATATGGCGCGCCCCAGAGAATAGCCAAATTAAAAAATGTAGGACGACAAGCATGCCCCAAATGTGATGAGGAAAATGCCGGAATGGTGCATATGTTTTGGTCATGCCCAGTCATTGAGCGTTTTTGGGGTGAGGTGGCGCACAGGTTGGCTGAAAAAGGAATCAAAATTGTGATAGATACGGTGTGGGCCTGTTTGATGGGAGGGTTTCCGAGACCGCGTAAACTCAAGCATGTGAGTAAACTAAGGAAATAGCATATGCACTTGCAAAGAGGAAAAGTGCTATGGGGTGGAAGGCATGCCAGAGACCATGAATAGAGGTATGGTGGAAAGATCTACAGAAATGGGCCGAAGCGGAAACTGTGGTATGGCATGATGCAAGTAATGTCGGGGGGTGGGGGGGCTGAGACCCTGATAGCCTGCAAACAATTAATAGCGGAGTTATTTGGGTTACCACGAGACCCAACTGAAAACATGGAGAATTAATCCTTATCACAAGATGCAGAAACAGAACATGGAAAGGAATAGGCTCACAAGGGGGGGGAAGGAAGGGGACATGTTGAAGCGATGTATGTTTATAATGTTATTGTATGTACTGCAAGTTCGGTTTGTATTGCTTGTTGCAATAAAATTAATAAAATTATTATTTTTTTAAAACAACACTTGTCAGCAATAATGCATCAGCAAAATACCCCTACCCTTGAAACCCTCCCCGTCCGACCTTTCCATGCAGCAAAGGGTAATTGCCTCCTCCAATGTCCAGCAAAGGACGGTGTCACCTTTCCAACCAAGTGTCATCAGGACATGCATTACTGAGTCTGAGAGCTACCCCTCAAGTTTGATCCATTCTGTGGTGCCTCTAAGTAGGGCGTAGGATACATTGGCCGCCTCTGCAGTGGCCGGGGCTCCACCGCCCCATCAGCCCTTTCCCTTCCCTTGTCTACCTCATCGCCCATATTTCTCGAAAAAGGGTAGCCACAGGCCCTCTATGTCGGACGTAGCTTAGTCTAAGAGATGGGTGAGAAATACCATGTCGTAAATGGATCGAATCTTTGAGACCCATTCTTTTTCATTCAGCATTTGCAGGTTTTTCCACAACTGAGCCAGGCAGCATCTAGCGGCCACCATCATAATCTGGAACATATGCCCCTGTTCTGATTTCGGACTCACCCCTTCACTACTACCCCAAACAGGAGAGGCCAGGGAGAGAAGTCCCTTTGAATCCTGTCCACCCCCTTTATCCAAGATAAAACCTCTTTCCAGTAGAACTGGACCTTTGTGCAGCCCCACCACATGTGAATATAATCTCCCTTATCCCGGTGGCATTTCCAACAGTGCGGGTCATACCCCTCACTCATTCGGGCAATCGCTGCAGGGGGATAGTGCCTTCTGTGTAACAATTTTAGGACCTGATGCCTATATTGGAGTGAGGTCGCGGATCGGTTAGCCCTCCTACACATTTGTACCCACAAAGTATCTTCAATGTCCCTACCCAAATCCTGTCCCCACTTGGCTCGCAACGGGAGAGGGTCCCGAGGGTTTGCAATAGAATAGAATTATTTTATACATTCCAGCTATAAGACCCTCAGATGCCCTCTGTCTGATCAAACATTTCTCAAAGCTCGTCAATTCTCTCCTCAAATTTGCCCCCCCCCCCACCGGCCATCCATCAGGACCCCTCTTAGTTGTAGAAAGCGGAAAGGCAACAGATTGTGAAGTCCCAGAGCCTACTCCAGGCTCTTCAGGGTGATGAAAGCCTTCCCCTCCCAAATCTGCCCTACCCTGCTTAAAGCAGCCTCGTACCAGGACTGAAATGCCAACGGCTCCACTATCCCATCCCTCGGGGGGGCCAAATACATCTCAGGGGTGAGGGCCACGTTATGAGCCATCTATTGTCCCCGCCTTCCCTCCATATGGACCACAGAACCTCCAGAATCGGGTGGTGGAGCACTCTCTTCGAATGCGGGCTCTAGGGACCCACAACCATTCATCCAGTGTGACCGGGGCCAGTATCTCGTCATCCAATGCCACCCATTGCTTATTTGGGGATAGGTCGAAGTGGTCCATTAGGACCCAAAGTTGGGCTGCCTTGTGGTACGTTGCCAGGTCAGGAAACCCCACTACCCCCTCCTCCTTTGGCAGGATCAGTGTCCTATAGGCTATCCTATGTCTAGCCTCACCCCTCCCCCAAAGGAACCTCAGCATAGCCACCTGTACCTCAACAAAAAATGATGTCGGGATCCCTATAGGCAACATCTGAAATAGGAACAGAAATTTGGGGAGTACAACCATCTTTATAGAATTTAAGCGTGCCGTCCATGACAGCCCCGATTCCGACCACCTCACCAAATCCCGCTTTACAGTCGATCACAGGGGGAGGAAATTCCCAGGGAAAAGATCCTCAAAGCGGTGCGTCACCTGAATCCCAAAGTAACAGAAAGTGTCCTCCTGTATCTGAAACGGTAGCCCCACAATATACACTTGTTCCCCTTCCGTCAGCCCCCTACCGGGAAGGCCATTGATTTACCCAGATTAACCATAAACCCTGGTAGCCTCCCGTACTACTCCAGACTCTCCAACAAGGGTGGAACCAAGCAAGACAGCCTAACAATGTAGAGGAGTGAATCATTGTTGAACAGGCTGATCTTACAATCAATCCCCCCTACCATGACTCCCTTCATCCCTTCACAATCCCTTACCCTTGCCGCCCATGGCTCCATAACCAATTCAAATTGACAAGGGGGTCCTGGGAGTCTCTCTGCCAGACATTAATCCTGGTTGCAAGAGACTTACCCAGAGTCTTTAGCTCATTATCTTTCACAGAGAAGAAATATCCCAAACATATCAGTCTTTGTCCTGCCCTGGGGCAGTCCAGCACTGAAATGCTAGGCAATTCTCCTCTGAACAAGAGTACCAACAGCATCCCCAGACACGTGTTTCGGTCTGGTTGGACCTCATCAGTAGGGAGGAGCTGTGCCTCTCTAAGAATAGTGAGCAAACCAATGCATACATCAACGGAGAGAGGGGGCATCCGTGGTGTGTACCTTGCCGCAGGGGGAAAGCCTGTGACTTTACCTCATTGACCACCACCCCGGCCAGCAGTTTTGAGTACAGGTCCACCATCCATGCAATCCACCTTGGGCCCATCCCCAGAACTGCAAAGACCTCCCCCCTCATGAAGGCCCAACTCACCCAGTCAAACACTTTTTCGGTGTTGAGGGCCAGCAGCAATGCTCCCTCTTCCTTCACCGCTGGGGCATTAAGAACATGGAGCATTTTTTTCATGTTGTCCGCTCCCTGCCTACGGAGAACAAAGCCTGTCTGGTCGGGGTGAACCAATCGGGAAGGCAGGATTCCAAGCGTGATGCAAGAATTCTAGCAAATATCTTAGCGTCAACGTTGAGGAGAGAGAAGGGCCTTTATGAGGCACAGTTAGCCTGACCTTCCCCTGGTTTCAGGGTGACCGCTATCAGGGCCTGTAAAAATGTCGGGGGTATTGTGCCTTCCCCCATTAAAGAATTAAACAATTTCACCAGGGGGGGTGGGGGGGGAAATCGCCTGTAGGGCCTGGTATTGTATGGCCTTTGAATGGCTCCCAGTACCTCGTCACAAGTTATCTCTGCCTCTAGGGTCTCCTCCTCTGCCCTTGTAAGTCTAGGGAGGCCATATTTAGCCAACTAATCCCGGATTTCCCCTGCGTCCTGCCCCTCTGGTCTGGCATATAAGTCTCTGTAATAACCTGCGAAGCAGGTTGTGATATCTTCCACTCCCTTCATTACATGGCCCCTGGTATCCCGTACTCCTATTCTCCTTTCAACCCTGCGGATCCTGACCCTATGTGCCAGGAGGCTCCCCACTGTTTCCCCCCTTTAATAGTATCTCTGCCAGGTGAACCTCATCTTTTTGACCACCTCCCCTATAAGCACAGTGTGGAGTTCCTGCCTCTTGTCTCTCATCTCATGAAGGTGCCCTTCCCTATCTGTGATCCTGTTGGGTCAGCTGGGACTGCTGCGCTTTCAATTCTTCTCGAAGCCTATGTTTGTTCAGGCCACTTTTCCTCTTTTTACGGGATCCCTCTGCAGTAAGCAACTCCCTGAAGGTGGCTTTAGCTGCCTCCCAGACCGTCGCCATGGCTGCCTTCCCAGTATCATTAGCTTCAAAGTACGCCCGTAGCTCCTTTCCCAGAAAGACCTTGAAAACCCTGTCTCAGCAAGGTGTTGTTGCACCTCCATCTAAAACCTCAACATGCTTTAGGGAGCTGCCAGGTCACTCACCTATTCGTGGTCTGACCACATTATTACCTCCACAGTGGGCGCCTTTACTACCCCATCTCGCTCTCTCAGGATCAGGAGGTCTATCCTCGTGTAGGTCTCATGCGTTGGCGAGGAAAACCTGTATCCCCCCCCTGGCCTGGGCTTAAACTCCGCCAGATAGCTACCCAGAAGTGTTCCAGTAAGAGGTCCTGAAATGCTAGATTATCTTTAGTCGCAACTTTAGAGTCCGTTCCCTTCGCTGACCACCAATCGTGTGCGGGGTGTGCCACCAAGCTGAAGTCCCCAACCATAATCGTTGCACCTTTCCCCCAGCCATCCATCATCTTGAAAACCCACCTAAACAGCCCTGATTGGCCCACATAGGGCGCATACAGGGTGGCAAGTGAGTTCTGTGTCCCCTTATGAGTTCCTTTTACACAGGAATTCTCCCCCCAAAATCCCTCTGACTTGTATCCCTGTTAACCGAAAGGATTTACCTAGTAAGATCCATTGTTAGGGAGAATTCTCAGAAATGTGCTAATTCCCTCTACCTTAGATTTTGAGGTCTTGATTTTTTTTAACCTGGAGAGAGTGAGACCCTTTTTCACACTCTCTCATGTATTTTAATGTGATTTTGTGCACTGTTTCTCTTTTGGTTGTGGCGTCTGACAAACTGCATAGGCATCATCTTTTACATTGTGTCACACAGAGCCTTCAGTGCAGTGACAGAGGGAAGTCTTTCAGATTTCCCAAAGGTTTAAATACCTTCTCTGGGATAAACTACTGTTTCCCAGAGCAGTAAAGTGAAATTGACTTTACTTACCTTAGTAGCTTTCTAGATCCACCACACACTATCTCACAATAGGGTGCTGGAGGGGTTAGTTAGTATCCCCTTTGTCTAGCTTCTCATGTAACATTTTTATGTTACCATTTCGTCCCCGAATAGCTGGTGGCAGTGGTTTACTTTTTACTACCATTATGCGATTTTACCGCGGGCTGCGTTCGCAGCCACGGTAAAACACCCACGGGTGCCATTTTTGTCAAAATGGCCCCACCTTCTTTTTTTACCATTTCTTTGTGGAAAGGTGCTTCTTGAGATTTACTTTGCGCGCCAAACCAGGTTTGGACCCTTTGTTAATTTTGCCTTTGGTGGGTTTCACGAGTGAAGCCTGTCTCTGTCTCCAGGGTGTCTGGCGGGGGCAGGTAGCAAGTTAGGTGCCCGAAACTTCCTGTGCTTAGTCTCCTAGGAGACAGGAATGCACTCTTATGTGATTGGCCGGCTAGCTTTCTGGCAAGCACAGCCACTCTGCTGGGTGACTGAAAGCTAGGTTGGAATGAATTGAAGCAAGCTGCATAAACGGCAAGGCTTTTTGGCTTGGGAGGCAGAGGAATCCGAAGAAGAACTTTAAGAAGACACCTGCTGCAACTCCTGGACGTTGGTTTGCCCGGTGAAGCCCTGCTGCTGTGCTGAAACCCCAAATTCGTATCGACAGAGAAGCCCCTGTAAGGACGACTTCTCCCTTTGAGTTGGTGGGACGAATCAACTCCAAAGTAAGCCACCTGGACATCCTCTAAAACTGGTCGAGTTTTCACTGCAGTTGCTGCTGGAACCGGATAGCCAGGGAGAGGAACACCAGTTAGTGTGCATTGCTTTTAAGCTGGCCAAGAGCTCCAGTTAGATCTTCCGGACTCCCAGGAAGCAGGTCTGACCGAGCCTGAGCCCTCATATCAGAGTGCGGGACCCCAGATGCAAGGAAAGCCCATCTCGACAGCCAGGAACCACGGTGGTGCTATTTGCAGTAGACGCTAGGAGCTGAAACACAGAAGTGGCACTTGTTTGAAGATTACCGGTTGCAAGCGGTGATCGTCCCATTGCAGTGCAGGAGTCCCCAGACGTCCTCCCTCTTGTCCCCATGACTGAGGCCCAGGAACAGCAGGATCTGCAGAGCTGCACAGGAACAGAAGTAATCTGCTGCACTTCTTCTTCAACCTAAAGGCACTATACAGTCTAAGAGAACTTACCTCTTGTTGTGTAGCCACTTGTCCTCGTTGGAGACTTGCTTGGTTGCATTTGTAGAGTTGCAATCAACTTCTTTACCTAACAAGCCTAATCAGCTCGTGGCCCTACTTTTATTTCTTCTATCCTACAAAGATGTTTTAGACATTGTGAAAGACTTTCTATTTACCTGCAAGAAGTCTTTCAGTTCACCTTGACTTTTGCTAACTTAACATTGGCTGGCCTGGCTGGCCTGGCTCCCCGAATGACTCTTCTCCCTTCTGCTTATGTGTTCCGCCTTCCTTCGAGGAAAGGGTTAACTGACTGCATTTGGGGGTTATTGAAAGTACTTATCTGCTTAAGAATCATTGTGTGAATACTTGTTTTATTCTGAACACTCTTTTTTTGACACTCCTCCAAAGACTATTCTAAATGCAAACAGTGAGATATTAATGACCATAGCACCCTAGCAATTGAAGTCACTAGAGGGTGTAGGTAGTGTCTGTGAGCCATCCCAAATGGGTATCCACTGATTTAGAAAACTAATAGTGTGTATTTTTGAAGTGTATTTGTGTCATGATGCCCGCTCGGGAGCCGGTTCAAGCCCTGCGTCCCTGAAAGCGGATCCAGTCCCCAAGGAAGGACCCAGCAACCCCATATAGGGGCCCTCTGGACAGTGTCCTGGCGCCTATGGCGCCAGGCTCATAAGAGACATCAGTCCTGGCGCCATAGGCGCCAGGCTCATTATGGGAGTGCTTGGGTGCACTTACCTGATGCAGACCATGCTGCAGGATCCCGGCCTCCTTGAGGCCTAAAAGGAACTACTTTACCTGTGGGACTAATTTACCATCCAGACATGGTCGGGGAAGGATACATACCTGATTGGAGGAAGGATACATACCTGGAACTTCTTCCAAGGCTATTTAAACCCCACCCGAACAGCCACACGTGCTTCGCGTTGTTCTGCATCTAGCAGCTGGACGCTCACCGTGTCTGCTCCTGCATCCTGACTTCTGCCACGCCTGCCAGCATCCTGGATCACCTGCAAAGGAAGAGAAGAAGAGAACAGAAGAAGGAAAAGTCCTTACCTGCAAAATCCGCATCCCGGAGACATCTCGCCGACATTCCTGAAAAGGAAGACTTTTATTTAAAAGCTCATCGCGTCGATCACTGCAGCGCCGCATTCCACTCACCTATACAGGGCGCCTCCATTTTCAGCAGCGATCATCCGGATTCGCAGTCACGCCCCAGCGCCTAGGGAGAAAAAGACAAGAACAAAAGGTGAGAGAGAGAAGGGAATAAGGAAAGCTAAATCTCCATGTTAGGACTTACCTGTTGATTCATTCCCTCTTCATTTCGGGTCCGCGCCGCATCCTGGCATTTCCGGACCCCGGCCCCTAAGGGGAAAAAGACATCAGCGTTAACGAGCGAATGAAAAGACATTACCAAAAAACGCTCATTAAAGACTTACCTGATTTCTACAAGGATTTCACCTCTCATCTCGGGTCGGTGCCTGTTCCCCGGCATTCCGTACCCCGGCCCCCATGGGGAAAAAGACACTAGCATTAGTACATTAATGCATGGACACAAGGGGAACCTCTTATCAAAAAAACTTACCTGGAAGCCAAGCAAGTTTGGTTCTCACCAATCCGAAAATCCAGTGAAGTAACTGGATACCAACACGCCCCTGCATCAGAAGCAGGATGGAGAGCTCGTCCTTCCAGACCCTAAGGTGAGACGCTACGGGGAATCACAGAAGGGTTTCAAGGAGGGTGAGAGGGGAAAGTGGGAGGCCGATTGCATTACCCCGCAGACAGTTATTCCCCTATTTTCGCCTACAGAAGGATACTTCTGCGAGCCAGACAAGCCAGAATTGGGGGGCCCGGTCCAGTCCATCTTCCGAACCCTGCGCATCACCTTAGAAGAGGTCACAGCAGCGCGAACCAGGCCAGCGCCTCCGTGGGAGTCAGGTGAGCGTTACAATTTGTGTGTTGCTTTATATTGCTCCCTTCTAAATAAGGCTTATTCTAACTGACTGATAAATACATTAATAATTGTTTAATCAAAAAACATTGTGTGTAAGAGTTTATTTGAATACTGGTCACTGTCAATCTCTGTGTAACTCCCTTACAACTCACATTGACCCCTCTTGATGTAAGCCTGGCTACTCAACCACACTACAAACATGTGTAGTACAGACTTATACCAAAGGTTGGGTTCCTATTGCCAGGAGGTCAGGGTTGTTGTAGTGCACCCAAATGGCACTGCATACAATCTTGCCTAACATCCCTAATCCACCTTTCTTGGAGTCTCTGTGCGAGGCCGAGAAGATCCTTCCAATCTCCTTGCCCTTTATCGATGACTCCGCCCCTTGCTTATAGTGGGACTCTTGTAGAAAAAGTACGGTCAATTTCTGCTTACGAAACATGTTACTAGTTAAGGACCTCTTGTTCTGAGAGTTGAGACCTTTAACGTTCAGCGTGCCCATCACAACTTCAGCCATAGCTCCTTTGCTGGTTGCCCCTTACATACCCTATTGAGTACCCGTCCCTTGCTACACTTAAGCTTTGCTGCTTGAGGGCCCTTTCCTCGTCCTCCCCCCATCCTTTCCTCCCCTAGCTCCCCCCTCTGTCTCGGTTTTGAAGCGTTCAACCTCATGCCCTAGCCACACTGGGCGAGCACGTCAAACCATCAGGGTTGCTGCCCCCTGCCTTGAGCACATTGCTGGGCAGCCCCTCTGACCCTTCTAACTTCTGTTGGTCCAGAGGGAGTCCCTACCCATCCTTTCTTCTGTTATTAGAAATAATTAGCCCAACAGCCGCGCCCCACCTTAAAGAAAAAATGGCGCACCTCTTTGGTGGCCTCCTACCCTTCCAGCCGCCAACTCCCTTTCGGTAACCAAAACAACTAACAACTCAAACAGTAACCATGCCCAATAAGTTAACCAACCCCACCAGCTTCTACGGAGTCCCCCATAAGGGTATCAGGGTGAGCTCCTGATAAGGAAATTCGGAGCTAGAAGCATACTTGTCCCCCCCCCCCACCCTCAAGTATTGTTGTCTCGACGTGGGGGAGTGTTCAGCTTTTGGAATTTCCGGGTCCCCTTTGCTTTCCGAGTGCTGCATCTGGGCCCAGGGGTATCCGGTAGCGTGCAGTCCTTGTCCATCATGCTCCGAGGTGGAATCCTCCCGAGGACCCACCAGGTCATCCATAACGCGCTGTATCTCTTCCTCCGCCACCAAGTGGTATCACTCCCCTCCCCATTCAAACACCAAAGCAAAGGGGTAACCCCATTGGTACCTCACCCCTTTCTCTTGGAGCCATCTGGTGAGGGCCCCGCATTTTTTGTTGTCACAGCAGAGTTTGGGCCAAGAGATCTTGAAAAATGGACACCTTTGAGTCACCATATTCCACTTCCTTCATACGTTTCTCTCGGTCAAGGATTTTCATCTCGTCTCCATAATAGTGCAAACATGCCAGGACTGAGCACGGGCTGCGTGTTCCCCCTTTGGCTCGATGCACTCGGTCTATGGTGACAGTTTTTACTTCTCTGGCGCGAAGGACCATCCCTATTACTTCCTGTACCTTATGTTTCAGGCATGCCAGTGTTTCACCTTCCGCCTCTTTCAGCCCAAAGAATCAGAGGTTGTTCCGCCTCTCGCAGTTCTCAATATCGTCCACCTTGAGGCGCAATTCCTCTTCACGCCTCTCCATTTCCATGAAGTGTGCATCCATTTGTGTCTGTAGGAGTCCCATCGAGGTTTGAGTGGCCTCCACTCCATCCATTCTGGCCTTGAGGGTACCCAATCTGGCCGAGAGGTCAGCTAATCTTGCCCCCATAGCTGTCCTCATCCCTCTGATCATCAGAATGGTCTGTGGTCACTCTTAATGGACCCAAGTTCCGGTGGGCCAGGGGTGGATCCCCTTCTCCCTTAGCTTCTGCCATGTCCTCACTCCTAGGTAGTTAAACCAAGCAAGAGCTTCCCTCCAACTCATAGGCTTCCCAGATACTCTCCACTGGGGCTCCCAGGGGAGGGCAATCAGGGGTCTAGTGGCCTTGCCCGCTTTGCCTTGTGTCGGCCCCAACGTTATCCGACTTCCTGGTGTGGGCAGGCCACCTCAGTCTCCTCCGTCACCCCCGGGCAGCGTGTCTAACTATGCAAAGGCATGTGGGTCCCAGTGCTCCCTAGCTTCAGGTAAGTGTCGATGTCTCCACAGGGAGGGGGGAGACCCCTCCTTACCTCTGGGAAAGCCTTCTTTTAGGGCCCGCCAGATGTCAGGCAGCCAACAGGTTGGATAAGTGGGGGCCCCTCAAGATGCAGTCAACTCCTCCACCCCGGCCAGGTAGGGGGCCCCAACCCCTGACAGCTTTAGCTCCTCTGCGAGCAATGGATCATAGAAGAGAGGTATTGGTGGGCCCCAGCCACTTACTTCACGTGGTGTCCCGTCTACTCTTGTCAGCTGCACTGGCGGTGTTGCAGGTTGCACTGCCCTCCTACTGAGTCTGGTTTCCCGCTCTGTGGGGGCTGGAATCGGGGCCACAGGTTGCACGTCTCCCTTTTGCTCCGGTTCCGCCTTGCAGGATGAGTTTCACCGCTTGTAGCTAGGTGGTGTTATATCTGCTCAGAGGAGCCTCAGGGTGGGATCGCGCTGTGTCGGTGGAGGCCTTAATCCCCGGGGAGTCTGGATCGATGCAGAGGCTGCGTGTCCCTTTCTGCCTGCTGAAGGGCTCCTGCGGGATGGCCTTCTTGAAAGTTTGGACTGCTCGCCTAACCTTCCCATGGGTGTTCGCATTAATTCTTTGACGGTGTGGGGACTGCACAATTTATCTCTGCCCCCCTGTCCGCTGTTGCTGTCAGTGGGGGTTGATGCAGCGCTCTTCATAAAGCCAGGGTCGCGGGACGGGAGGCCGCCACGGGTGGGGGAGTTGAGGCTCTCCTCACTGTCAGTCTCTGCAGGCTGCCTCTATGGCGCGGTTTCCTCCCTCCTGGATCCGGCGCCGCGGCCTCCTTCCTAGAGTCTAGGCGGTGGGGGCTGCAACTTCCTTGCCGGTATTTTGGCCCCTCAAGTGCCCCACAGTTTCACACACCCACGAAGCTGGCCGGGTTGGGCATCAGGCACTGGGACGCACGATGTCTCCTCATCTTCACCAAGCAGGGGACAGAGCTGAAGGCTCAGGCTGCCATCCTGCCCGCGCCCGCTGGTGGCCTCTCCAAATAGTTGTTTTCTCAAATAAATCATGTTCCAAACTTAGAAAACACACTTTAAAACAAACCTAAAATGACTATTTAGATGTAGATGTATGCCCAATATAGTTAAAGTAAGGGCAGAAAGATGGGATTGGACCAGGAATTATGACCATGTTTCTCAATTAAAATCTATTAGTGCCTTCTCGCAAAGATATATTAATCATTTCCTATCGCCATCTTTGAGAAGAGTATTTATTCTTATGTGATTTCATAAATTAAAAGTCTTGGCAAAAATGGGGTGTATGGAAGGAATGGTAATAACAGTAAGACAGACACAAGTGACAACAGTTCAAGGATGTTTATTGAACTTCAATTGGGTTTGAAAACTGCCTATCTAATCCTAAATCTAAAGATGGGAGCAAGCTACGACCATCAAATAATAATAACGCAGTCCTAGTGGTGTCTTGTTGAAATAAAAGTGCCTATACTAATAAACCTATTACCAATACTTACCTCTAAATACAAATAGTGTGGGAAACAATGTTATGCAAATGAAGTGTTCAAGAAATGATATGTCAGGATATTCAAGCCATTGGCTTCCCTTCCCCACGTTTCAGCGCGTGACAAGGCAGCACACTTGAGCTTAGCACAGTCTCTGGCTTCTGTAGCATGAAGGTGCAGTTCAAAACTTCACCATCATGCCCTTTTGTGCCAAAGTCTCTTTGCGATTCAAAGTCTCTTCTTTCAGAGGGTCTGATGCAACAAACAAAGTTCCTTTCCTTTCTGTATTTCACATATACACAATTTTCTTAGGCGATGTACTCTTCACCTCAGAACGCCCTCCGTCTGGCTCAGATCCACTTTAACACAATGTTCTAAGGATGTTCACGTATCCAATGATTTATTCATCAATTCCTATTGCCATCTTTGAGAAGAGTATTTATGCTTATGTGATTTCATAAATTAAAAGTCTTGGCAATAATGGGGTGCAAGGAAGGCATGGTATCAACAGCAAGACAGATATGTGACCACAGTTCAAGGGTGTTTAGTGAACTTTAAAAATGGTTTGCAAATCACCTATATAATCCTAAATCTACAGATGGCAGCAAGCTACGGCCATCAAATAATAATAACGCAGTCCTTGTAGTGTCTTGTTAAAATAAAAAGGCTTATACCAATAAACCTATTGCAAATCCATACCTCTAAATACTAATAGTGTGAGAAACAATGTCACGAAAAAGAAAGCAGTGTTCACAAAATGATATGTCAAGGTGTTCCAGCCGTTGGACTCCCTTTCCCACGTTTTCAGCACAGGACAAAGCGGTACACTCGAGCTTAGCAAAGTCTCTGGCTACTCAAGCATGAGGATACAGTTAAATCACTAGCATCAACGCCTTCCATGCCCAAGTCTCTGTCTTTCAAAGTCTCTTCATTCAGAGGGCCTGATGTGCCAAACAAACAATACTTTATTTTCCTTTGTCAGATTATCACAAGTGCTCAAAGTTCTTATATAATTCGCTATTCAGCTCGGATCCCCCTCAGCGGGCTCATATCCTTTCACCACAATGTTCGGACATGATTTATGCCTCTAATTCCTCATAGGGTATTCAATCTCGGGTGACTCACAGTTCAATTGTCCCGGGAGGATAGCTTAACGGCAACGTGTGCGCCTTGGAAGCAAGACGACACGAAGCAACACAAGTTCGATCGCCGGGTCTGCGCTTAGAAACCTCTGGGTGTTTAAGCACGTTATAAATACGCAACTAAGACAACAAAAAAAAAACAATTACGCAACTGAAAAAACAGTCAATTCCTGTAACAGCGCCTCGATGCCCGCGGGCTGTGTGAGCGCTTTAAAAATGCGAAATAAAATAAATAAATAAAAATCCCACTTGGTCGGGATCAGATGTCGGATCCTCCTCGGTCGGGCAACCAAAAGCTTTTAGCTAGTCTCCCTCTGCCGGGCTCGGTCCAACTCCCTATACGATTTCATCAACTATCAAAGACTTTTGAATGTGCACAGGGTTTTGCTTGAGCTGTTGCAGGACCACTTCGATTTCACAATTCTTTATCACTCTTCACATTTGCCCCCTTTCAGCTAGATATCTAACAGAGGTTCTTTTGAATGGGCATCCACCTGCTCCGCTTACAGTTTTGTATCTTGGCTTCAAAGTTCAATCACTTATCGGCTGATTAATTGTGTTTGCGTTGCTTGCCACATATGCTTCTTACACTGTTCTCTTCAGTTTTCATTGTTCAATGTTGCCACTTGCAACCTTGGCTTCAAAACAGACCGGCCTGGTATCAGTCTCCCCAACTCACCGACTGTTCGGACTTCACTGGCACTGCTTTGTTGTAGGAGCCAAGGACAGTACCATAGCGCTAAACGATTCTCCCCGTCTTGACTACGGATGCGGAAGAGCCGTGGGTACCTGCGAGACACAATGCAGCTTTCTTCAGCATCGATTCCTGGTCTTACGTTTCCTAGTCTCGAAGGTTATGAAAGTAACGTTCTTCCATTGAAAAGATCAAAGGCACTTCCCCCTCCTTGCAATCCTCTTCGGTTTTGCCGTCTTTCGCCTTGTATCACACTGCCATCTTGGAACCGCTGCTTCTTCATGGGCTCTGCCTTGCTCAAAGTGTGGTTTCGTGCTCCGCCTTTTATCAGTGTGGGGAAGTGTGATTGAAGTTAGGTGTGTGGAATGGTCAGTGATTGCCTGACGCTGCCTGACCATTGTATTGGGACATGTCACGTATACGGCTCGGGTATTAGTCTGTTTTTTCTCACAATGAGCTGTCCGTGAGCAAGTGTTTGTGTTGGGAAAGTGGGTGAGAGGTTTGAGTTCCTAGGTATCCTACATGGTAGAATGGGGTAAAGGTGTTACAGGGAAGGGCATAAGGCATCTTGCCATCCTGTGTCCCACTTCCACTCCCTGAGGATCCCTCTCCCAGGTGATCCTCCCGCACTGGTAATGGATCCAAAAGCGTTGGCCGTGTCCTGGCCACCTGGATGACAGATCCCTGGGAACTAGCGGGTTAGACACCTTCAGGTTTCTCACAGGGGGTATAGCATGTATTACCTAGGGACCAATGCATGTGCAGGTTTTGTAGCAATAAAACCCAAAATGAGACTATCAGACACGTCATCAGGCAATGCCCTTCTATGTGGGGCATATATATACATCACTATCGAAACCAATGTAGATCACATGTTGGATATGTAGAAAACTTCTGGTTTAAATGTTTATCAGGCTTCTGCCCAGCAATGGAATTAGCAGTAAGTAGAGTAGAAGGCTGTGGAGACTAGACTTGCCACAAAGCCACTAGACTTGGGCCAACATATTGTTAAGAGAGAAGTTGTGCTTTAAGTAATTGAAATAGAAATTGTATGGCAAGTCTCATTCTCATTTATTGTGCGTGATTAGGCTGGTTTTGCTGTTTTAAAAATGTTTTTGTTCTATTGTTTACAATTGTTTTAATGTATTTAAATATGATGTATTCCCTAGTTTCATTTATTTCTCTTCCTTTCAATCAAGATAGCATCCTTATTTGAAGCATACAAGGCAGACAAGAGAACATTAACAAGAAAACAGGGATCAAATGTATGGAAGGGTGTACCATATGCAAAACCAGTAATGCTCAAAGTGTAAAGTTTCACAAATGCAGATTTCCCAGAAAGTAAGTTCATCAAAGAGGCTAATATGGTTTGGGAAATGTCAGTCACATTGTGCACTGCCTGATCTGTATCTGACTTGCCCACAGCCCTACTGACCTAGAAGAAGCAGCCCACGTGTTGGAAGGTTTTCCAATTTCAAAACACTCCTTACTCCAGCAATTCAATGTTAATTGTAAAAACATACACAGCTCTCTGGCTATGCATTATGTTTCCTCACACCCATCTCTCCATGCTCCTCTCGCAAACTGGCCCACAGGGAAATTGAAAGATTTGCCAACATGAAGTTCCTCTGAGAGGCCTTTTAAGGCGGGAGTATATATCACTGTGCTTAACATAACTGACTCCCTGAGACCTACTGTTGTGAATTCTTTGTTTCTCCATATACACTGCCATCAGAAATAAAATACGCTTGCCTCTCATTCATTCACTGTAATACACACACATAATGCGCTTTACTCTGACATTTTTTCAAGAATACTGTCAGACAGAATTGCATGCAAGGGCTGCTAACGGTAGCACTTTCATGCTTGTGAGTCACTTGCATGCAATTTTACATGCAAACAAAATGGAATGTTAAACGGAAGAGTAATAATAGGCACAATCGTCTTCACATGAATTTTTCTCTCCTTTTAAAACTTGTAAATGTTGAAGAGAAACTACAATTTCAAACAGCGTTGGCAATCAGTTCATGTGTAATCTACCCGCTTTTGACAGGGGCTGCATGCAGGTACATTTCAAAGAATCTACTAGTTAAACGCCAGCATGAAAATACATGGCAGTTTTAAACAATGTAGTATTTGAAGGCAGAGAAGGAAAGCAAGGCACCAATGTTATTTCTGCCCTGTGCACCTTTTCAATCTTCAAATAAAACAAAAAAGAACCAAAGAGTAAACGTGAGGCATGAATGGCTTATGCCTTGCTGTTACACCTCACTTTTGCACTTTTATGATATTTAAAATTAGCATCAGTGTTTAATTCCATTTTAATTTTGTAAACTCTGCTTCATTTGTGTTTCAGATGTTAAATTGCATGCAAATCAGAAGAAAAAGTATTTGGCAGCAGCCATATAGAAAGAAACTATTTGGCTGGAGCAGAATAGCTTTTTGTCAGCCGGTAATAAGGCTGAATACTTACTCAAGGCCAAGGTTCGGCACATCCATAGCCTCTAACAGTACAGTTATAGCAATTTGAAGGAGAGCACAGGGGAACACAATATTCAACACAGCTAAGAGGGCTACCAAAGTCCAGCATATAGTTTAAAAAGACAGTCCGTAGGTCTGAAGAGAATATTGTACTCCAGGAAGTAGGGACAAGGAGAAAGTAAAAACCTTGAACTCTTTTACAGCTAATAAGTTTGAAAGACTAAATCTGGACCCGTGAATCCTAAAGGAGATGAAAAAAGATAATGTGAGGAGTCAGGAATGTAATTCAGACACATATTAGACACAGTTTTGACTAAAGACTTTCGTTATAAAATAAACAGGGTTGCGGAAAGGCCTTGCTGTCCCTGAGCAGAGTTTCCATACCTGAACTCAAAACTAACGATCGTTCAGTGTCAGAAAGTCCAAAATAAAAACGTCCTGTGTCCAAAGTATTCTGATCCTTACAGTCTAAACAAATGAGATCCAAGGTGAAAATGATAATGTATTCACCCTGGAGTGCTTTGTACATTTTCCAAAGAAGAAAGGCAAAATGTATAATTCCAACAAAAAAGTCTTTCAAGGAGAGGTATCCTTGCTCTAGAGTGTTCTTCCCTTCCCCTGGATTCCTGTGAGGGAGAATTTTCTTTCATTTCTGTGTGAAAATCCTCCCACCTGAGAGACCCCCAGCTCTTCTGCTGGACTTGGGGCTTTTTAATTTTAAAACCTGAGTGAGTGGGAACTTTTTCTGACTCTCTCATGTGTTTTTACCTGATTTTGATTTTGTGTTTTCACTGTTTTTGGAGTTTGACAGACTCCATAGGCATCTGCTTTTTGTATGGTGACACACAGCACCTTCAGTGCAGTGTCACTGTGGAATCATTTAGATTTTCTTGTGGGAACTACAGTTCCCAAGAATAGTAAACTGAAATTAACTTTACTTACCTTTTCTCTTTGTAGGTCCAGCACACAGCATCTTATGTGGAGTGCTGGGAGGTTACCTAGTAGCCCATTATACTACCTTCTCATGTAATATTTTTATGGTACCCTCACTACTTTAAATGGCTGGTGGCAGTGGTTTAATGTTTCCGTCCACTGTGCTTTCTACTGCAGGCTGAACCCTCAGCTGCAGTACAGCACCCATGGCTGACTATTTTGTCAAAATGACCCTGGTCGTCTTTTGTCGCCATTTTCTGTTTGTGAGGACTTTCTTGGGTTTTACTCTGTGCTTTGAGACAGGTGTGAGCCCTTTGTCTTGCCTTTGGCGGGCTTCAGCCCTGAAGCCTGCCCCTGGCTCCAGTGTGTCTGGAAGGCCAGAATGTGAGGGAGGGTCCCAAAACTCCCCTGTCCTTTGTCTCTAGGAATGTCTGAATGCAAATAGTCCTGACTGGCTAGCTGGCTGGCCGTCCTTTCAAGACAGCCACCCTGCTGTGTGATGGACAGCCCAGACCGTGCATTAATGGGATAAACCTGCTTAAAAAGGCAATGGTTTTGGGACTACAGACAGACCACTGGGAGAAACACCAGACAAAGAAACTGAACAAAGCTTGCTGCATCCTCCTGGACCTTTGAATTGCCCGGTGAAGCTTTGCTGCTGTGCTGACCTCCACCCCGACAGAGAAGCTCCAGACGGAACGACTTCTCTTCTTGATTTAGTGAGACCAAGTAACCACGAGATGAAGTCCACTGGCCCACCACCCCCAACTTGCTGTGCCTCTCCGTTGCTGCGGGACCCCAATGCCGGGGGTCGAGTGTCCGTAGTCGAGCGCAACGTCTGTCACGGAACTAATCCAGCTTGAAGCTCCCAAGGACCCTTCAGAAGCAGGACCTCCAGATCCAGAATCCCCTCACCAGAGTGCAGGACCGAGGGATTGAAGGAAGTCCAACCGGTGTCCGAGATCCGCATCAGTGCTGTTTGCGAAGCGCTGAAACCGCAAAGTGCCACTGAACCAAAAAGAGCCCGTAGCTGCCGACGACCTCCCAAGTACTGCCGCAGGAGCTCTCCAGACGTCGTCCTTCTTGTCCCCACAACAGAGGCTCACAAACCAAGGTCTGCACCGCTGTAGCCAGACAGAATCCAGCTGGACCATTCTTCTTCTAATCAGAGGTACTGTTTAGACTTGGTGTACTTAACTTATTGCCTTTAGCCGCGCTCTTCTCACTTGGGAATTGCATTGGCTTACCCTTTCAAGTTGATTTCAACTCCCTTCTCACGAGCTTAACAGCTTGTGACCTTACGAGTGATTTTACTGAACTCTCTAACTTTATGCAAGACTTTGATCCAGGAAGTGTATCAGATCCATAGACTGTGTTTCAAATGACTTTTGCTGTCCTAGCTCCCTGAAGGCACTCTCCTAAATCCATTGACTTTGATACTGTTTGTCCCTCAAAGGTGGCAGCTTGTTGTGTACTGATACTGCTGGGAAAAGCTTATCTAGACTTCATTGGAGTATTTTGTTGTCCTCACATTTACTGAGAAACAGTCCTGACTTTTTTGCTCCCCTTAACCTTTTCTTTCTGCAACTCTGAATCTGCAAAGTATAACAGTGTAATATATACATG
This sequence comes from Ambystoma mexicanum, assembly GCF_040938575.1. Lineage (NCBI taxonomy): Eukaryota > Metazoa > Chordata > Amphibia > Caudata > Ambystomatidae > Ambystoma > Ambystoma mexicanum. The sequence goes on from NC_090933.1 coordinate 564,795,777, forward strand.
CAAATGCTATCCTTGTGATTGAAGTCACCCCCGGGTGTAGGAGAAGTTTATGAAGCATATCCAAAGATTATTCACTGGCTTGTTTGATTCTGAAAAGTAATTTTAAAGTGAAGTTTTACAACGAATTGCCCTTTTAAAGAATGCTTATTTAAAACAGACGTTAAATAAATAACTATTTATAACTGAAACCTTGAGTGGAAGTGTTTCTTGGCTACTTGTATTTATTTTTATTGTACAGCTCACATTTACCCCTCTAGAGATGGGCCTGGCTGCTCTGTCACACTACCAACTTGTGTAGTACAGACCTATACCAAACGGTGGGTGCTAGGCAAGATTGTGTGCAGTCAGTACCCTTAGGGAGACTACAGCAACCTTGATCCCCTGGCAATAGGAACCAAACCTTTGGTATAAGTCTGTACTACACAGGTTTGGTAGTGTGGTTGGGCAGCCAGGCTTAACTCAAGAGGTGTCAATGTGAGCAGTAGGGTTTTTTCACAGAGATTCACAAGTATTCAAACAAACTCTTACACTCAAGGTTTCTTGATTAAACAATTATTCAACAGTCAGTTCAATAAGCCTTCTTCAGAAGGGAGCAATATGTCAGCAACACTCAAATACACTTCAAAATACACACTCCTAGTTTCTCTAAATCAGCAAGTACCCATTTGGGATGGCACAGAGATGGTTCCTGCACCCTGAGGTGACTTAAATAACTAGGACACTGTGCACATTAATATATCACTGGTACATTTGGGCAATACTGAGTTGGTGTGAAAGAAAAGGGTTTGGGAATAAAACATAAGTTGCACAAGTATTCTGAGGGCGCTAGAGAGCCATCCAAGATGGCAGCTCACTAGAGAGCTCTGCACCGATCCCGAGAAAGATCCTGGCAAAAATAGCTTCATACACCCCCAAATCCCCCTCCTTCGGTCACAATATCATGCCCAAAGACACAAGCGTCTGGCAGGAACCAGTTTCAACGCCATCCGCCAACATCCTGGTCAGCGCGGCGTCGGCTGGAGAAAGGCCGCAACAGCGCTGCACTACGGCAACGCGGTGATCGGTCCTCCAGCGACATCCTCACCCAAGAGACCTCCCCGGTCGCAACCTCCGCAGCTCACAGGCGGTGCGTGTCCCAACCAAAGCGCAGGCTGCGGAGCAAGGAGAACAGCGCCCCGGCCCCCTGGAGGAGGTGCCTGTGGTGGGCCGGAGATCCGCGGCCCGAGCATAGCGGAGGCAGCTGAGAATCCGCCCGGCCTACCTGCGACATCAAGACTCCAGTCGGAAGCCGGACTGGGCACTGCAGTTCGCCTCCGGCTCACGGGGGCCCTTCTGACGCAGGCGAAGCAGAGAGGAAAGTAGCACGGACACACCGCCGGCGCCAGGTAGGAGAAACGCCGCCCGACCTCTCTCACCCGCCCCAGGCCTGTGGTCCAGCCTGTGGGCTCCCGGGCAGCAAACGGATGGGCCCGGCCCAACCCCTCCGACCCGGTAGGAGAAAGAATCGCTGGAGCCAGTGGCGATCCACGAGCCTCAGACTCCTTAAAACCCCAACGGCCCCAGCCCCGCCTCCATCGAACGTTCCGCCAACATTGTAGACCGCTGTCAGACAACCTGTGTGGTGAGCAGGCGAGAGGTCCACATGACTATTCCAGCCGGGCCCCTCTGACCCGGCTGAGGAGGAACACTAAAGCCCTCGGCAAGCTGCGGACTCTCCAGCACCTCAAACCCTCCGTTGCCAAACACTCCGCCAACAGTGCCCTGATCACGGCCAACTAATCAAAGGGCACAGCGCAGAACGAAGATCCACCGCTTGGGCCCGTACCACTACCCAAACACCCTCGGCCGCCGGGGCTGCTCCCGGCCTACCCAACAGAGGAACAGCCTGCAATTCCCACACATTCACAAAGCAGTAGTGGGGGGGAGGGGGGGGAGAGGACTCTAAAATTGGCAACGCCAAGCTCCACCAACAGCTGCGACAACTCCACGAAGGCTCCAGCTACCAGCCCAGCGGCGGCAGTCACAAGGAAAGCTCCTGTTATTCTGAGACCCAACAGCGGGACTAGACAACCACTGCCCCACATAAATTTCACTCAAGCCGCCCACTCAATCTCCGCCGCACACGGTATCCAGCCCAGTAAGGCACAAGCCTTTGAACCAAATCTGGACCCTAGTCTTCCGCCGGAATCAGAGCGCATAAGGTCAGTAGTATTCCCAAGACAGCCGAGAGTACCCTTCTACAACCAGAGGCGTAACCCCAAACAGCACACGCTCATCCGAGCTGAGCGCCGCTTCACCGCCCCTGGACAAACTCAGCAAAGTAAAAGTAACCACATCAGCATGGGCAAAACAGACAAATCGCAGCGAAAATTAATGTTCGAAACTGGGGCCATAGCCAAAACTCCCAAGCAGACGAATCGAGAAATAGCACCAACACCAAGCATGGAACAGGAAACCGAATAAGCACCCCCCCCAATCTCTCGACATACGAGAACTACTGCTCGAACTCAAAGCAGGCATAGGCAACCTAGATGCCAAAATCGACACCCTCTCATCCAAAGTGGACCAAATACAACATCGCCTAGATAAACATGGCAAAAGGCTGGACACCGTGGATCTTGAAGACAACTCTACATCCCTGTCCTCCAAAGTGACTTCACTAGAGCGCCAAGTAAAAGAAATCGTAGCCAAAAACTAAGATTTAGAAGGGCGCAGCCGCCGCAACAATGTTAGGCTGGTAGGGATTAGAGAGCAACAAAATCCTGCGAAGATGGAAGACTTTGTGGAACTATGCAAAGAAATCTTCGGAGAACTACCTTCTCTCCTCTATTCGTAGTTGAAAGGGCCCACAGGATTCCAACAAATCGCCCAATCCGGGGAACGGCACCTCGCCCTATCATCGCCAAACTGCTGAATTTCAGAGACTGTGACCTAATACTCAGGTTAGCCAGAGACAAAGGCGACATCCAATATGATGGCGACAAAGTCCAAATTTTCCCTGATTTCTCACCGGCGGTGCAAGCATCTCGCAGAGCCTTCGGTGGAGTTAAGCGCCGCCCCGAGAGGAACAAATCTAATACTCAATGCTCTTTCCAGCCAAATTACGCATCCTCCATGCTGAAAAAACACAATTCTTTACGTCACCAGAGGAAGCCAACACCTTTCTAGACAATATTGGATGCCGTCCATTACGTGAAATGCCTAGACCACGAAGGAGAGAGAGGAACGGGAGTGATCCGCCCTGAAAAAAACTCCACATCCAGCTCGACTTGGGAGATTGGAACATGAGCATAAGTCTGTTATATACACCTCGGGATAAGTGATACTTGGAGGGCACCAGCGCCCCGAGCACAGCACTGTTCACTAAGTTATTTAGGGAGGGGTTAACTTCGGGCGGGTTGGGGGTTGCCCGACAGGTAGGGGAAAAGGGAAGAAGGACACAAGTTGGGGGAAGAGTTCCCAGAAGAAACAAGCCAGCAGCTTGAGGCGTGCACCGACCAGGGCCAAAATCGGCCCCACCCGATCCCAACCTGGACCAATGACTCCACTTAGAATATATGAATATCTTTTCCTGAATGACAAGCACTCAGGAAAAGCTGCTTTAAGCACCCAAAAACACCAAACAGAAACAAAGCAGCAGAAACGACGTAGCAACACTAAAGAAATTCAAACTAGCCACATGGAACAAAACACATGGAACAAAACGAGGAAGTTGTTACAATACCTCCGTCGTCATAACATCGATGTGGCCCTTATCCAAGAGACGCACCTACGACCTAACTCAGAAAACCACTGGGCAAAGCTGGGGATGCCACAGATACTTCGCCTCGTTCTCATCATACGCAAGAGGAGTCGCAATTCTTATTAATAAAATAACAAATTTCAAGTTAATCCGGACCCAGAACGACTCCTAAGGAAGAACACTGCTCGTCCACGGAACCATAGACGGAGAAGAAATAATCATGATCAACTCCTATGGCCCCAACATAGATGGCTCCAATAATTTCAACTGGGTCCAGACCCACATTGAATCAAACAGGGAAGCCACAATAATATGGGGTGGCGATCTAAATACCCCACTCGATCCACGCATAGACAAAACACACAAGACAACCGCCCCACGCTCCAAGGCGAGTCTACAAATAACCAAAATATGCAAAGCATATGATCTCATTGACATATGGAGAAGCAAACACTGTGACTCTCGGGAATTCACTTTTTACTCCTGGGTACACAAATCCAGCTCGAGACTCGATTACATCTTCGTGTCGGCCCATAGCAGACTTCAATGGGGTGAATGCCAAATTCTCCCCAGGTCCATTTCAGATCATTCAGCGGTCACCTTAGTGTGCACAACGTCTCGGAGCAACTTCACCAGACCCCAATGGAGATTCAAGCACAGAGCCCTCCAAGATGAAATCTTTTCTGATGAACTGCGTGCTGAACTGGGCACATTTCTAGAAATAAACCAAACCAAGGCATGGTAACGTCGCCGGGAACACTCTGGGAGACACAAAAATGTTTCATCAGAGGGGTGTGCCTAGCAAAAGAAAATGGAATCCTAAAGATGTTGAAGAGAGAATTAAACACATGCGAAGATCGCCTCAAAACGCTTGAACAAGCAGTAATAGTAACAAATACTCCCAGCTCGCTCGCAGCACTCAAGACAGAACTAGAAACCTTCAGAACACTAGCAGAAAGAGAAACCAAATTCCTAACAAGTCACCACAAGATCCGTCAGTACGGCGAAGGTCAACGACCCGGTGCACTACTTGCAAGATTGATCACCGCTGAACGGAAACCCACAACAGTCGAAGCAGTGCTGGACACATCGGGAACCCTCGTATACTCTGACGACGACATATTAGAAACATTCCATAAATTTTATCAAAACCTATATAACGCCAATTATTCCATGGATGCTACCGAAATAACACAATACCTAAACACAACCGAACTATATTGGACGAGTGCCGAGTTACGTGAGCCGTTGAATGCACCCATCACTACCGAAGAGATCCTGGAAGTCATCAAGGAATTACCGAGCACCAAAGCCCCAGGACCTGACGGCCTAACAGGTGAATTTTACAAATTCTTCGCGGATATTCTAGCCCCGCTCTAACTCCAGGTCTACGAAGAAGCCATAGAAAAAGACCAGCTCCCACCAACACTCTATATGGTGAACATCATTCTCCTACACAAAACAGGTAAACCCAAGGAAGATTGCGCCTCCTACAGGCCCATATCGTTAATAAACTTTGATAACAAAATCATTGCAAAAATCCTGACCAGAAGGTTGATTCCACTCATGCCCGCAATGGTGCTGGCAGACCAAGCTGGATTCGTTCCAGGCAGAAACACATCATTTGGCCTCAGAAGAATGTTCAGAGCAATGGAGGCCCTTAACCCAGAAAACCAAGCGGTAGCAGTGCTTCTCGTCGCCAAGAAAGCGTTCGACTCTGTGGAATGGCCCTTTCTATTTGCAATATTAGAACGAATGGGCCTCGGCAAGTGATTCATCCAAAAGATAGGCCTCCACTACAAACACCCAACATCAGAAATTAAACTTGGAAACAAAAGCTCCTCCGAAATCCTCCTACGTAGAGGGACCAGACAGGGCTGCCCACTGTCAGCATTGCTCTTCGCCCTGGTCATGGAACCCCTAGCGTCAGACCTAAGGCTTTATCACCTGCACAGAGGTCTCGCCTTCGGCCCGCACAAATTGGTGGTTTCACTATATGCCGACGACATAGCACTCTTTCTTCGTGACCCACAGGACAACCTGAACCCAGTGATGCGAGCAGTTCTCAAATTCGGCAACTTCTCAGGACTAAAAATAAATAATTCAAAATCGATAATTTTCCCTCTCACGGAAACAACCAAAGAATTCCGAAACGACTTTGGCTTCCACTGGCAACACTCGAAGGTCCGATATCTAGGGATACTTATGTCCAGATCCAGCACAGACATCATGCAAGACGAGTCGACACTCGACACCATCCAAACCAAAGTGAACAGATGGAAAACACTTCCCCTCACACTTTGGGGCAGAGTGTCCCTAGCGAAAATGGTAATTCTCCCCAAAGTACTCTATCTCTTCACAAATATTCCTCTACTACTCACGCAATTCTTTTTTACAACAAATCAAGTCCATTCTTCTCGACCTAGTCTGGGCAGGCAGGGTTGCCCGTGTAGCCCACAGCATTATGATCCTGCCCATAACACAAGGCGACTGGCTTTACCCGACATAGAGGGCTACTACTGGGCAGCACAAGCCCAGTACCTGAGCAGCACAAGCCCAGTACCTGAGCCACTGGTATGCAATACACTCCATCCGGCCACAAGTGCAAATAGAGAGAGCCCTAGCAACGCCCTATCTACTTTGTGCCGTCATATTCAAAGAGCCACTGACACCTTCAACACCGATGAACACAATGGTCACAACACACACGATATGGGAACAAATTGCTAGAAGAATTGGAATTCAAACCAGATACTCTCCCCTCCTTCTGGTGAGAAGCATTCCAGGGATACCTATAACATCAGAAAAGATGTTCCAGCTATGGACCAAGAAATTGCAAATCCACTCACTAGGCGACTTGTTTCCAAACGGCACGTTCCTGTCGATCCAAGAAGCCCACGACAAAGGAGGCAACAACGCCCTAGAGGTCTTTATGTACTACCGAACCCGACAAGCCATGCAAACCAACATTGCCACATTTCCACTCCAACCCCCGACATGGCCACTGCTCCACGGAGTGATACAGGCCCAAGGAGAAGGCCGCCTGGTGTCGAATATCTATAAAACCATGTTAACTGAAAAAGTCACACACTGCTTGAAAGCTCGAGCAAGGTGGGAGAGGGCTATGAACATTACAATACCTGAAGAAGACTGGTCATACATACTTTGACTCACAAAGAAAGTGGCAATAAACACAAGGTACAAACAAATTCACTTCAACTTTGTCCATCAGGTCTACCGCACTCCAGCAAAACTTCACACCCAAAGGACGACAATATCTGCCTCCTGCTCTCGCTGCGGGCACTCGGAAGCCGACTTTGTCCACCTGGCATGGTCCTGCCCCGAAATAAGAGCGTTCTGGACGGCGGACCTAGGGAAAATATCAGCAATAATTGGATTACAACTGGATCCCAAACCAACACTGACCATGTTGGGCTTAACCAACCAACTACCAGAGTATACCAGAAAACTGGCAAACCTACTCCTTGTCCTGGCACGCAGACGAATAGCTTGCAACTGGGGCAGAGGACCGCCGCCAAAACTGAAGCAGTGGCTACAGGATGTCACCTATTTTCAAAATGTCGAAACAAACTACATACGGACTCTGACCATCCACGCACGTCCCCCAGACATCTGGGGCCTCTACATAGCATACTTGTTAGATGCAGACGACACGATCTCACAGTCTCCATCACCAATACAAAACCGACACGAACAACCGGAATCCTCAACAGCAGCCACGAGTGCCAAATACTGACGACAATTGGACTGATAAGAAACAGTGTTAAATATCAAGTGGTGGACCGAATCTAGGGGGAAGGGGGTTCAGGGATCACGTTGACCGGTGCATGGTCATGTAATGTCATTATATCATTGGGGAAAAACCAATACAGTTCCAAAAAAGTTACACAAATATTCTGAAGCAGGTAAGTACTTTTTATCCCCAAATGCAAAGTAAATTAACCCTTTCCTGGAGGAAAGGTAAAACACAAAGTCAGAGGTCGGAAGTGTCTTTCAGGGAGCCAGGCCAGCCAATGTCAATTGGGCAAAAGACTAGGTGAGCTGAAGCAATTCTTGCCGGTAAGTAAAAGTCGTGCACAAGGTTTTAGAAGTCTTTGTAGACAAATAGAATCACAGAAGGGCCACAAGCTGGGAGGTTTGTGATGGGCAAAGCTGCAAGAAACTCTACAAAAGCAACCCAGACAAGTCTCAACTGAGAACAAGCAAGGCTACACAACAAGAGGTAAGTCCCCTTAGTGTTACAGTACCTTTGGTTAGAAGAAATGGTTCCAGCTGGCTTCTGTTCCTGTACAGCTCTGCAGATCCTGTTGTCCCTGGGCCTCAGTCATGGGGACAATAGGGAGGACGCCTGGGGACTCCTGCACTGCAATGGGAAGGTCAGTGGCAGCAAAGGGCAAACTTCAATTCAGCTACACTTTGTGGTTTCAGCTCCTTGCTTCCATAACAAATAGCAACAATGCGGATCTCAGATACCACTTCAGACTTTCCTTGCATCTGGGGTCCAGCACTCTGTTGCAGTGGCTCAGGCTTTGTCAGTCCTGCATCCTGGGAGTCCAGAGGATCTTCCAGGAGCTTGAGTCCGACTTAAAGACACTCACTAGATTCTGGCGTTCCTCTCCCTGGCACTTCGGTTCCCACAGCAGCAATGGAAATACAGCCAGCTCCAAGATGATTTACAGATGAGCTTGTCTTGGGGTTGATTGTTCCCACCAACCCAAGGGGAGAAATCGTCCTTTGCAGGTCTTCTCTAGTCGAGGTGAATTTGGAACTTCAGCACAGCAGCAGGGCTTCACCGGGCAAACCAAAGGTCCAGGAGTTGCAGCAGGTGTCTCTTCCAAGTTCTTCTTCGGATTCCTTTGTCTAGTGGTCAGCTCTGTCTTCCAAGCCAAAAAGCCTGGACTTTTATGCAGGTTTCTCCCATTCATTCGCAGTCTAGCTGTCACTCACACAGCAGGGTGGCTGTCCTCCGAGGACAGCCCTCCAGCCAATCACCCTTGGGTGCATTCCTGTAACCAAGGAGCCTAAGCACAGGGTGTTTCAGGCACCTCCCTCACTTCCTGCCCCTGCCAACATGCTGGAGCCAGAGGCGGGCTTCACTAGTGAATCCCACCAAAGACGAAACAAACAAATGGACCAAACTTGGTTTGGTAGGCACAGTAAATATCAAGAAGGACCTTTCCAACAAGAAATGTTGAAAAAAGAAGACCAGGGCCATTTTGATAAAATGGGCACTAATGGGTGCCTTACTGCAGCTGCCATTGCAGACCAAGGTAAAAACACACAATGGTAGTTAAAAGTAAACCACTGCCACCAACCATCAATTGTAGAAAGGGTAACATAAAAATGTTTCATGAGAAACTAGACAAAGGGGATACTAAGTAACCCCTCCAGCACTCTATTGTGAGATAGTGTGTGCTGGGTCTAGAAAGTTACAAAATGTAAGTAAAGTCAATTTCACTTCACTGCTCATGGAAACCATAGTTTCACCAAGAGAAGGTATTTAAACCTTTGGGAAATCTAAGAGACTTCACTGTGCCACTGCACTGAAGGTGCTGTGTGTCACAATGTAAAGATGATGCCTATGGAGTTTGTCAGACTCTAAAGTCAAAAGAAACACAGAGTCCAAATCACAGAAAAATACATGAGAGTGGGAAAAAGAGCTCACTCGCTCGTCCTAAAGTCCAGCAAAAAGAGCTGGGGGTCTGTAAGGTATAAGTGAATTAGAACTTTTCTGAGAATTCTCCATAACACTCGTCCCACCCAGACTAAGGGACAGGAGGATTTAATCCACTCCTGGATGAATCTCTTTACTCCAGTTGGTCACACTTTCTGGAAAGACCATCAGCATTTTGGTGATTACGCCCTGACCTGCGTTCTATGGTGAAATCAAACCTCCGAAGGCTGATTGACCATCTTAACAATTTAGGATGTTCCCCCTTCATATGCTTTAATCATCTCAAGGGTTGGTGGTCTGTTTGAATTACAAAAGTAGATCCATAAAAGTATGGTCTAAAGTAATTCAAAGACCACACAATGGTAAAACATTCACGTTCTATGGTTGCTCACCTTGTTTCTCGGTCCTTCAGTTTCCTACTGATGAAGCAGATTGGGTGTTCCCTGCCTTTCTCATCCAGCTGACTCAGAACTGCACCTATTCCTGTACTTGAAGCATCAGTTTGTACAATAAAGGATTGGTTGTAGTCAGGAGCGCCCAAGACTGGAGCTTTCTTAAGTCCTTGAAATGCCTTGGTGCACTCCTCATTCCACCTGACCTTCTTGGGGAATTTGGGTGAGGAGATCACATTCAAGGGAGAAGCTATGGTCCCATAGTTCTCAATGAAGTTTGTTTGTTTGTTTGTTTATTTTATTTTATTTTTATAGCGCTCCAGACCCAGGGGTATATAGGCGATCAAGGATATGTTTACAGGATACAGGTTTGTACATTCAGGACAGTTGTGCAGAGTTTATACAATTTGCAAAATACAGTTGTTGCAAAGGAGTTATACATTGTATATAATATGTACACAAGAATGATACAGAAGCTAGTACCAACAGACGCAGGGTGGTAGTGAATGGATGCTGGGGGTGGGGTGTGTATAAGGTGTCCAGAGTGACCTGCCGTGGTGTTAGTTTTTATTCAGTAGCCAGTTGATAACCTGGGTTCTGAATGGCTGAAAGGTAGAAATGGATTTGATGTCCAGTGGAAGTGTATTCCAAAGTTGGGCGGCTAGAACCGGGAAACTGGTTCCGCCGGCTCGTTTTAGGGTGTATTTGTGCACCACCAGGCATAGTGTGTTGGTGGATCTGGTGATTCTGGTAGCAGGTTTCATGGTGAATTTATTGGTTAGATAAGGTGGGGCAGGGTGATTCGGGGCTTTGTAGGTGAGACATAAGGTGTTTGGGTCGATTTTTTGTTGGATGGAGAGCTATCTACACGATTTTCTGATAGGAGAAATATGTTCTCTCCTGGGAATATTAAGAGTAGCTCAGAGTGTGTTTGGAGGACCTGCAATTTGTTAATTATGGATTTGTTTAGACTGTATAAGTGCTCTGGCAGCTGTTAGTGGATAGCAGAGGTCTGCAAGCCCTGATCAGCTTACCTGTGTAGGCAGTGGCTGAGGCGGTCATGTTGATTTGTTTAGAGAGGTTGGTATTGGTATCTAGATAGAAAGCGAGGGTTTTTACACTTTTAGCGATGGGTATACTGTTTTCATCAATAATGATGCTATTGTAGCTGGGGCTAAGTTTCAGGAGGGTGTTGGGGGAGCCGACAAGGAGCAGTTCAGTTTGATCATCATTCAGGCAGAGGTCATGTGTGGCCATCCATGCCTGAATGATGGTGAAGACTTTGTTGATCCGGCCGATGTCAGTTGTAGTTACCTGATAGAGTTAGGAATATCTGGGTGCCATCTGCATAGTTGGTGTAGGTGACACCCAGATGGTCCAGCTTGTCGAACAGAGGCTTTGTAAATATGTTATACAAAGTAGGCGAAACACAAGAACCTTGGGGACACCACGTGTGATGGGTATCGGATCGGCCGCTGCTAACGGTGAGAAGACACGCATGGTCCTGTTAGCAAGGAAGGATTGGATCCATGTGACCGCAGAATGGGAGAAGTGTGCTGCCGATGACAGGTGGTTGCATGAGATTTTGTGGTCGACCAAGTTGAAGGCTGCAGAGAGGTCTAAGAGAAGAAGGATGGCAGCCCTACCCTTATCTTTGTGTTCGCCAATCTGACTTTTGAGATCCACAAGGGCCGTTTCTGTTCCATGTTGAGGTCGAAAGCCAGATTGACAGATTGCTAATAGTTGGTTTGTCTCTAGGTAGCCTTGAATTTGTAAGTAGGCTACTCTATCAAGGATTTTTAGTAAGACTGGGACAGTGGTGATAGGTCTATAATTGGTAGGTATAGACGGGTTGGGTGTTTGTTTTTTTAACAGTGAGAGCACCCATGATTGTTTCAAATTGCTTGGGACTGCGTTGCTAGTGAAAGACGGGTTTATTAGTTTGGTAATGAAGGGGGATAGATCCCTAGCTGCGTCTTTTATAATCTGAGTAGGGCAACTGTCCCCTTTGCAGTTAAAAGTTTTCAAGGAGGCTATTATTTTTTGTACTTCAGGTATAGTTACCTTTTTGAATGTGAAACCTGAATTGATATCAGTGGGCGATGATAAGGTTGGATTGGAGGTTAAGCCATTGGTGAGTTGTTGTCGTTTATTTTCAATGTTAGTTTGGAGCCCAGTGATTTTGTTGGCGAGGGTATTCTGGATGGCCGTGCACCAGGGTTTATCCTTTGTACAGGTATCTGTGGGAGGATTGGGGTTTTCTAGTTCCTTTAAGATGTTGAAAAGTTCTCCCGTGCTAGATCCTGCCTGGGTAATCCTGGAGTTGAAGGTTTCTTATTTTGCACATATTATCTCATTTTTGTAAAGAGCGGTGATATTAGTAAGATTAGTTCTATTTTTTTTTTGTCTGAGTAGTTTGAGTTCAGGGGTGTACCAAGAGTTCAGGTGTGCTTTGGGTTTCCCTTTGCGCATTTTCAATAGGGCAATGATGTCAATAGCTTTAGACATGGATTCGTTGTAGGTGTTGACCAGCAGGTTCAAGTCAGCTGTGGCCGGTAGTGCGTTGAGAGTAGGGACTACCAGGGGTATTAGAGCTTCAGGAGTAATGTTACGCTTGTTCCTTGTTGGGCAGGCAGGTGCATTAAGACGCTTTTTGGGCACAAGGTTATTGATATTGATGTCTAGCGAGAGGAGGTGGTGATCCGTCCAGACAAGAGCTAGGGGGTCCTTAATGGTAATATTGCAGTTAAGAGGAGTTACCCAGTCGAGAGTCCTTCCTTTCTAATGAGTGGGTTGGGAGCAGAATTGTATGAGGCCGTGCTCAGTTAGTGAATTGGCCAAGGAGGTAGCTGGTGTGTCATTAGGGTCATTGTACCCGAGGTTGAAGTCCCCAAGGATGATAATTTGTGCTGAGGGTTTAGAGCTCTCGGCTACTAGGGATGTGATATCTTCTTCAAACGATCCAGGCGGGCCTGGGGGCCTGTATATTAGGTGCTTCGTAATTGTGCTCTTGGGGGATGTTTGCAGTTTGACTGTGAGATGCTCACATGATTTTAGCGGAGAAGAGGAGGCTAGTCTAATGTCAAGAGAGGATTTAAAGATGATCGCTACACCACCTCCTCGAGCGTTGGGTCTATCGGCTCTGAGGATGGAGTAGTCTGAGTAGACTCACCTCAGAACCTCGGAATGCCTGCAGTAGAACATCTGCATTCTACAATTACCCAAGCCTTCAAAGAGGCAACTACGCATTTACAACAAGCCAAGAGAAAATACAAGGAGAATGCTGATCTACATCGGAGTCAAGCACCTCCGTATCAGATTGGGGATCAAGTGTGGTTAGCTACCAGACATTTACCACTCAAAGGGCCTCGAACTTTTAACCCAAAATATCTGGGACCTTATTCTATTACGGCAATAATTAACCCAGTGGCTGTTAAACTTGATTTACCAGCTAGTATGCGAATTCACCCTGTTTTTCATGTGTCACTTCTGAAACCAGTGGTACCCGGAACCCGACTACTCAAACCTCCAGAACCTATTCTAATAGATGGGGAGCCCGAATTCAAAGTGAAGAGCATTTTAGACTCAAAAATGTTTAGGTCAAAACTGTTCTACCTAATTGATTGGAAGGGGTACGGACCTCAGGAGAGGTCGTGGGAACCCAGCGACCATGTGCATGCACCTCGATTAGTCAGGAAATTCCACCGGCTCTTCCCAGACAAACCAAAACCCCCGGAGGGAACAACCTTGGGAGGGCCCTGCGTCCCCGAGAGCGGAAATCCAGTCCCCAAGGAAGGACCCAGCAACCCCATATAGGGGCCCTTTGGACAGTGTCCTGGCGCCTATGGTGCCAGGCTCATAAAAGACATCAGTCCTGGCGCCATAGGCGCCAGGCTCATTATGGGAGTGCTGGGGTGCACTTACCTGATGCAGACCATGCTGCAGGATCCCGGCCTCCTTGAGGCCTGAAAGGAACTACTTTACCTGTGGGACTAATTTACCATCCGGGCGTGGTCGGGGAAGGATACATACCTGATTGGAGGAAGGATACATACCTGGAACTTCTTCCAAGGCTATTTAAACCCCACCCGAACAGCCACACGTGCTTCGCGTTGTTCTGCATCTAGCAGCTGGACGCGCACCGTGTCTGCTCCTGCATCCTGACTTCTGCCACGCCTGCCAGCATCCTAGATCACCTGCAAAGGAAGAGAAGAAGAGAACAGAAGAAGGAAAAGTCCTTACCTGCTAAATCCGCATCCCAGAGACATCTCGCCGACAATCCTGAAAAGGAAGACTTATTTAAAAGCTCATCGCGTCGATCGCTGCAGCGCCGCACTCCACTCACCTTTACAGGGCGCCTCCATGTTCAGCAGCTTTCATCCGGTTTCGCAGTCACGCCCCAGCGCCTAGGGAGAAAAAGACCAGAACAAAAAGGTGAGAGAGAGAAGGGAATAAGGAAAGCTAAATCTCCATGTTAAGACTTACCTGTCGATTCATTCCCTCTTCATTTCGGGTCCGCGCCGCATCCTGGCATTTCCGGACCCCGGCCCCTAAGGGGAAAAAGAGACATCAGCGTTAATGAGCGAATGGAAAGACATTACCAAAAAACGCTCATTAAAGACTTACCTGATTTCTACAAGGATTTCACCTCTCATCTCGGGTCGGTGCCTGTTCCCCGGCATTCCGTACCCCGGCCCCTATGGGGAAAAAGACACTAGCATTAGTACATTAATGCATGGACACAAGGGGAACCTCTTATCAAAAAACTTACCTGGAAGCCAAGCAAGTTTGGTTCTCACCAATCCGAAAATCCAGTGAAGTAACTGGATACCAACGCGCCCCTGCATCAGAAGCAGGATGGAGAGCTTGTCCTTCCAGACCCTAAGGTGAGACGCTACGAGGAATCACAGAAGGGTTTCGAGGAGGGTGAGAGGGGAAAGTGGGAGGCCGATTGCATTACCCCGCAGACAGTTAATCCCCTATTTTCGCCTACAGAAGGATACTTCTGCGAGCCAGACAAGCCAGATTTGGGGGCCCGGTCCAGTCCGTCTTCCGAACCCTGCGCATCACCTTAGAAGAGGTCACAGCAGCGCGAACCAGGCCAGCGCCTCCGTGGGAGTCAGGTGAGCGTTACAGCCTCTTGATGCTGATTAAAATTATTCCAACATGGTGTCTTATTGAAACGGAAAACATCAATCTATGGATTCAAATTACGACCATCAAGATCATGAATCCTGCTAATTTATCGCACCAAACCCAAGACAACAGCAACTCTAGAACCATAGCGATTGTAAACGTATAATGGAATCCAGTGGCTAGCAACAACAACAATTTCCTGGATGGTGTATCTCTGAACATTGACAGAATCAGTGCTAAATTCCTGAATATTGACTTTATCATCTGTGGAAACCTCAATATCCACCTATATGCTCCCAGCGGTTTGCACATACCTACCAATGATTTGTCGAAAAGAGCCCGTCGTTGGACTAAAGAAATATCCATGAGAAATTTGATCCCAACAGGCCGCTCTTGCGACAAACATAATATGCTGATCCCTACCTGGTCCTGCATAAAGGCTACCGCAATCATTGATTAGATTTACTTACCTCCAGCACTGAACAACTTACTATTGGAATATAAAAGACTATCCTCCAATAAGAGTGATCACCCTATGCTCATGATTTGCTGTGCTGGATTGTGCGAGCAGACTTCGATACCCCCTGTACCGCTCTTGGAAATTACAGGAACAAATACCAGACTAAGAATCAGTCTAAAACATCAAGCCTCTCTTCCAAAGACTTTTGAACAAACAACCATGTTAGATGAGGAAAAACTGAATTATGACTGGATATTGATCCCTTTCCAGATAAAAGGAAACATAGCAGAGAAACCTTCACACCTCCACAACTACAACCCAGAGCTAGCAAACAAAAAGAAAACCCTACTACAAAATCTCTGCAGATGGAAAAATAACCTCACGCCAAAGAACCTGCAAAATATCAAAAGAGCTAAACAAACCTACCGAAACTGGAGAAAAAAAACTATGAGTTGACCTTGCAACAAGTAGATGCGGAAGCCATGCTAGCAACTCTCAAAAACAAGAACTTGAGTAATCTATCTCTTTAAGCAATGGCTTCTATAAATGGGTGTGCCCTCATGCCTGGACTCAACACAACTCATGCAAAAAAGCCTGTGCTGTATACGTTTGTAACCTAAGCTAATGCATACAGATAATGTGCATGTCATTAGCTATAATGAAGCACCGATACGCACTATAAAACTATTAGCCCGGAGCAGTGTTTTCTTCCTGTTTATATCCAGTTACATAGCAACCGCGACCATGTGACCTAACACATGACCAGGCAGGAAGTAGGGACTACGATGCATCAACATCGTTACATGCCCGCTACAGACAACATACTATATGGAATCTTCCCAGAGTTATTTATCCATGACACATTGTCTTAAATATATTCATGAAAAGCATTTTGGAACACGTATCACAATCTAATTGCTGCATCCCGCGTATCCGGGTCACGTGACCAATCAGATGACCATAACGTAAGACTATGGTACCATGGAAACGGAAGGCTCTTGCCGATGCATCAGAAAATGCCCGACGGCGCCCGACACCAGTCCGTGAATCAGAACTGAGCCGGTAAGCTCTACTCAGTTTGCTAAACCACTAAAACAATATCGAGCCTCCGTCAACTAATAATATAGATTAGTCTTTTTTCAAACGTATATTATATTATATGTACATTTATATATATGCACATCTTTTTTTAGAATACGGCATGAATACATGAAGCTGCCCAATGATGGCGGACTATCTATAACTGAAAAGCAATATATATATATATATATACACACCAGTTAACAAAATGGGAATGCATACATGAAACAGGAAAAAGTTTCATTCTATTTTCTAAATATGAATGCCCTGACTCACCTCAGGAAGCTAATGATTTCACTTTTGTATGTCATGTCACTTTAGACAACTGGCCTAAACACAACATACCAATGCCGTTCCGCCTATGAATCTATCGAACTTAGTATTGGAGTTGGATTCCAAAGATACTCCGACAGCCGAACATATAGTCAAGGTACTTTACCTCCATTAGTCACTAAACAACTTTGCAAACCTCCAATTCATTTTATGTAATTTTTAGAGGGACTCTAATGTCAAAATGTTATGAGGACGTTAGAACTCTATTTATTAGGCCCACAGCATAAGAACTTGCCGGCATGAGCAAAGTTGAGACATGCTAAGCAACTTATTTTGGTTCCCAATCTTAACTGAAACTGGTCTTTAGATCTAAGAATGTGCCAAGTGGCTAAAAAACAATTCAAGATGTTTAGCAAAATGATTATATTTTTCCAGTATTTGCAAGATCTATCAAGATGTATGATCTGATCTCATGATCCATAAACAAACTATACATGGGATATATGCTAACTAATAATGTGGTAACATTGCAATACTTGCAAACAAATATTTTGAAGCTATGCTTATATTTCTACTTACCTTTCTTTTTGTTTTGATCTCTCCCCTGTCTTTTCCCTTTCTCTCACTGTATTTGCCCCTTCTCCAGCTCCCTTTTTGCAACAAGAATTACTAACAAATGAAACGCGAGTGCTAGTTGTGTCAATTATCACTGTCATTACGCCCTGAAGACGGCCTAGTCAGGTTGAAACACGTGTTGGCGTGACCAAGAGTTTTCTTTCATGAATGCAATTATCTAACCTATGGCGTGACAAAGTTCCTCATATAAATGCACAAATGGAATAACGTATGAAACTAATACACAAATGTATGCAGACAATGTATGGAATTTATACAATTGTCTATTGTCGAGATAACAATGTATGGATTGAATACATTTGTTTATTGCTGTATTTAAATAAAGGAACGTTACTTTACATACTCACAAATTGCTTCTCATCTTTATTTTACAATCCAAAACCCTACCAACCAATACAACTGTGTTGTCCATTATGTTAGCATGAGCGCAGTCTGTGAGGCTAGCATTTCTCAAGACATATTTTCCATATAGGTGATAGTGTAAAATCACCAGCCTAACCACACGGCTGCAGCCGCCCATATACTGCACATATTAACAAAGGTCCGTCTTTACTGCAGAGGTGCGCACTTACAACTTCCCCAGGGCCATATTTTCCACAAAACTTAACTCTCAGGTCTATGCAACCTTTATAGACCTGCACATGGTGTTCGATGCTATAGACGGGAACAAACTTTGGAAGAAACTTTCTATATGGAAATGTCCCCTGGAGATCAGTGAACCTATCAAGTTACTATATTCAAACACTCGATGGAATGGACTAAAGCAGGAATGGCCCCTTGCAACGATGTACAACTTATACACCGTTGACTACCAATTCCACGATTACATATCTAATGTATGCTGATGACATTGTAATATTGGATAAAACCACCTCAGGACTTCAAGAAAACCTACGTATGACAGAGGAATACACAATTTTGAATGAACTCCAGATCAATGTAAAAAAAAATATGAAATTAACAAAACATACAAGTAAAAACAATCGGCTTACAAATCTCATCCTAGATGACAAATCTCTAGAGGTAGTAAACACCTTTAAATATCTTGGTGTACTGATCAATCAAGAGAAATCTGAAACAGCTTGGGTCAACTTCCTAAAAGGCAAGATTCTAATGCTAGCCAGACAAGGAGTGATGCTACACACACGATATGGCCAATTTACCTTAAAACTAATCATTGCCTTCTATCGTCAAAAGGTCATTCCCACCATTACCTATGGGAGTGACGCAATGATCGCTGCAACACAGTTAAACTGGAAAACGCTTGAAGCCTCTTTCTGGCAGAAGATCCTAAAACTCCAAACAACTACCCCATGGCCAGAATAGCGTTTGAAGTGGCCTTGCAATCCCCGACTTCTATTGTGATGTGGAAACAGCTAGACCGCCTGAGTAAACTGACAAACGAGGATAAAACACCAGCAATGCAAATCTTGCGGGAGACCCTGCATGCCATGAACAATTCAGCTCTGAAGGCATGGAAAGCAGAACTAGAACAGCGAATGGAAAATGAAGACATTACCCCTGACATGCTTATCAATCGATCTCAACGTGCCAAGGTAAAGATGCAACCAAATGATTGGGCGAAAACAATAGAAGAAAAAACAAGATACAGCATGAACCTCCAATGCCCACTGACATTCCTGCAATCAACAAACTCTTGCGATACTTGCCACTCTTCCTGCACCCAGTTATATGCACTACCTTCATGAAAATCTGCCTCAATATAATGCTGACCAGACAAAGACTAGCGAACATCAGACAAATATTAAGGTCGTAGCATTTCTGTCGATTTTGCCGGGACAAGCAAACACCAGAAACGCTACACCATCTAATCATGATATGTATTTATTTGTATTTTATTGAATTTATATAGCGCTTTAATCCAAAGTGCTGTACATAAGAACTAGAAGAAATACAACAAGCATAAAATGGTAACTGAATCACAACTCAAAAACAGTATAAGGAACAATTTACATTACTGCTGATGTGAGGAGGGAGTGGAGAGGGACAAAGGGATAGGAGAGAGACAATTAACAGGTAATAATTGAAACACAAAAAAACGGTGAAAGGAACAATTAACATTATTGGTGAGGAGGGAGGGGAGAGGGACAAAGGAATAAGAGGGAGTGGGAGGTAAAGCAATATAAGATGGTGATTGAATCACAACTCAATGGACGAGGAACAGTTTACATTATTGCTGGGGTGAGGAGGGAGTGTAGAGGGACAAAGGAATGGGAGGGAATAAGAGGGATAAGAGAAATGTCAGGGAGTTAGATGGGAGGCAGGAGGGTGAGAGGAAGAGGAAAGGGAAGAATAAGATTAGTTAAGAGCAGGAGGTAGTATAAAAGGGAAGTAGAGGGGAGGAAAGGGTGTAGAGGTGGAGAAGTAGGAAGAGAGGCAAGGACGTAGAGAAGTAGAAGAGGGGGTGAGAGGTGTTAGGGGGGAAGAGATAAGATTTTAGAGAAGAGCGGATGGGTAGGGGGAGGCGGCTCCAGTGGAACGGAGCGAGTAGTTGGAAAGAGCAGAAATGGAGGAGGCGCAGGGAGGCGGAGGAAGGGAGAGTAGGAAGTGATCAGCAGAGCGAAGAGAGCGAGAGGGGGAGTAGAGAGTAAGAAAAGGAGGTAAGGTAGGGGGGGCAAGACCATGGCAGGATCTGAAGACAAGACAGAGGAACTTGAATTTAATTTGGGAGTGAAAAGAAAGCCAACCTAGAGAGATGAGAGAAGAGGAGATGGAATCAAGAGGTGAGAGAAGGCAGAGGGAGTGGATGGCAGAGTGGTATATAGATTTGAGTCGGTAGAGGTGAGAGGAGGGAAGACCGAAGAAAAGGGAGGAACAGTAGAAAAGTCTGGAGAAGATGAGGGAGGTGATCAAGAGTTTAGTAGCATGAAAGGTAAGGAGGGGCCGCAACAAGATTTGGCAGTAACAGAAATGTGGTGAGATAGGGAGAGGCGAGGGTCAATGTGAAGGCCAAGGCTACGAGTGTGGGGAGAGAAGGAGAGGTGGGAGGGGGGGAAGAAAATGAAAGGGGGAGGGGAGGGAGGAGGAAGTGTGTTAGCAGGGAAGAAAAGGAGTTCAGTTTTTTCAGCGTTAAGAGTAAGGAAGTGAGAAGACATCCAGGATTTAATAGCGGAGAGGCAAGAGGAGAGTTTATCATGAATGTCAGGTGAGAAGGAAGAGAAGGAGATGAAGAGCTGGGTATCGTCAGCATAGAAATGATGTGAGATACCAAATGAGGAGATGATGGGAGCTAGAAAAGAAGTGTAGAGTGAGAAAACAAAGGAACCAAGGACAGAACCTTGGCTTGAGAGGTGAGCCAAGTGAGGACAGTCTCTTTTAGGCCAAATGAGGAGAGGGAGTTAAGGAGAAGAGGATGGTCGACAGTGTCAAATGCAGGGGAGAGATCAAGGAGAATAAGAATGGAGGAGTGCTTAGAGTAGCGTGCAGAAAGGAGAGAGTTGAGAACAGAAATGAGGGCCGTTTCTGTGGAATGTAGAGAACAGAAGCCAAATTGGGTAGGGGGGAGGAGGGAGAGGGAGTGGTTAGAGATAAAGGAAGAGAGTTGAGAATAGACAATGCGTTCAAGAAGTTTGGAGAGAAAGGGAAGGAGAGAGATGGGGCGATAGTTGGATGTGAGATGAGGATTAGCAGAGGGTTTTTTGAGAATGGGGAGTGCGAGAAGGTGTAAGGAGAGGGTCGATTTTAGGGATGAGGGGAGTAGGAATGGGGTCTGCAGGAGAAGCTATAGGATGAGTTTTGGCTAGAAGGAGGGAAACTTCAGACTGAGTGACAGGAGCAAAGGAGGCTATGGAAGAGGATGGAGGGGGAGGAAGAGGAGGAGGGGGAGTGTAAGAGGGGAAAGACAGGATAGTTTGATGGAGATTGAGGACTTTATTAGAGAAAAAGGAGGCAAGATCAGTGGCAGAGAGAGGAGAGGCAATGGAAGGGTCAGGAGTAGCAGGGGAGAGAAGTCGGGATAAGGTTTGGAAGATGCAGCGGGGGTGGGAGGATTGAAACTGGAGGAGGTCAGAGAAGTAGGTGCGTTTGGCTGAGTTGAGGCAGATAGAGGGTGTGATAGGAGAAGTAAGCAGATTGGTTAGAGGGGGTGGGGTGTTTAAGCCAGAGACGTTCAAGGCGCCTAAGGAGGCGGCGCATAGAGGAGAGATGAGATGAGAGCCAAGGTTGAGCAGGACGGTGGGAAGGGCAAAATAAGGAGAGAGGGTAAAGGACCTTGAGAGTGGAGGAGAGAGAGGAAGTTAAGATGGAGGATGCTTCAGATGCAGAGAGAAAGGAGAAGTGGGAGAAGGGGGAAGAGAGGAGCAGGAAGCGTGGAATAGACAAGGGTTAAAGCTGTGTAGGTCACACCGGGAGAAGAGGGTGGATGATGGGGTGGGAGGAGGTGGAGGAGAGGGGGGGTGAGGGAGAAAGAGAGTAAGGAGTGATCAGAAAGGTAGTTGGGTAAGGAGGAAATAGGAGAGGCGGTGAAAGAGGAGGAGAAGATGAGATCTATAGTAGATCTAGACTGGTGGGTAGGAGGGGATGGTAGGGGAGAGAGAAGGTAGGAGTCAAGGATGGAAAGGAGAGGAGAGTAGGGAGGGTTAGGGGAAAGATGGAGATTAAAGTCACCAAGTACAATTAGTGGAGTGGGGATGGGGGAGATGAGGCTAAGGAGATTGTCAATGTCCTCATAGAAGGAGCTGACGGGACCAGGGGGCGGTAGATGATTAGGAATGAGATAGCATGAGGAGAGTTAAAGATTTTGAACATGAATTCAAAGGAAGGGAAGGTAGGTAGAGTAATAGGAGAGGGAGAGGATGTGAAGTGTGGTCGAAAGAGAAGACCTAGACCACCTCTGCGGCCAGAGGATCGAGGGACATGGTCAAAAGAAGAAGAGGAGGAGGTGAGGGAAGCAGGAACAGAGGTGTTGTGGGGGGGATCCAGGTTTCAGTAATACAGAGAAACTGGAGGTTGAGGCGTAGGAAGAGGTCGGGGACAGCAGTGGTTTTGTTACAAATTGACCTGGTATTCCAGAGGGCAACATCAAAGGAATTGGTAGTGTTAGTGAGATGAGGGTAGATGAGGTTGCAGCGTTGGAATGATGCATTGGGGAGAGGGGTTGAGTGGGATTGGGAGGTGATGGGTAGGTTGAGAGAGGAGCTGGCCATGAGGAGAAGGCAGAGTAGTTTGATGGAGGGGAGGGAATGGGAAAGAGAAGAGGGAAGGGGAGCGGGGCAAGCCAAAGGGAGGGAGATGAGCATATCAGGGAGTAAGACAAGGAGCTGGTGAGTAGGAAGAGAGGCTTCTTAGGAGGGTACACCCGCTCAGTGACACAATATGTGATCTCTTGAAGGTGACACGAAGATGGTGTTTCGAGCCACAGAGATAAGAAGCTGGGAGTGGGCAGAGGAAGCAGAATCAGAAAGCTGGGGAGAGGGGTGCAGGGTTGGGGGAAAGTTCAAGCAGAACAGAGTAGGAGCTCACAGGATGACGGTGGCAGAGGAGGAGGGAGTCCTCCTCCGCCACCCTCCTCCTTTGCCGCAAAGAGAGCCCTCCTCCCTTGTCGCAAAGAGAGCCCTCTTTGGAGACCTATTCAAGATATCTGCTCTGCAAGAAGAAGGCGACTCCAGATGGACAAAGATCCTAAGAGGACAAGACAATAAACTGATATACACAGTTGTCCAATTTCTTGCTGATATCCTGGACTCCACCAAATAATTGACCTTACAGACCATAGCTTGAGGAAATCCACTTCGTCTTTCTTTTTCTTTTTTTTTCTTTCATTCATAATAAGTGATGAATTTGTTTTGTATGAGATATAAGAGATGTACATTTTAAGTTAGTTATTCGAAATCATTTGATGGACTCAAATGAAAAGTTTATGTATTAAATATATCATTTTAACTAAATTCAAAAAACGAAAATTGGTTGTGGTAGACCATGCTACCAGCTATCCTGAAGCAATACCTATGAGGACTGTTACTGCTCAGGCAGTGGCTAAGGCCCTAGTTGGTATTTTTACCAGAGTAGGTTTTCCTAAGGAGGTTATCTCAGGAAGGGGAACCAATTGTATGTCCCACTACATGCAAGCCATGTGGAAAAACTGTGGAGTGACCTACAAGTTCTCAACAGCCTACCATCCCCAAACCAATGAGTTGGAGGAGAGGTTTAATAGAACTATGAAGAGCATTATAGGTGCTTTAGAAGAACCCCTCAGAAGAAAGTGGGACCTTCTTCTGCCATGCCTTCTCTTTGCTTATAGAGAAGTCCATCAGGGGGAAGGGAGAAGAAGGGGTTGGCTTCAGCCCCTTTGAGCTTCTCTATGGTCATCCGGCTATGTGTTAGGTCTCCAAAGGAGAATGACACACATGATGACAAAAGCTTCAGATAACTTGAAAGCAGGTCAGGCTCTGATTAAACATTGGCACGACCAGAAGGCCAACATGGTTGAGTTTACTCAAGACCAACTAGTTCTAGTTATAGTACCGACAAGGCAGAGGGCCCTACAGGACAAATGGATTGGACCCTTCAAGGTTGTGGGAAAACTTGGAGGCCAATTATTTGGTGGACTTAGGCAATCCGAAGGAGGGCCCCCAGGGTCTTTCACATAAACAGCATAAAGGCCTATGTCTCTAGACCAGAACTGGGAGATTTGCTTCTAGCACCTGCTCAGGAGGAGGATGAGAGTGAGCCTCTACCTGACCTCCTCAGGGGACAACCTTTAGATGGGAAGATGGGAGTTAATCTCTCTTCTGATCTGACACTGGAAAAACAGGAGGAGTGTAAAGCTCTGTTAAATCAGTTTGCCCCTCTGGTTTCACTAACACCATGCTTGACCCCTTGGGGCCAGCATGAGATTCTTACTGATTACCATTTACATGTTAAAAGCAGGGATTACAGAATGTCAGACCATTTAGGAGCCCACATAAAGGAAAAGGTCAAGGAGATGCTTGATCTTGGGGTGATAGAGCCCTCTACCAGTCCATGGGCTAGTGCCAAAGGCAGGATCCAAGGAATTGAGATTCTGTGTGAACTAGGGAGCTCTTAATGCAGAGGCCCATCCTCTAACTAGGACAGATGAGCTGGTGGACAAACTTGGCTCAGCTAAGTACCTCAGTACATTTGACCTAACCTCAGGCTATTGGCAAATAGCCCTGACAGACCATGCCAGGGAGAAAACTGCATTTTCAACCCTAGGGGGCCTCTATCAGTTTAAGATTATGCCTTTCGGACTAAAATATACACCTGCTACATACCAAAGGATGGTAAACAATGTTCCGAATGAATGGAGGACTTCTGCATGGCATACTTGGATGACATTAAAAATGTTCAGCCCTACTTGGAAGAAACATATTGACCACTTGGGACATATATTGCAGGCTGTTGAGCAGGTCAATCTGTCCATAAAGGCAAGTAAATGTCAAATTGGTCAGAGTAAAGTGGTCTACCATGGACATGAGGTAGGAGGAGGTGAAATAATGCCATTGCCTAGCAAGGTACAAGCTTTATAGGACTGGGTCACCCCTACTATTCAAACTCAAATGAGAGCCTTTCTAGGTCTCACAGATTACTACAGGAACTTCATTGAGAACTATGGGACCATAGCTTCTCCCTTGAATGTGATCTTCACACCCAAATTCCCCAAGAAGGTCAGGTGGAATGAGGAGTGCACTAAGGCTTTTGTAGGACTTAATAAAGCCTTTTGTCAAGCTCCATTCTTACGAGCTCCTGACTACAACCAAGCCGTTATTGTACAGACAGATGCTTCTAATACAGGTATAGGTGCAGTTCTGAGTCAGCTGGATGAGAAAGGCAGGGAACACCCGATCTGCTTCATCAGTAGAAAACTGAAGGACCCTGAAAAAAGGTGGGCAACCAGAGAACGGGAGTGTTTTGCCATTGTGTGGTCTTTGAAGAAGTTTAGACAATACAATACAATACGGGAGTTTGATTTTACCATAGAACACAGGTCAGGGTGCAATCACCAAAATGCTGATGGTCGCTCCAGAAAGTATGACCGACTGGAGTAAGGGGATCCATCCAGGGGTGGATTATATCCCCCTTAGTCTGGGAGTGAGGGGGGAGTGTAAGGGAGAATTGTCAGAATTTTTTTTTAATTCCCTCTACCTTAGAAACCCCCAGCAACTTTGCTGGATTTTGAAGACTTGATTTTTTTAACCTTGAGAGAGTGAGACCCTTTTTTCCCCCATTCTCTCATGTATTTTAATGTGATTTTGTGTACTGTGTTTCTTTTAGGTGTGGAGTCTGACAAACTCCATAGGCATATTCTTTTACATTGTGTCACACAGCACCTTCAGTGCAGTGACACAGGGAAGTGTTTCAGATTTCCCAAAGGTTTAAATACCTTCTATGGGATAAACTACTGTTCCCAGAGCAGTAAAGTGAAATTTACTTTACTTACATTTGTATCTTACAATAGGGTGCTGTAGGGGTTAGTTAGTATCCTCTTTGTCTACCTTCTCATGTTACATTTTTATGTTACCTTTTCCTCACTGAATGGCTGGTGGCAGTGGTTTACTTTTTACTACCATTATGGGAGTCTACCATTATGGGATTTTACCGCGGGCTGCGTTCCCAGCTACAGTAAAGCACCTACGGGTGCCATTTTTATCAAAATGGCCAGTCTTCTTTTTTCGCCATTTCTTTGTGGAAAGGTCCTTCTTGAGATTTACTCTGCGCGCGAAACCAGGTTTGGTCCCTTAGTTCATTTTGCCTTTGGTGGGATTCACAAGTGGGTGTCTGGTGGGGGCAGGAAGTGAGGGAGGTGCCCGAAATTCCCTGTGCTTAGTCTCCTAGGAGACAGCTAGGCTGGAATGAATGGGAGCAACCTGCATAAAAGGCAAGGCTTGGAACGCAGAGTCGAACACATGATAAAGGAATCCGAAGAAGAACTTGAAGAAGATGCCTGCTGCGTCTCCTGGACCGTTGGTTTGCCCGGTGAAGCCCTGCTGCTGTGCTGACACTCCAAATTTGTATCGACTGAGAAGCCCCTGCAAGGACGACTTCTCCCTTTGAGTTGGTGGGACCAATCGACTCAAAGTAAGCCACCTGGACATCCTCTCAAATCTGGTCGAGTCTCCACTGCAGTCGCTGCTGGAACTGGATAGCCAGGGAGAGGAACACCAGTTTGTGTGCACTGCTTTTAAGCTGTCCAAGAGTTCCAGGAAGATCCTCCGGACTCCCAGGAAGCAGGACTGACCGAGCCTGAGCCCCTTCAACAGACGGACCCCCGACGCAAGGAAAGCCCTTCTCGACAGCCAGGAAACACAGTGGTGCTATTTGCGGTAGACGCCAGGAGCTGAAACACCGACGTGCCACTTGTTTGAAGTTTGCCGGTTGCGAGCAGTGACAGTCCATTGCAGTACAGGAGTCCCCAGACGTCCTCCCTCTTGTCCCCACGACTGAGGCCCAGGAACAGCAGGATCTGCAGAACTGCACAGGAACAGAAATCATCTGCTGCACTTTTTCTGTAACCTAAAGATACTGTCCAGTCTAAGAGAACTTCTTGTGGTGTAGCCACTTTTGGAGACTTGCTTGGTTGCATTTGTAGAGTTGCTATCAGCTTCTTTACCTCACAGCCTAATCGGCTTGTGGCCCTACTTTGATTTCTTTTATCCTACAAAGACTTTTTTAAACATTGTAAAATACTTTCTACTTACCTGCAAGAAGTGGTTCAGTTCCCCTTGACTTTTGCTAACTTAACATTGGCTGGCCTGGCTCCTTGAATGACTCTTCTCTCTTCTGCTTAAGTGTTCTGCCTTCCTTCCAGGAAATGGTTAACTGACTTTGTAATGGGGTTATTGAAAGTACTTACCTGCTTAAGAATATCTGTCTGAATCCTTGTGTTATTCTTAAACCTCTTTTTCTTTGACACTTTTTCCAAGACTTTTCTAAATGCAAACAGTGATATATTAATGTCCATAGCATCCTAGTAATTGAAGTCATATGAGGGTGTAGGTAGTGCCTGTGAGCAATCCCAAATGGGTATCCACTGATTTAGAAAACTAAGAGTGTGTATTTTTGAAGTGTATTTGTGTGTTGCTTTAAATTGCTCCCTTCTGAAGAAGGCTTATTCTAACTGATAAATAAATTAATAATTGTTCAATCAAGAAACCTTGTGTATAAGTGTTTATTTGAATACTTGTCACTGTGAATCTCTGTGTAACTCCCCAACAGCTCAAATTGAGCCCTCTTCAGATAAGCTTGGCTACTCGACCACACTACCAACCTCTGTAGTACAGACTTATACCAAAGGTTGGGTTCATATTGCCAGGAGGTCAGGGTTGTTGTGGTTCAGCCAAAGGGTACTGCATACAATAGTGACTAACAGGTTTTAATGGCAAAGTAGGTTGAGAAGAAGAGTATGTGAAATTGGGAAAAGTGTCTTTCATAATTTTACACGAGTGATTAGATTCAGAGAGTCGGTCTTTGGATTCTAACAGATTTTTCTGCTCTCTGTGGGTGAAAGATGGAAGGTACTACAATAGGCTATTAGGATGTAGGGGATTGGAGTTGTAAAGGGGATACCATGTCTCACCCGATGATACCACAAACCCTCCCCCAGAGGTTGCTGCCTCCCGTGTGATCCTACCTCATGCAACTGCCCCCAGGGTCAGGATCAGGTAGCGGATGCCGTCCCCTGGCCAGATAGGAGGAGGTTACTGCAGAGACAGAAGTGATGATACCATCAGATGCATCACAAAAAACATATCGCAACAGAATCAGCTTGTCCACTCCCATCAGGAGACAGGGATGGAATCCCCCAACTGAAATATAAGTGAATCAGGTTGCTGAGTCCCAAAAAGAGAAAGGGATGCAATATATGGGTGAAAGTTATGAGAACAAGAAACCAAGGGCTTTAGAGCCAATGCCTAGTTAACATCCGAATCAAGGGGTCCTGAGAGACCCAGGAACTGTTGATATTGAGAATGACAATGCATTACTTAGCGTAAAAGCATTTCTGATGGTTGTATCTGCTTAGATTCACATGCTGTGCATAGTCCGACATCCAGTGGTCACTGCAGAGTATTGCATTTTGTTTTTCGTACTCGAAAAGGGGACGTCGACAAGGCGTATCTTTAACACTATCCCTATAGCGACGTGCGGTGTACCCACAATCCCTCACGCGTCAAGGTCCCTCTGTTTGTATTTTTTCTGCCCTGAGGGAGCGTTCTAGATGTGAGCGAGTACAGAAAAGAGAGAGATAAAAAGATGTCTATGTTCCTTCCATCCGAGCGGGGAGGAAGGGTGGGTGCATGTGAATCTAAGCAGATACAACCATCAGAAATGCTTTTACGGTAAGTAATGCATTGTCTTCTGATGTTTGTTAATCTGCTTAGAATCACATGCTGTGCAGACTAGCGAGCAGTACCCGGAGTTGGAGGTGGGTTGTGAGAAGGAACAGTAGAGAAAAGATGTCTTAATACTGCTTGTCCCACCTGGGAATCAGATCTAGAGCGGGCATCTAGACATTAGTGTTTTGTAAAGGTGTGTACAGAACTCTAGGTTGCTGCTTTGCAAATGGACTCAAGGGGAACATTTGCAATGAATGCTATGGATGCCCAAGTGCCTCGAGTAGAGTGTGCTCTTGGCTTGAAGGGTAGTTCTCTCTTAGCAAGAGAGAAACAGAGAGTGATGCATTGAACAATCCATCTAGATATAGTGGACTTTGAAACTGCATCTCCTCCTCTTCCTGCTGCCACCGAGACAAAGAACTGATTAGACTTTCTCAGTGGTCTAGTTCTTTCCATATAAAACATGACAGCTCTGCGCACATCAAGTGTATGCAGGCTTTTTTCTCCCAAATTTGAAGGGTTTTGAAAGAACGTTGGTAGTTCTATTGATTGGTTGACATGGAATTTCTAGATAAATTTCGGTGCAAACCTCGGGTGTGTGCGTAGAACCACCTTATCTTTGTGAACCGTTACAAAGGGGTCTAGAACAGAAAAAGCCTGTAGTTCACTTACTCTCCTAATGGAGGTGATAGCTATTAGGAAGGCAGTCTTAAGAGTCAGGTCTTTAAGAATTGCCTTGTGCATGGGTTCAAAGGGTGAGCCCATGAGCCTGGTAAGTACCACATTTAGGTCCCAGACGGGAGCTGGGTATGCTATCGGAGGGTGTATTCTCTTTACCCCCTCCATGAAGGCTTTAATAACTGGGACTTTCCACCATGACACTAAGTTGGGAAGTGGTGTATGCAGAAAGTGCCGATAGGTGGACTTTAATAGAATTGAATACTAGACCTGAGTCCAGTAAATGGGTCAGGTACAGAACAATTTGTGTGGGAGAGCAGTCAACAGGGTTGATGTTTCTTCCTCTACACCAGATGACAAATCTCTTCCATTTGCTAGAATAACAGTGACGAGTGTTAGGCTTTCTAGCCTCCCTGAGGATGTCCATGCATCTCTGCGGGAGTTGTAAATGTCCAAATTCTATGATCTCAGGAGCCAGGCTGCTAAATTCATGGTCTGAGGGCATGGATGCAGTGTCCTGCCCTTGTCCTGTGACAGCATGTTGTACGGGCAGGGAAGTTTCACTGGAGGAGATAGAGACATCTCCATCAGGTGAGCGAACCATGGCTGCCGGGCCCACATATGGGCCACTAGTATCATGGTAACTAGTTCCTGGTGCATCTTGTGCACAATGTTGTTGAGAAGGGGAGTTGGGGGGGGAAAAGCGTAAACAAATTTCCCTGACCATGGAATCGATAGACCGTTCCCCTTGGATTGGTTCTGGGGGTACCTGGAGGCGTAAACTTGGCATTGTGAGTTCTCCAGAGTTGCAAACAGGTCTATTTCTGGGAATTCTCATTGTGTGAAAATGTCGAAGACGATGTCTTCGTGTAAACGCCACTCGTACTCTGAGGGCAGAGGGAAGTCTCTGCTGGGTTCATCTGCTAGCAGATTGAGTTCCCCTGGTACATGTTGTGACAGTAGGAACATGTTGTGTCTGAGAGCCCACTTCCAGATGTTCTGGGACAGCTTGGACAGTCCTGGAGAGAGAGTGCCCCCTTGTTTGTTGAGGTAGTACATGGCTGTGGTGCTGTCTCTGAGGACCATCACTGTCTTCCCTTGTTGGTGTGCCTGGAAGGCTTTTAGTGCCTTGAACACAGCCAGTAGCTCCAGTAAGTTTATGTGCTTGGATGCTACGCTCAGAGTCCAAACTCCGTGAGCAGCCTGATGGGATAGGTGAGCCCCCCCATCCTGTGAGGGATGCATCTGTGGTTAGAGTGGCTTCCACTGCGGGGGTGGCGAATGGTTTTCCTATTACCAGGTTTTCCTTCGACCACCACCGTAGCGAGAGAACCAAGGCCTGCGAGACCACCACTAGATCGTCCCATTGTCCGCTTGCTTGACACCACTGGCTGTTGAGCCACTCTTGCATTGAGCGCATGCGCAGGCGCGCGTGGGGTACCAAATAAATACATGACGCCATCATTCCTAGCAAGCGCATTGCTTTGCGTACCGTCACCTCTCGACCTGCCACATATTGAGGGATCTGAAACAGCATGTTTTGGACCCTCTCGTTGGAGGGGAAGACGAGGCCGTCCTTTGTTCGAATTAGAGCCCCTAGGAATTGTTTGACCTGTCTGGGGTCTAAGCTGGACTTCTTCTCGTTGATGGAGAAGCCCATTTGGAACACAAGGTCTACAGTCTTTTGGGTATTTGAGAAGCATGTTTCGTAAGAATCCCCTGTTATGACCCAATCATCGAGGTAAGGGTATACTGGGATGGACAACCTGCGCAGGTGGGCCGCTGCCACTGCCAGTACTTTCGTGAATACCCTCTGTGCTGATGTGCTGATGGTATCCCGAAGGGTAGCACTCTGAACTGGTAGTGTTTGCCCTCTATCATGAACCGGAGGTATTTTCTGTGCGCTGGCAACATTAAAATATGAAAGTATGCATCTTTCATGTCCAGTATTGTCATGTAATCTCCTTGTGATAGCAGGGGGATCACTTCCTGTAAGGTCACCATACAAAACTTTTGAGGTTTGATAAATTTGTTCGATGGGCGCACATCTAATACAGGGTGCATGGTTAAGTCCTTTTTGGGTACAAGGAAGTACACTGAATAAATACCTTCCGTTACCTGAGATAGAGGCACAACCTCTATAGCTCCTTTTTCCAATAGCTGGTCCACTTCTTGCAGAAGGATGGCGAGGTGTTCTGGTGTCATGCGTCGTCCCCTTGGGGGTCTGTACGTTGGGGAACTGTTGAATTCTATACAGTAGCCGCGGGCTAAGGTTGATAGTACCCAGCGGTCTGACGTTATTCCCTCCCATGCTGGAAGAAAGGATGTTAACTGGCCCCCGACCGGCGATGCATGGGAGGGGACCCGAATCTTCGAGTCATTTGGTGTTGGTGGCTTGGGAACCTCTAGGGGTGGAACCCCGACCTCTCCCTTTGCCACGGCGTTGTCCTCTCTGGTTGTATTGCCCACTGGTGCCTTGGTTAGAGGACCAGTTGTTTGCAGAGTATTGCTGCTGCTGATTTTGCTGCTGGCGTTGGCCTCGAAAAAAGCGCCTATTGCCATAGCCACATTTGTTAGGAGGCCTAGAAATCTGGTCTAGGGTTTTGATGGTGTCAAACTCTTTCTTTGCCGTTTCTAGTGCCTCATCAACCACCTTTCCAAAGAGGTTGGCATCTTTTATAGGCTTGCTGATTAGAGGTGCTTGTGTTTCAGGTTTAAACCTCTGAGTATTCCTTGGACTAGGGAACGGCCAGCCGTTTCTGCAGCATCCAGAGTGTTCTTCATGATGCTTTGGTTGACTAGGGTCCCTTCAGTAATCGTGGCCAGAAGCCGTGTACGTAGGGGTTCTGGTACCTCCTCGGCGTCCTTACGTAGCTTGCTCCATTGTGCATTTGCGTAACTTGCTAGCAAGGAGTTGTTGTTTGCAATCCTTGCGGAAAAAGCAGCGGAGGCTGTGAACCTCTTCCCTAGGGCATACCATTTTTTACCCTCTTTATCTGGTGGTGCCTCGCTGGTAGACAGCGGGACCCCTGCTCTTTTCCTTGTTTTTGTCACCAGTAGGGAGTCTGGTACAGAGTGGCCCTTGACGTACAACGGGTCTGAAGGAGAGGGACTGAATAGTTTTTCTATCCTCGGGTTGACCCCTCTAACCAAAGCGGGTGTCGATAGTGAAGGGATAATTCGTCTCCTTACTGAGGCGACGAGGGGAATGGTTTGGCTGACAGGGGTTTTTTCTCCTTGATTACCTTCTCCACAAAGTCAATGTCAGGAGAAATCTCCCCAGTGTCTATTTCGAAATGCGCTGCTGCCTTGCGTAGTAGTGCATTAAATGTAGGTTGATTGACGTGTTCCTATTAGGTGAGTCCTTTGGGAGGGGACAGGTTTACTGCATCAGGGCCCGAAAACGCTGATGGGGACTGCCAGGGCTGTGAAGCACCTTCCTCTGGGTCTTCTCCGAAGCTCCCCCACCCCACATAACTGGATTATCTTCAAAACCCTCCTCCTCTAGGTTTTGTTCCTCTTCATTGCCTAAAATTCGTCCTCCTCCTGAAAGTGGGGGTCCTCTTCAGTGAGGTCATATAAATCTACATGCCCTTGGGAGGGATTAAACAGCCTAGGGAATTTAGCCCTGGGGTCCACCTGAGGTCCCTCTCTTGCCCTTTTTGGTGGTGGTAGGTTTGAGTCTCCATAAACCTCTCCATCTTCTCCATGCAGAACTGCAGTCTCTCCAGGGTCTCATGAGGTACCCCTGAGCGGTCTGGGGTGGGGGGGGGGGTGTGGGAATAGGGTTTTCGGCCTGAAAACGCTTTGACCTATCCCATAACGTCGAAGAAGGGGTTCCGTCGCTTTCTGAAAAGCCTTCTGGCAGGCTAGGAGTCCCTTTAGATGAAGGGGGCAGTTCCTGCCTTCCTTCCGGCCTTTTCGGTGTTTCTCTAGCCTTCTGAGCGGTAATCAACGTATCTTTCGCCGTCCGCCTCTGGCTATCAGCGGAAAGATCCTCCCCAGGCTCTCGACGACTAATCTGTCTGTGGAGGGCTCTGGTATTGACTTTACGGGCGTCGCTTGTTCTACGGCGACGGGCGCTCTCTGACGGAGCGCTTCGTCTGGCGGTTTGGGGGTAGCGCCCTTATCTGGGGGAAGCTCAGTCGCTGGTCGGGTCTGCGGTTGCGAGGGGGGCTTAAGACTCTTACGGTCTGAGGAGGACGCCGGTGGAACCTGCGTCTCAGTTGGCGCTGATGGATTCTTCGTCTTTGACGAAGAAGAGCCGTGGGTTATGTGTTTATGGGTGTGTTTTTTGTGTGCGTCAGTGTCGACGGGGTGTTCATCCCCATAAGCAGGGCATGAGCCGAGATTGTCGGGGCCGGGGACAGACGACTAGGAGCGCAAGCGCTCCTTAGAGAGGTCTACGACTTCCGAAACGGATGTCGGGTTATCACATTCCTCGTCACTTTCTGCGGCGGCGAGTGAGGAATCGGACCTCGACATGGTGTAGGCTGCCCACCTCTTGACCCTGCGGTCCTTTAAAGTCTTAGGCTTAAGAAGCTGACAAGCCAAGCAGCCGTCTTCTTTGTGGTCGAGGGGCAAGCAACGGTTACACCTTTTATGCTCGTCTTTCCAGGTGAACTTGCCCTTGCAACGCGGGCAAAACCTAAGGGTGTCCTCTCCACAGCTGAGGAAATATTTTGCTGTGATAACAACCCAGAGGGGAAAGGGAGCGGAAAAGGAAAGGCATTCTCAGAGAGAAACAAGAAATGTCCCATGACCCTACTCTCCCTCCTGTCTTTTGGCCGGTGAGGTCAGGCCACGTGTTCGGCAGCGCCGAAGGATCTCCTCCGTCTCGTCTCCGCCGAAGTTCTTACTCGGCGGAGAAACAGCTTTGCAGCTACGCCGAGGGAAGGATCTATGTAATAGATATTAATAAGTAACGACCAAAGGTCGAGTAAAATGAATTTGCAATGTCTCTCGAGGAGCTCCGCGTAAAGGCGACCAATATCTGGGTGGAAAAAAACAATCTGAGGGACCTCGACGCGTGAGGGATTGTGGGTACACCGCACGTCACTATAGGGACAGTGTTACAGACACACCTTGTCGACGCCCCCTTTTCGACTACGAAAAACAAAATGCAATACTCTGCAGTGACCACTGGATGTCGGACTATGCACAGCATGTGTTTCTAAGCAGATTAACAAACATCAGAAACTGTATTACCAAGTATAATGTCCTAGCTATCTCGGAGCAAGAAATCTTAAAGGAGCCATGTGGGCTCCAAGATTAGACATCGGAGGAAGAGGATATGTCAAATGTTCCTCTGGGCCCAAGTGATAAAGGCTCGGCTGAATTGTGTGACCTAGTAACGTTGCACTTGTATTATTATATACGAGGAACAGAGAGAAATCTCCATTTGTTTTATGAGAACTGTGATAGGATATGATAGGCTATTTTTAATGCGCTTGATATCCAGTGGTTTCTAAGCGCGGACCCGGGGATCGAACCCGTGTGGCTCTGTGTCGTCTTGCTTCCAAAGCAAGTACGTTGCCCATGAGCTATCCACCCGAGCCTGTGGACTACAATGAGAAACAGAGAGCTCTAATTTTGCTTTAAGAGAACTGTTACCACTACCCAGGCACCCAAGGAGTTTTCTGGGAGAACATTTATTAAGAGACTATTTGAAGAAGATTGGACCCAAACACAGGTGGAAAGCCCATCTCTTTGTTTTGTTTCTTCTAATGGTAAGGCCAGGTAGTTGGATAGCTTTTGGACAAAGGACTATTTTTCTTGGTTATTCAGACAATTTGACGAGCACATTAGCTTTTGTTTTGTAGAAGGGGAATCCCCTTTTGGCAATAAGGCATAAGCATTATTATTTTAATTTGAATAAAACACATTGAACTATGTTGTCTGGTCCAAAACGTACTTCAGGTTCGCCACAGTACCTTCCTATTTCTCTTGTAAGAGTTTGTGTGGAGAACAGTGCCCCAAAAGAAACAATAAGAAAAACCAAGTCAGTTTCAGTGTCTTTCCACAGGCACACCGAAGAAAGAAATCAACCACAGGGGACACCAGTGGAGACCCTGAAGAAGAGATCCAGTGCAGGGTTCAAGACCCAGCAGCCCCAGTAGCAGAAAAGCAAAGCAGGATTCAACCCCCTCAATGTTATACCAGAGGTAAATGCGGTAGAAGGAGACCTGCAAAACCCAAACAAGCACAGAGATCCCTACGGGTGAGTAGTTTGGAGAACCAACCAACCAAGAGCTAAGAGAGAAGTACACACAGTGTTTGCTTCCACAAAGTTGGTACCCAGAAGGTGAACCAAGCCTGGTGAGTAAAAGCTTCATTTTAAAAGGTGAAATGAAGGATCTGGTCACCCAAGGGTTGGCAGCCCAAGACAATGATGACCCCAATGGCCCAAAAGAAGAACAGTCAACCTTCAAAGGAGATGTCCCACCATCCAGAAGAGAAAGCAGTAATGGCCATGGCTCCGGGAGGACGGAGGAACCTGCACATGGCAGAACGCAGCGGCTCAGGAGTGAAACGTGAATGACGCAAGTAAAAACAGCGCCTCAGCATGACAATGGTGGTGGTGACCAGAAAAACCCCAGACAAGCAGATCTGGGTAGTTGCTGGGGGTCCCAACAACCTTCCAAACTCTGGCAGCTTCTCAAATCAAAACAACACACCCTGGCGTTAAACTGTGCAAAATGGTGGTAAAACATTCAAGGAAACAGCCCCATGGTGAAATGCCTGGCCCATGCAGATGAGAAGGACCAACAGCAGGATGAGGAAAAATTGGGAAAGGCAACCAGCAGCCAAAAACCCAAAACAAAGCTATGACCAGACCACTGCATCCATACAGTATGGCCAGAAGATGCCCTAAAAATACAGCAACGGTGGGAAATGAACCAACATCCTCTAGCAGGTAAGTACAGGAACAGTTTCTCCTTTATGCCCCTTGTCTCTGAGGGGCTGGCTTGCGACAGTCCAAAAAAAATTAGAGGATTTAAAACAAAGGTTTTGGAGACCAGCCGATTAGGTTGGTCTTAGAAACCAGCCAAGAGCCCATGTGGGCAGAACATCCATTTTAAGTCCTCCTTCATGGCTTCCCTGAACCAAGGATGTCCCTAACCAAAAATGAATATTAGCACCGAAGTGGCTACCAGTCAGGTACATTTGTCTATTAATGCGGTAAACCGCCTTGCATGCCGGGTGAAGCCAAACTAAATATTAGTCGTCACTAGCCTACCCCTAAAACCAATGTAGGGTGATAAAATCCCCCTGAGGCATAATGGGTTGACTGAGAGGTACCCATGCTTTTGGGCACCTTTTGGACAACCCAATTCCATATACCTTAAGATAAAAAGGTATGTAGAAGCAAGGGGAATTCGGCAGAAGTACCCCTGACCACCAAAATAAATTAGAAACCCCCCAAAAAATAAAGAGAAAAAAAGCAAAATAAATTCGAGTACCATAAATTGAACCTGCAAAACACAAAACAGTTGAAATCTGCCTTAACTCACGCTGCTGCAACAAAAAGCAACCATCTACCTAGTGAGGGGAAAGGAAGTCTATTATAAATAAAATAATAAAAACATTATTGTTAACGTAATTCTCCATTTATTAATGCATCTGGGACCCTTTACGCTTCTTCTCATCAATCAAATGCAAGGACTGAATCAATTGTAGAGACTGAAATAAAGAGTTGATAAGCAAACCTTAAAAGGAGATAGTGGGTATAAGACAATCAACCAGTGGGCAGGAGCTACAGCCACTTCTATATAGTGTGATAAACACATTAACTTCAATATCGGCTTGAAGCAAGGTTGCTTTTTCCATCAATATAAGAACAGATATTTAGGTATTATGTTTTTAATACATTACAGAGAGCTCCAAATCTAGAACTGTAAAGTTGAATGGGCAATGCAGCCCCTCACTTTATTATTATAGTAATAAAAAAACAAAAAGTGAATGAATGGGTATCTGTTAATTATTATCCCCTTAAGCAACACAAACATTTGAGGCAACTTCTTAATGACATTGACTATATCTACATATTTGAAAATAATCTTAATTAGAAACGTGTTTAAAGTGCATATTTATGGGAATCCTAAGCGGCCAACACAATGTCACACTAATATTATGCTATGCCACTACCTGTCTTGGGTTCAAATGTTCCTCAATGTAGTAATCGTTGTTAAGCAAACTGGGCTCTTCTTACCACTGGCAGAAGAAAAACAGCTGACAGTTATTTCAATCCAGAGAATGGAACAACTATTCATTCAGTTGTAACTTCTGCAAGGTATTTTCTGCCTTTGGATTATTTAAAATAAATATAGGAACAGTATTATTTCATTAATATGTAATTACATTTTCAGGCCTCTTTAAAACAGCCAACATATTTAAATCAAGCACTGTAGTCACACAGTGTTTGTTGTTCATATACAAGTAGCAGTGGCCACCATGGACCAATCACAGTAGTACATGCATGTGAACAGTTTAGCGTAGCATATGAAACAGACGGATCAGACAAGGAGTAGGGAGTATTTCCAGTAGTTATATATAAGAGGGAGACTGAAGGTTCTTTCAGCAAATCAAAATAAGCTATTAAAGCTTAATGTAATTTAACTATTCTCTATGCTATAACCATAGAATTATTAAATACTTTAAAAACAGTTTTTGTTGTTTTGGTTAGCTAAAACAATTAGTAGGGCATTATTAACTTGCTTAACAAATCGGGGTTCAAATGCATCCATCATGGTTTTCAGTCCATTGTGACAGATAAATGTCTGTTGAAATACTATTTAAGAGTAAGCATCATTCATGTGTCTGGTTTCAGGTGAATTAATCAATCTTTGGAAATTATGTACTTGTAAAAAAAAGTTACATTACACAAGTCTTAACCAAACCACAACAATACCACTGCAAGCAAATTCAGTCATAGCACACAGAAAGAAAGAAAAAGTATTATTGGTGTGGAAAACGTATGAACAGTATTGACATCTTGCAAGGATAGTAACTCCCTAGAAGGTGGTTTTAAAAGATGTCAATTTACCTTAGGAATAGTTGCACTTCTGGTGGACAAAGAGACTGTAGAAACTGCAAGTCAGTTAACGAAATATCCGGAAGCTCACTGTCAAACCTTCGAGGCTTTCGAGTCTGTATACACGAAAAGGTATTTTATTTTACAAAATAGTGTTACAATCACTACTGGCACAATGTCTTTAATAGTAAAGACGATCAGACTGATAACAAAGATCAGAAAATGAAGAGTATATAAAAAAATCACAACAATGAGTGCCTTAAAATAATGTTCCAATTTAAATTAAGTTAAAGAAATTGCACTGTTTTTCCCCCTTTGTATATGGT
Source organism: Ambystoma mexicanum (assembly GCF_040938575.1). Taxonomy (NCBI): domain Eukaryota; kingdom Metazoa; phylum Chordata; class Amphibia; order Caudata; family Ambystomatidae; genus Ambystoma; species Ambystoma mexicanum. The sequence goes on from NC_090933.1 coordinate 564,834,541, forward strand.
TTATTCAAACCTTTACAAAATGCCAAAAGGCAATAAAACCCTCTTATAAAAAAGACATACAAACAGAATAGAAATACTACATTAACTTATTACAAGTTCATCAAAAAGACACACGGAAGACAACATCCTAGTTATAAATACATACATAAATAAAACGATATATTACAAATTGTTTTTTTCCCATAAAGTGTCTGAATTACTCTGCATCCATTTTCAAACTGTATATATCTGTGATTGCATTCAATTACTTCAATTTCCCTGCGGTTCTCAGCATCTTTAACACCCAATAATAAAACATATATACCTCATTAACATGTTATAATTAAAATCCCTAAAGATTGTACTTCTAATTAATCCAGATATATAATAGAGAGAGGAAACCTAATTTCAAGATTCATATTGGAGGTATTTTTCAATTGTTTAAAAAAAAGAAAACACAGACCTAACATAGTCCAATGTTAATTGGTGCGCAAAATGACATGGATACAGGTCATGGATGCAATAATGAAAGACTGTCTGCCATTTAGAATTCTATCCAGAAGCCGTCGGTTTGTAACATTTCTGCTTCATGGACAAATTTACCAAAAGTGCCTGCTTGTTTCTCTAATAAACTAGAGCACTCCACAAATACATGTGTATGGGTTTCTACAATTCCAGTTGTTCCACAATGATGATATTCCCTGGTCAATGATGCAGACTTGTTCCTTGACTGATAATTCCCTTGTGCCTTAATCTAATTAAAACAAAAACAAAAAACTCTGCAACGTGCATTTGGTACTAAAAATAGATAGGGAGGCAACTGATTTAGCTTTCTCTCATCATAGTGTAACTGATAAAACAATTTACATGTATTCCTCCTATCTATGATTGAAGACCAATCCTCCTGAATAAGTTTTGTCTTAATAGCGGTAGCATTCACCATAAGATCCTCTTTGGTCATTTTAATCGTGTCTCGATCATCTAGACAGTATCCAGTCCAACAGATGAGTCTGGTTTAAACCATAAATTACCATCCTATCTAAATTCTGATACAGAGATTTGACATAAGCGGAAAGGATCTTGGTGTAAATGGAGAGTGTGTTCCACTCTATGATAACCCTAATGGAGGAATGTGCAAGTTCTGCCCTGATTACAGAAATGGGAATACCTTGGGGTATGATCAACATCCATCACCAGATTTTGCCCTCCACTCTTTGTCCCTCCACTCTATCCCAGGGAAATGGGATACCTTTTAATTCCTCTCCATATTTAAGGGCTGGCATAAGTTTGGCCTCGCAGAACTGAATGACCGGCCTAAGTGAAAATGTTCCATATTTCCCTATCACTCGAACCATCTGTGCTGCAAGAGCACTGCTTCTCAAGTATAGTTCCTTGTAATCATTTAAATGTGCATAGTTTTGCTTTAATTGATAACTTAGATACTTCCACAAAGCCACCTTCTCTAATTCAGTCTTGGACACCATAGGCTATTGGATCTGAAGTGGAGGAGACATATCCCCATCACACGGCTGACCTCCTGTTGTCTAGAAAAGATTGAACCGAGCAGATGGCATTCTCTGAGCAAACACTGACCGTGATTAAGGTGGTTAAAAGGCGGTCATGATCCCGGAGGTGAAAAGCGGATTAGAGGTCCAACAGAACCAGTAATCCTGCTTTCCCTCCATCCATGATGTTAAGCATGTTGAATTGTAGGTCTAGCAGTGCACTCTGTCCCATGCTGCGGGCAGAAGCCAGACTGCTTAGGATGTAGAAGAGTAGCCTCCTCAAGATGGTTTTGAAACTGTATGCCGGCAGCCTTGTCGATTACCTGAAGTAGAAAGTGTGAATTGCTAATTGTTAGGCAAGATTGTATGCAGTACTCTTTGGGTGCACAACCCTCACCTCCTGGCAACAGAAACCCAACCTTTGGTATAAGTCTGCACTACACAGGTTGGTAGCCTGTGGAGCAGCCTGGCATATCTCAAGAGGGGTCAATGTGAGCTGTAGGGGAGTTACACAGAGATTCACAGTGACAAGTATTCAAATGAACTCTTACAGTGAAGGTTTCTTGATAAAACAATTAATTTATTTATCAGTTGTAATAAGCCTTCTTCAGAAGGGAGCAATATAAAACACCACACAAATATACTTAAAAAATACACACTTTTAGTTATCTAAATCAGCAAATACCCATTTGGGATGACACAGGTACTACCTACACACTCAGGTGACTTCAATAGCTATGGAGTAGTGTCAAAGAGAAGAGAGTTCAGAATCAAACAAGTATTCATGAAGTTATTCTTAAGTATGTAAGTACTTTCAAAACAACCCCCGTATGCAAAGTTTGTTAACCCTTTCCTGGAAGCAAGGCAAAACACATAAGCAGAAGAGAGAAGAGTCATTCAGCAAGCCTAGACCAGCCAATGTTAATTTAGCAAAAGTCAAGGTGAACTGTAGCACCTCTTGCAGGTAAGTAGAACGTCTTTTCCAATGTTTAAAAAGTCTTTGTAGAATAGAAGAAAATCAAAGTAGAGCCACAAGCTGATTAGGATTGAAAAGTAAAGAAGTTGACAGCAGTGGCTACACAACAAGAGGTAAGTACTCTTAGACTTTACAGTACCTTTAGATTGAAGAAAAAGGTGCAGCAGATTCCTTCTGTTCCTGTGCAGATCTGCAGATCTCGCTGTTCCTTGTCCTCAGTCGTGGGGACAAGAGGGAGGACTACTGCACTGCAATGGGACGGTCACCGCTCACAACCGGCAAACTTCAAACAAGTGGCTGTTCAGTGTTTCAGCTCCTCGCGTCTACCGCAAATAGCAACACTGCGGTTCCTGGCTGTCGATGTGGACTTTCTTTGCTTTTGGGGCCCTGCACTCTGTTGAGAGGGCTCAGGCACGGTCAGTCTGGCTTCCTAGGAGTCTGGAGGATCTTCCTGGAGCTCTTGGCCAGATTAAAAGCAATGCACACAAACTGGTGTTCCTCTCCCTGGTGTTAGGCAGAAACCTGTGCAGTTCCCTTAGGTACCATTGCAAAAGATTTAAGACTACAGGTGTTGGCAGTAAACCCACTTGGTAGCAGTCTGTACCACCCCCTGGTAGCTGTGGCTGAGCAGTCAGACTTCCCTCAAGAAGAGTTAGGCAGTATGCAAAGTATACTCAATAGGCACTCAGATACAATAATACAAGCAAACACTGACCAGAGCTTTGGTATCAAAGAATATAATTATTTATTTAAAAACACAAAGTTGAAACACTCCAGCACTCTTATTGTAAACTTATCCTAAACACAGTTACTATTATGATATATACACCCCTTTTTCCCCCATTAGAAAAATCACAGTGAAACACCACTTATTTTCATACAGAGGTGAGCGCTTAACGAGATTGCACTCTAATAAGTTTGTGAAAAAGGGAGGGAAAAAGACAGAATATGAAGAGGTACACCACTCTACGATTCAGGAACACTGTTAGCAAGGCAGAGAGCAAAAAGTCACTGGTGAGCCAAAGTCCCTTAGAGAGAGCAGAGCACACATGCGCCCAAGATCACACAGTTACACTAGGCTTAGAAAGTCTTGCAGAGGGTTCAGAAAGAGTTTAGAGAGGCTTAGAAAAGTTTAGCCAGGGTGTCCCAGGCTAAGCCAGGTTCGAAAGCCGGGGGCTAAATCTACCCCGTACAGTCGGTAGCAAGGGAAGCCAGGCGGGACACGGTACCTTAAGTGGGAAGGATCCTCCAGCGCTGGCAGTTGTTCCTGGCAGTGGGTGCAAGTTGCGTCGTCGTCCAGGGGAAGAGAAGATCTCGACTTGGAGGAAAGATGAAGGTCGTTGCACTACCAGGGCAGAAACCAGCCGCAGAGTTTTCCGGTTAAAGGTGGTACCTTTGTCTCGCGGTCGTGGTAAAACATGGTATCCCGGTTGCCGGGGTGCTTGGCACGGGCAAGGCGGCCACGAGATATGTCGGGAAAGCGAAAAGACGGTGAAACTGGTTATCCCCACAAGTCAAAGGAAGAAGACTCTCCGGCGGGAGATCTCCTCTGTCGTTGGGAAAAAGTGGTGAGACGGTCCAGCAGGGCTCCACCGGTAGTGGTGTCGTGGCAGGTCGGCTCAGCTTCTCCCTCGTCGGATTCTTAGGTCCTGTGGCGACTTCTGAAGTTCCAGTCCCCAAAGCCCTGCTTTTATGCAGCAAACCCCCATTCACTCAGTCTAGCTGTCACTCAAACATGCTAAGTGGTGAGCCGGCCGGCTCACCACTTGGGCCAATCAGGATGGAGTGTGACTTGAGTTGCCTAGGCAACTCAGTCCAGGGTGCCTAAATTCCCCTCCACCCCTCCTAAGTACCCCAGACATAGTGGCACCACTTTGGAGGGCTTCTGTGGAGAAGCCCGCCAAAAAGTTGAACAAAGGGCTCGACTTGGGTTGGAGTCACAGAAGAGAACACAAACGCCATTTTAGAATCAAGTTTTGGCAGAAAATACCAACCGGAGAATTAATATTAATTAAATAAACCGGCATTATGTTCGAGGCTACCGTAAATAATTAAATAAAGATAGTAGCCTAAAACAATGGACAATCCCATAGGAAAATATTTGCGGTTGAATATAAAAAGTAGTATCCACTGCCACCAGCCAAAACTCGACCAGGGGGGACGGAGACGTGCCCCCTCGACTAACAGACCCTGGGGCAATCGAATTGCTCCAGCCAGTACGTCCACAATATGATGGTTTGTACTGGTTCTGGTCAGAATTTAAGACTAGTAAAGTCAATGGTGACTTTACATGCCCTGGGAGACAGTAGTCAGTCCCAGGGTATGGAGTCTATACTGGGGGGTTACTAAGACACCCCTGTGTCACTGCACTGAGGGTGCTGTGTAACATATCACAAAAACACATGAAACCCTATGGAGTAAAAGACCCCATAGCCCATTAAACACTTCTAGATCCAAAGAAACACACTCAAATCATGTCCAAGAGTGAGGGTAAGAGAGTCTCACTCTTGGCAGGAGAAAGAAATAAACCCCAAAAATCCAGCAAAGCTGCTGGGGGACTCACTAGGTTAGGAAATTCAGCCTAAACAGAATTCTCCCTAACACCTGGCTATCCGGTTTCAGCAGCGACTGCAATGGATACTCAATCAGCTTTGAGAGGATGTCCAGGTGGCTTACTTTGGAGTGGATTTGTCCCACCAACTCAAAGGGAGAAGTCGTCCTTGCAGGGGCTTCTCTGGCGATACGAATTTGGAGTTTCAGCACAGCAGCAGGGCTTCACCGGGCAAACCAACGGTCCAGGAGTTGCAGCAGGCGTCTTCTTCAAGTTCTTCTTTGGATTCCTTTATCTAGTGGTCGACTCTGCCTTCCAAGCCAAAAAGCCTTGTCTTTTATGCAGCTTGCTCCCATTAATTCCGGCCTAGCTGTCGGTCACACAGCAGAGTTTCGGGAACCTCCCTTGCTTCCTGCCCCTACCAGATACCCTGGAGCCTGAGGCGGGTTTCACTTGTGAAGCCCGCCAAAAAAAAAACAAACAAAGGGACCAAACCTGGTTTGCCACGCAGAGTAAATCTCAAGAAGGACCTTTCCACAAAGAAATGGTGAAATAAGAAGACCCGGCCCATTTTCAAGTAAATGGCACCCATGAGTGCTTTACCGTGGCTGTGAACGCAGCCCGCTGCAAAATCCCATAATGGTAATAAAAAGGAAACAACTGCCACCAGTCATTCAGTGAGGAAAGGGTAACATAAAAATGTTACATAAGAAGCTAGACAAAGGGAATACTAAGTAACCCCTCCAGCGCCCTATTGTAAGATAGTGTGAGCTGGGTCTAGAAAGTTACAAATGTAAGTAAAGTCAATTTCACTTTACTTCTCTGGGAAACAGTTGTTTATCCCAGAGAAGGTTTTAAACCTTTGGGAAATCTGAAAGACTTCCCTGTATCACTGCACTGAAGGTGCTGTGTGCCACAATGTAAAAGATGAAGCCTATGGAGTTTGTCAGACTCCACAACCAAAAGAAACAGTGTACAAAATCACATTAAAACACATGAGAGTGTGGGGAAAAGGGTCTCTCTCTGCAAGTTAAAAAATAAAGTCCTTGAAGTCCAGCAAAGTTGCTGGGGGTCTTTAAGGTAGAGGGAATTAGCACATTTTTGAGAATTCTCCCTAACAGTAATAGGCCCAAGGTTTACCAATTCCCTTGGACAAAGTCCTGGTTTCTTAACTAAAGGAGTCACTGTGACTTTGTTGATGTTATCAGGCACACTGGCGTGCAAGAAATTATAAGTTACTCACCGTAGTGACTAACTTAGTCCCCTTTCCTCCATACTGCATGGGCGTCCCTTCCAAAGGACGGGAGACGGAACCTTTTTCACCAGAAAAAAACTTTCTTCCCCATTAAACTTAGAGGTGCGCGGGGGTGCGACCTAGGGAGCATGCGCTGCCCTGACGCCGCTGCCACACCTCAGTCCCCATTGACGCGTCGACAATAGATTTAACATTGCCCAATGACACCAGTATTATAAGGGGGGAGGTTCGAGGAACATATGGAGGAAAGGGGACTAACGACTAAGGTGAGTAACTTATAATTACTCTTACGTCCCGTCCCCTTTCCTCCATACTGCATGGGCAATCGGACATCGGTGATTGGACAACTGAATGTAGCGCCAGGGTGGAGAGGAGACCTTCCTTAAGCAAATAGGTTCCTGAGAACCGCCTGTCCGAACGCTGCATCAGATCTAGAGCTGGCATCCAAACGGTAATGCTTGCAGAAAGCCGAGGGAGTGGCCCAAGTGGCAGCCCTGCTTATGACTCGCCAATGGACATGGCGGTGGAATGCGATGGCCGTTGCCTTGGCCCTGACTGCGTGGGCATGCATGGTGGCCGGGAGCGGCTTGTGCTGGCCCTCATGCTTCTTTGATGGCCGAGACCATCCAGCGAGATATGGAGGCCTGGGGAGGCCTGACAGCCTGGTCTTGAGCCTCCGAATGTGACAAACAGGGAGTCCGATTTTCGGAAGCCCATGGTCCTGTCCAAGTAAAATTTCAGGGCATGCATGACATCCAGGCAGTGCAGCACCCTCTATGCTTCATCCTTGGGATCGGGAAAGAACGTAGGAAGGACTATTTCCTCATTCAAGTGGAAAGCAGAGGGCACCTTGGGCAGAAATGCCGGGTGTGGCCGCATGACTACTTTGTCGCTGTGAAATGTGGTCTATGGCTCTGAAGCGGCCACCACCTGTATTTCGCTGACTCTATGAGCTGAAGTGAGGCCGACTAGCAGGGCCGTCTTGATGGTGACCAGCTTGATGTCCACGGACGTCATTGGCTCAAACGGTTTGTGCACCAGAGCGCCCAAGACTATGCTGAGGTCCCACACCAGGTGCAGCCTCTCGACGGGCGGATAGAGCCTTGCAAGCCCCGTCAGATGTTTTTTGACAATAGGATTGGAGGAAGTGAGGATCCCCTCCTATGAGTTCCTGTAAGCCCCAATGGCGGTGGGGTATGTACGGCAGGTGCCCACCTGCACCCCAGAGTGGCCGAGGTCGCGAGAAGGAGAGCACGTCGTCCAAAGAACACGCCAGGGGGTCGATTTCCCTAGAGTCTGACCAGTGGCAGAACCTGGTCCATTTACTCTTATACCGGGCCCTGGTAGCCCTGCTCCTTGCGCCCTGTATGATTTCCAGATTAGCCTGCAAGAAGATGAGGTGCTGCAGCGTTACCCGCTCAGGTACCATGCTCTGAGGGCTAGTTTCTGTGGGGTGGATGACCCTTCCCCCTGTTGAGCCAGAAGATGTGCTGGGCCCAACGGAATGTGGATTGGAGGCACTTCCGAGAGGCTGAGCAGCTCTGAAAACCATGGCCTTGCCGGCCACCTTGGAGCTATTAGAATGACGTTGAGTTGGCGAGACTCCCAGATTTTGCAAATCACTCTGTGATTCAGCAGAGTGGGCGGAAAGGCGTACGCTCTCATGCCGTTCCACTGAAGCCAAAAGTGGGCCCAGAGAGCTGGTGCCCTGTCCCTGCCAGGAGGCGAACTGAAGGAACTGAGGGCACTTCTTGTTGTGCCAGGTGGCAAAGGGATCCACCTAGGGATGACCCCACCTGTTGAAGATCTCCTCAGTGACGAGGTTGTTTAGCTGCCACTCGTAATTGTCCGCTCCCAACCTGCTGAGCCTGTCTGCCTCCAGGTTGGCTTTACCCGGGAGGTGGACTGCCGTGAAGTATATGTTGTTTTCCAGGGCCCATTCCCACATGCTGATTGCCAGTCTGCTCAGAGGAGGGGATCTGGTGCCTACCTGCTTGTTGACATAGTACATGCTGGTCGAGTTGTCTGTCTGGATGAGGTCAACCTTGTCCCTGAGAAGTGGTAGGAATGCTCTGAGTGCTAGCCAGATGGCATTCAGCTCTAACCAATTGATGTGGTATTCCTGCTCCTGTCGAGTCCATGTGCCGTGGACGGAGAGATCGTCCAGAGTGGCTCCCCAGCCTTCGAGCGAGGAGTCTGTGGTGATGATGGCCTCCGGGGGAGAGGGGTGGCCAAAAGGGCTTGCCTGTCCGTAGTTTGCAGTCCCTGGACCACCATGTTAGGTCCAGGTGGAGAGATGGAGGAACGTTGATCATCTCGGATTGGGAGCCCCACTCCTGGTTCCATGATGCCGCAAAGTGCAGCTGAATCCTCCTCATCCTCAATCTCGTGTGTGGAACAGCTAAGAGGACCGCTGCAAAAAGACCCAGGAGATGCTGGTACCACCAAGCCGAGGTCACCTCTCTGACAAGAAAGTGGGAGGTGGCCTGCTTGATGGCCGAGATCTTGTCCTGCGAGGGAAAAACCTTCACGGAGCATGTGTCCCAGATGAGGCCCAAGAATGTCAGAGTCTGCGTGGGCTGCAGCTGCGACTTCTTGAGATTGAGCCCAGATCGTGCAGTGTGTTCATAAGGGCATGGGAGGAGTGGTGAACCGCTTCCAGAGATGCAGCCTGACGAGCCATTCGTCAAGGTATGGGTAGAGGCGGAGGTCCTGCGCTCTCAAGGGGGCAGCCACCTTATTCATTTGCCTGGTAAAGACCCTGGGGGCCGAGTTGAGTACTAAAGGGAGGAGCTTGTATTGAAAATGGTAGACCATGATCCTGAACTGTAGGAAAGAACGATTTGGGCTGCCAAATTGGGACGTAAAGGTATGTGTCCTTCAGATCGAGGGAGCACATCCAGTCTCCCTTGCACAATGTCGCCGCTATAAAAGCTGGCGTAACCATCTTGAAATTTTGTAGGGGTATGGAGAGGTTGAGAGTGGAAAGGTCCAGCACAACTCTTAGCCCCGCCTGGTTCTTCTTTTGAATGGCGAAAATCCTGGAGTAAAAGCCCAAGCCTCGCTGGGAGGCTGGGACTCCCTCCACTGCCTGTCTCTCTACGAGCGACCGGATCTCAGCCTGAAGAGTTGCTGTTCCAACCTGAGGGAGTGGAAGGGGGGAGGGAGAAGAGGCTGGGATGGGGAGGCGATACCCCATGGATCCTACGGAAAGGATCCAGGGGTCCATGAAATTCTGACACCAGAAATATGCATGGAGAGCAAGCCTGCCCCCCACTGGAGACACGTGACCCCGAAGGGGCATGTCATGCCTTCTTTCCATCGGAGGCTGTCGCGGAGGAGGGGGACTGGAAAAAGCCCTTACTCCCCCCCTTTTGTAGCTTGCTCCAGTTCCGAGACAGCAAGCGGTCTGGCTGTCTGGATCCCCAATCCTGGAAGCAGCGGAACACTCCATACGTACGCCCCCTCTCGGAACGCTGCTGTAACTGGGTGTACGACTTGGGATTGGTCTGCGTCAAGATGGATAAAGACTTTTGGCCGTTTGTGAGCTATTTTTCTTCTTGTCCAGCTCTTCATCCGTGGTGGAGTGGAAGAGGTCGCCCCCCCCCCCCCGAACGGTAGATCTTATATGCATTCCTGGACGTCCGGGTTCAATTTCGTTCAGGCTGTCCTTCTCATGCCCGCGGCGATACAGATGGCACAGCCAGATGTGTCAATATGGGCCACGGTGGATTCCATGAGGTCCTGCGCCACCAGCTGGGCCTCAGCCAGCCCCAACTTAAATGTGATTGGCTCTGCGTAGGGAGTTCAAGGAGGAAGTCTGCAATTTCCCACCATAACCTTTGGTTAGCGACAGCCAGAATGGCATCGGCGTTGGCCTGACGAAGATGCAAGGACGCGTTGGAATAGAGTTTCTTCCTGTATGCCTCCAGGATCTTCTCCTCCTTGCCTAGCAGCGTTACAGAGGATGAGGATGAGGACGACATAGGCTTGGAGTATAGTGATGCTGCAGCAATTACTGAGTGTTAGGCAGAATTGCATGCAGTACCCTCTGGGACCAACAGATACAATTAGGACTACAGGTGTAAGCGAAACCAACCTTTGGTATGGACCGAGTGGGGCTTGAGCCAACTCTTCTTAGCCAGGGAGACTACATTGGTTTGCAGTGGAATACACAGTTTGTGGTAGCGAGCTGAGCAGCCAGGCTCATCTCAAGAGGGAATGTGAGTAGTAAAAGAGGTTACACAGAGGTCTTACAATCACAGTGGTTCAAGTAGACACTTATTCTTACTTCTTGGTAAAACAGTTATTAATTTTTTACACAGTCATTTAGAAAACATTCACTAGAAAGAGACAACTTAATATCATACAAAAATACACTTCAGTACCAAACCAATATGTTTCTAAGTAAATTAGGCTCCCCTGAAATAGGAGCAAAATGGCATTTCAGTCACTTTAAATAGGACAAAAGCACAAATTGATAGAATAGATCACAAATACTTTCTTAGGCAGTGCAAATTGTTTCAGTTCACTAGAGGACTCGATTCAGTTCAATAGGCCTAGGCCAAAGTCAATGGACTAGTGTCTTGGATAGGAAAGAGCAGTTCTTGTATTAAACGGTTAAGTCTTTGCCAAAGTTCTCAGAAGTAGTTTGTACGAAAAAGAATCATATGTTGGGTCACAAGCTGATTAGGCCTGCAAGTTGGGAAAGTTTCACAAACTTTCACCGCAAGAGTAAGTTCTCTCAATCGGGTTGGTACAGTACCTTAATATGAAGAAAAGATGCAGCTGAAGACGTTGGTTCCTAGCAGCTCCTGCAGATCTCACTGTTCCTGAGCCTCAGTCGTGCGGACAAAGGGAAGACGTTGAGGGTAACTCCTACACTGCGCAGGGGCGGGTCAAACAAGCTGGCAAAATGGAAGACCTTCGGTTTGAGTAGCTGTAGTCAAGCACATAAACTGGCATCCTTCCCCCTGGTTAATCTTAACCAGCTCCGAGAATGGTATCCAGGTGGCTTACGAGTTGATTGGTTCCACCAACTCAAAGGAAGAAGTCGTCCTTGAAGGGGCTTCTCTGTCGAGATGAACTTGGCAATTCGGACCTGCAGCAGGGCTTCACCGGGCAAACCAACAGTCCAGGAGTTGCAGCAGCCAGCCGCTTCCAGCTCGTCATTGGTTCTTTCGTTCCAGTGGTCGACTCTGCTTTCCAGACTTGCCTTTTAAACAGGTTTCTCCCTTTCATTCCTGCCTAGCTGCCACTCACCCAGCAGGGTGGCTGTCCTTGCCGGACAGTCAGTCAGTCAGTCACACCAGAGGGCATTTGGGTCTCCTAGCAGACTAAGCACAGGGAGTTTCGGGCACCACCTTCACTTCCTGCCCACCACAGACACTCAGATGCCAGAGGCGGTCTTCAGTCCTGAAGCACGGCAAAGGCATAGGAACAAACGTACCAAACCTAGTTTGGCACACAGAGACAAACACTAGAAGGACCTTTCGTAAAAGAAATGCGAAAAAAGTTGACTGGAGTCTGTTTCTACAGATAGGTCTTGGGTGCCATATTGAAAAACATGGCTGTCCCGATTTTTGGCTACCATTGTTCACGGTCAGGCAAAATCATAGTAGTTTGATCTAAACCACTGCCACCAGCCATTTAAAGTAGGAAAGGGTAACATTTGACTGTTACATGAGTGTTTTGGGTCAGGGGATGCTAGGCAACCCCTTCAGCCCTCTATAGGAAGATAGTGTGTGCTGGGTCTGTAAATTTAAAGAGACAAGTAAAGTCAACTTACCTTTACATGCTCTGGCAGACAGTAGTCAGTCCCAAATAAGGTATTTAAACCTTGGGAAGTCTGAAAGACATCCCTGCGTCACTGCACTGAAGGTGCTGTGTGACACACAGAAAAAGATGATGCCTATGGAGTTGTGTTAAAACTCCATAACCAAAGAACACAAAAGTAAAACACACATCAAAATACATGAGTGGGAAAAAAGGCACCCACACTTCCCAGGTAAAAAATAAAATCCTAGAAATCCAGCACAGTTTGTGAAACTTTCCCCGACTTCGAAGGCGTGTCCTTCCCTAAACATTCTTCTAACTTTTCATCTGACCAAATTCTTCTAAGATCCATGGCAAAGACTTAACCGTTTATTACCAGAACTGTGCTATCCTATACAAATACTCTGAACCATTGACTTTAGCCCAGGCCTATGAACTGAATTGCTGGTTGTAGTTAACTGAAACCCTTTGCCCTGCCTATGAAAGTATTTGTGCTATTGATTCTTATAACCTTGTCTTTTTTACCCCTTTTTAAAGTAACTAAACTGCCATTTTGCTCCCACTTCAGGAGAGCTGAACTTGTTCAGTAACTTATTGGTTGTGTATTTGTAGTATATTAGTATATGATATTGAGCTGCTCTTGCTAGTGGAATGTTTCAAACTGACCGTGTAAATAAATGTATATTCTTTTACCAAGAAAACTTGAGTGTTTGTTTGAACCACTGTATTTGTTGGTCCTTTGTGTAACTTGTTCAACTGCTCACTCAACTCTTGAGATAAGTCTGGCTGCTCAACCACTGCTACCACATTACTGTGTAGTACAGGCTTGTACTAAAGGTGAAATTGTACTGACACTTGTAGTGTTAATTACATGTAGTGGTCCCAAAGGGTACTGCATGTGATTCTGCCCAACGGGTTCCGCCTGCCGTCCCTTGGAAGGGCCGCCCATGCAGTTTGGAGGATAGGGGACGGGATGTAAGAGTATGACGAATTAACAAATCTCATGAAAAATGGGGAGAATATTTTAATGTCCAGAATTTCTTTTGCCAGGATAACGTCCCTGAAACATGAGGTAGGGTGTCATTTTCTCAGAACAGCTTGCATCTCAAGCAATGTAATTGAGTGGAATTAAAATGTAGTGTGGCGAGATTGATGCTTAGCACCGAGGGAGGTGTTCTTGAAGTCAACAGTTGTCTCATAGCTATATGGAGCTGGGCTAAAGGATTGATCCTTCCTGATTTTATCTTGAGCGTTGTTTACTTTGTCCACAAAGGCTTTGGAAAGGCTTGTTGAGCACTAACACAAACGGTGGTAGAAGGAGTAAATGGTTGATCCTGCGCTTTGGGCTTAAGCTTTAAGCACTAAAGACATTTTCTTTTGCTTTATATGTGGCCAGTTTGTACATTTTTGCAAGGTCCTTCCAACGTAATTGTTAGCATCAGTTTTAGGTCTTAACCAGGACCTTTTGGCCTGTCATTTAGCCTTTTTAAGAACCCCTGCATCTGGTGTAGACCAGCTTTTATGACAGAGGACATCTCTAAGTCTTCCATCTCAAGGGAGCTGGTTGATCCCATTGGTCAGTCAGGGTCACTCGTTAAGTAGCGGCTAGCATATCTGGGGGGTCTGAGTCTGTGATAGAATTTATTACCATCTCTGTGCATGTGTTGTAATTTGGGGTACATTTCAGATGCAGAATTTCACAGCTGATACATGTACATGGTACCTCAAATAAGGAAAATGCCTTCTTGGCTAGTCCTGCAACTCCCCCTCCATTCAACTTGATTCTGAGAGAAGCCATAACCCGGAGGGGTGGCAAACTCAATCATAGGCCCATTGAGGCCCTTCAATTTAGAACATAATTAGTCCTGGTTGACCATGTCAAATGCCATTTTTAAGTCAATTAGGGCCATATAGAATGGCTTTTTCAAACATGTTTTTCCTGTTTTTGGAGCATGTACACTAATTTATACTAAAAACCCATTTAGAGACATTCCAACCTTTTTCTGAAACCAGATTAGTTCTTGTCATGTATTTCCAAATGTTTCATCCAGACGTTATGTTCTCCAAGTACTGTTGAAGCAAAACTTTTGCTAGACACATCATGAGTGCTACAGGTCTGTAATTGCTAGGATTCAACTTGCTGCCCTTCTTGTAAAGGGGGACTATTTGTGCCGCCAACCAAGAGCCCGAAAAATACATAATATGTGTAAATCATTAAATTTCCAATTGCACAGGTTTTTAAAACATGACGTCAGAAGTAATATGTCCTAATGCAGGGGACTTATGACGGCGCTTCAGTATTCCAAAGAATAATAAATAGATATATCATGGTCATCACAGCTTTCACACAATCAGCCTGCTTGTGGCAACACTATAGAAGGGAAGCAAAAATGTGAGAAAAACATTCAGGACAAATCCTCATATAAAAAACATTTACTGGCTGAGGCATCTACAGGAATAACAAGTAAGTAATATAATGTGTATGAAGACTTGTTGGTTAATGTTGTTTGGTTAGGTTTATAAATAACGCTTGATGTGCAAAGAGACGATTGGTGAATTTTGCTAATTGCTACAATGTTTATTATAAATGTTAATAAAAACATTTACTGGGAGAAATAGTTTTTCTTTTAAAAGGATTACTCGAAATAAGCACATGCACTTAATTCAAATATTATGAATGTTGAAAACATTGCACAGAAGGGACACACATGGTCTCTCAAAGCTTACTGCACAGGCACAGCATTTTACACTATTTCAAACGCAAATATCCATGTTTTAATGGAAATTAAAAGCTTGCAAACTGCCTTTTCCCCCCCATAGATGGAAAGCACAATCTGATCTTAAAGTGTGAATTTTCTATTTAAAATAATAAATACATTTACAAAGGACGTTCAATTGACTGGGTTAAATTGAAGGGAACTGAAATTATCCAATTTGAAAGAAACTTTTAGAACTTTTGATAATCCCCCATCATCGAGAATGTTAGGTAAGAGTTTAACCTTAGTGCTAAATCTACCTCACTTGTGAGAACCCTAAAACGTTTTGCTGGACTGGTAGATTATTATTCCCTATACCTCAGTGAGTGGGAACCTTTTTCCACACTCCCAGATCCTTTTACACTTTTTATGGGTGTCATTTTTAAGGACTCTCCATAGTGTCCTTTTCATTTTATTCTCTTTGACAAGTTTTGGTATATAACTTTTTATGGATCTTTTACTTTCTCTCTGGCTAACCTTGTGAGAACTACAGTTCCAAAGGGTAGAAAGGATTTTTCTATCCATTTTACATTTTGTGGTGTGCTGGGGAGATACAATGTATTCCCTATATAGCACTGAAATAATTATGTTACAGGGACAAGCTTACCTTAAATGGATGGTGCCAGTGACTCTTTTTACAAATTCGGTGCACCTTTACTGTGAGCTGTTGTCAGAGCTGTGGTACAGGGACCCATGAGTGCCCATTTTACCAAAATGGCCCAGTCTACTTGTTTTGCCATTTTCACACTTGTCCCTTCTTGGTCTTTCCCCTGCCCTCCTTGGTGGGAAATTCCTTCGTGTGATTTTGATCTTCGGCGGGAGACCTCGGTCAAGCCCGGCCAGGCTCCAGAGTGTCTGTGAAGGCAGGAAAGGAGGGAGGAGTCCAAAACTCCACAGCCCTTTGTGCTCCAGCATGACTGCGAGAATCTAGTTCAAAATGGGAGGCTGGATGTCCTGAAAGGACTGCAAACCCCCAAGTTAGAATGTTGCATATCTGTTTGATTGGCTGGGTTCCTACATACAAGTCTGATCCTGGAAGCTGAAGGGTTAGTCGACCACTGGACCTGAATCCAAAGAGAAAGATGACGAAACGGTGGCTGAGATGATTTTCAGCAACCGGAAATTCTGCTGTGTAACCGGAGCATGCAGTTTCCCTTCATTCCAAGAGACCTCGGGACTCCGAAAATAACGCCGTACCAGAGCCGGCTGAGATCCAATGGACTCAAGAAGACACATTGTGCTGCGACCTTGCAGGGCTGAAATAACCCAATACTCTGGGACCTCGAGCCAGTGTGTGATGCACAGTCTTCCGGATTTCGAATTGAGCTGAAACTTGGTGGCATCATGCAGGATGTGAATCGGGTCTGCAAGTGAAGAGAATCCAACAAGCGTATTCAGTCTTCTTCTGGCTTCTGAAAAGTGCACCAAAACCACAGAGCCACATCCAGCCATGAAGAACTCTTGCCTGGAACCTTCCCCGTTGATCCTTGCTGCAAAATCCATTCCAAAGTCCTATCTTCCATCTTCATGACAAAGGAGTCCATCAGACAGGTTTTTGACTGCAGATCCTGAA
Organism: Ambystoma mexicanum; assembly: GCF_040938575.1. Lineage (NCBI taxonomy): Eukaryota > Metazoa > Chordata > Amphibia > Caudata > Ambystomatidae > Ambystoma > Ambystoma mexicanum. The sequence continues at coordinate 564,850,911 of NC_090933.1, forward strand.
GTCTCCCCTGCTGCCACTCTACTTCTGTGCTTAGGTACTGTGTTGGCTGGGGTATTTACACAGCTTAAACCTTTGTGATTCCTGTGTAGCTTTGGGGTGTTTCTTGTGATTGGGAGTCCTCTCATCCAGTTCTGGACACTTTCAGCCTCTCTAAGGGTAATACTTACCTGTTTGAACAGTCTTCCTTATACACTGTGACCTTTGCTACGTCTGTGTCTTTCTGAACTGTCTGTTGGATACTAGCGACCAAGTGGCCCCCCATTTGCCACTGAGAACACTCATGCTCCAAGAATAAGGGAAATACTTTCTAAGTATTGGGCCTGTTGCTTAGAAAAGAGAACAAGTGTTTAAAAGTTTACTTACTTGTAAATGAGTGGGTTGGCAACTAACTCAGACAGTGAGCAGTTACAAATATTTGTACTTACCTTAAATGTATGTTGTGAATTGTGAAAAGTATATGACATGCATTACTTACCGTAATAGCATTTCTGATGATTGCATCTGCTTGGATTCACATGTTGTGCATATAGTCCGACATCTAGTGGTAACCGCACAGTATTGCATCTTGTCTTTCGAGGATCGAAAGGGGATGTCGACATGGGCGTGCCTGTAACAATATCCTTAACGTGACGTGTAGTGTACCCAAAATCCCTCATGCATCGAGGTCCCTTGAATTGTATTTTTTCTGCCGTGAGGGAGCCTTATGACTATCGTGAGTGAGTACAGAAAAGAGTAAGTAGTAAGATGTTTATGTTCCTTCTATCCGAGCATGGAGGAAGCGTGGGCACATGTGAATCTAAGCAGATACAATCATCAGAAATGATATTATGGTAAGTAATGCATGTCTTCTGATGCTTGTTAATCTGTCGACTCGCGTGCTGTACATAGACTAGTGAGCAGTTCCCATAGTTGGAGGTGGGGTGTGAGAAGGAACAGTAGTGAAAAGATGTCTTAGTACTGCTTGTCCGACCTGAGAATCAGACCTAGAGTGGGTGTCTAGGCAATAGTGTTTTTTAAAGGTGTGTACAGAACTCCAGGTTGCCGCTTTGCAAATGGACTCAAGAGGAACATTTGCGATGAATGCTATGAAAGCCCAGTGCCCCGAGTAGTGTGGTCTAGACTTGAAGGGCAGATCTCTCTTGGCAAGAGTGTAGCAGAGTGTGATGCAATTGACAATCCACCTTGAGATGGCCGATTTAGAGACAGGATCCCTTCTCTACCAGCTGCCACTGAAACGGAAAACTGGTTTGTCTTCCTTAGTGGTTTAGCTCTTTCCCGGCAGTACATGACTGCCCTGAGCACATCCAATGTGTGTAGGCTTCTTTCCGTCACGTTAGTGGGGTTCTGGAAGAAAGTTGGTAGTTCCGTTGATTGGTTCACATGGAACTTAGAAATAAACGTGGGCGCAAACCGAGGGTGAGTGCGCAGAACCACCTTATCTCTGTGAATTGTAACAATTGAAAGGGCATGGAGTTTACTGACTGTTCTTATTGAGGTGACTGCCACAAGGAAGGTGAGTTTTGAGACTTGCCTTATGCATAGGTTCAAAAGGAGACCCCATAAGTCTGGTTCATACCACATTTAGGTCCCATCCGGGAGCTGGGTTCGAAATGAGGGGATGAATTCTCTTAATCCCTTCCATGAAAGCTTTAATAACTGAGATCTTCCACCACAACACCTTCTGTTGGGACGTGGTATAGGCTGAGAGTGCAGCTAAGTGAACCTTCAGGGAATTAAAAACCAGACCTGAGTCTAGGAAGTGAGTTAGGTATAATACAATATGAGTAGGAGAGCAGTCAATGGGATTGATGCTCTTGGAATTGCACCAGATGACAAAGCGTTTCCATTTATTGGAGTAGCAATGTCTGGTGTTAGGCTTTCTTGCTTCCCTAAGTATATCCATGCATCTCTGAGGAAGTTGGAGATGCCCGAACTCTATGACTTCAGGAGCCAGGTCGCTAAAATGAGAGTCTGCGGGCATGGATGAAGTGTTTCCCCCTTGTCCTGAGATAGCATGCTGTATGGGCAACGCAGTTTTATTGGAGGAGAGAGAGGCAGCTCCATCACATGGGAGAACCAGGGTTGGCGTGCCCACATCGGGGCCACCAATATCATGGTGACTGGTTCCTGGTGCATCTTGTGCACAATCTTGTTGAGTAGGGGAGTCAGTGGAAAAGCGTAAACAAATGTCCCTAACCATGTTATCCAGAGACCGTTCCCCTTGGACCGGTTCTGAGGGTACCTGGAGGCGTAATCTGGGCATTGTGAGTTTTCCAGAGTTGCGAACAAGTCTATCTCAGGGAAGCCCCATTCTGCGAAATCGTTGGAGAGGATGTCCTCGTGTACTCGTCATTCGTACTGTAAGGGCAACAGGAAGTCTCTGCTGAGCACGTCTGCCAGAAGATTGCGTTCCCCTGGAACTTGTTGAGACAATAGAAACATCTTGTGTTTGAGAGCCCATTTCCAAATGTTCTGTGAAAGTTTGGACAGCACTGGTGAGTGAATGCACCCTTGCTTGCTCAGATAGTACATGGCCATGTTGATGTCTGTGAGGATCAGAACTGTCTTTCCATGCAACTGTGTCTGAAAGGCCTTCAGTGCTTTGAATACCGCTAACAGCTCCAACAGATTTATATGGTTGGATGCTACTGCTGGGGACCAAACGCCGTGCGCCATCTGTTGAAGGAGGTGAGACCCCCACCCTGTGAGAGATGCGTCCGTCTTGAGAGTGGCTTCTACTGCGGGGGTGGTGAAAGTTTTCCCTTTCAAGAGGTTTTCCCTCAACCACCTCTGCAGAGAGAGAATGAGGGCTGCCGAGACAACCACTAGATCGTCCCATTGTCCGTTGGCCTGACACCACTGGCTGTTGAGCCACTCTTGCATGGGGCGCATGCGCAAACGTGCGTGAGGAGCCAAGTAAATGCAGGATGCCATCATCCCTAACAGTCGCATGGCCTTGCGTACTGTCACCTCTCGACTTGCTACATACTGAGGGTCTGAAACGGCATGTTTTGGACTTTTTCGTTGGAGGGGAAGACAAGGCCGTCTTCTGTCGGAATTAGAGCCCCCAGAAATTGCTTGACTTGGCTGGGGTCTAGGCTGGATTTCTACTTGTTTATGGAAAATCCCAGACTGAATAAGAGGTCTATCGTCTTTTGAGGGTTTCACAGGCATGTTTCGTAGGAGTCCCCTGTTATGAGCCAGTCGTCGAGGTAAGGATAAAGTGGGAAGGAATGCCTTTGCAGGTGTGCTGTTGCAACTGCCAGTACCCTTGTAAATACCCTTCGGACTGAGACAATGCCCAAGGGAAGGACCTTGAACTGATAGTGTTTGTCCTCTTACATGAACCTTGGGTATTTCCTGTGTGCCGGCAACATTGAAATATGAAAGTATGCATCTTTCATGTCCAATGTTGCCATGTAATCCCCCTACGTCAGTAGAGTAATTACCTCTTACAATGTTACCATTCAAAACTTTTGTGGTTTGACAAATTTGTTTGCCGGCCGCAAGTCTAGCACAGGGAGCATGGCAAGATCCTTTTTGGGTACGAGGAAGTACACTGAATAAATACCCTGGTTTACCTGTAGAACGGGGACGACTTCGATTGTGCTCTTTTCCTGCAGAATCTCGACCTCTTGCAGCAGGATCTTCAGGTGTTCAAGTGTTAGGCGCCTGGATCTTGGAGGTCTGTATTTGAGGTGGTCGGCTGAACTCGATGAAATAACCGTGGGTGACGGTCTTGAGCAGCCACTGGTCTGTGGTATACCCCTCCCATGCATGCAGGAATGATGTTATATGTCCCCGATCGGGGAGGCATGTGAGGTGACCCAGATTTGAGATTGATTTCTGACTGGTGGACGGGGAGCATCTGGGGTTGGCGTTGCACCCCTTCTTTTCCCACAGCGTTTTCCTCTGGGTGGATATGGGTTTGCAGAGGCAAACCACTGTCCTGAGGACCAGTTGTTGCCTGAGCCGTATTGGTTGTGTGGGTAACTAGAGAAGGATTGGCCAATAAAGGAGAGGAGAAAACATCCCCCCTCTCTGTTGAAAGGGTCTTTGAGTGATCTGATTCAAAGTCTTTTTTTTTTTTAAATTTCAATTTTATTGGTTTTGTAAAAGTTCGACAGACAATTACATTCAAATTCCAACACTGAGTCGAAGAAAAAAATTGTTCACAGCAAGTAACATTTTCATATTGAGCGTATAAAGTCTCTTGGAATCAAATATTCAACCAATAACGGCAGCAAAACACACTTTCTTTACCCCACACCTCCCTTCACATGTCACCGTCCGGGGATTGAAAACAAATTTAAACATTACCAAAGAACCGCTAATATACTCTTGACATAAGGCAAGTGTGCACAGCATAACACATGACCCTGGCATGACAGGCTCCAACAATTGACTAAAATGACACAAAATTCGGCAGTGTTTTGCACACATTCTTTTCATGCGACATATGTAGCACAAAATTCTGACCATGCGTTCTCAACATAGGTACGATCTCCATGTAAGGCTGCAGTCAGGTTTTCCATTCTGTAAATACTCAGAGCAACAACCAGCCACTCAGTCTTGCTAGGGAGTGTGGATCTTTTCCATACCATGGTTAGACAGGCTCGTGCAGCCATCAACAGACCCAGCACCATTTTGGGTGCTTTCATTATCGTGTCCTCCGTTTCAATCAAGCCGAACAAAATCAGCAGTGGTTGTTTCTCTCTATCGACATCATCTACGTCCCTAATCCAGCTAAGAACCTCTGACCAATAGGCTTGGACCATTGCACATCCCCACCACATATGCCAATAATCAGCCCGCTTCCCGCAGCCCCTCCAGCAGTATGCGCTTACTCCTTGATACATTTTGGCAAGCCGGGTTGGGTCATATTGCCATCTATACATTAACTTGATAGCATGTAGTTTATACTGACAAGATATAGAGGACTTCGCCGTCCATCTGCATATTTGAAGCCATAGCTTCTGTGAAATTTGCCTACCCATATCCGATTCCCATCTGCCTTTGAGTGTCAGGGAGTGTGTAATATCGACCTCAATCAATGCCAGGTACATTGCACTTATCAAACCTCTGGAGCCCATGCATGTGTCAAGAATTCTCTTGAATGGGGTAAGGTCCCTCTGCAATTGTTCTTTCCATATCGGCCTTGTCAATACCCCCTTGAGTCTCATATACAGGAACACCGAGAGCGGGCCTAGGCCAAGCGCCTCCTGAAGCTCCTGAATGGTTATAAAAGAGCCATTTCTCCATAGTTGACCTGCCCTTTCTAGGCCCGCCTGGTACCAGGTCTCAAAGCGTCTTGGTTCCGGGATTGCATCCCAGATCCCCGGGGACCATATGTGACCCAGGGGAGAGGGCCATGTGTAACTCCAACCATGTTCTTGCCTGGTTTCCATATTGCCCATATTGTACCTATAATGGGATGAGATTTGATGCCATTACGTAATTGGGACCCAGGCACCCATAGCCATTCACCCAAAATAAAGGGACGGAGGTGATAGTTATCCAGGGCTATCCACTGTGGCTCTGACTGCTGCCTGACATGTGGAAGGAGGACCCGGAGTTGGGCCGCCCTATAGTATTTTTCGATGTCCGGTAGGCCTACCCCTGCAATATCTTTTCGAAGCTGGAGCAAGGATCTCGGGATTCTAGGCTTTTGGCCGTGCCACAAGAAGGCTAGTAGCAATTTTCTCGTGTTCGTGAAGTATTCTGGGGGCATTTTGATGGGAAGCATTTGGAACAAATATAGTATCTTAGGGAGGATCACCATGTTTATGGCATTTAAACGGCCCAGCCAAGAGATGGTGAGCTTGGACCATCTTTGAATATCTTTTTGAAGAGCAAGTGACAGTGGTGGGAAATTGGCTTCACATAGGGATCCTAGGTCCCGAGTAACATTAATACCCAAGTATCGGAGCGTGGTGAGACTGACTTTTACTCCTAGGGGGGCAAAGCGTTCGACCTCAGAATCTCTACGTTTGTCAATGGGGAGGAGGACAGATTTCGTAGTGTTAATTTTCAGATCGGCCAACTGACCATATTCTTCAATTATTTCGAGGGCGGCCGGGACCGAGTCTAAGGGATCAGTTAAGTGTAATAAGATATCATCGGCATATAGACTCCATTTGTATTCTCGATCACCTACTGTGATTCCTTTGACTCTACTATCGTGCCTCGATTTTTGAGCTAACGGTTCAAGGGACATTACAAATAATATCGCTGACAGTGGGCAGCCCTGCCTCGTCCCCCTTTCCAGTGGAAACCATCGTGAATAACCTCCATTCACCACTACTGAAGTTGTGGGGGAGGTGTACAGCGCTTTGATGGCGCAGCAGAGTTTTGGCCCTATCCCGTTCGAGACCAATACCTGATCCAGAAATTCCCATGACACCCTATCAAAGGCCTTCTCGGGATCTAATGACAAAAGTGATGGATCCCCTCCCATACCATGTGCCTCGTGGAGTAAGTGAAGTGTTTATCTCATATTGTCCGCGCCCTGTCTCCCAAGAATGAAGCCAACTTGGTCAGAATGTATTAACCTAGGGAGGTGCGTTTCAAGCCGGGCTGCAATGACCCTGGCATAAATCTTAGCGTCGATATTGAGGAGAGAAATGGGACGATAGGTACAGTATTTAGGATCTCTACCCTCCTTCGGAATGACTGCAAGGAGGGCCTGAGAGAAGGATGCAGGAGCGTGACCTGTGTCGAAGATGTGGTTGAACAGGGATGCAAGAAAGGGGGCAATGAGAGTGGAGAATGTCTTGTAAAAACCGGGCGTGAATCCATCATCTCCTGGTGCTTTACCTGTCTTCAAGCGCTTTATGGCTTCTACAACTTCCTCCTCTGTGACTGGCATGTCTAGGGAATCGGCCTCCTTGCGTGTGAGTGAGGGGATCTGCACCTCCTTGAGGTATGTGTCTATGCTTCCCACAGGAGGGGGGGGGGTCACTTACATATAGATCTTCATTAAAAAAGGCAAATGCTTCTTGTACGTCTTCGGGGGAAGTCACTGTCGTGACCATGAGGGTGCCGTCTGTCCTTTTGATAAGTTCAACCCATCTCTCCGCCTTTTGTGCACGGAGACGAGCCGCCAAGAGGGCATCCGCCTTGTCGCCCTTCTCATAATATTTTTGTTTGAGGTATTGTAGGGTCTGGGCAGTTTTGCCCGCGATAAGTATTTTCAACTCCTCTCTGAGTAGTTTAGCTTCTGCAATATACTCGGGTCTTTCAGATGGGGAGGACTGTGCCAGGCTCTGGGCCTTACAGAGCCTTTCCGAAATGCCCTGCTCTATCAAGGCACGTTCTTGTTTTTTTTGGGCCCCTTCCCTTATAAGCACCCCCCTCCAAGTTGCCTTGGCTGCCTCCCATACGGATGTCTTCCCTACCTCCCCTGTGTCATTAGAAGCAAATAACTGCTCGATCTCGGTTTCCAAAGCTTCCTTGAAGACAGAGTCAGCCCATAAGGAGTCATTACATATCCATTTGGTATTTCGGGGGGCCAGGTCGTTCCTAAGTATATCCACCATAACCATATCATGATCCGTCCAAGCAGAGGGGTATATAGTTGCCGCTTGCAATGTGCGCAAGAGGCCATCTGAGAGGAAGATGTAATCGATACGTGTGAGCGTGTCATGGGGAAGGGAGTGGAAGGTGAATCCTCTGTCCGTCGGGTGCAAATGGCGCCAACTGTCCACGAGACCATAAAGATTATGGGTTAGTTTAATGTCCACCTCGTTCCGCGTGTTGGGTGGATCTGCCATGTCAGCTTTAGTTTGTCTATCCTTTGAACTGTCCATCCATGTGTTAAAATCCCCACCAAGAACTATGTGTCCCCTGGCCATGCCGAAAACCTTCTCACTGATTTTGTGGAGGAACCTATTTTGCCCTTGGTTAGGCGCATAAAGCGTAGCAAGGGTGACTGTTGTGCCCCGTATATTTCCCACGACTATGAGAGCCCTCCCCTCCCGGTCTATCCATGTCTCAAGAATTGTCATCCGGAGGCCTTTGCGGATTAGGATCCCCACTCCCGCTTTTTTCGAGATACCTGAGCTCCAGAAGGAGGGTCCGATCTCCCGTGCTGGGATCACTCTCTCCTCACCCTTTCAATATTGCGTTTCTTGGAGAAATAGAATATCTATATTTGATCTCCTAAATTCCCTGGCAACCATGGATCTCTTTGTGGGGGAGTTCAAACCCTTGACATTGAGTGTGCAAATGCGTAACGTGTCCTTATAGAGTGTAGGTGCCATCTTGAACTTTGGGTAAGTGTATAAGCAGCCAGTTCATCTGCTTCATGGCCCATGTCATGTTTAATGTTGCAGTGTGTGGTTCGTATTCCTCAGAATGGGTCTCAGTTAGTCCTACGGAGGACAAAAACTGAACCCTCCAGTACGTATAATGTCCCTTTATGTATCCAAATTGTGTTTTCGTGCCCCTCAGGTCTGTGCTGTGACAAAGTATGTGTTTCCCACCCGCCGCACCCTCCCCTCTCCCCCTTTACCCCCATACTTTCGGCGCCCGACCCGTCCGGGTTAACATCACCCAGTCGGTCTGGGACCACCAGTGGAGACCGCGAAACAAGCGTTCCTATCTTAATATAGACTTCAATAACAGTGAGCCCCCAACCATGTGCTCGTAACTTAACAAACCAAAAACAAGAACTCTGACCCCCCAAAGGCATCGTTCCAGCATAAGTGTTACCTCGTATCTCTTTCTGGGCATCCTAAACATACATGGTCAAGTTCACCATTCGCACGAAACAAGTAACACATTGGAGTCTTAAGGTGCGACCAAAGAATCGGGCACATCATTGGTGTATGTTGTACATGAACCCTTCAGTCTTACGTACCCTCATCGCTTCTCTCTGCCTCGGGCAGCACCGAATCGACCAACTTCAACCGGATCACTCAACACAGAATTAGTTTGCCCCCAGCGGCCTAGGATGCCAGTCTGGTGGCCAGGTTAGTGTTCCATGTCCTGTGAATTGTTCATTCTCCGAAATTTCCTAGAGCCTTGGATCCGTCTGCGCCGCGGGCCCTTAGTGTGCCATTCACATTCCCCCCTCCTCGACTCTCCATGGGAGGGGCCCTCCTCCTGTATACCCAACATGTCAGATATGCAGTCTGCAATGTCCTTTTCCGAAACCAGTTTCACTATAGAACTCTCCCACTCAAAGGTGAATGAGAACGGATAACCCCACCGATACCTGGTGCCTTTATCCTTCAGCATTTTCGTAATCAGGGAGCATTTCTTCCTCATTGCGAGCATGAGCGATGATAGGTCTTGGTAAAGCGAGATGGTAGCATCGCTGAGAGTAAGCAACAAAGCGTGTCTGGCTTTATCTAAAATCCTGGCTCTGTCCGCATAGTTGTGAAACCTAGCCAGGACCGAACGCGGACCAACTGGCCTGCCTCCGGCTCTGTGGATGCGATCAAGTTTGGGTTCATCCACTGTCTCATCCTTAAAAAGGAGCTTCAGGATGGCGCGCAGGGTCTGTTTCAGGTCTGAATCAGATTCTCCTTCCTTTTCAGGGATGCAAAAGACACGCATGTTATTACGGCGTTCCCCGTTTTCAAGATCGTCAACCTTTAGACATAATGCCTCTTCCTTGTGCTCTACTTCCTCAATGTGGTGGTCCATTTGGGCTTCCAACATATTCAAGGAGGTTTGATTGTGTTCGACCTGCTCCAGCCTGTCCTCCATTTTGTCCATTCTCTGTGTAATTTTGTCGATTTTGCTGCCTATGTCTGCCCTCATGCTTCGCATCTCCGCGAGTAGTTCAGCGACATCCGCCTTGGTTGCCGCGGCCTCAGACCCAACAGTCGACATCTTGAGGTCAATGGGGGACTTCAGAGTTTCGTGGGTTGGTGTGAACTTGTATTTTGCCAATCTGTCCTTATGGTTCATAGGCGGCGGGACCCCGTCGATGAAGTGGGTAGGTCTCAACAATGCGCCAGAGGTCAGCCCCGCCAGAGTGGGCGCTTGAAAGGTATGAGCTTATGTGCGAAAGCAGGATGTCTTGTGAGAATCCAATATCCAATGTTCTCGTTCGTTCGGTGTATTGACCTTCAATTCGGGTCCCGGGCGGTCCCCCAAGGAGAGGAGTCCACACACAGCCTCTTCAGGCCACCCTCATGCGCGCAGCCTAGCCCAGGCCCAATGCTCAGTGTACTTCGTTTCGGTGGGCCTCAGGGTTCGAGTGGGGGGCCGAGGAGGGCACACGCCCTGAAAAACAGGGGCCCAAACCTCAGCCCTCTGCTGCCTGGGGAGACCTGCCCAGGGCCTCCTCCCGTATCTCTGGTACTCTGAGCACTGCGGTTCTTTCCACCTATGCCACTGGGGAGGAGGGCGGGTCACAATGGGCACCTCAACAGCCCCAGGCCTCACTCACCAATCGAGTCATCAGCCGAGTTGGAATCCAGAAGGGGGCTCGGCGCACACAGCGAGCAACAGGGGCAGCTCAAGCAAGCGTGGTGAAGAGAGGTGATGCCGCATCACCGTAGGATAGGGGCGTTTCACGGGCCAGATCCAACGCCGCACGGGATCCGGCGACCAGACGGCCCTCGTCCAGACCTCAAATTCACGAACCTGGAGGCCGCGGGACAGCTGAGTGGGCCCCAGCAGCGATGTGGATTGGAGCGCTCTCCCCGGTGCCGCGCATATCACGGCTCCACGTATGGAAGAGGCACGCAGGCAACTTCAGCCTTCGTCCTGCGTGTGGCGCAGGGGGAGTTTTCTCCACGAAAAAGACTCCGTTTTGCTTCGGGTTTTCTCCAGGTGGTGCCTGGACACTTCCGATGCCGGTTTTCATCGATGAAGTAGCAGATGGGGGTCTCGTGGTGGGGGCTCAACCCACTTTTCAGGACCCTTGCGTGGAGCCTACACGGAGAGCGATACCATCCGTGCGCCCCCTGGTGGCCACCTTTTCAAAATCGATTCAAAGTCTTTTAAGTCTTGTGTTTCTGTAACGCTTACCTGGACTCCTGGGGAGCGTAACATACCTTCAACCCATAGACCTCTTACCTTGAAGCCTTTAGGATTCTTTTTTCCTTTAGGACAGACAGATAACAACAATGGAGATGCTATAAACACTGTAAATGGGGAGGTAACTGCTAGATGAAATGTGTATCGATACCTAGACTGTTACTCCCCTCTAATTCTAGTGATAAACACCCTTCTCACCTGTGTTTTCTAATTGTGGAGCTCTCCATCCTGCTTTCAACAGGGGCGCATTGAGATGGTGACATTGCCAAAACTTGGAATGCTGAAGAACTTGGTAATTCTTTGAGGGATAGAGTCTTTTTAAAATAATGAGTCTTTAGGTAGGTGAACAAATGAAGATACTCTAGTCCTTCAGAGTTTAAAATGATTCCTACGTTGGAGATATCTCTCATACTTATTACTTTTGTCTTTTTCCCCCTTATTGCAGGTTCTAGGGAGTTGGAACACGGACTACGAAAGATGCGCACTTTTATGGATGAGTTTTCTTCATGAAGAAAGGAAACACGGATGCAGAATGGTTGCGGAGATACTCAGGATGAGAAAATGTAAAAAACGTAAGTTCGTCTACTCTGAGTAATTGCAACCTTCAAAAGCGAAGCACGGTAAAACTGTGAAGTGATAACTTGGTGAAACTTCAGGTACGTAAGGGCATCAAAAAACATCTTCTCTCGACTCTGTAAAGTTTGTTTTTTAATAATTAAATACCTTTTGTGTTTTCTGCAGGTTTCAGAGTGCTGAGGGAAAAACTTTGGAAGATGCTGTGGCTGCGAGGGAAAACTTCTGACTGAAGAGGTGCTGCAAACGAAAAATTATTCTTCTACAAAAAATGAAAGTGTCGAAGGAAAGCTTCTGTCAGGTAAGTCTATCTGTGGTCTGTAATGTTCTGTAATCTAGCGCAAGACTAATATTTCTCTTTTCTTTAGTTTCTTTAGATTCTGTGAGGAGAAACGCTGGTAGTGTTACACCGCTGTCAGCAGAGCAAGCGCGAAACGCGCGTTCCAGCAGAGACAGGGATTAAGTAGCTCCCTATGACAAATGATTAGTACCATGCTGCTGCTTGTAAACTGACCCTCTAGGCGGCCATCTTTTGAGTATGGAAATTACTATTGTAACCCATGGAAGTCTATGGAATTGGATGCAGTAAATGGTGTAAATGCCATATGCGCCAGGCTAACACCCACCTTTGACCTGCTGATTGATGTAATGTGTTCGCATAGCCCGAATGTCTGAGTCAAGACTATGTGTTCTGACTGGGATCATGACAGTTCCTTCTTGGCCGTTTCCAGTGCCTCATCAACGGCCTTGCTGTTAGGGAGAATTCTCAGAAATGTGCAAATTCCCTCTACATGAGAGATCCCCAGCAACTTTGCTGGATTTTGAGGACTTGATTTTTTTTAACCTGGAGAGAGTGAGACCCTTTTCATCACTCTCTCATGTATTGTAATGTGATTTCTGAGCTTTTGTGTTTCTTTTGGATATGGAGCCTGACAAACTCCATAGGCATCATCTATTACATTGTGTCACACAGCACCTTCAGTGCAGTGGCACAGGGAAGTTTTTCAGATTTCCCAAGGTTTAAATACCTTCTCTGGGATAACCTACCGTTTCCCAGAACAGTAAAGTGAAATAGACTTTACTTACATTTGCAAATTTCTAGACCCAGCACACACTATTGTAACAATCATATGTCACCCTTTCCTCACTGAATGGCTGGTGGCAGTGGTTTCATTTTAACTACCGTGGTGTGCCTTTACCGCGGGCTGCATTCGCAGCTGCAGTAAAGCACCCATGGGTGCAATTTCAAAATGGTCCCAGTCTTTTTTTTGCGGAAAGGTCCTTCTTGAGATTTTCTCTGCACGCCAAACCAGGTTTGGTCCCATTGTTCGCTTCGCCTTTGGCAGTATTCATGAATGAAGCCCGCCTTTGGCTCCAGGGTGTCTGGGGTGGGCAGGAAGTGAGGGAGGTGCCCGAAACTCCCTGTGCTAAGTCTCTTAAAAGACCCAAATGCACTCCGTAGTGATTGGCTGGCTGACTGTCCAGCAAGGACAGCCACCCTGCTAGGTGACGGACAGCTAGGCTGGAATGAATGGGAGAGAACTGAATAAAAGGCGAGGCTTTTGGCTTGGAAGCAGAGTCAACCACTGGACAAAGGAACCGAAGAAGAACTTGAAGAGGGCACCTACTGCAACTCCTGGACCATTGGTTTGCCAGGTGAAGCCCTGCTGCTGTGCTGAAACTCCAAATTCGTGTCGACAGAGAAGTCCCTGCAAGGACGACTTCTCTCCTTGAGTTGGTGGGACCAATCAACTCCAAAGTAAGACACATGGACATCCTTCTCGGAGCTAGTTGAATTTCCACAGAGTTGCTGCTGGAAACCGTATAGCCAGAGAGAGGAACACCACATTGTGTGTGTTGCTTTGAAGCTGGCCTAGAGCTCTGGGAAGATCCTCCGGAATCCCAGGAAGCAGGACTGACCGAGCCTGAAACCCCTCAACAGAGTGCAGGACCCCAGAAGCAAGGAAAGCCCATCTCAACAGCCAGGAACCGCAGTGTTGCTATTTGTGGTAGACGCAAGGAACTGAAACACTGAACAGCCACTGATTTGAAGATTGCCGGTTGCGAGCGGTGACCATCCCATTGCAGTGCAGGAGTCCCCAGAAGTCCTCCCTCTTGTCCCCACGGCAGTGGCCCAGGAACAGCGAATTCTGCAGGGCTGCTCAGGAACAGAAGTCATATGCTGCACTTTTTCTTCAATACAAAAGGTACTGTAAACAGTCTGAGAGAACTTACCTCTTGCTAGGAAGTTGCTTGCATCTTCTACCACTCACAGGTCTAAACAGCGTGTGGCCCTACATTTGATTCTTCCTTTCTTCAAAGACTTCTAGAACATTGTGCAAAGACTTTTTCTACTTACCTACCAGAGGTGCTTCATCCTATATAAGACTTTTGCCCATTGACTTTGGCTTAGCCTATTATATTGTATGACTCTGCTTAGGGGATCCAAAAGTATTTGTCTGCTTAAGAATATTTGTGGTCTCTTGTTTGTTCTAATAACCTTTTCCTTTTACCAACTTCTAAGAGTGTTCTAAATGCCAACAGTAAGATATTAATGTCCCCAGCACCCTAGCTATTAAAGTCAACTGAGGGTATAGGTTGTGTCTATGGGCCGTCCCAAAAGGGTCTTTACTGATTTAGAAACTAAGTGTGTATAGTATTGCAGTGTATTTGTATATTACTATTATATTGCTCCCTTCTGAAGAAGGCTTATTCTAACTGCCTGATAAATAAATTAATAATTGTTTATTCAAGAAACCTTGTGTGTAAGAGTTTATTTGAACACTTGTCACTGTGAATCTCTGTATAACTCCCCTACAGCTCACATTGACCCCTCTTGAGATAAGTCTGGCTGCTCAACACACTACCAAAACTGTGTAGTACAAGCTTATACCAAAGGTTGGGTTTCCTATTACCTGCAGTCAGGGTTGTTGTAGTGTTCCCAAAAGGTTCTGCATACAATCTTACCTAACACTTGCCAAATAAGTTTGTGTCTTCCACCGGTTTGTTGATTAACGATGCCTATGTCTCTGGTTTGAAACCAGAGTTTTTCAACCAGGAGTGGTGTTTTAAAAGGGTACCCTGGGCCAAGGTTCTCCATGCCGTCTCAGCAGCATCCAAAGTGTTCTTGAGGATGTTGTGGTTCACCTGCTTACCCACTGAAACCATCGTAAGCAGACGAGAACGCACTGGTTCAGGGACCTCTTGTAGACCCTCCTGCAGAAGGTTCAATTGGACGTCAGAATAACTGGACAGCAGAGTGGTGTTGTTGGCTATGTGGGTAGAATATGCTGCCATAGTAGTGATGCTTTTCCCAAGAGCATGCAACTTTTTACATTCTTTGTCCGGCGGAGCCTCGACCGTGTACAGGGGATCCCTAATATATAGGGGGTCAGAAGGTGAGCGATAAAACTATTTTTCCACCCGAGGGTTCACAGCCCTGGTCTGAGAGGGTGTTAACAAGGATGGGGCGATGCACCTCTTGATGGAATTTAGTAAAGGGATAGCGTGGCTGGCAGGAGGCTTCTCCTTTAATGTCTTCCACAAAATCTGAATCTAACACTGCCTCTTGCATGGCTATTTGAAAGTGTTCTGCTGCCTTTTTCAGAATGAACGCCATCTGGTCATCTACAGGTGAAGCCTGGCGCAGAGGAGGGGAGGATCCATACATATGGTATCGGGGTCCAGGGTATGGGACAGCCAAGGTGGGTCATCCCCCTGCTGGTCAGCCCCCCCATTACTGGATCTGATCAGTGGCATCAACAAAAGGATCATCCTCCTGTAATTAAGGGTCAAGGGGCTCTTCTTGATCCGTAAGGTCAAATACCTCCTCATGAAGAGGGCAGGAAGTCTTCGGAAATTTGGTCACTGCAGGATAAAGGTAGTCTTCACTGGGCCTTTTAGGGGTGAACCTCTCACAGAAGTCCACAAATTTAGCCAACCTGTCCAAATACCCTTCAACTTTTCCTCTGGTCCATGGGAATGAACCAGAGGGGAAAGGGCTCCTCCTGTGTATTTTTCAGCCTAGGACGCCGAGATCTTTTCTAGGATGATCCTAGATAAGTGTTGGGGGCTTTCAGAATAACCCTCCCGCACTCCTGGGCGTTAAAACATGTCTTTCCACGTGTTTTTAGACCTGTCCCTTTGTTTACTATCCGCTGAAATTATCTTGGTTAGACTCTAGCTGATGTTCGGCTTTACCGGGAGGTGTTTAGGCTGTTTAGACGGTTTGCGCTATAGATTCCGACGCAACCAGAGCTTTAAGCGTCAGCGCTCTTAGGAGACGTCTGTACAGCCTTGTGGGTTTTGGTGCTTGTAGCATTATTTTACTCACCTGCGAATTGGTTGTGCCTCTTCCCAAAAGTAATGCTGTTGGCTTCACTTAACTATTTCTACCAGAACTTTAGTGCGTGTTCACCAACTGGGTCTTGCTTCCCCCGACCTGCAGTATAGCCTGTCTTAACTAAGTCTGCCTTGGGTTTTACCTACCTCGAATAATATTGAGTCATTCATAAAGTGTAACAGTGGGTATTGCTTTTCCTGGAATGTTTTATACAGATGCTAAAACAGTCTTCAGTGTATACCTACCGTTAAGTCGCTGATAGCTCCTTTAAAAAAAAGGTATATGGGGTTTACTTATCTTGGTCTGCCTTGTGCCATCCTAAAAGAAGTTAGAAAGTTATTGCTTACTGTTTGTTGGTATGTATGCTTGAGTCTCTCAAAGAACCTTAGTGTGGAATGTTATGTGTGGAGTGTGCCTGTATGTTCCACAATGTTCAGTTAGGGCCTGAAGCTTAACGAACGAGGGGGCCGGTGGATGTCTCTCCCTGCTTATGTACTTAACCTACTTGCTCCATGTGTACTTACCTTCTGTGTAAACCCAGTAAAATCCTGCTATACCCACATGCGGCTCGGTGCACTTATTTCACCCCAGAGCACATCATATCACTTACCTCAGTCTGTGTCCCACTGACCTGAAAAGCAACTGTAACAGTATATTACAACATTAGGTTTTACTTGCCTAGAATAGCTGTGTGCCATTATTAAAAGGTGCTCTGGATGTGTAGCTGACCTTGGTCTGCCTGGTGCAATCCAAAATTAGTTTAAAGAGTTCTTGCTTAGTCTGTGTTCCACGAAGCTGAAAAGCAACTGTAATTGTATATTACACCAAAATGTCTTACTCACCTAGTATCACTGTGTGTTATCCTGAATGGTTATAGGTTTCTACATTTCCTTGGGTAAGTGTTCCACTATTCAGCAAAGTATAATTGCAGGTTGGTTTACTAAGTGATCCCTTAACAGAGTGTCACTGCACAACTGCAAGGGTCTACTACCTTTGCATTACTAAAAGTAATCAGAAAGTAACTTCTGGTTTTACTCTCCATGAATAGGTCTGTCCTATACTAAATGTGTTTGATAAGGTCTGACGCGCCTAGAAATACTGTTAGTTTTCTGAACAAGGTTTATGCTTTGGTCTGTGTACTTTAAAGCATTTTGTTGTGTTTTTATACTGTGCTTATAATTCTATGACCAAGTACTTACCCCCAAGATTTATCTTGGCCTAACTTGCATTTATATTTAACCTTTTTTTTTTTTTAATAATACATCTGGTTGTCAGTGTTTCTGTTGAACCCTTGCTATACAACAAGTTCTTTGTACCTTCCTACAGCCCTCTCTCCCTCCTAAAATAAGCCTGGCTGCTCTGTCTACGCTACCATATACTCAGGTGGTACATCCTTAAACTAAGAGTGGAGCCTTATACTGTCTCAGTTGAATGGTTTTGCTAAGCCCTTAGTTGGACTTCAGAAAAACTGTCCCAACAGAGAAGGTGCCCTTAAGCTGTTTGGTACAAATTGATGTAGCAACACTGTGTGAGACTACACAACACTTATCTGCTTGGTATTAGGTAACACACCTTTTGGTGTAGATCCAAAAAAGTAGCAGGCACCCCTCTCTCGAAAGAACACAGCATGATAACCTGTTCAGTGGTTTTTAACCACTTTGAGAGTTCGCAGCCATCTGCTTTTTGCTCACTGTACCTTTCACAGATGGGAAATATCTATTTGCATATCAGTCTTTGTCCCGCCCACATGGGCAGTCCAGCACCGAAATGCTATGGCAATTCCCTTCTGAACAAGAGTACCAACAGCAACCCTATACACGTGTTTCAGCATTGTTGGGCCTCATCCGTGAGGTGGAGCTGTGTCTCTCTGAGCACAGTGAGCAGGGAGTCCACGTCTGGTTGCCCCAGGTGACTTGAGTTGAACAAGCAGGGGCAGCTGCTACATTTTTTTTTTATTTTTGGAAGGAACTTGAGGTTGCTCACATTCCCTCTTGAGATAAGCCTGGCTGCTCAGTTCGCTACCCAAAACTGTGTGGTACACACTTATACCAAAGGTTTGTTTTGCTTACACCTGTAGTCATAGTGGTGTGTAGTGGTCCCAGAGGGTACTGCATGCAAACTCTGCCTAACACAGGTGAGTGGAGTTGTGCCCCTGCAACCCTTTCTTTGCCCAAAATTTGTAAAAGTAAGTTCCCCCAGGCTCCGCGTCCCCATTTTGCCTAAATTTGTTGGAAAAAAGCTCCCCCCATGGCCCGCTTCCCCCTGCAACCCCATTTTGATCAACATTGGTTGAATAAAATACCCCAAGGCCCTGTGTGCTCTGTGCATCTCCCTGGCTCCCCTTCCTGGTCAGCGCTCCCACCTCCTGTCCCACCCCCACCCCCGATTGGCTTACTCACCTGGTCATAATTGGGCCACCCAGGGCAGCCCTCTGCCTGGCAGCCCCTGGGGCTAAAAGCCCCAAGGCAAAGGGCGCCTCCAGCACAGGCGGATCCAGAAAATGTCTGCAGGTGTCCGTAGGGGAAGCCAGTGAAGCCAGCAGTGAACAGACACCAACTAAACTAAGTGTGGCATGGGTGGGGTGGAGAGCAATTACTCTACTCCAGAAATCCACCGCCACTCTACCTTACCTTTCCATAACGTAAACTGCCACAGACTTACACCATGCACACCTAGAGAGATTTTGACCACCGACCTAAATCTATTCATGAGAAAAAATATATGTTGCAACCAACAAAGCTCTCCCTTGGCGCCTGCTCTTTAAGTTATATTGTTGTCTGCACGAGTAATTCCCAAATCCTTGTGTGGCTGCTGCACAGACAATAGTGCAAAATTTGTTGAAATGAGAAAAAAGTTTACTTAAATGCGCCAACTTTAGATATAAGGTTTTATATTGGCGAGTCAGCTGAGCTTATAGTTCCCAAATCTTGAGTTTAGTTTCTTATTTTGAAAGAAAAAAACTTCAATCCATATAGATGGTGCTTTTCAAGGTTCTTTAATTATATATACAAAAGTCAACAAATATTATTGATCCAAGTGGTATCATCACACCTGGTGATTTACAAATTATTTTTTGCTGTATAGGCAGATTCTCACTCAACACGTGTTTCCCCATTGAAAATCTCAATGGTTAATCAGGAGAGAGAATAATTCCTAACCCAAAAATAATTAGAGAAAAAAAGAGAAAAGAAACAGTACAGTGTTATTGCAATTTTCTTGTTTCAAGTGATTCAGAAATCAGTGATGTTGATGAAGTTCAATAATTTGACTCACCCTTTGTTTTCTTGAAGTATAATTTTAAATGCCTTGGGTTTTCCCTATTTGGTTTGTCTTGATAATATAATGATATAATGATGCTGTTTTCCAATTAATTATTTGTTTAGCTTTTTAAAGTTTTTAGTAAACAATCTGTTGGAAAGAGAAGACTTGATAAAGTTTTTGTTTTAAATTTAAATCTATTGTAATTAGAGCCAAGCTTGGAGACAAGCATGATTTCTAGTTTAAGCAGATAGGACTGCTGGAGCCTTAAATTCTTACCTTGTGGTTAGTCTATATCTATAGGTTCTGCTAGGTCCTCATTGCCTTGATAAGCGAGAGAAAGCTGCCGAGCAGGTTGCGCGGCGTTTGTGTCAAAAGTTGTGCTATTTACAGCTTGCGGATAGTGCAGTGACGTCATCACGCCCCGCGCAACGTATTCTCGGGCAACACGATGACATCATTGCGCTGTTTCTAAGTTTGACGGCCATTTTAGAGCTACTTGCTCTGAGACGGTTTATTTTTCTAAAGAGAAATCTATAGTATTCTCGTTGAAGGAATTTGAAAGTAACATCAGTCAAGCATTAAGGGCAATGTTGAATTAGATATAATAAGTTTACAGTTGTTTTTTTTAACCAGGTTACTCACCGTAGTGACCACCTTACTCCTAGTCCATAGTCCCCTTTCCTCCATACTTATGGGACATCTCTCCGTCCTGTCGGTGTCATGTGCCCCTTTTTCGCCAAGCATTGGGATCAATGGAAATTGGGTCGCCATCATTTGTTCGATTACGTTTGACACGTTTTCTGAGCTGCGGTCTAGTC
Source organism: Ambystoma mexicanum (assembly GCF_040938575.1). Classification (NCBI taxonomy): domain Eukaryota; kingdom Metazoa; phylum Chordata; class Amphibia; order Caudata; family Ambystomatidae; genus Ambystoma; species Ambystoma mexicanum. The sequence continues at coordinate 564,870,900 of NC_090933.1, forward strand.
TTTTTCCAACATGCCCCCCCCCCCCCCCCCAGCATATCAGCATTCAGTTGCTGCCGGCTCGCACGTTGCAACTGTGTGTGTTTCGCTATCCTGCTGTTGTCACGCTCCTGTTAATTTCTCTAGGCTCTGCTGAGCCCTGCCTTTCCTTGGGTCCTCGTCCCTCTCTCCGTAACTTCTTTTTCTCCTTCTCTCTCTACGCTCTTACCAGCTGGAACACTCTCTCTCCGTTCCACTCCCTTCGCTCTCTCTGCACTGCCCTCCGGGAAGCTTCGGCGTATTTTTGCCTTGGCTTCTCGTCTCTCCTTTCCAGTGGGGTCGCTCTCGGCAGCGCCTTCTCCAGGTTTCCCCGAGTGCTTCCGTTTCTATGGGGGTTACTCTCAAGTCCCTGTTCCGCAATCTGACACGCACTTGCCTGCTCGAAGCTTTCATGTCACCCATCGATCTTCAGTGCCTCGTGGTTACCATCCCTTCTGCAAGAAGGTTCCGGTGTTTTTTGCCTACGTGGCTTTTTCCCCGTTCTGGCTATCACAGTCCCGGGGCCACTGGTTTCCAGAAGTCTTCCGCAACCAGTGTGGTGTCGTTCCGTGGTAGACCGTATCTCATAAAAAAGAAATCATCCGTCAAAGAAAGAAGAAAGAAAACGCCCAAGGATATTTCTTCAGGTGAGGAGGAGAGGGAGGAAACAGAACTAGAAAGTGATTTGGACATTACGGATAAATCCCCAATTTGTGACAGTTTGCAATGCCCAACACAAACCGAGATGGCTACCCCTGAACAACTCCAGGAATTGGTTACTGCAGTCCAGTCCCTTAATGTGGAAGTCCGTAATATCAATCAAGAAGTACAAAACCTTAAGGTGGAGAACAATGTACTTAGACAATAGGTGTCTACCCGGGAAACACGTTCTGATCTCCCTTCACTACCTCTGTCTCTGGGTAGATTTGATGGCACACCTAAATCACTTAAAGAATTAATTGAAGCCTGTAATGTGTACTTTGCTTCCGACCCACAGCATACTCGACAGGGGTGAGCAAAGTAGGGTTTGCAGTTTCCAATATGTCTGTAAACGCTTTGGCCTGGGCCAACCCGTTGGTCACCGTAAATGATCCGGTCCTACAAGATTGGGAAGCATTCCTTACCAAGCTAAGACAGACTTTTGAAGGACCAGAAATAACCTACATGGCGTGTGAGGAGCTCCTGGAGGTACACCAAGGCCAGATGGATCTTTTGTCCTACATCACAAAGTTTAAGCGATTAGCTACCGAATCCACCTGGTCAGAACAGGTGCAATTCACCATATTTCGCAGAGGTCTCAAGGAGGAACTAAAGGATGAATTGGCAAGAGTTCCTAGGCCCGCCTCTTTCTCAGAACTTGTGTCAGTAGTCCTACAGATGGAACACCGAATAAATGAACGCAGACAAGAGGGAAAAGAATAACAGGTTTTCCTGCCCCCGTTCCACCTCCCTCACCCTCGTCTACAATCCTAAGCAAGGAAGAACCAATGCAAATTGGATCCATGAGGGCTCCACTTACTCAGGAAGAACGGAAGAGACGCAGAGACTCGGGTCCCTGCATGTATTGTGGATCCTCTTCACATCTGCTTCGGAATTGTCCCGAAGTCCCTCCAAGGAGGTCAGGAAACGGGGTGCCTCGAACCTAGGGGGGACCACGGTTGGAGGAATTACAGAAAGTCCCTATGTTTCATTATCCATCACACCTTCCACGCAGTCAGAAGACACCTGTTTGATGGTGGTTACTCTACACTTGTCCTGGAGGGTTAAGTCAGAGACTCTCCACTCTTATAGATTGCGGAGCGGCTGGCAATTTTGTGGACACCTTGTGGGCCGAGAAGATGGGTATCCGGCGCATTCTCAATCAGGAAGATCTCAAGGAAGAGGGAGTTGATGGTACTCCTCTTTGCTCGGGTCCCATTACCCATTCCACGGAACTGATCAGCCTTACCATTCAACAGCAGAAGGAGGAAATTTCCTTCAAGATTATTCGGGCAGCTCATTTCCACATCATCCTGGGCATTGCCTGGCTTTGTCAACACAATCCCACCATAGAATGGTCTAAGAACACCCTCAGTTTCCTTTCACCCCATTGCCAACAATCCTGCCTACAATCTGCAAGCTACCAACCTGCGATTCTACAATCAGTCGAAGCTCAATCACGAACTATTCACTTGATTCCTCCTCAGTTTCAGGTATATCATCAAGTCTTCATGGAAAAGGCAGAGCATGATCTTCCTACACACCGTGCTGAAGCCTATGCCATCGATTTAGTACCTGATGCCTTAGTTCCTTTTGGCAGGATGTTTTCTCTGTCCCTAAAAGAAAAGGAAGTACTCCGGAAATACTTGGACGCCAACTTAACCAATGGCCTTATTCAACCCTCAAAATCTCCTGCTGGTGCCCCGTTGTTTTTCATCGCTAAGAGAGACTCCACGGAGCTTAGACCCTGCATTGACTATCGTGGGCTCAACTTGGTAACTATTTGTGATAGATACCCCAAGCCCCTTATTGCAGACATACTGGAAGCTGTGAGAGGAGCCACAGTTTTTTCAAAGCTCAACTTAAGAAATGCTTATCTCTTGCGCATCCGGACAGGTGATGAATGGAAAACGGCGTTTCGAACACCCTACGGCCTGTATGAGTATAAGGTCATGCCTTTTGGTTTGGTCAATGCCCCTGCCATTTTTCAACGATTCATGGATCACACTTTTTCAGACTTATTTCATTCAGTGATCATTTACCTTGACGACATATTGGTATTTTCAAAAACCCACCAAGATCACATCCTTCATCTCCACGAAGTCTTCCATCGTCTTCAAGAGGACCATCTTTTAGTAAAACCCAGTAAATGTGAATTCCTTGTCTCATCTGTCCAATATTTAGGATTTATACTCTCCAAAGAGGGGATAAAGATGGAGAATAAGAAGGTCTCAGCCATCTTGGACTGGCCATTTCCGAAGACTATAAAGGAGGTCCAGAGATTCCTGGGTTTCACTAATTTTTACAGGAAATTTATTCAAGATTTTTCTGCCACAGTAGCTCCCATTACCGCTCTTTTAAAGAAAGAAAATCAACCCTTCATTTGGTCTCCTGCAGCTGAGACAGCATTTCTGGCCTTGAAGCAAAGATTTAGTTCGGCACCCATTCTGGTTCAACCTAACCAAGACAAAAGGTTTATTGTAGAGGCAGATGCCTCAGCCAAAGCAGTGGGAGCTGTTCTCCTGCAGGAAGAGGAAGGAGAGGAACATCCCATCGCATATCTCTCGAAGTCTCTCACAACCAGCTAACGGAATTATTCTGTTATTGAGAGAGAACTATTAGCCATCAAATTGGCCTGTGAAGAGTGGAGGAATCTGTTGCAAGGAGGAGGACATCCTTTCTCATTAGAACAGATCACAAGAATCTCAGGTCTTTGCAGAATATGGAATGTGTAAACTCTCGCCAAGCTAGGTGGGCACACTTCTTTGCCCGTTTTGACTTCGAGATCACTTACGTACCAGGTACTCAGAAGGTGATTGCAGATGCACTCTCCCGTCGTTATACCACGGTTCCTAAAAGAAAGGGTGTTTCCCCGACAGAGTGTTTATTGCCGTTGTCTCGTCATTCCTCTCTCAAGTCAGGTCCGCCACCACTAAAGCACCATTACCTGTTTCTTCTTCACCTCATATTCAAGTGGACATGAGAGATGGTTTGTGCTTTGTTGACAAGAGATTGTTCTTGCCGAAGGTCAGCTTGCATAAGAAGGTGTTATCCTGGTGTCACGACCACCCCACTGCAGGGCATCGGGGTATGAAGAACACAGAGGCTCTAGTTCATAGATCGTTCTTTTGGCAAGGAATGTCCTCTGACATAAAGAAGTACGTCCAAGCATGTGCTCAATGTACTTGAAACAAGAATTGTAATAAAAAACCCATTGGATTATTAGAACAGATTCCCTTACCCAAGGTCCCTTGGGAACAGATTTCTACAGATTTTGTAGTGGACCTTCCATAATCTCGAGGCCACACGTGTATCATGGTCACTATCGATACACTCACTAAGTTGGCTCATTTTTCCCTTTCCCGGGAATTCCTACGGCCTCCCAGATGGCTGAGGTATTTGTACGAGATATATTTCGGTTGCACGGATTGCCTACTAAAATTATCTCAGACCGAGGAAGTCAACATACCTCAAAATTCTGGACAGCTCTCTGTCAGAGATTGGGTATCGAACGAGCACTATCCTCCGGCTTCCATCCTCAGACCCACGGGCAGACCGAGAGACTCAACAGAACATTGGAACAATATCTTCGATTCTATACCAATGATACACAAGACAACTGGTATGATCTATTGCCTACCGCCAAATTTGCTTATAATAATTGCATCCATTCTGCCACGGGACTGAGTCCTTTTTTCAATACCTTTGGAATACATCCGAAAAGTATTTATTTTTTTATCAAGATTTATTTATTCTGCAGATTCATACAGAGAGTTAGACCAATGTAGTATTGATAAACCATAACCATGAAGCCATGAGCATGAACTTAACATTGATTCACATCATCTATGAAAATACATGCACTATTTTCACAAGAACTGCAGTTTTTAAAATTTTCAACCACCTAAAGTCCCCCCCCCCCACTCCCTTCCTTCTTCAAGTGTTCGGTTCCACTATTGTCCAATATGCCATTTTCAGATTCTATATCTATGTGAGTCAAGTTATAGAATATTTTAATGAGTGTCTGGGTTTCTCAGAATCTTGGGCCTAAAGAAGTGCGGTTCTCTATCTCTAACCATTTCGCTGAAGGGCTCCCAGATTGCCAGAAATTTAAGATACCTGTCAGCCTGGATTGCACAGATTTTCTCCATTGCCAAAATACTCCATATTTTGATCCACCACCAAGCAACAATTGGACCTTGTAACGAATTCCGCCCTTGAGCAAGAGTCAATTTTGCAGCAGAGAGAAGATGAGTTATTAGCGTGGCGCTGTGCCCTTTTGCCGGGAAGATGCCTTTCGCTAATGCCCCCAGAAAGACTACCTTCGGATCATACGGCATTGTGATCCCTGTTATCGTCCTTATGTGTTCTAGGACTTCTTTCCAGAATGTCTCTGCTTTCGGACAAGTCCACCACATATGATAGAAATCTCCTACTTTCCCACAATCCCTCCAGCAGAGTGGGGAGTACTCAGGATTCAATTTTATGTAACCTAGTTGGGGACATATACCAACGATAGCACATCTTGTAGGCTGCTACTTTTACTGTAGTACATCTGGAGCTTTTATGCGCTCTTGCCCATATCTCCCCCCATTCCTCCGCAGTAATATTCTCCCCCAGGTCTTTTTCCCAACTCACTTTATAGTGTAAAACCTCCTCTGGGAGTGCCGTATCTAGAGGTTTGTATAATCTAGAAATTCCCTTCCTAGTTGCCCCTTCTTGCATGGTGAGTTCAAGGCCTATCAAGGGTCTGGTAGCAGCTCTTTCCACAGATGGGTGCATTATCCAATGTCTTAGTTGAGTATATATATCTTTCTTTTCACCCAATCTGAAATTTTTGTTTACATTCTTCAAAAGGTAAGAGGCACTCCTTCCCGGAACATGTCAGCCAGAGTCCAATTCTCTTCTGCTATCCATCCCTCCCAGAAGTGTGCCTGGAGCCCCAGGGTAAACTCGGGATTATGCACAATTGGGGAATGAGGACATAGTCCAGGTGTAATGTCTCTCTTTTTTAGCTCCCTATCCCAACTGCTAAGTGCTAGTTTAGTAGCTTCTAACAATTTCCCTTTCATGTGATGTTTATGTGGTGGAAGAGTATGTAACGTTTTTAATGGAAACCCTGTCACTTCTTGCTCTATTTGAACACAACCCGGGGAGAACTTGTGTGTCCTCCAGTGTAACATGGGAAGAATATGTTCGGCTCGGATGTACCTCTGTATGTCTGGTAGTCCTAGTCCTCCAAGTAACGGGGAACGCGTCATGACCTTCTTCTGAATTCTAGGCTTTTTCTTTTCCCACACAAAATCTAAAATTGCCCTTTGCAAGATTCCAGCGGCTTGAGGTCGAATGCTGACCAGGAGAGAGCTAACGAGATATAGTAAGCAGGGGAGCAAAGTTATTTTCACTGCCGTTAAACGGGCAAACCAAGACAGCTCCTGATTATTCCATCTGCTTAAATCGTCTTGGAGTTGTTTCCATAACGGTTTGATGTTGGCCTCATACAGGTCAGCAAGTTTCCTAGTTATACGAGCACCCAGGTATTCTAGAGAGTCCTTGACCAAGTTAGTAGATTTGCTTGCTGTAGTTCCGCTATTTCTATCTGATCCTCTGTTATATTTAGTGCTTTAGATTTCGCATAGTTTATATGAAACCCGGAAACCCCAGCAAAATCCTCCAATTGCTGCAATAATCTCGGGAGCGTGTCCCGGGTGTTTGTCATGAAAAACATAAGGTCATCTGCATACAATGCGATTTTGTGATTGGTTCCTCCGGCTTTCACCCCTTCCATATTCCTATCTTGCCTGATGCGCGCTGCAAATGGCTCTATTGCCATGGCAAATATTAATGGTGATAGGGGGCAGCCTTGCGTAGTCTCTCTCTCTATCCTGATCTGCCTCGAGGTTAAGCCATTGATCAAGAGATTCATTGATGGGACTTGGAAGTTTGCTAAAACCATATTGGTGAAGCATGGGCCACATCCAAACCTCTTCAAGACAAGCCTTAGGTACTCCCAATCTAAACTGTTAAACGCCCTCTTGGCATCTAAGGCCGCCAAAGCGAAGCGCTGACCAGTTCTAGTGCCAAGATCAATAATGTTTACCGCTCGCCTCACATTATCCTGGGTGCTTCTACCAGTTATAAAGCCAGTTTGATCAGGATGTATGATTCTGGGGAGGACCTTCTCAAGCCTATTTGCAACAATCTTAGCATACATTTTTGCGTCTGTTTTCAACAGAGCTATGGGTTGGTAATTGGCACATTCTGAGGGATCTCTACCCATCTTAGGAATTAACAAGATTAAGGATCTGCCCATGTCCAGGGTGAGTGTACCTTCTTCTCTAATAAGATTGAATAGTTTTACTAGAGGAGCCAATAATTGTGTGCAAAAGGTTTTGTAGAACCCCCCACCCCCTCCCAGCCCATCAGGTCCCGTGGTTTTGTTCGATGGGAGACTAGTTGTTGCCTCACTAACCTCTTGTGCTGTTATTTCGGCTCCCAACTTTTCTTCTCTGCTTCTGTTATCTGAGGCAGGCCGATCTGTGACAGGTAAGATTCCTGCAGATGGGGGTCCAAATCCTCACACCTTACTAGATTAGCCTGGAAGTTTGTCATTATTTGCATCTTATCTTTTTCTCCAAATCTTAATTCTCCCTGCGGGTCTCTCAATTGTGTCACATAATTACACGTTTTCTGCTTTTGGAACTTGGCTACTAAAAATGTATTTGCTTTACCCCCATGGACATAACAAGATTGCTTAGTACGTAAAAGAGATTGGGCTACTCTATCTGCTGTGTGGGCTTCCAATTGTGCTCTAATTTTCTTAAGTACCCTGAAAGATTTTTGCGTGTGCTTGCGCTTGTGTTGGAACTCCGCCTCTCTTAATTCTTTTTCCAATTTTTGGGTAGCTAAAGCCTGTTCCCTCTTATACATGGCTGCCTGCAAGATAAATTCCCCCCGTATGACTGCCTTTCCAGCATCCCATACGAACTTGAAGTCCATCCCTTCCCGATCGTTCTCCCTAAAGTAGTTAAGGATCGTTTCTTCTATACACCCTCTAAGGGCTATGTCTTTTAGTATAAGTTCATTGAGTGTCCATCTCCTTGTTTTATTCGTAGTCCACACTCCCATGTCCATGTATAATATCACTGGTGCATGATTAGACAAGTATTGGACCCCTATGTCTACTTTCCTTATTTGTGGGATCAGTGTGGCCGACACAAGGAGCATGTCAATCCTGGGGTATCCCCGGTGGACTGGTGAATAGTGTGTGTACTCTCTTTCCTGTTCATGAAAAAACCTCCAGGTTTCAATTACCTCTAGGTCCCTGAAAAGTTTTCCCAATGCTTGCCTATTTCTGCCATCTGCTGCTGTTGGAGATAAAGTTTTGTCTATTGAAGGGTCCATGACACAATACATCCGAGAAGTATTTTACCGGTCTCGGATTCCGCATTAGTATGTCCCACTATTGAGGACCGTCTACAGCAAATTACGGAGGCATACCGAACGGCCAAGACAGCCCTGATTCAAGCTTGAGACCGATACAAGCGCTTGGCAGATCGAAGATGTGTTGAGGCACCCGCAATTAAGGCAGGATCAAGGGTCTGGCTGTCCACCAGATGTCTTCCCCGGTTGATTCACCCATCTAAGTTGTCACCTAGGTTTGTGGGACCCTACACAGTCACTTCTCAAATAAATTCGGTCGCTTTCCGACTACAGCTGCCTAACAGCATGAAAAGAATTCATCCTGTGTTTCATGCTTCCCAGTTACGCCTGGCTTTGGCTGACATTCCAATAGCCCCTTTGGGTCCCTTGGTGGAGGAACAAGGGCCTGAGGGGGAAGAACATGAAGTAGCCAAGATCAAGGATTCCCGTTATCGTGGACGTTGGGAATTCCTGCTTTCTTGGAAGTGTTACCCGTCATCAGAAGACTCCTGGGAACCCAGTTCCAATGTTCATGCCCCCCGTCTGGCAAAACAGTTCTATCGGGCCCATCCGGGTAAACCACGGTTTTCCTGCACTGGAGGGGGGCATACTGTCATGCGCCCCTTTTTTGCCAAGCATTGGGATCGATGGAAATTGGACCGCCATCTTTTGTTCCATTACGTTGGACACATTTTCTGAGCTGTGGTCTAGTCTTTTTCCAACATGGCCGCCCCCAGCAGATCAGCGTTCAGTTGCTGAGGCTCGCCGCGTTGCAACTGTGTGTGTTTCGCTATCCTGCTGTTGTCACGCTCCTGTTAATTTCTCTAGGCTCTGCTGAGCCCTGCCTTTCCTTGGGTCCTTGCCCCTCTCTCCGTACCTTCTTTTTCTCCTTCTCCCTCTATGCTCTTATCAGCAGGAACTCTCACTCTGTTCCACTCCCTTAGCTCTCTCTGTCTCTCTGCACTGCCCTCCGGGAAGCTTCGACGTATTTTTGCCTTGGCTTCTCATCTCTCCTTTCCAGTGGGGTCGCTCTCGGCAGCACCTTCTCCAGGTTTCCCCCGAGCGCTTTCGTTTCTACGGGGGATTACTCTCAAGTCCCTGTTCTGCAATCTGACACGCACTTGCATGCTCGAAGCTTTCGTGTCACCCATCGATCTTCAGTGCCTCGTGGTTACCATCCCTTCTGCAAGAAGGTTCCGGGGTTTTTTGCCTACGTGGCTTTTTCCCCGTTCTGGCTATCACGGTCCTGGGGCCTGCTATCACGGTCCTGGGGCCACGGGTTTACGGAAGTCTTCCGCAACCAGTGTAGGTCGTTCTGTGGTAGACCGTATATCATAAAAAAGAAATCATCCGTCAAAGAAAGAAGAAAGAAAACCCCCAAGGATATTTCTTCAGGTGAGGAGGAGGAGTGGGAGGAAACAGAACTAGAAAGTGATTTGGACATTATGGATAAATCCCCAATTTGTGACAGTGGGACGGGACCGAAGCGCTTTTGTAAAAGCATCCAAAATTTCAACAAGAAATGTTTTTCTTTTGTACTTCTCTTTCTACGTGGGGGCTGACACGCGGATGTAACCCCGCCCATCTCGGCTCCGCCCCGCGCATCGCCCATCAGTCCTTTTCTATCGCCGGGTCAGAGACCCTTTAGCAATAACAGAGGAACCCTATTAGAGGGGACGGCGGGCGTATGGAGGAAAGGGGACTATGGACTAGGAGTAAGGTGGTCACCACAGTGAGTAACCTGTTCATACTCCTACGTCCCGTCCCCTTTCCTCCATACTTATGGGAGAGTCACAAGCACTCCTTACAGGAACTATGGGTGGATGGAAAACCCCTTACTGGAACAGGTTCTTCAGCACAGCCTGACCAAACTGGGCATCGACTCTTGAACTCCGGTCTAGACAATAATGTTTACAAAAAGCCGACGGGGAGGCCCAAGTAGCCGTCTTTGCGATGGTCTCCCAGGGGACATATTTCTGAAAGGCAACTGCGGTTGCCTTGCCCCGCACCAGATGTGCATGAATACCCTTAGGAGGCTTCAGCCCTTGAATGGTGTAAGACTCCGTAATGCAGGTCGCGATCCACCGAGAGATGGTCGCCTTAGAGGCCTACTTTCCTTGTGGATTACCAAAAGTGATAAACAGTTGAGAAGAGCTCCTAAGCTCGGAAGTCCTGTCAAGATAGAATTTAAGAGCCCTTCTAACATCCAGACAGTGTAGAACCCTTTCCTCCTCTGAAGCGGGGGTTCGGAAAAAAGACTGGCAAGGTAATAGACTGGTTCAGAAACTCAGAAACCACCTTTGGCAAGAAAGCGGGATTTGTCCTTAGGACCACCTTATCCTTGTGAAAAGCCAAGAAAGGATGTTCCACCGACAAAGGATTTCGCTCACATGCCTTGCCGAAGTGATGGCCACCAAAAAGGACACCTTTCATGAGAGGTGCTTGAGGTCTACCGTAGTCATTGGTTCAAAGGCTTATGGCACAACGCCGTCAGGACCACATTTAGATCCCCGTCGGGTGCGGACTGCGAATCGGAGGAAAGAGGGGCATCAATCCTGCAAAATGTCTCTTAACCACTGGGTTAGCCAGAGAGTAAGAACACTGGTCCGTAGATAAATAGGCGGAAACCGCCGAAAGGTAAGTTCTACATGATAAAACATGAACTCCCGACTCTGCTAGGTAGGATACAAAGGACAGAACCGTGTCAATTGTAGCCCGCCTTGGGTCCATCTGGTTGTCTAACCACAAATGACAGAACCTAAGCCATTTGCTTTTGTACTGGGACCTAGTCGAAGGTTTTCTGGCTGCCTGGATAATGCGCATGTTATCCGCAGACAGGCCAAGATGTTCTAAAGACCTGAACTCGGGCACCACGCCACCAAGCTAAGTGATTGTGGGGAGGGGTGCCACAGTTGTTGTTCTCCCTGGTGAAGAAGATTGGGGGTCACCGGTAACCTGATCGGCGGATACACTGACAGGTGTGGAAGTTCTGAGAACCAAAACCTGGCCGGCCACCACGGGCAATGAGTAGAAGAGAACAGTTCACCGAGTTCTTCAATTTGCAAATCTTCCGATGAACTAGAGGTAGAGGCGGGAAGGCATAAGCCCTCGTGTTGTGCCATGTAATTCCGAGAGCATCCCCCAGAGAGGAGGCCCCAAGTCTGTTTCTGGAGGCATACAGAGGAAGCTTCTTGTTTGCCGCCGTAGCGAAGCAGTCCACTTCCGGAGTGCCCCAGCGCAGGAAAATCCATGAGAGGGCCTACACCATCAGTTCCCACTCGTAGCTGACTATCGTCCGGCGACTGAGGGCACCTGCCGTGACATTCAGCTGGCCCAGAATGTGTACTGCAAGTAGCCAAACACCATGCTGAACAGCCCAATCCCAAATCTGGATGGACAGTTCCACGAGCGGGGGAGACTTGGTGCCCCCTTGCTTGTTGATGTAAAACATTGACACTGCATTGTCCATGCGTATCCGGCCCACCTTGTTGGCTATGATCGGTCTGAATGCCTTGAGCGCTAGGAAGATCGCCAGCAGCTCCAGATGATTTATGTGGAGGAGCTTGTCCTGAGGCGACCAAAGATCTGAGACCTGAAGAAGATCCAACGTCGCACCCCACCCCAGAAGGGAGGAGTCCGTCATGACCGTTACCGTCGGAGCTGGGTCCTGAAACCCTGCTCCCGACAGGTTGCTGAGAGACGACCACCAGTCCAGGTCTGCTCTCATGGAAGCCGGAATCGTTATCAACTTGGAGTCCGGATCCACAGCCTGAAGCCAAGAACTCTGAAGATCCATCTGAGTCCGCCTCATCTTGAGGCGCGCAAGAGGAAGCGCCAAAACGCATGAGGCCATGAGGCCCAGAAGCCTCTGGAACCACCAGGCCGATATGCTCTCCGACTGTGCAAACATTTGACATGTGGCCAACAGATCTGCCAATCTGTCCACGGTCAGGTACACTCTGCAGTCGATCGTGTTCCAGCGAAAACCCAGGAAGATCAAGTCCTGAGAGACCGTCATGGAAGATTTCTGTCAGTTCACCGACAGCCCGAGGTGGAACAGGAGCTGGAGGAGAGACTGAAGATTGCAGGCAGCTTTCAGTGGACAAGGGCTGCGCAAGAACCAGTCGTCCAAATATGGATATACATGGAAACCCTGCAGACGAAGATAGGCTGCGATCAACGACATCATCTTCGTAAAGACACGCGGTGCCGTACTTCGGCCAAAAGGAAGCACTCGAAACTGGAAATGCTCCTCTCCCACAGAGAAACGGAGATATATCCTATGTGGACCCCAGATCAGGATATGCATGCAGGCATCCTGAAGATCCACCACACTGAGCCAATCGCTCATCTACAGGGAAGACCGTATCTGGCTGGGCGTGATCATCTTGAATTTCTCTTGGGGTAGGAAAAGATTGAACTGGGAAAGGTCTAGGATGGTGCGCAGCCCAGCCTGGTTGGGTTTGGGCACCGTAAACAGCCGGGAGTAGAAGTCCTCCCCTCGCTCCCCAAGAGGAACGGGTTCCACAGCTCTGAGGTCCTGCAGCTTCTGTACCTCTGCTTTCAGAGGGGGCGATCCCGACTGCTGGAAAGGAGGCTTGAAGGGTGGGGTAGGGGGGTAGGGGTAAGCGGAAGCCCACCCAAGTGACTTACAAGACCCACCTCCCAATGAGACGCAATGCGTCCTCCCACCGGGGTCTTGTGCGAGTGAGGAAAACCCTCATTTTGCAGGCTTTTCAGTGGCGTTAACCCCTGAACCTGAAGAGGAGGCTGAGGAGCGGGAGAAAAACCGAGTCCTGTGCTGCCACCGGCGGTTATTACCCAAAGGAGTAACCACTCTGTGGGATTTCCGGTCTAGGAAGCCCCTAAAACCAGAGGAAGGCCGGCTCTGTGAAAGCAGTCTGTGGGTCCTGAAAGGAGTTTTAACCAGGACAGACAAGGACTTAGCTGTCTGGGTGCTGTCCTTTGTTTTGGTGAGCTCCACATCTGTTGTGGAATGAAAAAGCTTTTTGCCATCAAACGGCAGATCCAACACCTTGTCCTGTACCTCCTTACAGAACTTGGTGGCATGCAACCACGCCTGTCGAGAGGTGTCAACACCCAGCATAAGGCCCCAAGCCGACGTGTCAACGTGATGAGCCGCGGCCTAAAGCTGATCCTGAGCCAAGAGTCTGGCGTCAAATAAATCCCCCCTAAAGTCTTCCAGCTTCTCGACCGAAATGAACTCCTCAAACTCTGACAGACCTTTCCACATCTTCATGTTTGCCCCCGCTATCACCAGTTCTGCGTTGGCCTGCTGGATCTGCAATGCCGAGTTAGTGAAAAAATCTTCCTCCCAAGGGAGTCCAGGAGTTTGTCCTCTTTCCCCAGAACCTGAGTCACCGTCGTAGAAGAAGACGCTGCAGACCTGGAATGCAAAGTGGCCGCAGACACCACGGTGGAGGAGGGGGGCGGACAAGATGACAGGGCTACCTCTTCCGAAGAATGCAGCCTGTAACACGTGTCAATTTTCTTATTGACGAAAAGTCCAGAGTGTGGCTTTTCCCAGACCCTGCGGACCTCGGCCAAAACGTCCTTCTGCAAGAACAGGCCGGTACGCTCCAAAGGAGACATGGTGAACGCCCCCGAAAGCACACCCACCTGCGGAGCGGGTGCCTCGGGCACTGGGACATCCAATAAGCACATCATGTCCAGTACCCGGTCGTGAAAAGCTCCAATAGAGCGGGGCTGGTCTTCGCTGTCCTGCTCGCCCTGCGCATCATCCGACAGGTCAGGATCCTGCTGAACCGTGTCAGGCACCGTCTTGTCCAGGGGGACAATCGGGGCAAGGGCGGAAGCGTCGGTGGAGGCACCGTAGGCAACGGCGGTGCCGGCGGAACCACTGGTGGAGCCGGAGTCGCGGGTGGGCAAATCTCTCAAAAAAGACCCTTGAAATACTCTCTCGTGGGGTTTGCCAAAAAAGGCGTCCTTCGGAGACGGTTTTGGAGCCGCCAAAAAAAGGCCTCTCATGAGGAGGATAATCCCAGGGACGCGGTGGGGACGGTTGCCACATAGGTCCATCACCTGAAGTGTCCACAAAAATCAAAGGTGCCGAACCAACAGGCAACGAGACATTGTGCGAGAGAGGCATCCGGGCGTTCCAATCATAAACTGGACGAAACGGATGCGTACAAGGAGCTTTGTGTTCACCCGCGGAACCATCTCCTACACCTGAGGCCGATGGCGTAGTTGTAGGGTGAGCGCCCAAAATGGCCACCGTGGTCATGGCGGGAACGGCCGCCATGTTGCCATCACCTGAGGGGAACTGCGGAACGTGTGGAAGTGAGGCAGGGGTCCCCGTCGGTGGATCAGGGGTCTTAATCTTAGCCTTTACATTAGGAACCTCAGACGAGCCGGTACTATGAGGCCTGGAATGTTTCTGCGACATACCAATAGCCGAACTAGCCTTCGCAGGAAGGACCTCGGCACTGCTGGTAAGGGAAGAACTTTCACTCCCTGCCCCCTCAACAGTTCTGGCGTCGCCACAAGAGCAGGAACGATGAGGAAGTACCTTCACCGATAAGGCAGGCCTCTCAGAAATGTTGGTCTCTTTAGCCTCTGCACGAGGGACCTCGGTCCGGTAATAGCCTTACTAGCACGGGCCTCGAACATCCATTCGGTAACGCCAAGCCCAGCGGAGGCCTCGGGGCGGGGCGCACCCCAGTACTTTTGAGGAAAGCCGATAACGAGGCCTCAGAGCGAGCTTGGTACCCCACGATTCAGTAGAATAGGGTCTACAGGTAGCCCCCACAGGAGGGGCCTCCGAGCGTGCTCCAGTATCCACAGGCTCCTTACGGAGACCCTCTGAGAAAACTCTGGTACAATTATTAGGCCCAGAAGGCACCTCGGGGCAATCCCTGGTGACAGAGCGATCAACGCTCCTCCCGGTGCGGAAGAGCCCGGAAAGGTATCTCCCGGCCGGGGTGCTCTGAAAAGTAAAGAACTCACCGGGCGTTTCTTCTTTTCGTCGATAAATGCCTGAAAATGCGAAGGAGGAGTACGCCGAAACACGTCCTCCCACCGCTCCAACCGACGTTGAAGTGCCCGGACCGAAAGGGAGTCACAATAAAAAGAGGAGTCCCAACGGTGATCCGGACCCAAACACTCTAAGCAAAGAGGATGGGGGTCCGCCCTCACGAAGCGTCGGTGACACGAACAAACTGGAAAGTCTAGTTTGAACGACAGACTAGTAAACGATGGCTAGCAAGAGCACGAGAGGAGGGAAAAAGGAAGAAGATCTTCCGAGGATGCAAGCGCGTCCAGTCCCGATCAAGCGGAGATAAGGACTGATGTGCGATTCGCGGGGCAGAGCCAAGATGGGCGGGGTTACGGCCGTATGCTGGGCCCCGCGTAGAAAGAGAGGAAGGACAAAAGAAAAAATGTTTCTTTTTGAAATTTTGGATGCTTTTACAAAAGCGCTCCGGTCCCGTCCCACAGGACGGAGAGATGTCCCATAAGTACGGAGGAAAGGGCACGGGACGTAGGAGTACTCTTTTTACTTCATATTAGGTAAATCAACTTTTTGAAAATTAAGTTCAACGTATGTTCCCGCAACGCAATGACGTCATCGCGCTGTTTCTATGTTTGACGGCCATTTTAGAGATATTTGCTCTGAGACGATTTGTTTTTCTAAAGAGAAATCTATAATATTCTCGTTAAAGGAATTTTAATGTAACATCAGTCAAGCATTAAGGGCAATGTTGAATTAGATATAATAAGTTTACAGTTTTTTTTTCTCCGTTTACTTAATATTAGGTAAATCAAATTTTCTGAAAATGAAGTTCCTATTAAGAAAATAAATTTTGATCAATTAGAAATTAATATGCATAATACAATTAAGTGACTTTTGGTAGACAACAAAGACAGAAAAACTTGGTTGCTTGTGAAAAGTAAACTAAAAAAAGAAAAAAAGATTTTTTTGTACATAGAATACATCTATAACATTCTTGGGCATACTGATTTGTTTATATAGAGGAATCATGTATAACCAATTATACATTTTTGTGTCACAATTTAAACCTGTAACACATGTGTCCATAATATATATCCATTTGGATTCCTGTTTTCGTAACAATTCTTCCTTATCACCTTTAGTTTTCTTATTGTGCTGCCAATATATAGTTTACCACAGATGCATTAAATTCCGTAAACAACGTATGTTGAGTTGCAGTTTATTAGTTGATTGATTTGTTTTGTCTTTCCATTTGGAAGCTTGATTTTCCGTTTTCCTGTGCTTAACATGGGGCATAGTTTACAGTGCCCACATTTGTGAGTACCCTTGGTGGAGGTTTGACAAAAAGACCTTTCTTGCATCTGGTATTGGTTTGAGAAAGCTTGGGCTGATAAGGTTTTTGATGGGAGCTGCTCTCCGAAAACAGATACTGGGAGAATCATCCAAATGTTTCTGTAGACTTAGGTCTGTAAGGAGAATGTTCCAATTCTCTGACAATATCCGTTTGATTTTCTTTGCTTCAGTGCTATAAGTGGTAATCAATTGAGTTTTGCGTATGGATTTTTCAATGTTAGGCTTTTCAATAAGTAGAGATTCTCTTAAGACTTTTTCTGCTTTGTTTATGGCAATTCTTATGTTACTTGAACCATAGCCTCTTTGTTTAAATTTTAAGAAAGTTTTCTTGAGGTTATCTTGAAAGGTGAGAGATGTACTGCAATTTCGTTTTATCCTAAGGGTCTCTCCCCATATGGGATATTTTGGATGGTGTGTCTTGGATAAGGAGATGTGGCAAAGAGGAGAATGTTGCCCGCCGATGGTTTTGTGAACAGTTTAGTTTGAATTTGTGCATTTTCCACAAGTCTAGACATTTTATGTTGGTGACACTGGCCGATTTTGTGAAGGAAAGGTTATATTCATTATTGTTTAAGTGAGTGACATAGGTATCCAATTGTTGGGTGTCGCCCTACCAAATTATCAAAATGGCATCAATGAAGCGACCCCAAAATTTGACATTTTTACTGAAAAGTGGATGTTTACATGCATGTTTAAGTTCGAAGAAACCCATAAAGAGGTTCTCATAAGCCGGGGCACATTTTGACCCCATTGCGGTGCCTTGAAGTTGTTTATATAGATTGTTGTTGAAGGTGAAGATGTTATGAAAACAAAAGTGAAGCATCTCTATGATCATTTTGTTTTGTTGTAAAAAGGAAATTGATCTGGTTTTTTAGAATGAATGACGTGCTTTCCAGACCTTTAATGTGCTGTATGCTGGTGTAGAGTTGGACTACATCTAGGGTCACAAACAAATAATTTTCCTCCCATGGGATGAGATTGATTTGTTGAATTATATGTTTGGAGTCTTTTACAAATGAGGCTAGATTGGTTGTCAGAGGCTGTAGATGTGTATCTATATATTGTGAAATGTTCTCAGTAATTGATCCAGTTCCATTGATTATTTTTCAAAATGTTGGAAAGTCTGTATATGCCTTATGTACTTTAGGTAAAAAGTACATAGTCGCTTTGATAGAGTTTTTACTTAATAGACCGTAGTATTCTTTTTCACTGAAGAGGTTTTCTTCAAACCAAATTTTAACTTTGTCGTTCCATTCATTTTCCAAATCTGGTAAAGGGTTGTGCGATAATTCCTCATAACAATCTACCATGTGGAGATGTTTTAGACCCTCGTTGATGTAGTATGTTCTATTGAAGACAATTTTTCCTCCTTTGTCCGCCGCCTTTGTAATCACAGATGTGTCTTCTGCCAGTTGTTTAATGGCACATTTTTCTTCTCGGGTTAAATTACTTTTCACTTTTGTGTGGTTGTTGTTTAGATAATTCTTTCTAATTTTGTCACTTACTGCTCTCTGAAAGATTTCTATTGCATTCTCAGATGGGAATGTTGGTGTAAATATAGATTTTGGCTTGAGGCTGGTTTCTTCTGATAGGCAAGTTAGTATCCCTTGCTCTTCCAAAAACATTTATTTGGTGTAATGTTGGTCTTCTTCAATGTTAAGTAAATCTAATGTATCTTCAACCATTTTATCTGTAAGTATTGATGGAATCGGTATTGGCTGTCTTTCTTTAGTTTTGGGAGTTTCTTAAAATTATTTTTTGAGTTTCAATTTCCTACAAAACTTGTAAAGGTCTAACTGTGTTTGAAAGTAGTTTCCTCTATATGTCGGACTAAATGTAAGTTCTTTACTCAATGCTGAAATCAGTGCTGAAGTAACTTGAAAATCTGATAAAATTTATTATTAGATTCATCTTCTCTTCCCTTGTTTTTGGGCTCTTGTTTCTACTCCTTGGTTTTCCTTTGCACGTTTTTCTACCTTCCATCTTGCCTCTGGAATGTTTGAATGAGAGTTAACTGGAAGTTGTTGTTGATTTTGTGGTGCACCACGAAATATTGTTTGATTTATGCGGGAGCTCTTCCTGTGCCTTAGAACTTCTTCCAAAAAAGGACATGCTCTTGGTTTAGGGGTTTGATTAGTTTCAGGTGTCAGGTCACAGGTTGAGGCTAATGATGCTGGAATAGATTCAATTTCCGGTACTTCTTTGTCACTTGCCATATCTATTCATGGCTGGAGTGTAAATGTAGTCCTGCGTAACATACTAACATACTTGCCAATGTTAACGAGTGCCACTCCCAGAGAGAATGGTGAAGATTAGCCAGCCTCACATTTAGAGAGGTGTAACAATATTAGCATGCACCACACTTAGATGAAACTGTGATTGTTACCAAGTGCCATACTTAGATGGACTCGTGATCACTAGCCTGCCTCACATCTAGATAGAATATTGACGATTGGCAAACGCCACTCTTTGATGGAATTCTTAACTTTAGCCTGCGTCACATCTATATAGAAATGTGAATGTTGGCATGCGCCACACTTAAATGAAACTGTGAATGTTACCAAGTGACACACTGAGATGGAATTGCAAATGGTAGCATGTGCCACACATAGATGGAATTGTGAATGATAGCATGTGCCTAGATAGAACTATGATTTGTTGCATTTCCCTCACCTAGATAAAATTGTAAAGGATAGCATGCGCCACACTTAGATGGAATTGCAAATGGTAGCATGAGCCACACATAGATGGAATTGTGAATGATGGAATGTGCCTCATCTAGATAGAATTATGATTGGTAGCATATCCCTCACTTAGATTGAATTATAAATGATACCATATGCAACAATTGGATAGAATTGTAAACGATAGCATGTCCAACACCTAGATGGAATTGTGAATGATAGCACGTCCCACACTTTGATGAAATTAGGATTGGTAGCAAATCCATCACTTAGATGGAATTGTAAATGGTAGCATGTGCCACAATTAGATGGAATTGCAACTGATAGCATGTGCCACACTTAGATTGAATTACGATTGGTAGCATACCCCTCACTTGGATAGAATTGTAAATGATAACGTGCCCCACAAGTAGAGGGAATTGTGAATGATGGCATGCGCCACACTCGAAGTTGTAAATGGTAGCATGTGCCGCACTTGGATGGAGTTGCAAATGGTGGTATGTGCCACGCTTGGATGAAGTCGCGAACATTGGCCTAGTCGATTCTAAATAGAATTGCAAACGTCAGCATTCCCCACACTTGGGAGGAGTCGCAAACATTATCCTGAATCGCATCTAGATGGAAATGCGAATGTGAAGGTTAACATGCCACGCTGTATCACTGTGCAGCCTGCTTTTCTGTTCCCCCTGTCTCTATGTGTCTGCGTGTCGCTGCATTCCCCGCCATCCTGTTCACATGCCTGGTCTCGGGAGCTTTAAAGATAACGATCTTATCACATCACTATGCTTACTCTCTACTATACACCATCATACAACTAGAACACAGCTATACCCCTGACTAATTCGGCCTAGCTGTTCAGATACGAACATAACCCCATGGACACCTCATTACCCTAATAAAACGCAGCTAGCTAAGCACATTCTGGCCTTGTTGCTCACATATGTGTCCTTCAGGCCTAACGCAGCCAGAGCCCAGTCTGGGTGTCCACCCACAAGGCTGTACACATTCAACGGATAGCAGCATCCTAGCATTACGTGTGGTGCTGAAGTTATCAAGCAATTACATCAGCTGCACACATAACTGGTGTATCCACGCACCCTACGTCTCTACCTCTCTCAACTGACCTGAAGTACGATCTGAGGCCGTTCAACCTACCAGCGCTTTGAGGTCATACCAATGATAAAGTGCTATATAAATGCCAAGTAACATAACATATGCTTCTTACACAATTCCTACACCCTGAGGTGACTTCGTTCACAAGGATAATAATGGCATTCATATATCACACTAGTTATACTTTTTAGATTCTGAAGTCGCAGAAGAACAAGTTACTTACCTCCCACGTATTCCTTATCTTCGATATTTCCTAATATCCAGCTTGCTGCTTCGGAAAAAAATATTTCCCCAGTAGAGGGCGCTGTGCGTCGATGCCTGTCGAGTTGATGTTCCTCGGAGGCCTCTGTGCCGATGTCCACGTCATCACAGGTATAAGTAGCGCGCGCAGCGTCTGTTGCTCAGTTCCGTTTTGAAGAAGTGTCTTAAGTTAGATGGTTACTACCCTTGAGGGAGCGCAGACTGTAACCACAAGGGAAGTTTTACTGCGTGGTTGGAAGGGAGGGGTGATCAGGAATACATGGGAGGAACATCCAATCGAAAAAACATTACCAGGGGTAAGTAACTTGTTCTTCGAATGGATTGTATCCTCCCACATATTCCTTATCTTTGATATTCTCCCAAAGCAGTAATATAGTCAGGAGGAGGGAGTACAATTAGAGTAATTAAGTATGCACAGAGTGTAGTACTGCCTTTCCAAATTTAGATTCTTGGTTTCTGGAGGAATCCAGGCTCTAGTATTTTGTAAAGGTGTGTGCAGACGATCATGTGGCAGCCGCACAAATATCTTCTATTGGAACGCCTCTCTGAAGAGCTGACAAAGCTGCAATACCTCTGGTTGAATGGGCCCTTATCTGTTCTGGAGGGTCTTCACCAGCCAACTTGTAACATTCTGCAATTGTTAAAATGATCCACCTAGAGATGGTTTGTTTGGTGATGGCTAGACCCAATTTATGACCTGTGTAACCCACAAATAATTGGTCAGTTTGTCTCAGCGCAGCAAGTCTGCTAATGCAAAAGCTCAATACATGCCTTGGATCGAGTCTGTGTAGCCTTTCTTCCTCTTTCCCCGGATGTAGAGGAGGGTAAAAAGAAGGCAAGGTTATCCTCAGAATGATGTGGAACTTAGATGGCACCTTGGGAAGGAATTTAGGCTTCACTCTTAATACTAATCTGTCTTTGTGAAAGACAGTGTAAGGAGCCTTGCAAGATGAGGCTGTAACTCACTCACCCTTCGGGCGGATGCTATTTCTACCAAAAAGACTGTTTTCAGTGTAAGACGTCTTAATGGACACGAACTAAGAGGTTCAAAGGGAGTACCCATTAAAAAGTTTAAGACCACATTTAGATCCCATAGTGGGACTTGAAAAGGAGTTGGGGGTGGGGGAACATTAGAGGCATTTTAAAGTAGAAGACTTCCTCAGCAGTATACTTGAAAATAAAAAGCACTGCTAGGTAACCTTTGATCGTACCAATCTGGTGTCCCATATTTGCTAAGTGCACCAGAAATGACAATACCATCGGTGTATTGCATGAAAAAGGGTCAGCATTTCTATCTCTATACTATCTCAGCCTCTCAGAAACCATGAGTGAAGACAGAGTCCTGATATCCGAATGGAGAACCAGACCTTCCTCTTGCGAGAGAAGATCCTCTCTTTGTGGAAGACGAATCGGAGGACAGATGGACATGTCTAGAAGGTCCGGGTACCACGTTCTCCTGGCCCAATCTGGGGCAATTAGGATCATGGTCTTTCTGAACCTCCTCAACCTCCTTATTCCGTGAGTGGAAATTCCCAGTACACCACGAACGCGTCCCCTAGAGCTCTTCTCGGGGGAAATTCCCTGGAGTAGTAGAGTTTGCACTTCCTGTTGGGATTGGTTACGAACAGATCCACTTGAGTGGATCCCCAAAGGGCGAAGATCTCTTGAAGGACTTCCTGAGCTTGTTCCCACTCTTTGTAGACTGCACTCTGCCTGCTCAGAGCGTCCGTCGATTTCTTCTCTCCGGCTAGATGCACTGCCGATAGAGATATCCCTTCTTGTAGTGCCAAAACCAGAGCTGCATTGCCTCTCTGCACAGTGGTAGTGATCCTACGCCTCCTCTCTTGTTGAGGTAGTACATGGCTACTGTATTGTTCGTCATTATCAGGACATTTTTTCCCTGTACAGATGGCAGAAAGACCTTCAGCTCTAGTCTGATTGCCCTCAGCTCCAACAGATTGATATGTAGTTTGGACTCTGATGGAGACCAACGGCCGCTGATGGTCAAATCGTTGGTATGAGCTCCAAACCCCATGAGTGAGGCGTCCGTCACTACTGTTATCGCCGGCCATAGTTGCCAAAGGTTTCTCTTTTCAAGATGTTTTCCTGACAGGCCCACCACTGAAGGTCCAGTGCGACTCTGTGTGGGATTTGTAGGAGATCCGACATCCTTCCAGAGAACTGTGACCATTGAGTCCTGAGAGCCCATTGTAGGGATCTCATTCTCAGGCGAGCCTCTGGCACCAGAAAAATGCAGGATGCCATGAGGCCAAACAACCACAGAAAATAGAAGGCCGGAGCATATTGGGCATTTTGAAACATTTTCACCAACTGTAGAATGTCTTGAGCCCTCACCTCTGGTGTCGAGTCTTTTCCCAGGGATGAATCCAGGACTGCTCCGATAAATTGGTGTCTTTGTGATGGTACCATGTGGAACTTCTTGAAGTTGAGGGAGAAGCCCTGTCTGTGGAGGGAGTGGCACGCGTAAGTCAGATGATCTAGGGTTTATTCCGGGGAATTTGCCCTGATCAGCCAATCGTCTAGGTAGGGGTAGACATGAATCCCTCCCTCTCCTGAGACTCGCTGCCGCAACCACTATTAACTTGGTGAAAACCCTTGGGCAGAGGTTAGTCCAAATGGAAGAACCTGAAACTGATAGTGCAAGTTGCCAATGGCGAACCTCAGGTACTTTCTGTGTTTGTGATGGATAGGCACATGAAAGTAAGCATCATAGAGGTTCAATGCTACCAACCAATCCTGAAGCTGGAGGGCCTGAAGGATCCGATTAAGGTTTACGATCCTGAACTTGTCCTTCCTGAAGAACTTGTTCAAGTCTCTTAAGTCCAAGGTGGGTCTCAATCCTCTGTCCTTCTTGGGAATTAGGAAAATAGGGGAGTACAAACTGTTGTTCCTCTCCGCTACAGGCACTGGTTCTATAGCAGCTTTCTCTATCAGGCTTAAAATCTCCTGCATAAGGAGCAGATCCAGAATCTTCAAAGAGTTGTCTTCAGGTGGATGACTCTGAGGTGTTAGTAGGAAAGGCAGACAGTAGCCTTGGGTGATTGTCTCCAATACCCAAGCATCTGAAGTAATAGCCTGCCATTCTGTCAGATGTTGAGTTAATCTGCCTCCTACTGTTTTGTGAAATAAGACCTCAGAGAGGTTTTAGGGCGGCTGACACAGATGCTGAGGGTAAAGTAGCACCTGCTGTTGCGGTCTTAGTACCTCTACCCCGTCCACCAAGGGGGAATCGTCTCTGTCCTCTTTAAGCACGCTGTCCTCTGCCCTTTCCAAATGTGGAATAATAGCGAAAAGACCTACCCCTCCATGGCGCATCTTTGGGGTGGTTTGGAGTTTGCCTTATCACAGCTCCAAGGGATTTGGCTGCCTCCTTGGAAGTTTGCAGCTTCTCCAAACTCTCATCAGCTTTACTTCCAAACAGATGCGTGCCGTCAAAGGTCATGTTGAGAAGTCTGGACTGTACGTCTGGGGAAAATCCCTACTTCTGCAACTACGCAAATCTGCAGATCGCTGTACTAGCCGCGATGGCTCTGCTGATGCTGTCAACAGAGTCGAGACCGGTTTGGAGGGATTCACACATAGCGTCCTTTCCATCTTTGATAAGGTTAAAAAAACCGTCTCTTTCCTCCCCTTTGGGGATATGGTCAGCCACCATTGAAACACAATCCCAAAGGGTGTGCGTGTATCTCGCCAGCGTGCATGTGGCTAAGCAGACTTTAGTGCCATGCTGCATACCGACAAAACTTTCTTGGCTATGGCATCAAACTTCTTGTCATCACGATCTTGCGGAATTGTAGGATATGCATTCTGCTTTCCAGAAGAAGTTGCAGCTTGTACAACCAGACTTTCTGGAGTTGGGTGCTTTGAGAGATATAGAGGATCCAAAGCTGATGGTCTACATTTAGCTGTCAATCTTTTGTGAACTGCAGGGATCACCTCTGGTGTTTCTCAGTTGGTAGATACCCTTTTATGTAAAGCCTTGTGAAATGGGACATTAGGGTCCTCCTGTGATCCCTTGTCAAGTATATCTATTAGGTCATCTTGTTCGTATACAGGTGTGGGTCTGGACCACCAGATATACTCCATCACCCTAGTGATAAGCATTCTGTAATTGCTTTCAGCGTGATCCCCTGAATGAGGCCAACCAAAATCAACTTCTGGGGAAGTATCAATACCACTTGCTTCATGCAAGGAGTCCTGCAAATGTTTCATGCTAGATTCTTCTGACAACAGTCCTTCTGGGACAGAAGGTGTCCCATACTCAAGACCAAAAGGTCTTTCCCTCTTCAGATGACTCTGCCTCCTCATAGATTGAGGAAAGGGTCTTAAAATAATCTGAACGAGGTTGTGGTGTGTAATTGTTTTCAAATGTAAAAGAAGAAGGCGCTATGGATGTCATTATTGGCGTAGTAATAGTCGAAATCAACGGATTTGATGGAACCGTCAAAGGCTTTGAGGTCGTAGATGGAATCGACAGTAATGTCAACGTCTTTGAATAAATCATCAAAGGTATAGTCTTGTACGGCGTCGAGGAGGTCGACACACGAGGCGTCGATGCCTTATCCTTCGATGGAGGTGCTGAGGGCGTCGATGACGCACTCTTCGGCTTAGACTTTTTGTACGTCACAGAGGATTTTTCTCGACTCAAGGGTTTTTCACACTCTTGTTGAGTCTCCCCAAATGAAGGTCAAAGACTCACGGGTTCTGTGTTTTTTAGTTGTTTCACCAGGGGTATTGCCTCTAGGTGCCTTCGAGGGGGCCAAGGCCGTGTTCTCGAACAACTTTAACATGCTGTTACGCAATTCCTACCACTGTGCCGAGGAACTGTGTTTCGTTGCACAAATAACCCTCTCAGGTGAATTGGAGGATGAGGTAGACGGCGAACTATGGTGCCTTTTCTTGCTGTATTTCGAAGAGGAAGAATGACATCGAGAGTGTGATCAGGAGTTTTTTTTTTGACGAGGAGACGAAGGCCTCAAATTGTCAGAGGTGCGTTTGGATGGTGTAATGGACTTTGTTAGGGAGAATTCCCAAAAATGTGTCAATTCCCTTCACCTTAGAGACCCCCAGCAACTTTGCTGGATTTTGAAGACTTGATTTTTTTACCTGGAGAGAGTGCAAGCCTTTTTTCCCCGCTCTCTCAAGAATTCTGATGTGTGTTTTACGCTTGTGTTCTTCGATTGTGGAGTTTTAGACAACTCCATAGGCATCATCTTTTCACATGTGTCACACAGCACCCTCAGTGCAGTGACCCAGGAAGCCTTTTAGGCTGTCCCAAGGTTTAAATACCTTCTCTGGGATAAACTACTATTTCCCAGAGAAAGTAAAGTGAAATTGACTTTACTAGTCTATTCAAATTCCTAGACCCAGCACACACTATCTTACCATAGAGTGCTGGAGGGGTTACTTTGTATCCCCTATGTCTAGAAACTCATGTAGCAGTCATATGCTACCCTTTCCTCTCGAAATGGCTGGTGGCAGTGGTTTTACAATGAACTACCATGATTTTTCCCGACCACGAACACCGGTAGCATTAAATCACGGAAGCCTTGTTTTTCAAGATGGCGCCTGAGCCTATTTTGTTTAAACGGGTCCCGGTCTTCTTTTTTTGCCATTTCTTTTTGGAAAGGTCCTTCTAGAGTTTGTCTGTGCGTGCCAAACGAGGTTTGGTCCCTTTGTTCCTATGCATTAGGGGGTCTTCAAGACTGAAGACCGCCTCTGGCGCCTGAGTGTCTGGGGTGGGTAGGAAGTGAGGGAGGTGCCCGAAACTCCCTGTGCTTAGTCTCCTAGGAGACCCAAATGAACTATGGCGTGATTGGCTGGCTGACTGCCTGGCAAGGACAGCCACCCTGTTGGGAGAGTGGCAGCTAGGCTGAAATGAATTGGAGGAAACTGGATAAAAGGTGAGTCTCTTGGCTTAAGGTAGAGTCAACAACTGGAATCAAAGAACCGAAGATGAGCTGGCAGAGGACGGCTGCTGCAACTCCTGGATTGTTGATTTGCCCAGTGAAGTCCTGCTGCAGGTCCGAATCGTCAAGTTCATATCGACAGAGAAGCCCTTCAAGGATGACTTCTCCATTTGAGTTGGTGCGGCCAATCAACTCGTAAGCCACCTGGATACCATTCTCTCAGCTGGTTGTATTTTCCTCAGAGTGCTGCAGGAAACCGAATAGCCAGGGAGAAGGACACCAGTTTGTGTGCTTGAACACAACTACCGGAATAGAAGATTTGCCTTTGCTAGCTTTTTGACCAATCCCAGTGCAGGAGTCCCTAGACGTCCTCCCTCTTGTCCCCATGACTGAGGCTCAGGAACAGTGATATCTGCAGGAACTGCCAGGAACAGACATCTTCAGCTGCATCTTTTTCTTCATTGTAAGGTACTGTGTAAACCTGACCTAGAGAATTTACCTCTCACTGCGAAAGTGCTTGAAACTTTGGCAACTTGCAGGCCTAGTCAGCTTGTGACCCAACATATGAATCTTTCTTTTACAAACTTCTGAGAACTTTGGCAAAGACTTTTCCGTTTAACTTCCAGAACTGCTTTATCCTATACAAGACTTTCGTCCATTGACTTTGGCCTAACCTACTGCATTGAATAAACTCCTCTGGGGTACTCAAACTATTTGCATTGTTTAAGAGTAACTGTAACATTCGTTATATTAACTTATGACTTTTTGGTCCTTATTGAAATGCTCTGAATGCCATTTTGCTCCTCCTTCAAAGTAGTCTAAATGTCTCAGAACCTGATATTGTGAAGTACTGAAGTATATGTTTCTGGACATATATTGTCTCCTTCTAGTGAATGTTTTATAACTGACTGTGAAATAAATTAATACATTTTTTACCAAGAAACCTTGACTATAAGAGACTGTTTGAATACTTGTAATTATAGACCTCTGTGTAACATCTTTACAGCTCACATTCCCTCTTGAGATAAGCCTGGCTGCTCAGCAACGCTACCACAAAACTGTGTAGTACAGACTTATACCAAAGGTTGGTTTTGCTTACAACTATAGTCCTAGTTGGGTGTAGTGGTCCCAAAGGGTACTGCATACAAACTTTGCCTAACAGACTTTTGTGACTTCCCTCTCTCCAATATCCCTCTGTGCTCCCCCTCAAGGTCTTGGCTGTCATAGACATACACTTGTCGCATTCAGAACATGGATGCTCTGCCCCCGGCACCACAGACAGACCTGTGTGGATCCGTCACAGACATCTTAGCCCTGCAGTCATGGCATTTTTTTAAACCGGCCCAGGGCGTAGACATAGACGGCCGATGAGGAGGCCATGTCATCGAAGTTTCATAGGAATTTTCACTGAAAAATCAAAGAATTTCGATGTCTTCACAGAACCGAGTGCTGCGTTCCCGAAGCTATGAAGCACAGAAAACGGAACTGAGCAACGGATGCTGCGCGCGCTACTCATACCTGTGATGATGTCGACATCGGCACAGAGGCCTCAGAGGGACATCGACTCGACAGGCATTGACGTACAGCACCCTCTACTGGGGAACATTTTTTTCCGAAGTAGCAAGCTGGATATAAGGAAATGTCAAACATAAGGAATACGTGGGAGGACACAATCCATTTGAAAGGAAAGGTTTAAGGAAGGACAAGGTTTGACAGGTTCTCAGTATATGTGAGGACAACTACATCGTCCAATGAGATCTAGACAAGCCTTTCCCAGCAGTAACAGTCTAAAACAAGTTACCACCTATGAGGGACAAACAATATCAAATTGAATGGGCTAGAAGAGTCTGCAGGGAGCCAGCACAGCCAAAGTCAATTGGAACACAGTCTATGGAGCTGAGGCACATCTTAGATATAAAGTCTAGCACAAATTTAGAGAGTTTGTAGAAAAATCACTTGTAGGGTCACAAGCTGTTAAGCCTGTGAAAAGCAGAGTTGGAATCAACTCTAAAAGGTAAGTCACTGCAAGTGCAAACTGAGAAAATCACAGCTCAAAGACACTGAGGTAAGTACCCCAATTCTAAACAGTACCTCTGGATTGAAGAGTGGTCCAGCTGGATTCTGTCCTGTTGCAGCGGTGCAGACCCTGGGTTCATGAGCCTCAGTGGTGGGGACAAGAGGGAGGATGTCTGGAGGGCTCCTGCGGCAGCACTTTGGAGGTCGTCGGCAGCTACAGGCTCATTTTGGTTCAGTGGCACGTTGCTGTTTCAGCCCTTGGTAAACAGCACTGTTGCGGATCTCGGATACTGGTTGGGCTTCCTTCACCCCATGTGTCCTGCACTCTGGTGAGGGAACTCGAGCTCTGGTTGTCCTGCTTCTGGAGGGTTGTTAGGAGACTCCTGGAGCTTCTGGCCGAATTTTTAGGCATTGTACTCGACTACGAATTTCTCGACTCCTGGCACTCGGTTCTTGCAGCATCAAAGAAGTACAGCTAGTCGGGGAAGAAGGTCCAGTGGAGTTTGTCTCGGCGTTAGTTGGTCCCACAAACTCAAGGGAAGAAGTCGTTCCTTCCGGAGCTTCTCTGTCGGATTGAAAAAGGAATTTAAGCACAGCAGCAGGTCTTCACTGCTGGGCAATTCAAAGGTCCAGGAGGATGCAGCAAGCTTTGTTCACTGTTTCTTCATCAGGTGTTTCTCCCAGTTGTCGCTTCTGCCTCTAGTCCTAAAACCCTCATCTTTTAAGCAGGTTTCTCCCATTCATGCACAGACTAGGCCGTCAATCACACCGCAGGGTGGCTGTCCTCAAAGGACAGCCATCCACCCAATCAGGACTGGTTGCATGCAGTCATTCCTAGAGAAAAAGGACAGGAGAGTTTCGGGAACCTCCCTCACATCCTGCCTTTCCAGATACACTGAAGCCCGCCAAAGGCAAAATGAACAAAGAGCTCAAACCTGGCCCAACGCGCAGAGTAAAACCCAAGAAAGACCTCACAAACAGAAAATTGCAAAACAAGAAGACCGGGGCCATTTTGACAAAATGGTCACCTATGGGTGGTATACTGCAGCTGAGGATTCAGCCTGCAGTAGAAAAGCACAATGGTATGAAAATTAAACCACTGCCACCAGCCATTTAAAGTAGGGAGGGTAACGTAAAAATGTTACATGAGAAGGTAGGATAAGGGCTACTAGGTAACCCCCCAGCACTCCACATAAGATGGTGTGGGCTGGACCTACAAAGAGAAATGGTAAGTAAAGCAATTTCACTTTACTATTCTTGGGAACAGTAGTTCACACAAGAAAAGGTATTTCAACTTTATGAGAAATCTAAAGGATTTCTCTGTGACGCTGCACTGAAGGTGCTGTGTGTCACAATACAAAAAGTAAATGCCTATGGAGTTTGTCAGACTGCCAAAAACAGTGAAAACACAAAATCCAAATCAGGTAAAAATTAAAAAATCCTAAAGTCTCCTACACCTAGTTCTAGCCATGTTGGCTGAATGCAGTTATTTGGCCCTGTTGGCCAGGGGGACTGCCAATGTTACAAAACTGTTCCCCCCTCGACCCCCTTATTTACAGCTTGGCTCTTCCGTTGGAGATCTAAGCATAAAATCCAGGACCAGGGTGTCGAGCGGTCGCAAACCTTTCTATATGCTGGCTGAGCCACACTTACCTCACCCGCCCCCCCCCCCACCCAACTCCACCGAGCCCTCACCTCCCGCCCAGGAACATCATACTCTGAGGTTTGTCTCTCTAAACGTCAACGGACTAAACTCTCCCACCAAGCGCAAATCAATCTTACAAAAACTCCAAGATGCAAATGCAGCAGTAGCCATGCTTCAGGAGACCCACTTAATGCCAACAGACTTCGGGTGTCTACGCTCGCATCACTTCCCTAAGCAATTCCTTGCCTCTGGCGGCACCAAAAAAGGTGGCACAGCGATTCTCTTTAAAAAGGGGGCTAAATCCCCAAATATTGGATGTGAAATTATGCCCAGATGGTCGCTTTATAGCAGTGAAATGCCTATTGCTGGATCAGCTCTATACCTTTATTTCAGCCTATGCTCCTAATTTAGGCCAACCCACCTTTTATGAGACACTGAGCTCCGCTCTTTTTCCTTTCCAAGAGGGCCAGATAGTCATGGGCGGTGACTTTAGTGGAGTACTGATCCCATAAAGGATAAATCACACCCGCCCTCCTCTGGAGACTTCACTCCTACACGTATTCAGATCCCTTGAGGTCGTAGACCAATGGCGGGTACTCCAACCCTCGGAAAGGGATTTCTCCTTTTACTCCTATATCCATAGAACTTTCTCTAGAATACCATAGAACTTTCTCTAGAATAGACCTCCTCCTGACATCCACGCAACTACTAGCATACACCAATGATGTAACCATAGGCTCAAGGATCCTATCCGATCATGCCCTAGTAACCCTTGAAGTTCGGGAACACCAACCATCCCATTCCGCTCAACGCAGATGGACGGTGTACGACCCGATGCTTAACGAAATGCCATTGAGAGACTCAATAGAGACATCAATCAGGATTTTTTTAGAGAAAACCCCAGCAAAAACACTTCCCCGCTAACACCTGGGATGCTATGAAGACGGTGATACATGGGGAGCTAATAGCTCAATGAGTCACTTTCCATAAAAACAAGCGACAGACCCACCTGATCCTTGAAGATGAACTCAGGAATGCAGAACAGATTCATAAAGAGAGAGGCTGGTCCCCAAAGACGCGACGGGCCATCCGCATCGCGTAGAAAAAGATTGATGCCCATTACGCTGAACATACAGCACACCTACTGGTTTACTGGTTACTGCGTAATAAACCTACTACGCAGTTTTATTACGCAGGAGTAACAAAGCGAACAAACTACTCGTGGCTAAACTTTCCAAAACGAAAAGGAATAATAAAATCATTGGACTTCGGGACCCAAAGGCCAGGTTACCGTACTCCGAACAGGAAGAACAAAGTTTGGCAGCAGACCACCTGGTACAGGTGATGTTCGCAACACCACGTGACTTGAAGGAGCAAACAGAATATCTACAGAAAGCAGCACTTCCCAGACTGCGGGACTCAGCCCGTGACATCCTGGATGCGCCAATCACAGGTGAGGAGGTAGAGGAAGCTATAAAATCCCTCAAACCCTGAGCCCTGATGGCTATTCCACCAAATTTTACAAAATCTTCCGGCCCCAGCTGCTTACTCCTCTAGTACAACTCTTTAATTCCTTTAGGGGCACGGGCATCATAACTCCCTCCATGCAAGAATCAGTCATGGTTCTCCTGCCCAAGCCTGGAGGGGACCCAATGAACCCTGCCAAATATAGACCAATTGCTCTCCTGAACATCGATACCCACGTTCTGCTACTGTCTCAGAACCCTGATCCTCACTAACCCATGCCCTAACTGTAATAGATAGCTACGGAAGGGTCAGGGGTTTTTCCATCAATTTCAACAAGTCGGCGGCCCGAGGAATGGGTATATGCCCAGCGGAACGGGAGGCTCTAATCCCAATCTGTCCGATTCAGTGAGAGAAGAGAGCCATCACATATCTAGGAGTCCAAATTCCGGCCAATACAAAAGAAATTTATCACGTGAACTTTCCCCCACTCTTTAAAGAGCTGGAAATTGACCTGAAGCGTTGGGCACCCCAGGAGATATCACTAATGGGCCGTATTACTGCCTGCAAATGAACCTGCTCCCCAGATTCCTTTATGACTGTTCGTCCCTCCCTGTCACTATCCCGACACCGGCCCTTCGTGGCCTGCAGAAGAAAATGTTGCAATTCATTTTGGAAAGGGAAAAAGGCCAGGATTCCCAAAGGACTGATGCTGGGGAACACAAAGTTGGGCGGCCTAAGGGCCCCAGACCTACAGGGCTATCAGATGGATGCAAAATTGGCGTGTAACCAGGCATGACATTTTCGCCCCAGATGGGTGGAACTGGAACATTTATGCCTGCCTCTCCCCCTTCGCTTTCTCTCGCACATCTCACCCCCCAATGCGGTGGCAAGGACTTCTATCATCCACCAAGCACACGATGGAAGTCTGGGACAGGGCCCTGAAACAGAAGAGGATCCCAAGAGGACTCAGCCCCTCATCGCCGGTGTTCCTGAACCCAGCCTCCTCTCCCAGGGCAAATCCCCAAAACCTCAGAAACTAGATTGCAGGAGGCCTAGAGACTCTGGGACAGCTCTTTGAAGGAGGTGCTCCTCGCACCTTCGAACAATGCAAGGAAACCTTCCGGCTCCAGGAACATGACCGATTTACTTACATCCAGCTCCGCCACTGGTGCTCCCACCCTCAAACCGGCTAAGCAGCAACCCGCCCCCTCATATCCCTGCAACTAACCCTTAAAGACCTCCCAACCCGGGGCAAGATCTCCACACTGTACAGACGCTTCCAGAAGGATTTCCTCACCTTCAAAACTCTGATCCATGGCACAATGGGAAGCAGACCTAGGCCACCCGATGGAGGACCAATCGTGGGTGGACATTTGAACTTGGCTCACTCCTCATCCACTTGCATCACCAAGAGAGAGTGTTCCTACAAACTCCTGCTACGCTGGTACTACCCCCCCTGAAGCTCCACCATATGAACCATACTCTCGACCCAGCTTGCTGGAGGCGATGCGGTCAGGTAGGGTCCTTTTTTCATATGTGGTGGACCTGCCGAAAGGTCCAAAGTTTCTGGAAGCAATGTATAACTGTCATTGTGGAGATCACACAGACTAGGCTCCCGCTAGAACCCTAACCCATTCTTCTTTCTGGGCGCCCCTGTCCCGCAGATTTATCCACGGTCTGGGGCCAAAGCTAAGCTGCTGTCCCAATGCCTCCTGGCAGGGAGAATGGTGGTCGCCCGCTCATGGACATCTACAGACGGTCCTCTTCTGTCCCTCTGGTGGGTGGAATTATGGGACATATTGATCGAGGAGAAAGTGACTTCAATCAGGGCGGGTCTTCTCCATCACTTTCAAAACATGTGGGGCCCCCAATACTTGACTATGACCGAAAATTCCCGGGTGTAACTCATAAACCCCAACTGGCCAGAAGGATCCTAGGCAGGGAAGGCACACTCCAGGAACAGGAATAGGACCTGGGATGCCCGACGCCCAGCCGAGTCCACGGATTATGGGGAGGGAGGGGTGGGAAGAGGTAATGCTTTATTGAGATGTATGAACATACTTCGATACATTCTTGTACTGTTGACATGACACCTTGTCTTGATTTAAAATAAACATATTTAAAAAAAAGTCCAGCAAAAGAGCTAGGGGTCTCTAAGGTTGAAGGGAATTAGCACAGAAGTGAGAATTCTCCTTAACACCTTAACCATGTTCCTAAAACATGTGTGAGTACTCGAAAAAAAAAGTACATATGTGACTCATCTTTCTCAGGAGTGCCCATGCGTATGGCTCAATAAAGGGCCAAATGGCACATTGAAAGCATATATAATAAGAAAGTGTAATGATGATATGGTTGCAGATCTAACAAGAATATACAATTGAGAAAATGTAGTAGGTAGTTATGTTAATGTAAAAAGAAATATGTAATTATTTTGTACAGAGTTGGTATAATATTAAATTAAGTTTCAGATCCTGATTTTGGATAGAGAGTGGAGGAAGAGGGATCAGTGCTCCATAATAGTTATGTGCCTCTCCCTACCACCCTCTAAACACTTATCCACTTTAAAGGAATCTGGAAAACAAATGAATTCACTTCAGATGTATGTGAGTTAACTCTGTGCCGTTTAAGTAGATTTTGGTTATGTATAAAGGATACAGCTAACCAATCTGGATGGATCATTTGAGACAGGGGAAATTTCACACACTGAAATAAGGAAAACAATCCTATGTCTATTTCAAACACTTGTGTATTACATCAGGACACCAATTCGTACGCATGCAAACATGCAACAAATAATAGAAACTATTCTGATAACAGAGACAAAGTTGGTATATACTAGATATGTTTATCCAATGTTTGTGCAATGTTATACCAACAATTATGTGATGCTTAATGTAGTACATAAGTCAAAGAACACGAAGTTAAGAAAACATTGTGCAAAGTACTATGAAAACTTGCGGAAAAATGGGCACATGAAAGAAATTTGTAGTCAAATTCTATTTCTTTTCACTGAACCTTTCAAAACCTATACTTAGTAAATGGATTCTTCTACTAAATGTTCACTATTCAAAGTTAATTAAATTTGCATTAGCTGTTAAGCACACTAATTAGCAAAATATATAGGTATACTTACACAAAAAGATGACGGCCAAGAGTCAAGACCCCTGAATAGTCGATTTCTTAAAAAAGATTTTCCTGTGTGAAAAAAAAATTAAAACATATTTGAAATAAATGTTAAATGTAAAATCATTCCCAATTAGTTAAAATAACATATTGTAATCTGCACATCTGTAATCTGAACACTTTATTGGTTTTCTGAACACAATTAGATAGAATAGCAGAAAAGTTCTTCGCCAAACACACATCTTCCAAGTTTCAACAAAATTGCACTTGTGTGAAGAATATTCCAGCTACTAAAAGTAAGAATGGGAAATCATCAGGATTTACACTTCTGCATTGCTGAAATATTAGCTGGAGCAGAACTAGCAAGATCTTCCAATACAAGCAAAGAAAATTAATGTGTTAAAACGCAATATATAGTTAAATCCTATGCAATACATGCTAACATGCAGAATTTGGTTATCAAGCAATATTTATACCATACAGTTAATTAATTTCACTGCACCACAGAAGATGCAATTAAAATGATTCCGTTCTCTGACAAACTTGACAGCTTGCTTAGAAGTTAATTAACTAATCAACCCGGATCTCAACATATGCAAGCCTATCTGTCACATCACGACAAAGTATAGCTAATAATTCAGGTGTCATGGGAGCTAGGTAGCAGGCAAGGAATGCTGATAGTAGGAATTCCAAATGGGAGATTCCAATGAATCTATAAGGGAGAAGTTGGTGGAAAGGACCAGAAAGGGAGCACTGCTTGGCCCACAGACTATTATCATTACCAGGCTGCAATAATGTTACCTGTTCTAGTCATCTTTCTTTCTTCCAGACCGAGGAAACCTTCCAATAGAGTTCCAAGCACAACCACCTAACTGTTATATACTGGCGGATAACATTAGGTACGATGGAGCACAGTTAACATTACGAGACAAGAGGAAAACGTTTAAGCATTTTAGGCTACTGATCCACAAATGTTCACCAAGTGGTTTACAGAAAAAATGTTTTAACCACATCCAAAAACGGGCAACAAAGTTGTTGGAGGGGGTGAATCCTTTCATGTTGAAAAAGCGGGTGTTAATTAAAAAAAAAAACATGCTTTCAGGTTTAATATCTCAAGATTGTCTGCTTCAATTACATACACCTAAAAATTAAGTGGACCTGGTGTACACTTCAAAATATTTAAGTTCTAGGTCAGATACATTTGAGATATTCACTTTTTAAAATGTACAGAATTTATTCATAAATCAGGTGAGTACAGCTACACGAACATGCTTATCAAATCAGATTAAATCCAGACCCAGAAGCACCACACCAACCCAACCAAACAACCCTACTCCACCCACTGTGTACTTAAACGTTATCTACTCTGCAAACATCTGGATCTAGATTCTGCATCACAGTACTCTTTGCTTGCATAAATGTGGTCTTGTCAGCAAATGTTCAAATGCGTTTTCTGCACCTTTATGGAGCTTTTTCTGAAGTTCTTTAGTGTGGGTCTCAAGAAGACCAAGCATATTGTGCGTGCACAGGTTGTCCACCATGTTTTTCCAAACTCTCGTAAAAGTAACATGCCAGCAGCATGGCTTCACACTTAGGAGGAGAGAGAGCTGGTACCAAGGTACACCAATCACACAAACTACCACACACAACGAATATACTGAAAACATACACTCTGTTATAGTCATGTAATAGTTAATAGAAAGTAAGTCCTTATATTAGTTACAGAAGAAAAATCTATACTCCCAAATTAAAAATCGGTCGAAAAACACACCAGTACAAACATCTTTGCTAGGCAAGGCTTTAACTTGCAGTGATTTATTAGTCAAAACATCTTTTAAAATCGCAGGCAAGTAGTTCAATTAGAGTGAAGACTTCTAAAACGTCAGGATTCAAAGGGAACAATAGCAAGAGATGCAGTTTACAAATGTGCAATAGTCAATGGCACTTTTTTCAAGGATGTTTTTCAATAGGATTCAACAAAATTTTACTGATAGGTTTACAGGGTGAAGGAAGCTGCAAACATCTACTTGGGGCGTCTTGGGGATCCCACCAGAATAGATGCAGGTACAAGTTTGATAACCAAAGGCCTGCAGAGGGATGGCGGAAGGTTGGATCTGCAATAGGCCATTGAAGGAAATATTCTGTCAAAAAGCCCCGAAGGAGGAATGCACAAACAGTCCAGAGACCCTGAAAACGCGGACCAGCGATACAATGCAGGAGCTTATATGACCATCGGAAGGATACCCAGCTGGAAAGGATGCCTGGCTGATGGATGCTGTGAAGTAGGCAAAGAAATGGTGAGTACAGACTTAATTTTTAGTGTTGCATATGCGACTAGACCTCTGTTCAGATCTTCTGATTATCAGAGTCCCAGGAGGTGACATGACCAGAACCACTGTAAGTGATTTCAAACAGGCACTTCACCTAAGTCAATGCCTAGCGTGGGATGCACAACTGAAACCCTTAATTACTTATTTGTGTCTATAAGTTCTTTTATTCTGAACGATGTATCACTTATATCACGCTCCTCTCTTTTAATCCCCCCCGGTCACACAGAACTAGGAAGCACACTGGTTAAAATATTTATTTATGGATTACACAATATATAATACACTATTTTAATGGGCATACAATGATCACCAATGGGGTGATCTCACACTAAACAATCTCTTTAATCACAAGGAGCAATGATGAGGAAAATAATGCAGCAAAGAAATAACACTCGTGTGTGTTCAATCAAATGGCAATGTGATTACTATTTCCCCTGCACACCCCTCAATGCCCCAATATGTAATATGAAGAGATAGAAGGAGAGAGAACAGGTTTCAGGAATGCAGAATTCAACAAAATATATATCAATCTCAATTCCCCCCCCAACAATCAACAGAGAAAAACAGAATTGATTGGCAAACTTGTCAAAAACGGTTTTAAAGTTGGCTTTGAATGAATGGGGTAAAACACTAAAAATGGTTTAAATCGCGGATATAGTTGAAATACTAAGGGGAGCCGCTTTATCTGGTTGCAAACAAACACTAGCAAAGATTTGAGAGAAATAAGCAAGTTAAAAACTGAATTTTGAGGTCGGCTGCAATGAAAAGCTATTTTACACGTTACAGATTTCAGCCAAACGAAACATTTGCAGCAAACTTTTCCGTGCGCGGCAAGCGCGATTACGGAAAAACTATAAGGTTGAGATGCGGTTTTGGGTTCTTTAGAAAGCTTAGGATGTTAGCTTCAAGTCGACACTTAAATTTTGTTTCTAGCATAAAAGATGAAGAAGTTATGGACGTTTTCGTGGAGGTCGTTTTTTTTCAGACAGAGGCAAAATGTAAAACAAGGATGCACTTTTAAAATACATACAAGATTCCTTTACACTAGGGATGGACTATGAAGAAAAACTACACGACAGCACAACCACCAGACCAGGACGCCTCCGATCAGGTTTTTGCCCGCCGAGACGCTTGCCTTCTCCAGATGAATATATCAGCGCAAAGATGATTTTAAGAATATTATTACGGAAGAACTATAGGATAAGAGAGTTCAGGCAAGACAAAAAGGATCTCTAACAATACAGTTCTGGATATAAGATAGATTTGATTTGGATAGGGATGACTATGGACAATACATAGGCTAGTGACAATCCTATGCTATGGATACTCACTACCAATGTTTTGAATGGAACCGTCCGGGATTCTGGTCCGGGATACTTTCTGGGACAGACTGCTGGGCACACCGGACTGGTCTGGTTCCGCGATCAGCAAGGCGCTCTGGACACCGCACGGCAGGACTGGACAGCAAGGCGCTCTGGTCTACAGTGCACAGCACGACTGGAATGGATCTGCAATGACTCTCTGGTCTGCACAGCACGGCACCAGATTGGATTTAATCTGCCCTTCTGGTTATGAAGATAATTCTTTGGCAGGCAAGCAGTTACAGCACAGCCTGGCTGCTTCTTTGGTTTCCCCTTTCAGTTGAGGGATGGGTTCTGGAAGTTAGGCCCAGCTGAAAGTGGTTCAGCTATGCTCTGAGCCTTTCTGCTTGCAAAGTTTCTGTAGTCTGGAACAAGGAGTATGGATGGGTCTCCTTCAGAGTGCCTCGCCAAATTTGGGATGGTGGGTGGATCAGTGTGTTTTTCTAGTCCTAAGATGTCTCTATTTATGTGTTTGATAAAGGGGTGGGTATGCTGAATTATCCTAGGGGCACCTAGCAAACCCTCTTCCAATCCTCGTTGCGGTGGGAACTTGGGTCTGGATTTGACACATTTTCACACTTTGTCTGGGACACAACCTCCGATTTGTCCACAATTTTGTACATATGTGCGCATGATATCTGGGCATATTCGTATGAAGTTTCATGCTTCTGACATAAATGCAATTGCTACAAAACCCACATTTTCACTGTGCCTTCCCTGAACATAGCACAGATTTCTGGCACCTGTTGAAATGTGCACAAAATACCATGCTATTAATTTTATAATTTTTACAAATTCGCACAGTCCTTCATTAGTCTTTTTCAAAATTATGCTTTCTGTGCTTTGTGAATCCACAAATGGTCGTCTATCCCCACCTCCTTGGCTCTCTGGCAGGTCTGAAGCAATCCGCCACTTACTTCTGGGAGAGGCCACTTTGACACTTTACAATCTGCATATCCTTTCAGCCAAGGAAGGTTCATTGTCTCTCCCAGAAGCAGCCCAAGTGCCCCTCCACTCTTAATCAACACCTAAATGTGAGTTCCTGGTCCAGAGAGCAGAAGGGAGGTGCCTTGCCCAGTGGGGGGAGTTGCTTTGTAGTTTTGGCTTGCATCAGGCTTACTTTAAAAGTCACTTTGTTAAATTTTTCTTTGTTGAAAATAAACTTGCAACTTTAAAAAAGGCAACTAGAACTCTAATTCCAGTCTCTAAACCATGGAGATTAAATAATTGCAACCTATATTACTTTTGATAACAGGTCACTTAATTTGATCATAACATTTGATTTCAATTCCACAAGTTTAAGCTTCTGATGCAACTACTGACAGCTCTCATAAACGCGGCCGCTGGTACTGCGCCCATAGTTTGACAGATTTTCACAGGCAAGCACACTTTTTTACTGTGGATATTTTGATGATAGATTCTGGTTTTCCGGACATTTTGTGTTCAAAATGATTCCTTAAATGAAGTGGCGGGTAACACCCAGCAAAGATTTTGGATGTTATGTGGTGTTTTGGTCCGGTATTTTGTATTTTCAGCAACCAAGAAAAAGGTATTTAAGAACAATTTCTGGGTTTCTTTCAATAAAGCACTGCCTTTCCTGCAGTGTTCATTTTTACTTGGTGGGCAGCCAAGTAACATGTTTCAGCAGTGAGGTCTCCTTTCCACTACTGACAACAGGCAAAGTAGATCTGGCAGTCATCTTTTCCGATTTCAAGGCGCAATTTTCATAGGTTTTGGCGCGCATAGGGCTTTTACGGCCATTTTTGATGATTCTTACACCATCAGCACACAGGGAAGTGGCAGGGCAGAGCCTAGTGGGTTAACACATCCCACAAGCCCCCCCTTGCGATTTGACTTTTGACCGCCCGTCAAGGGGAAGTCGTGAGTTTGGGATGTTCAGTTTTTTTTTTCTGGTCCAAATGGCAAAATTCGTCTGCTTCTCCCATCAGTGCTGGATCGACAGGTTCTCCTCGCCGGTTCTTAATGAGAGTATGGAACGATACCCCAGGCCCCTTGGGTCTTCCCTTCAGGTCCCTGAATGGTCCTCTTTGATACTTAGGATCCATGGTTTCAAATTCTATGATGACAAAACAGAGCATATTTGTAGACATTTCCCCACCACTATTCATGCAGTGGGGGAGATACATACATTTTGACATATAATGAAAATCTTTTCTGTTTACAATTATGACTGATTATAACAGATGGAATAGTTTTATAGTTGGAATTCTAGGGGTCTGCAAGGTCCCCCTCTGGGTTTCCAGATGAATCCTCTAGTTGCTGCAGAGTGTGCCTAGGATGGCAACACTTCAGTTGGTTGATGTAGACCCACTTACCTTCCCCCCCTCTGCCAAACTGCCATTGGGGATACGGATTTTGTAGGCGACTAGTGAGATTTTGTCTACAATTTCAAAAGGTCCCCACCAGCTAGGAAGACATTTGCACTGTTTGGCCTGGTTCCTTTGGAAATTGTACAAGTAGACCCGGTCTCCTACTTGGTATTCTTTTCTAGTTGTCTTAAGGTCATAGTGGGTCTTCATACTGTCTGCAGATCTTTCTAGATTTCGCTGAGCATAGGCAAAAGCATGTTGAAGGTGTTTTCTCAGATTTTCAACATAATCATGAGTTGTGGAGGCATTTAT
This sequence comes from Ambystoma mexicanum, assembly GCF_040938575.1. Lineage (NCBI taxonomy): Eukaryota > Metazoa > Chordata > Amphibia > Caudata > Ambystomatidae > Ambystoma > Ambystoma mexicanum. The sequence goes on from NC_090933.1 coordinate 564,911,952, forward strand.
CAAAGCCTGCTCTTGGGTTCTGTAGAGCAGATGCTGGGGAAGCACCATCCTTCGTCCAGTCATCAGCTCAAACGGTGACATTTTTGTTGCAGAACAAGGGGTAGATCTGATGGCCATCAGGACCAGAGGTAGTCGGACGTTCCAACTTGACCCAGAATCTGCCACAGACATTTTTAATATGCTCACAATTGTCTTGTTGTATCTCTCAACTCCACCATAGAGGCATGCCGGTAGGCAATGTGTAGTTTCCTTTTGACCCCAAGAATCTCCCACATCTTTGTCATCACTTTGCTAGTGAAGGGGCTACCTCTGTCTGACTCGATCCTTTTGGGTAGTCCGAAACGCGAGAAGATGTGGTTGATCATCAGGGCAGCTGCTGTTTCTGCCTTGCAATTTGGGGCCGGGAGACATTCCACCCATTTAGTGAACAAGCATGTCATGGTCAACATGTACTTGTTCCCCCTAGAGAAGCGAATCACGGGCCCGATAAAATTGACTTGTAAATCTGAGCAAGGCAGTGTCATCCCCCTCTTTTGGAGAGGTGCACGGTGTGTGAGGGATGTTGGCTGAAATTGTGCACACACAAGACAGCCCTTCAAGTATTGGTCAAGGTGTCATGATGCCCGCTCCCGGGGAGCCGGTTCAAGCCCTGCGTCCCCGAAAGCAGACATCCAGTCCCCAAGGAAAGACCCAGCAACCCCATATATGGGCCCTTTGGACAGTGTCCTGGCGCCTATGGCACCAGGCTCATAAAAGACATCAGTCCTGACACATAGGCGCCAGGCTCATTATGGGAGTGCTTGGGTGCACTTACCTGATGCAGACCATGCTGCAGGATCCCGGCCTCCTTGAGGCCTGAAAGGAACTACTTTACCTGTGGGACTAATTTACCATCCGGGCGTGGTCGGGGAAGGATACATACCTGATTGGAGGAAGGATACATATCTAGAACTTCTTCCAAGGCTATTTAAACCCCATCCCGAACAGCCACACGTGCTTTGCGTTGTTCTGCATCTAGCAGCTGGACGCTCACCGTGTCTGCTCCTGCGTCCTGACTTCTGCCACGCCTGCCAGCATTCTGGATCACCTGCAAAGAAAAAGAAGAAGGGAACAGAAGAAGGAAAAGTCCTTACCTGCTAAATCTGCATCCCGGAGACATCTCGCCGACAAATCCTGAAAAGGAAGACTTATTTAAAAGCTCATCACGTCGATCGCTACAGCGCCGCATTCCACTCACCTTTACAGGGCGCCTCCATGTTCAGCAGCGATCATCCAGATTCGCAGTCACGCCCCAGCGCCTAGGGAGAAAAAGGCAAGAACAAAAGGTGAGAGAGAGAGAAGGGAATAAGGAAAGCTAAATCTCCATGTTAAGACTTACCTGTTGATTCATTCCCTCTTCATTTCGGGTCCACGCCGCATCCTGGAACTTCTGGACCCCAGCCCCTAAGGGGGAAAAAAAGACATCAGTGTTAATGAGCGAATGAAAAGACATTACCAAAAAACGCTCATTAAAGACTTACCTGATTTCTACAAGGATTTCACCTCTCATCTCGGGTCGGTACCTGTTCCCCGGCATTCCGTACCCCGGCACCTATGGGGAAAAAAGACACTAGCATTAGTACATTAATGCATGGACATAAGGGGAACCTCTTATCAAAAAACTTACCTGGAAGCCAAGCAAGTTTGGTTCTCACCAATCCGAAAATCCAGTGAAGTAATTGGATACCAACGCGTCCCTGCATCAGAAGCAGGATGGAGAGCACGTCCTTCCAGACCCTAAGGTGAGATGCTACGGGGAATCACAGAAGGGTTTCGAGGAGGGTGAGAGGGGAAAGTGGGAGGCCGATTGCATTACCCCGCAGAGAGTTAATCCCCTATTTTCGCCTACAGAAGGATACTTCTGTGAGCCAGACAAGCCAGATTTGGGGGCCCAGTCCAGTCTGTCTTCCGAACCCTGCGCATCTCCTTAGAAGAGATCACAGCAGCGCAAACCACGCCAGCGCCTCCGTGGGAGTCAGGTGAGCGTTACACAAGGTCCTGCGCCATGTGTGGCCAGTATGCATCCTCTCTTAGATTTCAAGTGTTGTATGAAACCCCCTGTGGCCGCATCATGAGCGTGACAAAGCATCAGGCTTCGGAATGAGGTAGGGACCACCCACTGGTCATGGCCAGCTATGGATCTCCTTACCAGCAAACCGTCTTGGATTTGGAACATTTTTGGACATTTCATCAACACTTTGAGGTCCTCTTTCCCTATGTAGTCGGTATCCGTCAGGGGAAAAATCTCAGGGTCCTCAATGTGTTGATAAAAATTACCAATTATTGGATCCCCTTTTTGAGCCGTAAGCAAACCTGCATCTGGGGTCTCCTTACTCCATTGTGCAGTTGAGAGTTCATTGTGAGCATTTGTCTGGGACCTAGTGATATCAGTGACCTGGATTTCCCCCAACAGGGACTCGATCTCAAGTAGATCCCCTTTGATGGCTCCGGTTTTGGCCAGCTGATTAGCTAGGTCATTTCCAGTTTTGTCTGGTCCCTCTACTTTAGAATGACCCTTGATATTTTTCCAGTAGATGGTCATCCCATTCAAGGTGACCAGATCATCAATATTCTGAATTAATTTTCCATGTTTCAATGGTATATTAGCACATTGCATGCTTCTGGTTTTCCAGTTAACCAGGTGCTCCACGAACCCGTTCTGTACATAATCTGAATCTGTGATTATGACCAGTTTGTGGAGTTGGTGTTGGACAGCAGTGAGGTTGGCTTGATGCACAGCCATCAACTCTGCCACTTGACTACTTCGGGGACCGATTTTGTACCCAGCGGAGGGTTCTGGGGTATCATTCACCCATGCATTCCCTACACCGGCCACATGTTCTTTTTCCCCGTTGTTGTCAATATGGTAGGAGCATCCATCCACATAGACAGTGGGCATTCCCTCACACTGGTCTTCTTCATAGACTTTGTGTGGGAATTAAGGTATGCCCCCATGTTGTCCTTGATTTTAAGACTCTCGTCCTCAAGACATTTTTCTCTGGCACAATCATGCAAGTCAGCCAGACCTTGCGCAAGGGGACTCTTCTTGTTTTGGCCATAGCTGACCTCCATAGGAAAGCCTTGCATTGACAGAATCCAGGAAGTAATTCGGGAATTACTCACATTTCCGGTCCGGATTCTGTCACTTTGGAGATATTGCAGAGGCTGGTGTGGAGTCTCCACTATGATGTGTTCCCCCGGATAAACGGGTGGTAATTCTTCAATGCCCACACCGTTGCCAGGAGTGCGTTCTCACAATCGTTGAATTTTTCCTCCACAGAAGATAAAGTTTTACTCGCATAGGAGATTACATTATTGACTTTTTCATGCTTTTGATATAATACTGCAGTCAAGGATGTATTTGAGAACCCTGTCTCCAAGAAGAACTCCTTGTTTTTGACAGGGTAGGCTAGGCAAGGCGCTTGTGAGAGGCTTCTTTTGAGTTGTCTTACTGACTCAGCTTGTTCTGGACCCCACTCCCACTTGACCCCTCCTTCAAAAGATGGATCAGGGGTCTTGAGATCTCTGCGTAATCCTCAATTAACATTCTGCTGTAGTTAGTCAGTCCAAGGAGGCTCCTTAGTTCCCGCAGAGTTGTGGTGTCTTTTAATTTCTGGAGTGCTTCCACTTTCTTTTCTTGGGGACAGAGACCCTGACGAGTAATCTCATGACCCAAGAAATTGACACAGGTTCTGCACCACTGTGCCTTTTGAAAGGAGAGTTTTGCTCCGGCAGCCCTGAACTGTGTCAGAACTTAACAGATCTCTGCTATGTGTTCCTCCACAGTTGAGCTTTTGACTAAAACATCAACTGCATAGGCCAGGTTACCTCTTTCACCCAGTTCGGACATGGCCTTGTGTAGAACATTTTTTAATTAATTGCCGGAGTTGATGTATCCAAGGGAGTCCGTGTCCATGTGTACTGCTGCCCCCCGAAGGTGAAAGCCAGCTTGTATTGGTCCTCCCTACTGACAGGTACAGTCCAGTACCCATTAGTCAGGTCAATGGCAGTGAATACCTTTGACCCATGGATCTGGGCCAACCTTTGGTCAATGTAGGGAAGAGGCCATCAGGAAGTATGGACCCGTTTGTTGAGCTCCCTAAGGTCGGCGTAGAGTCTCCACTGGCCGTTTGGCTTCAACATCCCCAGCACCGGATTTTTGAAGTTGCTGTGGACTGGACGAATTATCCTACGGGACTCAAGGTTCTTAATTATTTCAGTAAGGGACTCCATTGATGCAAGAGGCAAGCAGTATTGCTTCACAAACACTGGAGTCAAGCCAGGGTCTGTGGGAATTGTTGTGTGGATGTCGGTGCGACCACAGTCCTATGAATCCACTGCAAAGAGATCTTGAAAATCTAAGAAAACTTGTTTCAATTTTTGCTTTTGCTCCAGAGTCTCACAGGCATCAGCTAGGTTGACTATCTTCAACCATCTGCCTGAAGCCTGGAAAGACTTCCGGTTTTGCTATCTAAGCGGCCTCCTCCAGCTGGGTGGAGCAGTCCCGGGTCAAAGTGCTGATTTGGACTGGTGGTTTCAGGTGGGGAAGGCAGTCCTCGCGGACTTGGAATATCACCTCATCCCTCCTGAAGTCGCAGGTCACATCTTCCTTACCATAAGGGCAGGATGTGTACACCAGGAAATTGCCCCAATGCCGGTATGAAGCTCAACATTGACTGACTCTGTATCAGTAATATCCGTTTCCAAAACCCCCTCCTCCTCACCTGTGTCTTCCAATGAGGCCTTGTGTTTGCGCACTCTCCTTTTTGTAGATTTCTTTTTTGTGAAGAGATAAGGCCTTCCGCGGTTAGAAGCCACCCTGACACCCTGATGAGACAGGGAAGCAGAGGACCTCTTTCCGAAGAGACCCGTCTGAGAGAAAAAAAAGCAGGTGCTAAAAAAAACCTTCCTAGGATGCAATGTCTTGAATGATGAGTTTGTTCGTAAAGCAAGTCCAGGACAGTTATGACGTCCTATGGCCAGATCCTTAGTAACGTGATGCCGATGATGGAAGCAGTCCTTTTCCGAGGAAGACCCCGGAAACAATGTTTTCTTGAGAGAAGAGGGAGATCGCAAATATCAAGCAGAGCGGGTAGGAGACCCTGAATCAGCTGAGCAAGCACTATGGAACAAGAGGAAGGAAGTTAAAGCAAGGCCGAGCCAGAAACGGGAACAGAACAAAGGTAAGAAGGGGTAACAGGAGGAAAAGGTAAGCTAGGGGGAAGGAAAGGGGAAAATTAGTAGAGAGGAGGAGGCACCGAGGAAGAAGGCGGCCGGAGCCGAACGAGAAGTAACAGAATCGAAGCGGAGAGCAGAAACAAGGAAAGCGAAGGAGAACCAGGGGAAAAAAAAAACGGTAGGAAGTAAGCAGAAAGCGAGCACAGCGCGGCAGACGGAGCGAACAGCAAAAGAGTTGCAATGCGCCGAGCCAAACAAAGGGCAAGGCTAAATACGGAAGCTGGAAGACAGGCAGAGACAGAAAGACTAGAATGGGCACCCAGGAAGTAACAGGAAGAAATGGAACAACCTCATTGTGGCGCAGGCGCCATGTATTCCATGGACGCCAGTGATGTCTACGAGAAAGCGGCATGACAGCCGGGTCAAGATCCTGTCTGGTGTTGTGCTGTCATCACTATCGCTGTCAAGACAGTCCTTGGGGATTGGTCCTAACAGCTCATTACCTAAATCTATAGAAAAAAGTCGGTCATTGACCGCCATTGCAATAATGGTGCCTGCGGCTAGAGTGATACTCTTTAAGTCGCTATTATCCACCTCTATTGGAATGGTATTGTGTTCTATGTTGACTAGTGGTGTTGGGTTTACCCCCAACTCTTGCTGTTTGAAATAAGCATTGTTAGGGAGAATGCTCCGTTAAGGCTAATTTCCCAAACCTAGTGAGTCCCCCAGCAGCTTTGCTGGATTTTTGGGGTTTATTTTTTTCTCCTGCTAAGAGTGAGACTCTTTTTCTCCCACTCTTAGACATGATTTGAGATATCCTTTGACTTTGTAATGTGTTTTATGGGCTATGGGATCTTTTACTCCATAGGGTTGCATGTGGTTTTTGGTAAGTGTGTTACACAGCACCCTCAGTGCAGTAACACAGGGGTGTCATAGTGACCCCCAAACATAGACTCCATACCCTGGGACTGACTACTGTCTCCCAGGGCATGTAAAGTCACCATTGACTTTACTAGTCTTAAATTGGGAACAGAACCAGTACAAACAATCATATTGTGGAAGTACTGGTCGGGGTAATTAGATTACCCCTGGGTCTGTTTTGCGAGGGGGCACTGTGCAGTCCCCCCTCGTCGAGTTTCTGGCTAGTGGCAGTGGTTACCATGCGAAATATTCCACAGGAATATTTTCTATGGGATTCTCCCATTGATTTTAAACGCACCACTTTTTGGTGCAATGTTAAAGATACCGCCAGGTTATTTATTTCATATTTATTCCCCGGTTGGGTCTTTTTGTCAGAACTCGGTTTTAAAATGGCATTTGTGTTCGCCTCTGTAACTCCAACCCAAGTCGAGCCCTTTGTTGTACTTTTTGGTGGGCTTCTACACAGAAGCCTCCAAAAGTGGTGCCACTCTGGGTCTACAGGATGTGTGGGAGGGGGGTTTAGGCACCCTGGACTGAGTTGCCTCGGCAACTCAAGTCGCACAACTGCCCCCGCTGGAGGATCCTCTCCATTTTAAAAGGTACTGTGTCTGCCTAGCCTCCCTTGCAACGGTCTGTACGGGTTGTCTATTAAATCCTCGACTTACTACCTGGGCTGACCCTAGGCTGGCTAACTGAACTTTTCTGAGCTGAACTAATTCCTTTTTGAACTCTCTGAAAGACTTTTTCAAGCCTCTTAAACTGTGTGATCTTGGGCGCATTGGTGTTCTGTTCTCTCCAAGAGGGAGCCTGGCCTCTGAACTTTTGCTCACAAGTAGACTTTGACTTTCCTGCCTTGCTGGGTGTTTCTAAAGCATTAGTGTTGTGTGCTTTTCTAATTTCTGCATTTTCCCTCCCTTTTTTGATAACTTATTGGAGTGTCATCTTCAGTTAAGCGCTCACCTCTGTCTGAAAATAAGTGGTGTTAACTAAGACTTGTCTAATAAGGAAAAAGGGATGTATATATATTAATAGTGACTGTGTTTGAACTTGCTTACAATAATAGTGCTGGAGTGTTGCTATAAGTGTGCCTTTAAATAAATAATTATATACTTTGATACCAAAGCTCTGGTCAGTGTTTGCTTGTGCTTCTACTGTATTTTGGTACCTATCTTGTATACTCTATATACTGTCTAACTCTTCTTGAGAGCAGTCTGGCTGCTCAGCCACAGCTACCAGGTAAATCTGGGTGGTGCAGACTGCTACCAATTGGGTTTACTCCCAACACCTGTAGTCTTGAGCCTTTTGCAGTGGTCCCTAAGGGAACTGCACAGGTTTCTGCCTAACCAGCATTGAGATGAATATAGGCGTCAGGGTTTTTCAATTTCTGTCCTCTTAACTTTCACTTCCAGTGAGAATTGTCGGGTCCTTTCTGGGATGGTGACTTCCTCTCCAATCTGAATTTCAACTGCATAAGGTAGCAGTTGAGCTGACCTAAATGCTTTCTCTGGGTCATCAAAGCCCATGGGATTACACGCTAATCAGGACCAAGCTTTGAAGTTTATTAGGTCCAAACTAATGGCAAAGCAATTGAGAATGTCACTGCCTAAGTAAAATGCAGGAGGGACATCTCACACGACCCAACAATTATGCACTATGCTCTTGTTGCCTATGGAAATATTGAGCATACACCTGGTAGGCAGGAGATGTTTGGAATTGGGTGTTTCCAGGTCCATTTCCCATTTGTCTATCAGTTTAAATGTGGGAAAGGCTGGATCTTTTGGGAGTTTGCGGAATATGGCCTCGCTGATGAAGCTCTTAACGTTGTTCATACTTACTCGGGCGAGAACAGAGTCCTTCCCTTCATTTAGCTGAATAGGGATGAACAACTGCTCTCCAATTTTCTGAATATCAGCCAGGCTTTGAGCTGATTTCTCATCTTTCTGGAATATAGGAGTGGGATTTTCCGATTGTGAATTTGTAAAGAATTTCAGAGTGTGGAATGCCACCTTAGACTGGAAGGAAGGTTGATTTTCAGAAATAGAGAGGACCCCCGATCACCAGTTTGTTGTCCTACTGCAATTACTGTCACGTCTGGGATTTGGTTGTTCTGGAAGTGAAATTCAATTTGGTCAGGTTTTTGTTCAACCTTGTGGCTGGCATGTGCCGTTTAAACTAACATGGTTGAGGCTATGTTTCAATTTTATTGGTCAGTTAGTCTGGGTCCAGAGGACCTTGTTTACACAATCTATGAGGGGTGACAACCTACGCAGGATGTCATTCCCTAGTAAACAAGGTGTACCCTCTGGAGTCACAACAAAGACCGGGCTTCACCTTGAGTCGCCCAATATTAATGTCCAAATCCGCAGTCCCCTCAATGGGAATTTCCTTCCTGTCGAAGTTCTGAATTTGTCCAGGAAGAGGGGTGAGAGGAATTTGGTATTTCTCCCCTCTTCCCGAATTCAGTTGATCAAAGGCCCTTTTTGACAGAAGCGTAGCTTGAGATCCAGTGTCCACCAGTGCCAATATTGTACATTGCCCATGTATTTGGACCGGGGCATAAAATCTTCCCTCCTTTTCCTCAAGAGGGCAAAGATAATGTACATTTTTGGACAACTGGTGGGTTAGTTTCTTGGTTTTGGACACTGTCAGGAAGGTGATTTGGGCAGGAATCTGTTTGGAGTCTTGTGAATCTGAAAGAAAAAGGTGATAGCTAGATATGGGGAAAGTTTTGGGTTCTCCTGGTTCTGGGCCGCCCCCCCCCCCCCACCTTTTGGAGGCAGTCACCAGCAAGGGTTGGAACCAGGGGATTTTCATGATGATGATTCTGGGGATTGATGATGGGTGGTGGTAACTGAGTCCCCACATCTACCCAGTCTGGATTTGGATCCTTTGGGACCCATTTTTCTTTGGAAGGAGTTCCCCCATCTCTGAAGGAGAAGATCCTTTTCCCAGGATCCTCTGAGGATCCCTCTCCTTCAAACTGGAAGACGTGTACCTACTCCTCAAAATGGGTCTTTTTAGGCTCTTTATTTTCCTACCCCCTCTCCCCCTCTGCTCCTTGGGTGGCAGATTTTCAGTGGCAGGAGATTTTGGTTCTGGTTCCTGGGTTTCCAGGGGCTTGTTTCAAGATGGCTGCCTTATAGGTGGACCATCTAGAATGATTCTGATCCTCCAGCCCAGCAGAGAAAGCTGGAGTACTCAGGAGAGAAGATCGACTTTACATATTGAATACAGCTTTGGCTGTCCTTCAAATGGAAAGTCTCCATCATTTGTTCAAAGAGCTCAAGGTGCTCCCAAACCGAATACTTTGCATTCTTATGATAGGGTGTGATGACGCTCCTAATGGCATTTATTCGTTTTTGGGGATCCTTGAGCAAGGCCCTCATGACCGGGTTGGCTTTTTTGGTTTGGGTGACCCTGGTCCACTTGTCCTCTGACTCAGAGGCACTGCTACCAGAGGTGCCTGTCTGGTCTTCTAGACTCTCACGGATTCTGTGAGCTTGGGAATGGCTGGCGGAATGTGAGGGCCTAGTTTCTTGAGTCCTGGGGCGCTCAGAGTAGTCTTCTGATTCATCCTTGCTCCCAGTATTTGATGAGTACCCCCCCCACTTTCCTAGCTGGGCAGAAGTTTTCAGGATGCCGTTAGTGGGCCTACTCTCATGGAGTTCCCCATTAAATATTACCATCTGGTCTCTGGGTAAATGGTATTTTTGAGGATCCATTTCTCTGACCCTCCCCACATTGGAGTCTCCCTGTTCAGAGAATATGGCCTTAGCACTTGGGAACCCATACCCAGATGCCCGCCCATCCATTCCTGGGAGGTGCTGATCTATGAGCCCCATATTCCTAATTGGATTAAAGTCTGAAATCCACGTGGCCCTTGGCTCCTGTGCGCCAGTGGACATGGGGGTGGCAGAGTCCATGGAGTGGAAGAGATGAAGGCCTCTGGTACTAGGGTTCCTGAGGTTATGCTCAGGTGTTTCCCTTTCCCAGCGGACCTCATCTTTCTCAGCCCCTGCTCCCTGTTGCCATGCAAGAACCTGAACTTTCTGTTCCTCTATCAAGGCCTTGCTAGTCTTTATCAGTTGTTCCTGCATAGCTACCTGTCTGTGGGGCCTGTCATTTTTCTCGCAGAGAGACTCATTGTCTCTCTGTGCTTCCTGTGTCATTTTAGAGTACTGGGCTAATTTTTGCTGCAGGAGGGTTACCTCCAGAGTCTTGTCCTTACTGACCTGGTCACTCTTTGCCAGAGCATCTGCCATCCTCCAGGAGTGCTCTAACAGTTTTGTGTAATCTTTTTGGAGTTCACCCTGTCCCTGAAGGGCCAGGTGATTTTCTTCCATCTTATCTTTTAAATAACTGACCTCCTGGCCTAAGTTGTCCCTTTCCTGAATAAGAGTACTCCTCTGTGCAGCCAGGTCGTCCTTTTGTTTTTGGAGTGCACTAGCTTTCTGGCACTCCTCGTCAAATTCTGTCTGGGTGTCAAGGTCTTTGAGGATTCATTTATTATTTTCTTCTTTTTCTTGGTCTAGGCGGTTTTGCAGGGTGACTACCAGCTCTGTGCATGCTCTATTAAAATTTATTTGCTGTTCCAGGTTTTTCTGGCTGTGTAGTAGAGAGTCCAAACTTTCTTGGCACTCCTTCTGCAGGGACAGCACTTTGATATCCTTCTCTACCTTCTCCTGCTGCAGGATATCCATATCTTCTTTTATTTTTATCAGGTACTGCCGGGTTTCATTTTCTGAGTCATGGCTCTTTTGTAGCCTTTGCTCTGCAGAGGCCAGATAAGCTTGGGCTTTTTCTAATGATTGTAGTTGCTTGTTTGCCAGATCTAGGTTTTCTGCATATTTGTCCTGTATTGCTCCAATGTGGAGGTACAGATATGCCGCTATTTAGGCAATCTTACTTTGCTCTTCTTTTACCTTAGGGGCCATATACTGTTCACTCAGTGCCATATGTAATGGACACTCATCCTGCCAAATATTTAATCCTGTTACAGTGGCCTGTTCTTTAATTCCCTGCAACCACACATTATGATCCTGCTCTGTCCATTCACCCCTTACAAATAATTTATGCAGTAGGTGTTCATTTGCCAGATTGATTTCTACCAAGGTCGACATTCTGGAAATATTAATTTCCTTTGTGAGTTACAGAAGTTATTTTATTATTACAAACAGACCAATTCCTTAGAGCGTTCCTACTGAAGGGTGCTTTTCACAGTGTAACACAGTGTGGTAGCCCAAAAGGGTTTATGTACCCCGTTAGTTAGCACGCTGTATTAGACTGTCATAAGTGGTATGTCTAATTCAGGAATCTCGTGACGAGCCCCCAATCTTGTAAGTGTTTTCAATCCGGCACTTCACCTACATCAATGCCTAGCGTGGGATGCACAACTGAAACCCTTAATTATTTATTTGTTTCTATAAGTTCTTTTATTCTGAACGATGTACCACTTATATCACGCCCCTCTCTTTAAACCCCCCCACCTCTGGTCACACTGAACCAGGAGGCAGGCTGGTTTGCAAAGTTAAAATATTTATTTATGGATTGCACAATATATATCACACTATTTTAATAGGTATACAATGATTGCCAATGGGGTGATGTCACACTAAACAATCTCTTTAATCACAAGGAGCAATGATGGGGAAAATAATGCAGCACAGAAATAATACTTGTGTGTGTGTGTTCAATCAAATGGCAATGTGATTACTATTTCCCCTGCACACCCCTCAATCCCCCCAATATGCAATATGAAGAGATAGATGGAGAGAGAACAGGTTTCAGGAATGCAGAATTCAACAAAAAATATATATCAATCCCAATTTCCCCCAGCAAACACCAGAGAAAAACAGAATTGATTGACAAACTTGTCAAAAACGGTTTTAAAGTTGGCTTTGAATGAATGGGGTAAAACACTAAAACTGGTTTAAATCACTGATATTGTTGAAATACTAAGGGGAGCCGCTTTATCTGGTTGCAAACAAACACTAGCAATGATTTGAGAGTAACAAGCAAGTTAAAAACTGAATTTTGAGGTCGGCTGCAATGAAAAGCTATTTCACACGTTATACACGTTATAGATTTTAGCCAAACGAAAAATATGCGGCAAACTTTTCTGCGTGCGGTAAGAGCGTTTGCGGAAAAACTATAAGTAGTTGAGATGCGGTTTTGGGTTCTTTAGAAAGCTAAGGAGGTTAGCTTCAAGTAGACACTTAAAGATGAAGAAGTTATGGACGTTTTCGTGGAGGTTGTTTTTTTTCAGATAGATGCAAAATGTAAAACAAGGATGCGCTTTTAAAATACAAACAAGATTCCTTTACACTAGGGATGGACTATGAAGAAACAAACTACACGACAGCACAACCACCAGACCAGGGCGTCTCCGATGAGGTTTTTGCCCGCCGAGACACTTGCCTTCTTCAGATGAATATATCAGCGCAAAGATGATTTTAACAATATTATTATGGAAGGACTATTGGATAAGAGAGTTCAGGCAAGACAAAAAGGATCTCTAACACTGCAGTTCTGGATATAAGATAGATTTGATTTGGATAGGGATGACTATGGACAATACATAGGCTAGTGACAAACCTATGCTATGGATACTCACTACCAATGTTTTGAATGGAACCCTCTGGGATTCGGGTCAGGGATACTTTCTGGGACAGACTGCTGGGGACACCGGACTGGTCTGGTTCCATGATCAGCAAGGTGCTCTGGACACCGCATGGCAGGATTGGACAGCAAGGCGCTCTGGTCTACACTGCACAGCACGACTGGACTGGATCTGCAATGGCTCTCTGGTCTGCACAGCACAGCACGGCACCAGATTAGGATTTAATCTGCCCTTATGGTTATGAAGATAATTCTTTTTGGCAGGCAAGCAGTTACAGCACAGCCTGGCTGCTTCTTTGGTTTCCCCTTTCAGTTGAGGGAAGGGTTTTGGAAGTTAGGCCCAGCTGAAAGTGGTTCAGCTATGCTCTGAGCCTTTCTGCTTGCAAAGTTTCTGTAGTCTGGAACAAGGAGTATGGATGGGTCTCCTTCAGAGTGCTTTGCCAAATTTGGGATGGTGGGTGGATCAGTGTGTTTTTCTAGTCCTAAGCTGTCTCTATTTTTTTTTCCCAATAAGTCTTTATTAGCGGTTTTCAATACAATAGGCAATGAAAGTTTACAAACCCCTTTTATCCCACAACAACTCCCCCCCCTGCCATCCTTCCCCCCCTTACCAGATCCTATAGGTTTGCTGACAGCTCGTCTTCAAGAAACAAATTAGATACAATATTCATGCCAAAACATCCCAGCAGCCCGGGTAGAGCTTTGAGCAGTGGCTCTAAACGGCCTCTTAAAAAAAAATTAAAAAAAAAATAAACCTGCAGCACACGCGACTTCACAGGTCCGATTCATCCTGGGGGCGAACTATGCCCAATAGCTCCATAGCTTTGGGACACCAGGCGCGGCGAGCTCCCGCTTTTAAATATGACAACAGATTGGCCCATTGCGAGATAAAGCGCATATGAGACCCCCGGATCGAGTAAGTGAGCCATTCCATTGCCACCAATGACCACAGTTTCACAACCCACTCATGTTCCTGCGGAGGGTCCCTTGACTTCCACTTTCTAGCCACGACCAGTGCGGCCGACGACATCATTGTAACATACAGTTTGTGGTCCGCTCTGGTGGGCAGGGTTGTCAGCATTCCATTAAGGCCTAGTAAGTCCCGCCATCTAGCACGGCTCTGCTGAACCCCCAACACCTGGGCAACCGCCCGCTGGACTAGAGACCAAAAGGGATAGAGTTTCGGGCACTCCCACCAAATGTGAGCCCAGAAGCCCACTGCGTCGCACTCCCTCCAGCAGTAGCATGATATTGAGGGGTATATTCTATTTAACCTTAGTGAGGTTAGGTGCCACCTCAATATCAGCTTCAACCAGATCTCGCGGATTTGGATAGATCTTGCGGATTTGGATAGATCTTGCCAGTTTCGGGACTTGGCACCACAGATTGACCCATTCCTGTTCCTCTATGTCCGCCCCAACATCCTGCGCCCATTTCACCATATAGCTCCTGGAATGTACAGTTTCCTCCCGTTTTATAAGTTTGTAAATGGACGAAACCACCCCCTGTTGCCCGTGGCCGTGTCTAAATATTTTTCAAACTGGGTAAGGGAACGAGAAGTCACCTGCCTTACTGAGGGATGGGAGATCCAGTGCCTGATCTGAAGGTACGAAAACCTCTGTTTCTCCCCCACACTGAAGTCTATCTTACACTGCTCATTCCATGGCCGCCGTAACTCATGCACCCAGCGGCCCCCTGGTGGCTGCTCCCGAGCCGGGGGCTGACCAAGCCGCGCTGCGCTCAACTGCTGAGGTAGAGCCTCGACCTCAGGTCTCCGGGGCGTCCACTACTCCATCAATCCGCACACATGGGGGGGCCCACACTCTGCGTTACCCCCGTGTACTTTTCCCCGGACCGCCTCCGGCCCTCCTCCGTACCTTCAATGCAGTGCTCAGGTGGGCCGGGAAAGTCCGCCTCCCCTCCTTTTCGGGGGCCGGAGGAGGGGGGGACAGCCGCAACGTGGCGAGCCCGCAGCCGGCGTTCACAAGGTCCACTCCGAACACCGCGTGGGGAGCCTGTCTACCTCTTGTGGTGTGTCCGGCCTCGGTGCTCGGTCCTCGCGGGGGGGGGGGGGCAGCAGCAAGTCGCCGAACCCGCCGCCGGGGCCCAGCCGGTTCTGCCCAAGCCCCACAGTCTCCCTCTCCGCTTTCGGCAGGGCTCATGGCCTCTGTCTGGGGCACCAGGCCACCGCAGTCCCGTCGCCTCCGAGTGCCATCAATCGGTCTAGCCCTCTCCCCCCGCTTCAAAGTGCCCCACCACCTGATCTGGGTGCCGGGGAGGGCTGCAACCGTGCCGGACGGGCTGGCCGTTATAGGCAGGGCGGGAGTGCGGGGCGTGACATCCTCCACTCTACGCGGCCATCTTGGAATCCCCCTAAGCTGTCTCTATTTATGTGTTTGATAAAGGGGTGAGTATGCTGAATTATCCCAGGCGCACCCCATAGGTAGTCTATTGGCTAAAGTCTGCTCTCGCCCTTGAGTGGAGGAGAAAACAGTGTGTCACCATGATGATGTGGTTTATGAGGCAAAACATCCTCCTCTTTGCCTTTTGCACATAAAATCTATTTTTGATTTAATACATCTTTACATGTGTTCAATCTTTATACCAATAACATACATAGATCACATATTTTGTAGAGCAAACCCCCTTCCAATCCTCGTTGCGGTGGGATGTTGGGTCTGGATTTGACACATTTTCACACTTTTTGTCCGGGACACAACCTCTGATTAGTCCACAATTTTGTACATATGTGCGCATGATATCTGAAGTTTCATGCTTCTGACATAAATGCAATTGCTACAAAACCAGAATTTTCACTGTGCCTTCCCTGAACATTGCACAGATTTCTGGCAACTCTTAAAATGTACACAAAGAAAATCACAATAACCATGCTATTAATTTTATAATTTTTACAAATTCGCAGTCCTTTATTGTGTTTCTTTGGGATATTTTTTAATTGGGTGTGTTTGATCCAGGTTTCAGAAAAGACAAGCTAGGGAATTTCATCTAGGCGCAGTTGTCAGACCATGCGGTGCACCCATTAAAAGCCGCGCAATCATAGGTCTCTCCTTGGATTCTTTTAGTCCCGCCTAGACTTATCTTCATCGGGCTTCAGATTTTCCACAATAACCATGCTATTAATTTTATAATGGCCTTATATATGGTCTTTCCTATTGGCCAGTGTAACCCTTTTCTGCATCAGTCTTTGTTTTGCCATAAGATCACAAATCTTCCTCGCATTTGTAACTTGAATACGTATGTGTTTGTTTGATACACAATATCATTTGTTCTTAATCAAATAGGAGTTCTCATTTAGTTCGGCATTCAATATGATGGGCTTTCATTCAAAAAGCCATTTTCATTTAGTTCGATAATCAATAGAATTCGCTCTCACTTGTGCTTACGGACCGTTGCTTATTTGTGGTCCCTTCGGAGCGCTTCGGTTCCCCCAGTGTCCTCTGAAACGTACCGGTTCTTTGCGGCTCCTTACAGCAGCTTCCACTGTTCCTGCTTGTCTTCTCCAGAGCGGAGGAGCAGTCTGCCAGTTTTGCTAGGCACGTCTCCTCACATATACCGGCTTCTCTGCTCTGCTCCGCCCGCGATCCGCCTCCCCTCTGATCCAAGAGGCTTCTGCAGCTCCAGCTGCACCCGGGCTTGGGCGCGGACAGCTTTTCTCGTTCCTCTGCTGCATGGCAGTGGCTGCAGCCTGCCTTCCACTGTGAAGGCTCCCGGACCGGTAAAGTCCCTCTTTTAATTCCCTCTCCTGGGAATTGTTTCCGGCGTCTCCACTTTCTAGTGTTCATCCAACACAGAGGTTCTCCTTCTCTTCGTTCTCTCTTTGCATAGCTGCCACTTTTTCCTTCTTACACCTGAGCCCCATGAAAGGGTCTCAGGTGTGGGTTGTAAGCTGGAATTTCCTGGCTATAATGAGCCCAATTAATGTGACATGCCTATACTTACACCTCTCTTTGTCACAGTACTAGAGTGGTGTTGGTCATAGGAAGAGTGCATTGCTCCTAGTTGCCCCTTCCTCTTCTCAGTACTTGGTGGGCATTTATAAGGAGAGATAGGGCATGAGTGAACATAGCCCATAAAGGCTCAGGGAAGGGAGGGTGATGCTATATTAGGAAAGGGGGGATACCATGTCTCGCCATCCGGCACTCCCTCCCCAATCCCCAAGGACCCTCCACCCAGGTGATCCTCCCTCGCATGTACACCCCCAGGGTTGGGATCAAAGAACGATGGCCTTTCCCCTGCCACCTGCGCAGAGGACTCATGGGGAATAGGAGTGGAAATACCCTCAGGTTTCTCACACTAGCCAAACCCAATCAAGGTAGAATAGTGGCGCAGTCTAGGGCTACAATGAGACACAAAGAACACTCCAATAATTCAAGTTAGGCAGAAGATGTACACACATATACCATTATTTATTAGGCCTTCGAATGCACTTTAAGCAAGGGGAACATCAGGTAAGCATTGTCACACAAATGCTACTTATACACAGATATAAATTCACAAGTGGGTGGTCCTGCGATAAGAACGCTTAGCACTTGTAAGCATTATTGAGACAAATTCTGTGAGCAACTATGTATAGTAAAGCAAGTGAAGAGAACAGTAGCAATTTAGAACCAGTTGGAGACCAATCGTTAAATCACAAGGAAACCGCTTGAATCAAAAGATACTTAGTCATAGGTCCCTAATTCTTAATCAGTACTGCCTTCCTAGGAAATGGGGCATAAGGCCCAAATGTCAACATTTCCACAAGACCCACTTTGCAGGAAGTCAGGATAGCTACTGTCATGTACTAGTGTATGCACCCATAGACTCCTTCTAGAGAGGAGGGGCAGGAATATGATGTTGTTTCCTTTTCTACTAGTTGGATAGGTCAGGTTATATTATGATTTCATTATAATGTTTTGCTTTAAATGACTCATTTTTTTTTTGTGTTTTATTTTTCCATTTTCAAACAAACCACAGCAAGGATAATACCCCTCACCCTCCCCCCTCCCTCATCTCGCCAGAGGTTCCCCTCGGAGTCGTCTAAGCATCTCATGCCTTAAATAGGTCCAGAATTCTTATGTTGTGCGGGCAACACTGCAACATATAGTCCGATTGAAGGTATTCCAGTACAACACCTCAGTCTTTTTCAAAACTGACTCCCCCCACCCCCCCCCGTCAGGGTATATGAGATTTCTTTCTATTGTAATCAACGTCCAGACCCTTTGCAGCCAATTGAATATCAGAGGGGGGGTTTGGGTTTCTCCAGCACTGAGCTATTGCCGCCCCAAGCCGCTACCAGCAGGCCCATAAAACATCTCCAATATGCTTTAGTAAGTGCCTTGACTGCTGCGTCCTTGAGACCACACATCCACATTCTTTCCCCCATAGACTCAGCATTCGGAAAAAGCCTCTGAAATTGTGTCTTTACATCCCCACAGAAGCCTTGCAACTTGTTACAGTCCCACCAAATATGCCTCCATGTTCCCACCTCTCCACAAGCCCTCCAGCATTGGTTGGATACTCGAGGGAACATTACATGCAATTTTTCCGGGGTTAGGTGCCACTGCGTCATAACTTTGACCCACATTTCCCTCACCTGCACTGAGCGAGTCAGCCTCGGGAGATCACCCCACACTACTTCCCAATGTTCTCTGCTAATGGGCTCCCCCAGGGTCTGTTCCCATTTCCTCATATATGACCTTTCCTCATGCCCCACAATTAACTTGTAGAGAGAGGACACCAGCTTCCTTGTGCCCGAATTGGTTATTGCAAAGGTCTCAAAACGGGAAAGCTCCCGGGTGGCCGCCTGTTTTATCAGAGGAGAATTCAGCCAGTGTTTTAGTTGCTCATATCTGAGCCTGTCTGCCTTTTTAATCTCCAGTATCTCCACACACCTCTCAAAGGGCAGGACCTCCGAGCCCTCCATCATTTCCCCTATTTTCGTACACCCAGCCGTTTCCCAATCTCTGTATGCACCCCATCTCCATTCCCGGGTGGAAATCTGGGTTCCCAAACATGGGGGTAAAGGGACCCGGCACCGTAGTCAAAACACCACATTTAATCAATTCATCCCACACTCCAAGGGGTGCTTTCATCATCACACCCAGACCTAGGTTAACGTGCCTGTGCCGCTTGTCCTTCCACAGGAGTTCCCGCAGGGGTGTTCTAGCTACTGCCCTGTCCTGCACAGCCCACACCTTCTGCTGCTCCTCCCCCAACCACTCTTTGAGCACCCACAGCTGCGCCGCCTGGTAATACTTGTAAAAATGCGGAATGGCCAACCCCCCTCTTTCCAGTGGAGCCGTTAACACCGCCCTTGAGATTCTAGGGGTCTTCTTCCTCCAAATGAACGATGTGATAGCTTTAGTTAAGGCCTTGAAAAAGGACCTAGGGACTTTAATCGGGCAGGCTTGGAAGTAATACAAGAGCCTCAGTAGTATGGACATTTTAATCACAGCCACCCGCCCCAACCACGAAAACACCAGCGGTTCCCACCGCTCAAGGTCTCTCTTAATTTCCCCCAGGAGCTCTGGGAAATTCGCCCCATTCATGCAGTCCACCCCTTTCGTCAGATGGATGCCCAGGTATTTAATGCCATTGTCCGCAACAGCTGAGCCCCAGCGTCTCCGCTACTCCCTTCACTCCCCCAGAGTCCCCCGCCAACTGGAGAGCCACTGATTTGCACCTATTTATTTTTTAGACCCACTAGTGCCCGGAACTCCTCTAATTCCTTAATCACCACCGGGAGAGTGCAGGCCGGGTCTCCCATGATCAGTAACAGATCGTCAGCATAAGCGGCCACTTTATGCTGTCTCCCTGCCATCTCTATCCCTTTTATTGCACTCGACTCCCGTATCCTTGTTAGTAGTGGCTCTAGGGAGATAGCAAACAACAGCGGCGACAGGGGGCATCCCTGTTTTGTGCCTCGGGAGAGTTCTATCTTGTCTGTGAGTTCCCCATTGACAGTTATTCTAACCGAAGGGGTATTATAGCATGCTTTAACCAGCTTGAGGAAGTTGTCTCCGAATCCCATTTGCTCCATAGTTTTGAATAGCATTGACCATTCCACTCGGTCGAATGTCTTTTCGGCATCGACCGCCAGGAAAGTCGCTGGGATGCCGTGAATACCCACCTTCTCCACCAAGTGGGCCATGCGTCTCAGGTTATCATAAGTATGCATGCCCGGGATGAACCCCGATTGATCCTGGTGGATCAATTCGGGAAGCAATGGAGATAATCTTAGGGCGAGAATTTTAGTGTAAATCTTAGCATCCTGATTAATCAGGGCTATTAGACGATACAAACTCGCGGAGGTCGGGTCTTTCCTTGCTTTATGAAAGACAACAACTTTTGCCTCATTCATGGTCGGGGACAGATTACCCTCTTCTCTAAAGGAGTTGTACAATTTAGTTAGGAAAGGAATCAGATCCTCTGCGTATTTCTTAAAGAAGGTTGCCGTGAAGCCATCAGGCCCCAGAGCCTTGCCCGTCTGAAGACTCTTGATTGCTCGGCGCACCTCCTCCTCCCTTATTTCGCCATCTAGCAAGACCCTATCGCTTTCAGATAGTCGTGGTAGCGGGAGGGAATCTAGGTAGCTGTCTTGATCGTCCCCATTTGGCCTTTCCGAGGAGTAGAGATCCTTATAGAAGGCTCTGAACTCCTCCCCCATTTCAGAGGTGGTAGAGAGCCTTTCCCCTTGTTTGTTAAATAAAGTCTTGATCAGCCCCTTCTTTTGCTGTGCCCGTAATTGTCTCACAAACAGTTTATCCGCTCTATTGGCTTTAGCATAGTAGCAGTGTCTGAGACGGAGAAGACTCATTTCCGCCTTTTTCGTGCGGAGAACATCTAACTGACCCTGCACATGTCTCATAGCCCTCCTCAAAGGAAGTGTTGGTTTTTTCACACATTCCCTTTGTATATCCGCTAATTTTGCTTCCAACTCTCTTTCCCAGGCCTGCCTCTGCTCGACTCTCGTTGCTTTTTTTGCAATAAATTGCCCCCTTATGACGGCCTTCAGGGAATCCCACACTACTCCCAGTTTTACCTCACCCGTATCATTTATATCAAGAAACTCCCTTATTCCCCCCTTGATTTCTTCTCCCAGTACCGGGTCCTGCAAAACCTCCCGAGGAAGCCTCCATCTCCAGAGTCCCGGTTGCCTATGCGACCATATCACCTCCAGCAACAAGTGGGCATGGTCCGAGATCGATATCGGCCCAATTTCTATGTTCGAGATCTTCCCCAAAAATCCTGCCGTCACCCAGAAGTAATCTATCCGTGACATTGAAGCATAGACATACGAGTAGTGGGAGAAGCCACTCTGTTGAGCCTTGCGCTCTCTCCACACATCTACCAGCGACAGGTGAATCATCAGCTGTCAGAGTCGTTTCGATGGTGCCCCTAGTCCCCCGACTGCCCCCCCCGAGCTCCTATCTATAGGCGGGTGCCACGCCAGGTTTAAATCGCCCCGCAGGATGATTTCCCCCTCCGCAAATCCTTCCAGTTTCCCAATTGTTTCCCTCAGAAAACCGTCTTGCCCAGTGTTTGGGACGTATATATTTGCCAGCGTGCAGGGGAGCCCGTCTATCGCAACCCTCACAAACAGGTACCTCCCCTCCTTATCCATTAGCATTCCATGAAGCAGGATGCTCCGACTTTTATGTGCCGCTATCAGGACTCCTGCCTTCTTGGACTGCCCCAACAGATCATATCCCTTTATGCTCAGTTTGTTCTTGTCCCGCCGCTTAATATGGGTCTCTTGCAGCATGATAATGTCACCCCCCTCTTTTTCTCAGAAGACCCTCTACTTTTTTCTGTTTAACCGGGTGGTTGAGCTCCCCAACGTTAAATGTTAATATTCGCAGGTCACCCATGGGCCTAAAATCTTGAGGGGAGCCTGGCACCCGTTCCTGACCTCCTCTGAGAACCCCTCCGGCAAACCCCCCACCCTTTGCCTTCCCTCCCCGCCCTAGATCCTCCCCGAGGGGGAATACATTGACCCCCCCTCTGCTCCTACCTCCCCCACCCTACCAACTTCCTCCAAACAACAACACAAACCCAAGGAGAGACCAGGTGTCTAACATAGCAAGGGCGTTCCGCCCCTCGCATACTTGGGTATAACCGAGCGGGGGCTCCTAAACCCCGCATGATATGATATGTTATGATATGGCATTTGTAACGCGCCTATACACAAGTGTTTCAAGGCGCGACGAGGCAGGGAGGGGGGTACAGGGGGAGGACAGACAACGATCCTACTAGGCCAGGTGTCATTCAGACTGCGCAAGTGCAGGGGTAGGGGGAAGGGAAAAGTGCAGTACAAGGTAAGTAGAATAGAAATAAATAGATAAATAAATAAATAGGGCCAGCTGGTGGCAAGTGCAAGGTAAGTGCAGACAAGTGCTGGGAAGGGGGGGCTGTAGGGATACAGAGACAGTCCCGCAGTGCAGGGGTTGCCAGGGAGGCAGTGCAAGTGGAGAGTGGCTGGGCCCAGGACCGAGGTCGGTGAGAGTGGCCAAGTTTCAGATTCAGTGCAGAATTTAGTGAAGAATTTAGCAGGGGAGAGGGAGAGAGAAAGCAGAAGCAAAGAGGAAGGTTTGGAGGTGCTTCCGGAACCGGAGATGGTTCTCCTCAAGTTTCAGGGAGGCAGGAAGGCTGTTCCAGAGGGAGGCTCCTGCCGCGGAGAGAGATCTACCCCCAGCTCGTTGCTTCGAGAAGCGGCTGACCCTGAGGGAGTTGGAGACGGATGAGCGAAGGGCTCAGGAAGGAAGATATTTAGGAAGAGAGAGTTGCAGGTATTTAGGCCCCAGAAGGCCTTGTGGACAATGCAGAGGGTTTTGAACTTAATCCTCGCAGCCACTGGGAGCCAGTGTAGAGATTTCAGTCCTGGAGAGATACGGTCCCTGGGCTTGAGGCCAAGGACAAGTCTCGCAGTTCTGATCTGGATGAGTTGCAGAGGGCGGAGAGTGGAGGCAGGCAAATTAAGATAGAGACTGTTACAGTAGTCCAGCTTCGAGAGAACCAGGGCTCAGGAGACAGTGAGCTTCTGGGGGAAGGAGAGGAAGGGAAGAATACCTCTAAGGAGGTGCAGCTGGTAGTGTGACTTCTTAGAGACGTCAGATATATGAGGAGAGAAGGAGAGTGTGGAGTCAAAGATGACCCCGAGGTTTTTTGCCTTGCAGGTAGGAGCAGGAAGAGGCCCAAGAGAGGCTGGCCAGAGAGCTGCAGGGAAGGAGGGAGTGGGTGTGCCGATGAGTAGAATCTCAGTCTTACTAGCATTAAGGTGGAGGTCGTTGGCAGCACACCATTCCTGGATAGCAGACAGACAGTCAGAGATGAGGGCAGGAGAAGAGGAGGCCGAGGGTAGCCTGAAAATGAGCTGGGTATCGTCCGCATAGCACTGAAAGTTGGGGCAGAGGGCAGCGATGCGGTGGGCAAGAAGTGCCAGATACTGGTTGAAAAGCCAGGGAGAGAGATTAGATCCCTGGGGAACACCACAGGTGGAGAAAAAGATGTCAGAGAAGAAGGACCCAAGTTGGACCTGGGAGGGTCGATTGGAAAGGAAAGAGGTCAGCCACGCCAGAGCCTGACCAGTGATACCCAGGTTATCGCGGAGACGGTTGAGCAGGATGGCATGGTTGACAGTGTCAAAGGCAGAAGAGAGATCGAGCAGAATGAGAACACACGGAGTGTTGGAGTCGAGGTTCAAGAGCAGGTCATCACGGATGTTCAGGAGAGCAGTTTCCGTGCTTCTGGCCGCTCTGAAGCCGGATTGGTGGTCATGAAGACTACCAACAGCTTCAGCATGGAGGTTAAGCTGGGAGATGGCCAGTTTCTCCAGGAGCTTGCCCAGGAAGGGAGTGATGGAGATTGGGCGATAGTTAGCCGGGCAGGAGGGGTCGGCAGAGGGTTTCTTAAGAAGAGGGTGCACAAGGGAGTGCTTGAGGGGGGATTGGAAGACTCCAGAGGCGAAGGAGAGGTTGCAAAAGTCAGCCAGGGCAGGAGCCAAGGAGTCGATGTGGTCCTTGATAGTTTTGGAGGAACAGGGGTGAACCTGTTTAGACGAGACTTTCATAGATCGGACTTGTCTGGAAACTTCGTCAGCAGAGAAAAGGGGAAGGCAGAGAAGGAGGGAGGAGGGGTGGCTGCAGAAGGGCCAGAGGAAGAGCAGGGAAGCGAGGGAGGGAGGTGATAGGAGGAGAGTGAGGACAGGATGTCCTGAGTTTTAGAGATGAAGTGAGAGGCCAGTGCAGTACAGAGGGCCTGGGAGGGGACAGGAGAGGTAGAGACTGCAGCAGGGGTGGCAAGCTCCTTGCAGATTTTAAAGAGTTTGGCTGAATTGTTAGATGCCGCAGAGATGCGGGCTTGGATAAGGGCTCTCTTCTTGGTGAGAACGGAGAGACGGTATTGCCTTTGGAGCAGGCGGCAGGCCAGTTTGTCAGAGGATGAACAAGAAGCACACCATTTCCTCTCTGCCACCCTGCACTTGCGTTTTAGGGTGACGAGATCCGAATCATACCAGGAGTTACATTTGGCTTTGGGCTTCAGGCGGATTCTCATGACAGGGGCAAGGATATCAAGAGTATCAGAAATAGCAGAGTGGAGCAAGGAGAGGGCTGTGTCAGGGTGGGAGTCAGCCGAAGAGGGAGTGGGGGGGAGAAGGTGGCAGCGAAAGCCTCAACTGACACGCGCTTCATGGGTCGGATGACCGAGAAGGTGGGTGGCAATGATGAGGGTGGCTTGGCCTGTGGGGTAGGGAGGGTGAGGTGGGAGGATATGAACCACTCTTTTTGTATTCCAGTTCGACTGCCCTCCCCCCACCGGGCCGCCATCCCATGGACAGCAACAAGCTATTGCCTACTCAGATGACCCACCGAGTCCCAACCCCCCAGCGGAAGAGTCCACCGGTCTCTTCAGGAGACAGCATCCGGTACTGTCTTCCGTTTTCCCCTTTTTCGCAATGCCTTCATGCTCTGCACTGATCGCCATCCGACTTGTTTATCTGCCCGACCTCCCCCCCGATGAAGATCCTCCTCATCGCATGCCTCTTGTAGCCCCATAAGCTGCACATGTTCCTCACACGTTTGCACTCTCTTCTGCTTGCCATTCCATGTGAATAGAAGGCCGAACGGGAAAGTCGACCTGTATTTAATGTCTCTGGCGATCAGCTCTTTAATCACGGGGGCCATCCTTCTTCTTTTCTGCAACATGACCAAAGCCAGGTCCTGGAACAGTTGAATGTCTACTCCATTCATCCGGATATGTTCAATATCTTGCGCCTTCCGCAGAATCTGTTCCTTTTGCTGATATGAAGTGAGGGCAACCAACACATCTCTGGGCCGCTCTCTGGGGTCGCCTGTGCCTTTCGGGCCCACCCTGTGAAACCTATCAATTCCCACCTCTTCTTCCCAGTCAGCCCCCAGGATGTCCCGAAAGACCGCCTGGACTGCGGATTTAAGGTCCTTATCCAGAACTGATTCAACCACATTCTTGATCCTAATATTCGATCGCCGGGACCTGTTCTCCAAATCTTCACATTGCAACTCTAAATTGTGAGTGAGGGTCACAAGGTGGTCCAGCACATGCCCGCTCTGTAAAGTGTCCTCCTCTATGCTTTGAACCAATCTCTCCAGTGCGTCTGTCCGCTCTTCCAGTTTGGAGACGTCCGACCTAATCTCCTGTAGCGCCTGCTTCATGTCATCTCTTAGGGAGCTAAATTGCTCCTGCACCGTGGACATGAATGTCTCTTGTAGTTCCTTGAAGCAGGAGTGGAGCTCCTCTTTCGAGGTGGAGGCCCGTGGTGGACCAGATTGCTCCGCCTGGAGACCCTCCGCACCGGCCCCTTTCAGATGCATTGCTGACTCTGATGCCCACATCGGGACCAAATTCATATCCTGCTTAGTAGCGGTGTATTGCACAGTGGGTACACCACTCTTCCCCCCCTTGATTTGGACATTCTGAACGGGGGGGGGCCGAGGGAGCCCAGCCTCCTACGTTCTTCGTGCACAGCTCCTTCCTTCCTCTTCTTCCTCCCCGTCCGTCCACGGCCCCTCCCGTGGCTCCAAAACCAATCACCCAGGGCCCAGCGCAGACTGCGCTCTCAAAAAAATCACCACCGGGTTGGGTTTCTGCAGGCACCAGTCACGGGGAGGGGATTCTCCAACCCTGTCTACCGGCACACAGTTTATGGATGAAATCCCACTCCAATGCTCCAGCAACTCTTCACAGGCCTCCTGTATGCACTCATTGGAGCCGCTTCAGTCTCTCACTTCCAGTCCCCCCAGCCACAGATATATGTGGGTAGGTGCCTCCTTCCACGTCCTGTCTAGGCCCGGATACGTGTCCAGGGCCCCCACCGCTGCACAGCCACTCACCTTCTCAGTCCTGCAGAGCGCCGCTCACCTCTGAGTCTCAGAAGTAGGGAGCCCACACCTGCAAGCTTCGTCCACTCCTCCCAAGGCGCTGCCCGCTGGACCCCTGTCGCTGCGCCACTGTCCGTCCATGGCTCCCTGCAGGTCGGCACTCGGGGTCGCGGCTGCCGCTCCAACCGCAGGGGTCTGCCCCCAGGCCGGTCCGGCTCCGTCCTCAGGCGATCCCGCTCCAAGGCTCTCCCCCTCCGTGCGAAGACTGCTACTCCCGGCGGTGGGGCCTCACATCTCCCTCTCGTTCCGCAATCCAGGCAGTCCTCGACAGCATTGGGGGATGGGAACCTCGCATCCCCGAATTCGCTCTTCCCGTGGTTCTCCCACACGGATCTCGGGGATTCCACAACGCTGCTCCCCCCGGTCTCCGGTACGGGAGAGAGGCGACCGGCGGTCCAAGCTTGTTGCAAGCTTTATTGTGCACCGCTAACAGGGCAGCCCGGCGGGAGAGACAGCCGGACACGTCTCTACACCGCGGCCGCCATCTTGAAGTCCTCAAAATTACTAATTTTCAAGTGTCTTTGAAGCTGCCACAAGACAGCAGGTAGCAACCCCCTAAATACACATACAAAAATAAAAGAAGAAAGAAAGAAAAACCAGAAGGGTAGACTATAGGAAATCTAATCTGCTACCTAGATAATACACCCATGTTTTGACACACACAGTGGTAGGAAGGTTTCTCTTTGAGCAAATTTCCCTCCATATTCTAGGGACCCCTAAACGTGTTGCTTTTGTATTTGCACTTTGTCCTGACTTTTTGTAGTGAAGTGAAGTCTTCAGCTTCACTCCACTGGCCTTTTGCTCACTTGTTATAGGGAAAATGACTAGCACACAGCAACTTCCAATGCAGTGCAACGGGGATACTTTTGTATCACCCTTGACTAAACTCAAAGGGATTTACAGGTTACTTTTAAATGTGCATAAAGACAAGCTGGTGGCAGCAGTTACTTTTTCACTATTTGTACTGTATTTTAAATTAGCTCATTCACGGTTACTGCGTATGGCTACTAACTGTGGCTAGTGTTTCAACATGGCCGTGCCACAAGGTTTTTGCTTGTTCTTTTAGCCATTTTGCCGGTTTGCCTTTTTCCTGCCTTCTCAGGTGAGGACATTCCTTTTATGGTCATGCACTTGTCCAGGAAAGACCTGCTTTTAGCGGGCTAGTGCCTGCCATGTGTGTAGTAAGCCAGGAAGTGGGTTGGGACTGGCTGTTCTTTGTATATCTGGAGTGTATGCATGAGTTTCACCAACAGTGGTCCCTGATTGGACAACTGCTGGGGTGTGTGCTTGAGGCGCAGATCTTCCATTGGTTGGGCTGAGTTTCACTGTTCACATGAGTCGTTGCATGAGAAGAGAAGTCCTGGAGCCATTCCCCAAAGATCTGATGAGGAGCCAAGCATCCTGCAAAGCCGTCAAGACTTCAGAAGCCCCGTGGACCAATCGTGAGAAGGCCTACGCGACCAAATTTTGCTGCATTCCCGACTCAGCCCTGTCTGGCTACTGATCTTAGAAGACCTTTGTTTGTGCTTGTTGCTGGTGGGAACAACCATTCTTGATGTCTTTTTAATGCTCTGAAGTTTGAGGTCTTCGGAAGCATTCCTGGTTCATCCAGTGGACTGACCAACTCCAATTTGCGGCTACCGCTGTAGAAGCATCGCCATTTTGAGTTTCAGCCCAGAACTTCAGGCTGTCCTTAAGTAGCATCTCTGCGAAATTTCAGCGTCCCAGCATCCAAGGGTCCCGAGATAAAAGGCTTTCAACCGTGACATCTGTGAAGACTGCTGTCGCCGTGCATCAGTGACCATCCCTGAAACTGAGTCCTGCGCCGGTGCTTGATTCATTGTTACATGAGAAGAGGTTGCACAAAGCTCCTGGACAATACCGGAACTCTTTTTGCATCCTGCAGCTCCTGGGCTTCTACGACCAGAACCAATGGTTGGAAAACATATCTAAGGCGACCCCCAAGTTTGAGGAAAAATCGGAGAATGGGGGGTAAGTTAACCCAGTGCTTACACTTGCACTCCTATCTCCACCCTTTAAAAGTTTGTAAACTTTAAAATAGTTTTGTAACTTTTGGCTTTGCCAATACTTGTTGTCTAAGGCCCTCCAAAAGGTAGAAAAAGGTTTTACTCACTAGTGAACATCTTCATCTGACTTTTGGACCCTTCTTCACGTCCTCAGGAACCTCCCCTAATTTTTTCCTAACTCCTAAAACTCTGGAAACTTTGTGAACTTTTGGGCACAAGGCCCCATTCAACTTAGGGTTGGACTTTATAAGTAAGGGTTGTAATTCATGTGGACCGAGTGTTATACCTAATTACTTACCTTCCCTTTCAGGTTTTGTGGGGATGAATTGATTATTTGGCAATGAAAAACTGTGACTATATATATATACACACATATATATATATATATATATGTTCAATTATTTAGTATAGTGTGTTATTACTAACCGATATTAGTCATTTTCATAGTGTGTTTTTGGCCAGTAATAAATAGAGTATTTTTGTACTTACCTGTCTAAGTGTAACCCTTGATTGCTCATTGTGTGCAGTCATTGTGGACCCCTGATCAAACTCACCTCGCCTGAGACTCAACCTTGACCACTCTCCATGCTACCTTGATTGGTTTGTCTAACCTCCCTAAGTTCCCCTATTCAATATAACTAAGTTCGCCTCCTAAACATCTGTCCACTAAACCAAAGTTTAGACATTCACTCTAACACAGACCAATATAACCTTCACCTTAAACACCCTAGCAGGACTCGGGAACCTCCAGGAAGGCCAGACTTTGGCTTTTGCTCCCAAGAAGCCGTGGTTGAAATCCCACCCTCAGTTAAATGTGCCAATATTTTAGTTCCAGTTTTCCCCTCTATAGAACCTGGCCATTCAGGGCTCAGGGGATGGGCATGGTTTCTACATGCCGTGGCTCACCATGACACTATGGAAGGCTCTGAGGTCCGACCATGGTTAAGCCATAGACAGCTTGGTGTTTGTAAGCACTGCCTAAGGTTTTGGTAACCATGACATAAATAAATGTGGAAATCAAAAAATGTGAAGGTTTTTTGGCTTGCTTTTCGGGGGGCTGTTTCAAAGCGGGCAAATTCCCCATGCCAAGTGCTGTTGGGGGCCCTTGGGGAAGTATAGAAGGGCTTTGCCACCTGTGTTTTCTTGGGTATGGCTTCAGAATGCCCCAGATCACCATGCAGCAAGTAGATTCCAGAAATACCCCCTGGCACAGTGAACACATCTCCAACTATCTCTCCTTTGGGCACTGTGCCCCATAGAACGCAGTTGAGTCCCCCGATAAATTCAGTCTAATTGCATACATAGCTCTTCCACCTTTTCATTTGCATGCCTTCCTGAGCACTTCATCTATCATTCGCCCTCATCCCAACTATCAACCCTACTTTGCTCCTCTTTATCATTACTGAATGTTCCATCATACTCCTCATTTGCCTCTCTAAAGCACTGACACAATTAACTATGGCAGTAGGTGCTATACAAATGCAAGATAACAAATAAAATAGGCATGAACTATTGGGGGTTCTGATAACAGAATACCGACAGATTACCTAATCGGCTATGCAATAGTCAGCAATGTTTAAAGCAACACTTTAAGTAAATGGCAAAATAAGTGAAAAAAAGAGACAATGGCAGAAAACAGGTAAAATAACCACAAGAAAACCTATGATAAGGCCCCTAGTTCTTAATAAGTACAGCCCGGATACAAACTGGGGCACAGTGCCTAAATGTCACCAGTTCCACAAATTATACCTATGCGATTTGTGGAAAAGAGTTGCCAAAGCCAGCGGTTGGAGGTGAATGTTCCAGAATTAGAATAGAAATGCAAGTAAAGTTCTTGCAAGTTTCTCTCCCAATCCCACTATTCTAAGGGAAGCACAAGGTGGATCCTTGACCAGACCACCACCGATCTTGGTTAGGCAAGGGAGATGTAGGACTTGATGCCCATACAACCATATGGCAGACTCACTCCCCTTACTTGGACTTCTTCAGCAACGACTTCCGGGGTTACCAAACCTGCAGCGACCACTTCTAGGCTTTGTCCAGTCGAGGAAGGTCTAGGGGTCAAAGGTTAGTGGGCAGTTCCAGATTCTTGCGAGGTGGTTCTGGAGACTGGACAGCTGGACATCCTTCACATGGCATCATGAAGGCCCCCAAGCATCAGGCAACCTCAGAAGACCTTATAAGATATGCTAATAAAGTCCTCTTTTTAGGGGCTGTGTGGGTGAGGACATTGAAGCACAAAAACCTACGAAGTCCCACAGAACAGCTTCCTTTCCTTTCTGCTCAGAGTGAGTAATTACAGATGCATATGCACTTTGTCATTTTCACCCCTAACTAAAAAAAGAGGCGAATAACCATGTGATTATCAAAAATATACATATTTAAATTTTCATCAAAAAACATTACACTTAACAATATCTTTCTCTAAAAAGGCTCGACATGATAAACAAAACAAAATCTGAAACTCATCTCTGTGTGTATGTGTATTGTCTACCTGGAGTAAAGGTTAACACTTGAAACCCTTTCTGTGCCTCACTGTAGGGTGTTTATCTTGACCACCACTGATGTTATTATTCACACCACTGATGTTGTGCCACAAGTAGGCTCCCACCAGAACCCTGAGGGACTTAAAACCCTGCAAAAGGGCTACTGGACCCAGTCCTGGTGCCTTTGGCACCAGGCTCATATGAAGGAAGGAAGGGCTGTTCAAACTAGGTCCCATTTATGTACATGGGCCTTTAAATCCAACATTTATGCACCCACACAGTCTAGTTCTAAGAACCAAGCCATGCGGTCTAGTGTTTTGGGTGTGGCAGGCCTGGAACTACTTTCCCTGGTACTACTTTACCTGGGCTATATAAACCACACCCTGACTGCAGAACACGCTTTGTGTTATTCTGCAACCAGCAGCGTGGCGCTTACCGTGTCCAGCTCCTGGTCTTCAGCATCTTCCTGTAATCCTGCAAGAAGAAGATTATTCTGTTTTACATGAGATAACACCATCCAGCACTCAGCATCTCAACTGGGCTGCAATCTGTGTAAAACGAGAGAAGAAGAAACATCACTCACCTGTGAGTACTAGCTTAAGGACTTCCGCAGAACCACTACCACAGCTGCTGTTCAAACATTGCGACCTGCAACAACGAGAAAGGGAAAAACAATATTAGAACGGCGCTTCCAAAACATCGAATTCCATCAGTCTTACCTGAATTCCATCGCGCTACGCCACGCTTCCATCTGGAGCACCACAGCAACATCTGCAAAGGAAAAGAGACATTCAGTTTGCTTTCAATATTAAACAACCGCACATCGCTCTACTTACCTTAACGGATTCCGGGGGCCTGTTTTTCTTCACGCTCATATCCACTCGCAGCACCACAGCGGCCCGTGAGGAGAAGAAGAAGAAAACACAGGTTAGCTTTAAAAGACAATAAAGGCGCTGCGCTTTGCGCTTCCTCTTACCTATAAATGTGTCTCTCCATCCGGCACGCCAGCATCAAGACCTTCTCACCTGAAAAGATGGAGATAATGACATTAACGAATTCCCACCATAAACAGAAATAGATTTACAATTAACAAGCGCCTCTGCACAATCAACGCAGGACGGATAGCTCACCCCACAAATAACTAAGGTGAGAAAAGAACCCAGAGGGAAGGGAATCGGTCAGAGGGAGGTGGGAGTTTCACCCACTAGAGACAGTTATCACAAATCCTCCCTTCTGTAATTGCAGATTCATTATTCAAAACTGGGAAACTACGCATCCAGGGTTCCAGATCTCAGAGCCTTCCAGATGCCCCCGAGGATATCAGGTGAGAGTAACAGCGAGTGGACACGTATAAACGGTGAGTTCACATCAGTATATGACCACGGAACGCTCTGCGATCGCCCGCTGGCCATAAATAATGCTTTTGAATACCGAACTAATGTAAAGAACTTGAAATGGCAGAATAATAATGAATTTGAATGTCAAACTGATACAAAGCAGCTACAGTGGCCTATTAAGAACTTTGGGGAAAAACAAAAAAGGCATCATTATACGGGTAAATGCCAGAAAGATTGCCTGAGCCAAAGGAGGGCAATGCCGAGGCAAGTTTATAAGAACCAACATTGGCAAAGCCAACAGAGGGTGTTAGTGAGAATTCTCAGAAATGTGCTAATTTCCTTCAACCTTAGAGGCCCCCAGCTCTTTTGCTGGACTTCAGGACTTTTTTGTATTTTTAAACTTTATTTTATTAGACATTTTAAAGAGAACCAGACATTTTCAATATTACAAACATTTTCAAGTGTAATCCACTTTGGGAATAACAGTCTAGATCCCCCCTCCTCCCTCCTCCCCCCCTCATCCTCATCCTCACCCCCCTCATCCACCTCCTCCCCCTTGCACCTCCGACCACCCACAATCCCTCCTTTAACTTTAATTGTCTCAGTTCCGAAGGTCTAACATGTGCCTGTACATATTGCTTCTCGGCTCCCCTCCGGCATCCTCCCCCCACCCCCCAGCTCATCTCACTGTTCACCATAGCACTTGGTGCACCCATTGGATTAGTCTACTTGGCCAATTTCCTCCAGCCCCCATTTGAGCAGTAGGGCAGACCACTCAGCATGCAATTCTTCCAATCTATCATTCACCACCACTGTGAGCTTTTCCATCACCATTATATTTTGTAGTTTCCCCTTCCACACCTCTTTCGTGGGTAGAGATTCCTTTTTCCACAATTGGGCTATGGCCAACCTCCCCACTCTCAACGTTACTATCCCCATCTTTGGAAGTATCTGTTCTTCCCCATCTCTTTGCAGGTGCCCTAGTAGCGGCTGCAGCAGGTCCAGCTCCAGGTCTCTTCCATCCAGCTAAGCACCTCTTTCACAAAAATACTTGTACCTTGGGGCACTGACACCACATGTGTGCCAGGGTTCCAAGGTTACCGCAACCCCTTGGGCAAAGTGTGGATAAACTCTTGAATATTTTAGACTATTTCACCAGGTCTCTATGCCATCCCATTAACAGTTTGAAGTTGTGCTCTATCGTGGAGGTGAACAACCCTCCCTGGAAGACCACTCTATATATTTGTGTTAATTTCTCCCCGGGTATCTCTTCACCCACCAACTCCTCCCAATATCTCTGGAAAGTTTTCCTCCCCTGTAAGCAGGCTTCATTCAATGCTTTGGATAATTTGGACAGTATACCTTTCTGTGACAATGACTGGTCCACGACCTTTTCCACAGGTGTTAATTCTCTAGACACCCCCTCAACCCCCCACTTTGGTTTTGTCACAACACCCTTAATGCAGAGGTAGTCAAAGACTAATTGAGTCCCCCGAGCGTGCAGCACACCATACCCCAGTTCTTGAAGCTCCCCTCCTTGAAAAGATGTCCCACCCTTTCAAGACCTGCATCTGACCACCTCTGAATGCGCAAATCCCTGGCGCCCCAATTTGAACGGAGGCCCCCATATTGAGGACAAAGGGGAGGGCCATGATGTGTACCCTCATGGTTCTATAGATTCCCACCAGACTGACCAACAGACTCTCAGTGTCGGGTGAGACTGCATGCGTTCCAGTATTGATCTGGGGGAAGCCTCTCAGATCTTCCAAATATATCCAGTACGTCCTCAGGTCTTCCCTCATATGTTCTAAGATGCCTCTAGTTTGTGCCGCCTGGTAATACCGGTGGATATACGCAAACCCGAAATCCCCCACATCCCTTGGAAGGGTTAGTGTTGCCATTTTCACTCTTGGGGTCTAATTTCCCCATATAAACCTCTTGGGCTCTCCTGTGACTTCTCGAAAAAAACTTGTCTGGTAGCTGATTCGGGATGGCTGTAAACAGGTATAGCACCCGTGGAAGGACATTCATTTTTTATAGAGGTCATCCTTCCATACCAGGTCCGAATCAAAGGGAGCCATCCCTTCAAGTCCGCCGTGAGCAGCGTGCAGAAGGGATTATAATTAGCCTCCACCATTTCACCCAGATATCAGATACTTTTCTGGTTGACTAGCATACACAGGTAACTCCTTTTTGTGTCTAAGAGCAGACTTCTTGCCAGCAACGGCAGAATGGCAGCTTTCCCCACATTGATTTTGAGCCCCGAGAGGTGGCCATACACAACTATCTAGTGCATTAGTGCTGGGAGGGAGACCTGAACATTCGCAAGGTAGGCCAATACATCATCTGCAAATAATGAGATTTTGCATTCTAACTCTGCCCCAACGACACCCCTAATCTGATCATTCTTCCGGAATGCTATTGCCAGCCGTTCCATTTCAAGGGCATACAGTAGCAGGGAGAGGGGACATCCCTGCCTGGTACCTCTCATAAGTTTGAATGTCTCTGTGACCTCCCCTCTCCCCGTTTGTCCGCACTCTCGCCATGGGCCTGTTGTATAGTTCTGACACACATTTCTGGAAATGTGTTCCCATCCCCATCTTCGCCAGTACCTTCATCATGAAGGGCCACTCGACCCTATCAAATGCCTTTTCTGAGTCCAGCGTCACTGCGCATGCGTCCACACCTCCCATTTGTGCCCCGTGAATCAGGTTAATAGTCTTCCTAATGTTGTATGATCCTTGCCTTCCCTCGATAAATTCCACTTGATCTCCGTGTACCAATAACGGCATTCTCCCCTCCAATCTTGTCCCTAGGACTTTTGCCAGTATTTTCACGTCTCCATTGAGGAGGGAAATAAGCCTATAGGAGGAGCACCTGGTGGGGTCCTTCCCTTCCTTTGCGATCGCAACAATAACTGCCGTCATCATTGTGGGAGGGATGGGTTCAACCACCAATCTCGCATTGAATACCTTCGCTAACCGTGGAGCCAGCAGGGATCTAAATAGTTTATAAAATGTTATCGTGACTCTGTCATCCCCCGGGGCAGACCCCGCTTTCATTACCGCTATTGCATGCATGACTTCTTCTACAGTTATGAGGTTTTCTAGGCTGCCCACTATCTCTTTGGGCTGCTCTGGAATTGGTAGCTTTTTCAAGAAATCATCTATTCGGGTCTCCTCCGACGACCATTCCGAAGAATAGAGGGTACTAAAGTAGTCTACAAAATCGCTCCCTATGCTCTGGACGTTGTGTAGGTATTTGTTATCCTCCGTCCTTATACCCGATGGCCCTCCTCTTTCTCTTCCCTCAGTCTCCAAGCCAAGATCTTGTCTGCTCGGTCCCCCTTTACATGGTACTTCTGGTTCAGGACAGGAGTTTATTTTTCCAGTTTCCTGCGTCAGTACAGCTTTCAACTGGGTCTTATATATTCAGAGCTCTCCCGCCTTGGCGGGCGAGATATATTGCCCTTTAGTACCACCTGTTTGTTTCTACCTTACCTTCCTGCTGAGCCTAACCTCCTTCTCCTCCCTTTTTCTCTTTTTCTCAGCACCTATTCTCATCAGAGTCCCCCGCATGGTTGCCTTGAAACCGTCCCAGGCAGATTGGATTCCCACTTCTCCCGTGTCCTTAAATTGGAAGCATTCCTTGATTCTACTAAGCAATTCCTGTTGCACCCCTTTGTCCTTCAACAGGAAGTCATTGCATCTCCAACTGCCCCTGGAATTTCTCGGTTCCCCCGTGTCAACTAAGATCGCTACGATATCATGATCCGACCGCGGGATCGGAGTTACTTGAGATTTTAGTACCTGGTCTCTCAGGTTCTTGTCCACCAGGATCAAGTCTATTCGTGAGAAAGTATCGTGGGCAGCTGAGTAGCAAGTGAATGCCATATCCCCTCCTGAAACCAGGTGGAGGGAGTCATACAAACCTAGTACCTTGTTTACCCCTTTAAAATGCTTCAATTCACTGCGATTGATTTTACTCACTCGCGCGTGATTCCCTCATCCTCTGTGGGTCTAACACCATATTGAGGTCCCTGCCCACCACCAGCTGACCTTTAGTGAATTGAATTATGTATCCCGAACTTTCTCCCAGAACTCGCATTGCTGCACATACGGGGCGTAAATGGAAACAACCGTGAATCTAACCCTCTGCAAATTACCCTTTGCAAACACATACCTCCCGTTGGGGTGGGCCAACAATGCCTCCATTGTGAAGCTCAACCTGGTAGAGTACAGGACAGCTACCCCGCCTCTTTTTTACATCAGAGGCCATAATCACTTCCCCCACCTCCCAGGAGCCTAGTCTGGTGTCCCCTCCCCTCTTCCAATGTGTTTCTTGTAGACACTTAAAATCAAGCTTCAACCTCTTGAACTCACGCAATACCATAGATCTTTTGGAGGGCGAGTTAAGACCCCAGACGTTAAGGGAGTCTATGTCACGCTCACCTGATTCCCACGGGGGCGCAGGTCTGGCTTCGAGTGCTGATGCTTCTTCAATGGCGAAGCACAGGACTCTGAAGATGGACAGGAAGGTCCCCTCTACTCTGGCTTTTCTGGTTCGCAGGAATATTCCCCTGTGCATGAAAAGGGAGTATTACCTACTGACAGAATAATGCTCAAGCCTCCCACTCCCTTCGAACCCTCCACGATACCCTTCCACGATTCCCCGTGAAGTCTCACCTTAGGGTCTGGAAGGATGAGTTCTCCATCCTGCTTCTAATGCAGGGGCGCGTTGAAACCCAGTTACTTCACTGGATTGAGGTTTGATGGGAGTTCAAAATAAGCTTGACTATTCAGGTGAGGCGCTGTAAGAGTTCTGTTGCAAGTTCAAAAGTTCAAGCTTGATAATAATGTTCATTGTCTTATTGCAGCAAGCGCTAATGCTTATGTCTTTTTCCCCTTAGGGGCCGGGGTTCGGAATGCCGGAGATATGGCGCCGACCCGAAGTGAAACGTGCAGTTCCAGTAAATGACAGGTAAATTCTGGATGAGCGTTCAGGTAATGTCTTTGCATTCGCTCATTCAAAGTCTTTGTTTTTTTTCCCCATAGGGGCCGGGGTCCGGAATGCCAGGAAGCGGCAGGACCCGAAATGAAATGGGATGACCCAACAGGTAAGTCTTAGAAGGAAACTGAGCCTTTCCTATTCCCTCCCTTCTCTCACCTTGTTTTCTTGTCTTTTTCTCTCTAGGCTCTGAGAAGTGGGTGCGGATCCAGATGATCGCTGCTGAAGATGGAGGCGCCCAGGAAAGGTGAGTGAAATGCAGCGCTGCAGCGATCGAAGTGAAATGCTTTTAAAATGATGTCTTCCCTTTCAGGATCGTCGGTGTGATGTCTCCGTGATGCAGCTTTAGCTGGTAAGGTCTTCTTTCTCTCCAATTCTCTCTTATCTCCCTTTGCAGGCGACCCAGGATGCTGACAGGCGTGGCTGAAGTCCAGATGCAGGAGCTGACACGGTGAGCGTCCAGCTGCGAGGAGCAGAACAACGCGAAGCGTGAGTTGCTGATCGGGCGTGGTTTAAATAGCTTTGGAAGAGGTTCCAGGTATGTATCCTTCCACCGATCAGGTATGTATCCTTCCCCGACCACACCCAGGTGGAAAGTAGTCCCACAGGTAAAGTAGTTCCATTCAGGCCTCAAGAGGGCCTGGATGTAGCAGCATGGTCTGCATCAGGTAAGTGCACATTAAAACACTTGAACACATGTCTAGCTTTATGAGCCTGGCGCCTAAGGCGCCAGGACAGGGGTCTAACATGAGCCTGGCGCCTAAGGCGCCAGGACTGTGTCCAAAGGGACCCAGCTTGGGCCCGCTGGCACTTGCCTGGGGGGAATGACGCCTGCCTCTGGGGTTGCTGGGTCGGACCCGGCTCCTTGGAGGTAGGCATCATGACAGCCTATCCTTATCCCTGGCCAGACATCTCATTTTTCCACTTATGACACTCTTTGGACCAGGTCTCCACACCACACCATTGATTTAGAACATTAACTTCTGGAACAAACCCCCCCTCTCCCCTCCTCCCACTGTCCCCTACCTCTGCCCCACCGGGAATCCAACCCCACCGGAACCATCTCCCCCAATGAGATTGAATCACCAGAGGTGCTCCCCACTCACGAGTCCGCTCAACAAAACTCTCCATTTCGAGCCCCCACTCTGTCTACTCTACAACATACAGAAACTTTTTCCATATTTCTCCCCCCTCCATCTTTAATATTGAAACACTATAACTATCTCCCCCACCAGTCACAGAGCTCAAGAGTGCCCCCCTGAGGGGAGCCAATCTTTGTGTATTTTCTAGAGCCCAGGACTTTATATCTATTTGGGCCCTTTATGCGCCATCGCCTGTCTTCCTGGTCTTTGCCATCATCTCATCTGCCTGTCTCCTCCAAGAAACTCTTCCGTGAATCTTCTTATATCCTCTTCAGTCACTGACCTGTTTGTAGTTGTATCCCTCCACCTCAAAGGATATAGAGAAGGGGAAGCCCCAACGATATCTCACCCCCTTCTCGTTCAGCCACTTCATAAGGGGAGCACATAAGCGCCCCTTCGCCAAGGTAAGTGCAGCTAAATCTTGATATATTGCCACCTGCGCATTGCATAGGGCAACAGATTTTGTGTCTGTCCGGGTAGTCGTGGAACCGTGCAAGTACAGAGCACGTACCCCTCCCAGTCACTCCCGCTCTGAGGACACTTTCCAATTTGGGCTCATCCATATTTTCATCGCCAAACAGTATTTTCACCACCTTGTGTATGTCTCGCCATAAGACTCCTTCTGTTTTGCCATCTCTTTCCGGAATCCCAAAAAATCTAAGACTGTTCCGTCTCTCTTGATTTTCAAAGTCGTCCATCTTTAGAGCTACCTCGCCCTCCTGAACTCGATGGACCCCAGCCGGCCCATAGGACTGGGGGTTTCCAAACAGCACTTTAAGATGAGTAGCAGCACCCTTGAGATGGATGGGGATGCAGATTCGTACCAAATCAATGACAACTCAATGGTTTGGCAAAGGGAGTCCTTTTAATGACAAGTACAAAAAACGGGGAGTTCAATTAATATCAGCAATCTCTCGATCTTCCTTCTCGCTTCAACTCCAATTAATTTCAGAAAAAACATAACATTTATACCAAAAACTCGTCATCACTGACGTGTAACTATTAAAATTTAGCATGCAACTTGATTGGTTCGAGGAAGGTGAATTTTAATATAGGTACTATATCTGTATATGGTAACGGGGAAAGGGATTGGATAAACAATGTCAGGTGGGGCAACTAAGCCCTTCCTTCAAAATGACTACTGTAAACGTCACTAAAAGTATAACGTCTCATTGGTTCTACTAACTATAGGACCCTAGATTACACGGTCCACTATGATTGGGTCGGCATCCACTTAGCAGCGTGCAGAATATCCGGCCAGGTGCAGGGAGTTCGTCTGCACCCCAGCTTCCCTCCAATTATTGTTAGAATCAATCATCTCAGTGGTCATGTGTCAATTATTTCTTTGTGGTTGGCCTCGAGTCTGCTTCTTGGTCTGGGAAAGTTAAGGCGTCTGAGCATAGCAACGGTTCATTGTGTAGGTGTGAAAGTATCATCCATTCCTGCTGGTCTGGTCACGTGATTCTGACATTCTGACACCGTGAAATTGGCCTTTCCTTTGTGCAATTTCGTGTATTTGATTCAATTCTGCCAGTCTGCCATCTATGGCTTATCTTGACGTTTCTGAACAGGATACTATGTTCTTCTTCTCATTAATTGTATCCACTGTTGGTCTACTTTAGCCGATACGACCTTGGTTTCTTGGCATGGTTACCCTCCTCTGAGTTTCTCTCGGTCTTTAATTCTCGACTTGTTTGCTGCAAAACTCTCCTCTCGAGACCTTTAGTAACCTTTGGTTGATTCTGCTCTTGTGCGTAGTGGAAGTATACTTATATAAAGTGCTCTCTTGAGGTAGATATGTACAGGTGGTGCTTGCTGCAATCTATCTTGCTACTAAGCATAAGCAAGCCTCACAATTTCTGTGCTTCTTGTGGTTACTTTGCATATGTACACGTTCAAACTAACTGAATATCTTCGTCGTGCATATGGCATACGTTTCTGACATCTTGACATCAATTGTTTGACTTTAGGCTTAGGATGTCACTTATCCATGGTGTTTCATCTCATTTGTCATCATTCTCAGGTCGCTATATCTTCTATATGTGAATCAGTCTGGTTTCTTATGATGTCATCATTCGTCTTCCTTCAGTATCTTCTTAGTTTCTTCGGGTATTACATTCTGACAATCGTCATTCTGTCTCATTTGTCGATATGGTTTTCTCAATGGATACCTTACTGTCCAGGATTTCTTAGGTGCCGGTACTTCAATAGGTGCTTTTATTCTGATAGGTACTGGACAGAGCCCAACTGCGGCTCTCTGCTGGTTTATGTGCTCATCATACATCACATATTTCGTATTACATCACACATGTTCCTGGTACTTCAAAATGGGCGGCAGGAGTGCAAATTGAGCTTGGTACACTAGCTTCTTTCCAATTCACCTAGCCTCATATTCACCTGAGTTTCCAAGGTTTTGAGGAATGTCTGGTTATGTACCATCGCCTGCAGCCTCTGGTCCAGGCTATCAATTCTCACATTTATTCTGTCCACGTTTCCACCAATGTCAAAGAAATGCATGTCAAGGTGCCAACAGCCTCTCCAGCACCTAAAGAAGTAGAAAGAAGCTTGCAGATCACACAAGAATTTGGTATGCTGCCAGAAAAAGGACAATTTTAACAGCGGGGAAGGAAGAAGAGATCAAACTATGTCTCAAAGGAATCTTCCACACTGCTCAGAGGACTACCTGATGAGTATCGACTTTTTAGATCAGCAAAGACTTTCTTTTCATCTTTTTTGGTTCGTAGGTACAAGCAGCTGCTGCACGTTTTGTACCCCCAGAGGATGCTGAGAATGGGTCACTATCCCACATCATCGAGGCGGTACACATCTAGGTGTTCAAATGAAGCAAGAAGGTGGAGTTCAGAACACGGATTGGCTATCGCTTGCCTTTAATTGG
Organism: Ambystoma mexicanum; assembly: GCF_040938575.1. Taxonomy (NCBI): domain Eukaryota; kingdom Metazoa; phylum Chordata; class Amphibia; order Caudata; family Ambystomatidae; genus Ambystoma; species Ambystoma mexicanum. The sequence goes on from NC_090933.1 coordinate 564,953,021, forward strand.
GTCCCGTCAAGGCTGGGGGCAGCAGTAAAAATACTGGTTCCTGTTATCATATTCTTCTTGGTCCTCTTCTGCACGTGCCAATTGGGTCTCTGATGTTGTTTTAATATAGTCCCTAATAGTGCTTTTTTCATGCAAATATAATCACACACACAGACATGCGTGGGCCCTAACAGAAGGCAGTTATTATTTAAACATAAGGTGCAAATAACTATTGGCTGACTCAATTGGTAAATGTTAAAAAGCACGGTAGAAGTAGGCTCTCTGCCAAAAGGAATGTGGCTTGCGCTAAATATAGACTACAGGCATTGCCATGGTGTTCGTTAGCTCTGGCGGGCCAGCACGTAACTCAGCAGCTGTTTGCTGTCTAAGAGCCCAGCCTGGCTAAGGCTCATGCACATAATGCAGAATTAGGAGGTTTTGAGGAGATTAGAAGACCAGATAAAAATATCAGTCAAATGAATTAAATGTGGAGAGCATGCCGAGAACATGTTTTTATATATAAATGTTCATAATGTAGAAAAATGATGAAAAACAGGAGCTACAGTGTATTCTTGTATAGACTAGCAGCATGTTAAGTAGTATGTCCTAAACGGAAATCTGACCATGAAGAAAGGAAGACTGCAGCACCCTTTGTAGGGAAGAAGGACCGTTTTGGATGGAGCCATGCCCACATCCAGAGATGCCACTACAGCAACTTGGAACTATATAAGCTCCTGCCTGGCTCCAGTCTGCAGGAACTTGGAACGGAAGAGGGACAGAAAATGCTGTTCAAAGTTATTTGCTCCATTCTAAATTCTGTAAAGAATAAATGTATGTTCCTTGCAAGATAGACTTGTGTCCTTAATTCCCTAGAGGGGTTAAGTTTAATCTGGTGCAAGCGTGATTAGGGGTACCCTTATAATTAAGGTGTACCCCTATAAATTGGGCTGCCCTTGCACTAGCCCATGAACTTGTAGATGGCTCTATTACTCAAAGATCAAGCCTCTTCTTGACCTCTTCCTTTATGTGGTTTCTTAAATGGTCTGACATTCTGTAACGCCTCCTTTTGACAGGGAGACAATCACCAGTGAGTACATCATGCTGGCACCAAGGGGGTCAAGCCTGGTTCTGGTGAAAACAGGGAGGCAAACTGATCTTTGCACTCCTCTTGTTGTTGCAGAGTCAGATCAGAAGAGAGATTAACTCCTATTTTTCCATCTAAAGGTTCTCCCCTGAGAAGGTAAGGTAGAAGCTCACTCTCCTCCTCCTCCTGATCAGAGGCTAAAAGCAAAACTCCTAGTTCTGGTCTGGAAACCTAGGCCTTTAGTCTGTTAGTGTGAAAGACCCTAGGGGCCTCCTTGGGATTGCCCAAGTCCACTAAATAATTGACCTCTCCAAGTTTGCCCACAACCTTGAAGGATCCAATCCATGTGTCCTGTACGGCCCTCTATCTTGTAGGTACCATAACTAGAACTAGCTGGTCTGGAGTAAACTCCACCATGTTGGCCTTCTGGTCATCCCAGTGTTTGACCAGAGCCTGAGCTGCTTTCAAGTTATCAGAAGCTTCTGCATCATTTGTACCATTCTCCTTTGGAGATCTAGCACATAGTTATTGACTCTCACTGGCTTGAGGGAAGCAGCACTCTCCAACCCTTGCATAATTAAGGTCAATGGACCTTTAACCGGATGACCATAGAACAGCTCAAATAGGCTGAAACCAACCCCTTCCTGAGGGACTTCTCTATAAACAAAGAGAAGGCATGGCAGTAGAAGGTCCCACTTTCTTGTAAGGGGTTCCTCTAAAGTACCAATCATGCTCTTTATAGTTCAGTTAAACCTCTCCACCAACCCATTGGTTTGGGGATGGTAGGCCGCTGAGAACTTGCAGATAACTCCACAGTTTTTCCACGTGGTCTGCATGTAGTGGGACATAAAATTGGTCCCCCTGTCTGAGATGACCTCCTTAGGGAAATCAACCCTGGTAAAAATACCAAAGAGGGCCTTAGCCACTGCCTGAGCAGTAACAGTCCTCATAGGTATTGGTTCAGGATACCTTGTAGCATGGTCCACCACAACCAATATATTTTGGTTGCCTAAAGATGTGGGAGGGTCAAGGGGACCAACCATGTCAATCCCTACCCTGTCAAAAGGAACTGCCAACACTGGGAGAGGCACCAAGGGTGCCACGTTCTTGGCTCCACTCTTGCCAGATTGTGACAGCTTCTACAGAATGCATCTACATCAGGCCTCATCTTGGACCAGTAGAAATACAGATATATCTACTATTTGGTCTTCTTAAAACTTAAGTGACCAGCCAGATGGATCTCGTGGGCTAACTGTAGAAACTGGGGTCTCACCACCTGAGGGACTACACGTCTTCTTTAGTACCATGGGGTAAACCCAATAGGCTCACTGTAAAGGAGTCCATCCTTCCAGTACAGCTTGTGCTTCCTTGTGTCTTGCCCTTCCAGCTGGGAAGCTGACTGTTGGCGAAGTCCCTCAAGAGTAGGACACTCTCTTTGACCTCTGCTGAAGTCTGCCCTAGTGGGGTCCACCTTCTGCAAGCAAAGTCTGCAGTTTCGGATGGTCTTTAGGATCCAGATCTCCAACAGGGGAAGTGCTCCTTCCAGTTTTGATTCACCACTTTCTGGTTGATCCTCCCACTCAGCCTCAGCTGGTGGAGGGGTCCAAGGTGTGACCTTGGTCTGTCCTCTCGGGATGTCATTGTCCTTTGAAAAGGAGTGACACCTTCCTTCTTACCCAAGACGTTGGGTTTCACCTTTGTCTCTTTCTTTGACTCATAATTAGAAGGGTGTCCTTCCTATGGACTGGGTGTTATAGGTACTTTGGTCACTTCCCATTGAGAGTCATCTAAAGTTGCCTCTCTGGCCAATCTAGTTTGCTCCTTCTTCCTTTTACTGGGAGACCTATGGATGCTTGATACAACTCCAAGATTCTTTGTAATTCCACAACAAGACTCTCCCAGGCACCACATTTTGTACACTGACAGGTATTCCTACAGTCATATTATTGCACTGGATGAGGGCTGGCAGTATTGGGACCATCGGAATTGGGCCTCACACAAGTTTAGTGGGACCTTTTAGGTGCCTTAGCAACATCCTCAGACTTGAAAAAACTTTCATCCACCACTGTAGTGCTGGCCCCAGTGTCTCTAGTGGCAGGGGTCTCCTGGCCATTTACAAGTAAACTGTCCTTGTAGTATTTGTTTGTGTTATCTGGAATATAGTTGTACACATCTACGTTTTGCTATTCCCACAGAGCCAGGGACACTAAAGAAACGCTGGCTGAGACTCCAATAGGGCCATATGAACGTTTCCCTCAGGGATGAAGACCAAGGAGGCAGTGTGGACCCCTGAAGGTTTACCCTTGCATCTGGGATCCCCTTTTACATGGTCAGTTGGCCCACAAACATAACATTTACCAAATGTTCTTTGGAATGGGGGCTTATGCTGACCTCCCTCTGGTTTAGCCTCAGATGTTTCACTAGACTGACCTGGTTTCCCACGGTGTTTACCCTTTTTCTGTTTGTGGCCCTCTTTTGTGTGGTTGGAATTAGAATTCTCTTTTCCATCTTTCTTGTGCTGCTTCCCCTCATCCTTCTTGCGAGTGGCCCTGTTGGCAACCCACAAGTCAGCAGCCTTTGCTAGCTTTTTGGGATCAATTTATTTTGAGTCAGCCCATTGCTGTCTGAGCTCAGTAGAGCAGGCATATAAAATAGATTCTAACAAAAACAAATGTCTTATTCCTTCAAATGTGTTCACTCTGCAACTAATTTGTCTTTCCTTTTACAGTTAGATTCCTGACTTCACATATTTCTTTCTGTTAAAATGATCAGTGCTTCCTGACTGACGTTATCCGTATTTGGCATGTTACAATTGCTGTTCTGATGGAGCTTAGCCTTGTGGCAGTTTAGTTGAACACAAGCAAAACACATGTAACAACCTAACAATAGATCACAGCGCTGCCACCAGTGTTAGGCAAGATTGTATGTAGTAACCCTGTGGGAGACTACACCAGCCTTATCCTCTTGGCAATAGGTAAACCGACCTTTGGTATAGGCCTGTACTACACAAGTTGGTAGTGTGACCGAGCAGCCAGGCTTATCTCAAGAGGGGTCCATGTGAGCTGTAGGGTTGCAACATAGTTTCACAGTGACAAGTATTCAAATAACACTTCTACTCAAGGTTTCTTGATTAAATAATTATTAATTTTAACAGTCTGTTTTAAAATAAGCCTTCTTTAGAAGGGGGCAATTGGCAACAATAAAAATACACTTCAAAATACACTCCTTCAGTTCAATTAAATAAGTAGATACCCTTTTGGGATGGCACACAGATTTTCCTACACCCTGAGGTGACTTCAATTGCTAGGACACTGTGGATATTAATATATCACTTTTCACAGTTCAATGATAATAATGAAGTTGTGGCAAAAAGGAAAAGGTTAGGGAAGGAAAAAATTGTTAAATGTTTCTCAAACAGGTAAGCACTTTTTAACCCCCTCCTCCCCCCCAATACAAAGTAGATTAACCCTTTCCCAGCTATACAAGTATGGTATGTATGACTTTTCGGAGGGACAGTTAAACACAAAGTCAGAGGGTAAGAAGAGCCTGTCTGGGAGCCAGGCAGCCAATTTCACTTGAGCAAAGTCTAGGGGAGCTGAGGCACTTCTTGAAGGTAGGTAAAAGTCTTGCACAATGTTAAAGAGAGTTTAGTTGAAAAAGAAATCACTGTTGGGCCACAAGCTGGGATGCTTGTGAGGGGCAAAACTGCAAGCAACTCTGCAAAGCGTAGCCAATGCAAGTCTCCAGTGAGAGCAAGCAAGCTACACACACTAGAGGTAGTTCACAGTACCTTAGCTCTGAAGAAATGGTTCCATCTGGCTTCTGTTTCTGTTGTAGTTCCTGCAGATCCTGTTGTTCTTGGACCTCAGTTGTGGGGACAAGAGATAGGACGTCTGGGGACTCCTCCACTATGATTTGAAGGTCGGCAGAAGCAATGGGCGTAATTCAGATCAGCAGCACTTCGCGGTTTCAGCTACTCGCAAATAGCACCACTGCAGTTCTTGGACACCTTGTGGGCTTTCCTTATTTCTGGGGCCCAGCACTCTGTTGAGGTGACTCAGACTTGGTAGGCCCTTCTTCGAGGGAGTGCGGAGGATCTTCCTGGAGCTCAGGTCCGGTTTAAAAATGATGCCATCGATTTTGGTGCTCCTGTTCCTTGGCACTCGGTTCCTGCAGCAGCAATGGAAGTTCAGCCAGCAGAGAGAGGGGTTTCAGTCGAGTTAGTCTTGAGGTCGATGGGTCCCAGGGGAGAAGTCGTCATTTCCGGGCTTCTCTAGTCGATGTGGAAATAGGAGCTTCAGCACTGCAGCAGGGCTTCACCGCACAAACCAACAGTTCAGGAGGTGCAGCAAGCTTCTCTTCCAGTTTATTTCTTCGGTTCCTTCGACCAGTGGTCGATTCTGCCTTCCTTGCAAAAGACCTTGTCTTTTATGCAAGTCGTACCCATTCATTTGCAGCCTAGCTGTCACTCACACAGCAGGGTGGCTTCCTCTAAGGACAGCCAGCCGGCCAATCACCTTTGGGTGCATTCCTGTAACCAAGGAGACCAAGCACAGGGAGTATCAGGCACCTCCCGTGCTTCCTGCCCTGCCAGACACGCTGGAGCCAGAGGTGGGCTTCACCAGTGAATCCCGCCAAAGACATAATGTACAAAGGGACCAAACCTGGTTTAGCGTGCAGACTAAATCTCAAGAAGGACCTTTCTAACAAGAAATTGCGAAAAAAGAAGACAGGGTCATTTTAAAAAAATGGGCAGCCATGGGTGCTATACTGCAGCTGCGAACGCTGCCTGCCGTAAAAACACACAATGGTAGGGAAAAGTAAACCGCTGCCAGCAGCCATTAATTGTAGAAAGGGTGACATTAAAATGTTACATGATAAGATGGGCAAAGGGGATCCTAAGTAACCCCTCCAGCACTTTATTGTAAAATAGTGGGTGCTGGGTCTACAAACAATTGAAGTAGTCCATTTCACTTCACTATTCTTGGAAACAGTAGTTTATCCAAGAGAAGGTATTTAAACCTTAGCAGAGATCCAAAGGCTCTCTCTGTGACACTGCACTGAGGGTGCGGTGTTTCACAATGTAAAAAGATGATGCCTTTGGAGTTTGTCATATTCCAAAACCAAAAGACACACAGTGCTCAAATCAAATAAAAATACATGAGATAGTAGGAAAAAGGTCTCACTCTCTTCAGGATAAAAATTAAAAGTCCCAAAGTTGACGAGGGCCACCAGGGGGCGCACAGATGGTAGTAACATCGGCATAGCTCTCCATCTTTGGGGTCCAACAAAAGTGGATTTAGCACCCACTTAGAGGACCCCCCAATCAGCAAACTCCCCCCCCCCCCAGGAGGATTAATATCAGCGGTGTCTGGGGATAAAAGAGCGGGCGAAAACACTTCGCTTGCAAAATGATGGGAACGAAATCGCAGCACGTCAAAATTAAAGCGATATGCCCTGGGAACCCGGAAGGCAGGCGTCGGCCATGAGGGACTGAGGAGTGAATCAGAATGTGAGGAGAGACCACCCTGTGTCCGCACCGTGGCAGACCTACACTCGGAGGATGAAGCAAAGAAGTTAAGGACCCCCCAATCTGTCAACTGGCCTGCCGGCATGCCCTGGAAAGCCGGATTGCCAGGAGGAGGCGTTCCCCCCCCCATTGAGAATGGCGTTGGAGTGAGGGGCAGCTCTGTGCCGTGGTAAGCACAAGTCTGTGGTGGTATAGGAGCAAAGGACAAGGTGGAGAAGAGTAGGGCTGGGACCTCGTGACCTTTGCGAGGACCCCCACAAAACTGTTATATGGATGGGAGGCCCAGGAAACATCTAGGAGACGAGGGGCCCCCTAGGAGGTCCAGGAGAAGGGAAGCCAGCATCTGGAGAAAAATAGGGGGACCCATACCCCCCCACCCCCACCAGGGAAGTGAAACTTGCACTAAGTATGCGTCTAAGCAGGCTAGCATAAGTCACAACTGTAAGGAGGGAAAGCGACTGCCAGAAAGGCCAGCAATAGTGAGAGTTCCCCTCCAGAGGAGAAGTGGACACTGGAGAAACCGTGAGGGAGAACCCTATAAATAGGCCACAGGGGAAGTGTCCATACCCTGTGGTGAGAAGGGACCCGCAAGAGGATAGAGCAACATCCTCTCAGCCGGGATCCTGACTGGGAGGCCCAGGGGACACCATCACCCCCTACAAGGTGACACAGAAGAAGACCTGGTAACAAGTCCGAAGCCAGGATAAGAATTGGGGAGCATCTGGATCCCAATACATCTAGGGGCATAGGCAGAGGTAAGAGCCAACAGACTCACCCATGGGGTGTGTGCCCGCCTTGAGGAAGCACTGCAACTCTGACCCAACCCACCAGGAACATCATCAATGCAGAGTGGGAAGGAAGAGGGCACCACGAGGAGAGGGGACCACACTGAACCAAAATTCCCCCTTCCACCCATCCGGGGGGCGCTGAGTGCTGCTAAGTGTAACCGGTTAGGGTGAGAGCCCCCGGCAAGCGTTCCTGGGGTGCATGTCCGCCCTGCTGAGAAGCCAACTGCTGGGTGCCCTGGACTTGGAGGGAGAGCACATGAATTGGTGAGAACCGGCCCTATTTAAAACGAAGAAGGGAGGGCGGGGGAGATGGCAGCGCTCAAACCCCCCTCTTGCACTTCAAGCATCCAGGGATCCCTGACTGTGATTCCGAAGACAGCACCAGAGGCGAGTGTAGGCATTTGGGCCCTTGCACCTGGGGGACCTGGGCCACAATGAAAACAAGAGGGCCAAATCGCGAGGGAACAGGCAAGGTGCTACTACCCCCACCCCCCAATACAGCACGGTCTCCAGACCTGTACATGGACTTGATGTCGAAATTAGAGCGGTTTGGGTACCGAAAACCAGATCCAATTCTAACATGTCGGAAGCAGGGAGCGAAGCCATGTCCACGAACAGAGATATTGCCTCCCTGCTGGAGGAGATTAGAGGAAAGAGGACTGACAAATGCATGTCAAGGTGCCAACAGCCTCTCCAGCACCTAAAGAAGTAGAAAGAAGCTTGCAGATCACACAAGAATTTGGTATGCTGCCAGAAAAAGGACAATTTTAACAGCGGGGAAGGAAGAAGAGATCAAACTATGTCTCAAAGGAATCTTCCGCACTGCTCAGAGGACTACCTGATGAGTATCGACTTTTTAGATCAGCAAAGACTTTCTTTTCATCTTTTTTGGTTCGTAGGTACAAGCAGCTGCTGCACGTTTTTCTTCTCCCTTCAGGTGTGCTTCCAGGATTACTATAAGCACTGAGTGCAGGGTGGCCAGTGAACGCTTGCCCCTCCATGAGGGTGGGAGGTGCAATTAGGCTTGTTGGCCAAAACCCAATTAGTAATCCATCACCGCTGCCATACCTTTTGTCATATCAGGGATCAGAAGAGTGTGGTTGCTCTGTGTGTTTGCACCACCAGGAACCATACCTTCATTGCTAAAACAAAGTTCATAGTCTATATCTCTATATATTCGCACTGGCTTCTCCGTTGTTGCAATCCAAATTATCCTTGTGATGTATTGGGACCATATTTGTGCACACATAGTCTCTATTTGGGATATTGCTTCTCCGCTGTACTCAATCAGTCCATCTACCGGGCATGTCACTGTGGTGCCCTGCCATTTGTCCTTGCCATTTGAGTAACCTCCCAAGGAAAAATATGGTAATTGTAGACACTGGCGGTATTTCGTATTGCCACTGCATAACGCTGGGTCTAGATCAATACTCAACTGCACGCTGTGTGCCTGGAATGAACCCTTTATCCCTCATAGTGCAAGATGTACCAGGCATTGTGCCTCTGTAATTGGGACTGGATGTGGAACTAAAACCTCAGGAACCCCTGAAGTGTGTGGGATAAGTGCATACACGTAAAAGCTTTCATTTATCACACTTCTTCCTGCAGTGCGCACATCAGAGTACCAGCTATTGGAGGATTCTGGGTACTCAATATGTATGTATGTATATATGCTTGTATAGCGCCGGTAGCCCGCAGGCATCAGGGCGCTTCGACAAACAACACAAATAAAGTGAGACAGAACCTCACCAATTCCTAACCCTATGCTAGCATTAGATAATAAATGACGACATTTCTTATTTAAAGAGATGTGTCTTGAGACGTTTCCTGAATGCTAGATGGTAATTTTCTGCTCTCAGAACCTCCGGAAGGTTGTTTCACTGTTGTGGAGCCAAGACCACAAAGGACCTACCCAGCCCAGATTTCAGTCTGAACTTGGGAACAACGAGAAGGCACTTGGCTTCCGATCGTAGCCTTCTATGAGGAGCGTAGGGAACTATGCTGTTCTTTAAGTAGCCTGGAGCTTTGCCCTATAGACACTTGTGCACCCGAGTGAAAGTTTTTAATTTTATCTGCTCCTCAACTCTGAGCCAATGAAGGGACACTCTTTCACTCGTTACATAGTCTTGTTTTCAAATTTCTGACTAGTCTAACAGCATCATTTTGAATAACTTGGCATCTAGCCAAGTCCTTAGCAGTAGCCGCAATCAAGAGGGCATTCCCATAGTCTAGCCTAGACAAGACGATGGCTCTAGCTATTGTGGCCAGATTTCTTTCGTTCAGGAACGGCTTCATGGCTTTAATAAGCCTAAGATAGTAAGCCGTGTTCTTTTGTAGGTAATTAGTCTGCGCGTCAGAGTTGACCACCGAGTTAACCATCATGCCAAGGGTTTTAACTTGGGAGGATGCTTGAATCTTAGCGTCCTTAATCTGAAAGGATTTATATCCCCACCCCCGGCGCCCCCAAGTTTGGCTAACTGATTGCTTGAACCTAAGATCATCAATTCAGTTTTTGTATCATTAAGACATATCCAATTAGCCTGGATCCACTCGTCAATCATCCTATAGACTTTACCTATTATGACACTATCAGCATCATAATTTCCCTTCAGCTTTAAAATGAGCTGTGTGTCATCAGCGTGGTTTGTGAAAAACACTCCGGCCTTCACACGAATACTACACAGAGCCCTCACGTATATATTAAAAAGCATAGGTGACAAACTGGCACCCTGAGGGACAGCAAAAAGAATAGAGCACGAGTCTGAGAAGCTACTTCCCCAGGGGACTCTTGCCTGGCGCTCGGATAAGACAGACACCAGCCACTCTATCACTTTTTCGGAACAGCCCACATTATCCCTAAGAGCTTTGATGAGGAGTTGATGATCTAAGAGATCAAACGCTGCGCTTAGATCCAAGAGCATCAGCAACCCTACTTTGTTTCTGTCCACCATGCTCAGCATGTGGTTCTGGAGATCCAGCATCGCTGTCTCCGTGCTGTGGGTGGCTCTAAAGCCTTATTGTTGCTGGTGTAGAGCTGAGTGGTTCTCCACATACAGTTGTAGTTGCTAGGTGGCTAGTTTGTCCAAAACTTTGAGGACAAAATTGGAATTCGTTATAGGGCAAAGATTCCCAAGGTCCTTAGGGTCCAAGCCCGCCTTTTTTACTAAAGGTGTAATGGTGACCTTTTAAAGTTCCTTCAGAACTGAGCCCTTCTTAAAGGAGGCATTCACTATTTGCAATAGAATAGGTGCAAAGAGTTCTTTATGTTGTAGAATAACGCTTGATGGTAGTATGTTTTCTGCACAGGATGTAGGTTTCATGTGGCTCAGTGCTTCTAGCAGCTCAGCTTCCGTGACTGTCTCAAACTTGAAAGGCTGAACTCCAGGGCTAATAACATCTTCCACTGGGGACGTTGTCTGATTCAAGGATTCTCTAGCTTTGATTATGTTTTGCCTAGCTGTATCTGTTTTGGCTTGAAAGGCCTTCTGTACGATGTTGCAATCTACCTCTGTAGGCAGAAACGGAGGAGTAAGATTCTTAGGTTTTTCAATGCTCTTCAAGATGTCGAAGAGTTTGTTAGTTTTATTAGCTGCATTTTCAATTTCCATATTGAAGAAATTCTTCTTCGCAGTCCTAATCAATTCTCTATACTTCTTATCCATGGTTTTCCATTTGATCTTGCTTTCCTCGGATTTATCTGCAATCCACTTCCTTTCCAAAGCCCTTTTTTTCCCTCTTGGTAATAAGGAGCTCGGTGGTAAACCATTTTTGATTGTTATTGTTTTTCCTAACTAACTTGGTTTTAAGAGGTGCCTCCAGCTCAACCAATTCTTCTATGCACTTAGTGCATTTGTCTAACAAGGTCGCACAGTTATCTTGCTCCTGAAATGAGAGCATGATTTTATCTAGGCATAGCTGGAGATGTACTTTATTCAGATTTTAAAAATTCCTACTGCCTAATTGAATATGGGGATTATATTGTCGGGTGTGAGCCAACAATTTTAAGGTTGAAGAGACCAGGTAGTGATCACTCCAGATGCAAGGCATGGTTTTGCAATCCGGGGTCTGAGTGTTATAAGCACACAACCAGTCCAACTGATTCCCTTGAGGAGTTGTCGGGTCCTCATTCTTAACTAGGAAATCAAGATTGTTTAGTGCTTTTTTAAAGGCGATAGCTCCCTTATCATTCTTATTACCCCGGCAGTAATTAAAATCTCCGTCCACGAGGGTGGACACATTCGTGGATCTTAGAGTGGCCAGTTGGGAACAAAGTTTGACGGTAAAATCTGAGACCAACGCTGGTGCTCTATATACTACAATCAGGTTGAAACAATAATTAGGTGAAAAGATTAATTTCAGATGAATAGCTTCACACCCGCTGCAGCTGAAGTTAGCTTTAAAAAATGTAAACTTGTCCTTAGCAATTATTGCCACCTCTCTGCCCCAACCCTGCTGTCTATTCTCATTGTAAACTGTGTACCCAACCGGTATCGCCTGCTCACAGGGAGGCCCAATGGGGTCTTTCAAACAGGTTTCAGTCACGCAGAGTATATCATAGTTGTTGTCCATAATCAAATACTTAATATTCAGTGCGTGTTTGGTCAGCAAGCCCACTTTGAGGCTAATACACTGCTCCAGAGAACCACTAAGTGAAACTGCTTTAGGATAGCTTAGTTTGGTACTCAGTGTCTTCAACACACTCCACCCCCCCCTTTGCTTACCTTAGATGTTAAAGCGCTCCAAACAGAGGGGTTGCAGAGCAGAGCACACCCGGAGCAAACCGGAGTTAACCGGACCCTACGCGCCGGCACTTACGCGCCTGACGTGATTCTAAATAGTCCCATGAACTACAGAAAAGCAGGGACTTGTAGTTCACAGCGCTCCGGTCTTCGTAGCCACAACACAGTTGCCGGAAGCAGACGGGCCTGTGTCTAGAAGGTGATGTTTATCTAAAAGAGTTACATAATTCAAATTTAACAGGCTTCTGCAAACGGAAGGTTAAATTAAAACAATTCAAACGCTCCTTCTATCGAAATGTTAAAACAAACTAAAATCGAATTAACACACAACTAAAATTAAAACAAACTGCTGCCTAGACTAAAAATGTCTTTCTTTCTTAAAACAAAAGGACTAAAATTCTGGATGACTATCTAACAGAGTTACTTGTATCAGAAATGACGTCAAAGCCCAACCACTTATATAAATCATATATCATTCGAACTTCCCGTTTCATTCGTCTAAGATTTGTAGGGGTGGCTGGCAAAAAGTGAGCCATTTTGTATTTCCCTTTTTTATATATTCATTTTAGCATTGTTTTCCAACTGTCCCCCCATACCGTCATACAAACCAATATAATACTAAAAAGATATACTACATAATTCCTAGAACAGATTACTTTAGCCCTACATAACAGAGATGTTTGAACACGTCGGTCAGGCATCCTTGCTTATTCCTGGAGAGGAGAAGAAATAGAGAAAGCGAGAGAAAGAGAGAAAGCGAGAGAAAGCGAGAGAAAGCGAGAGAAAGCAAGAGAGAGAGAGAGAGAGAGAGAGAGAGAGAGAGAGAGAGAGAGAGAGAGAGAGAGAGAGATCTTCAAAAAATTGAAAAAATTCCAAAATGAAAAAAGAAAAAAAAAAAAAGAAAAAAGAAATCGGGGCTGCACACTACCCTGGCATGGATTCTTTATTTACTTATTACTCTTGACCTTTGCCTTGTCTCAGGTGCTCTTCGGACATCCAAGAGATGCACCCAATATCTGAACTCCTTCACACGGACGGCGAGAGGAATACAGAACACCACCTCCTCATGAAGACCTTGAAACCTGGGCCTGATCAGTTCCTCAGGTAATAATGGTCCAGTTTTAATATGGGCAATACTGTGTATGGAACCGTGGTCTCGCTTTCTATAGGGGTGGTCACAATTTATCCCCCTTTACTTTGCCCCACTACCGCCCATGTGTTCCTCCATTCCGTCTCCTGGTAAAATATTAATGACCCATCAACACATACCATGGGCCTCATCACGACTTGGGCGGTAACGGTAACGCTATTAGCGTGGGCGGTATTAGCTCTACCGCAGAACTCCCCGGTGCTAATAATAATAATAATAATAATAATAATAATAATAATAATAATAATAATAATTAGGCTTTTATATAGCGCTACAAACCCTCAGGTATCCGAGCGCTGCTTATTATTACCCACGGTGTGTGGTGCTCATTTATCGACCTCGGAAGGATGAAAGGCTGAGTTTGGCCCCGCCGGGATTCGAACCTGCGTTAACAGGCTCTGCACGGGTGTCAAAGCGAGCGCTCTACTCGCTGTGCCACTTGACCGGCTGATCACGAGTTTGCGGTAATATAAGTCCCCATTCCCCACTGAGCCCATTCGGGAATGCCCCATTCCCCATTAGGCTCAATGGGGAATCTTCGCGCTAATACCGCCGGCGGATTTCCCGCCAGCGGTAATAGCACGAATTTTTGGCGGATTTCCCCCTAGCTCAGAGCTGGGGCGAAATCCGCCAAAGCCTTGATTCGGCAGACCATTAAATCCGGTGGTAATAGCGCTACTGCCAGATTTAAGGGTTACCGTCGAAGTCGTGATGAGGCCCCATGTCTCCTTCCGTCAATGCATGAGCCGTTCATCAGAATGGGATAATAAATAAAACTCATGTATATAATCCGAAGTTCACAAAACAGGGGCAGTGCAAATAGCTTATTTTAAGTCCTCAAATAGGTTAAAAAAACAAGTCCTCAAAATCCAGTAAAGTTGCTGGGGTCTCTAAGGTGGAGGAAATTAGCACACTTCTAAGACTTCTCCCTAAAACACATATTGCATGTCCTCCTCAAAAAATAAAATTTTTGGGAAATTTTGACAGATTCCTTAGTTCCTTAGCTGAGGCAGGGAAATCCCTCTTACAGTTAGGGAGAGATAGGTTTCCTCTTTATTTTTGAACAAATAAATGTCTATGCCAACCATCATGCCACCTGTATTTCAGTCTTCTTCTGCTCCCTTACAGTAGGAAGAAGGATAAGGCTCAAAATGGCCACAGGACAGGCACAAATCTTATGGCACAGTCATTTTATAGTATGTAGTCCTCTAAATGGCATTGTGTGATAAAATCTGCTACCACCAGCCCATTCCAGACAGTGTGAAGAATCGAGAGTATTAGCCCCATCAATGTTGCAAAAGAAAAAACTATAAGAACAACAGGTATCCATACTGCACTTCACAGTAAGGTGATGTGCATAGTTTAAAAAAAAAATAACAAGAATTCTACTAAGGAAAACATGGCCTCTGAGCATTCATAGTCTTAGGGACTAATCAGTTTCTCCATCAAAAGTGAGCAAAAGCAAGTTAGGTATGGCAGGGGGCTTTACTCGACCAAAAAACTCAGGTCAGGATGCAGAAAATGGCAAAAAGGGAGGTTCTCCCGTTGAATATACAAAAGAAAAGCTGCGAAAGGAGCAAGTTACTTACCTGTAACTGTTGTTCTCCAGCATGGGTCTGGCATGGATTCACATGCTCATGAATATTCTCCGTCGTCAGGCTGGGAATCCTCGGTAAAGAAAAAAAAATCAGTATCAGTTTCGTTTCTGATCTGTCTTTCTTAGTAGTAACCAATCACTGGTCTCTGGGTCATACTGCCCCCAGCCAGTGACTGCCCTCTCCCAAGCCCCGCCCCTGGCAGCCAGATTTGGTAGCACGTAAAGTGGCAGTATGACCAAGTGAAGCGCCGCAGAGGGGAAGGAGGGAGGGTTCGCATGTGAATCCATGCCAGACCCATGCTGGAGAACAACAGTTACAGGTAAGTGACTTGTTCCTTCTCCAGCATGGGGTCTGGCATGGATTCACATGCTCATGAATATAAGAATACATAGCAGTACACACATGCACAACCACGGAAGGTGGCAAGGCTCAACATTAAGCATTAAATAAAACTCAACATTAAGCATCTCTTATCTACTCACCAGGCTCACCTTAAGCGAACAGGCTGCGCAGACTCTGGACTCCTCCCTGGAATCCCAGTGGACGCAGTAGAATCCCGTGAAGGTGCGCGTCGACCTCCACGCAGCAGCCCTGCAGATATCCAGCAGGGGCACACCAGACAAGAACGCTGTGGTAGAATCGATCGCTCTGGTCGAATGGGCTCTCGGACGGCCGGGCAACAGTCAGTTTGCCAACCAATGACAGTGCATGATGCAGCCAGAGAGCCATCTGGAAATGGAAGCCTTCGAGAGAGCCTTCCCTTGGTTCACAGGTCCAAAGTTCACCAACAGCTGTGATGTCTTCCGAAAACTCTTAGTTCGGTCCACGTAGAACTTCAGCGCTCTAGCTACATCCAGCGAGTGCAAAGTCCTCTCGGTCGGCGACAAAGGCGACGGGAAAAAGACTGGTAACACCAAGGGCTCATTGAAATGGAAGTCCGATGGCACCTTGGGCATGAAGGAGGGGTGCGTCCTCAGCACCACCCTCGTCTCGTGGAAAGTCAAGTATGGAGGTTTGCAGGAAAGGGCCTGAATCACTCCCACGCGCCGTGCAGAGGTGATGGCCACAAGGAACGCCGTCTTCCACGACACAAACTTCAACGGAGCCGAATGCAAAGGCTCGAATGGCGGCCCCATGAACCTGGTCAGCACCACGTTGAGCTCCCATGCTGGGGCTGGAGCCTTTACCGGCGGGAACGATAGGAACAGTCCTTTCATGAACTCCTTCACCAGGCTATGAGAGGACAGGGACGACCGTCCTGCAGTTCTGGTGTATCGGGAAATCGCTGCCAGATGTATCTTGATTGAAGCGTGAGCTAGTCCAGCTTTGGCCAACGACAGTAAGTACGGTAGCACTTGTGGGGCTGTAATCCGTAGAGGGTTAATCTTCTGTGCATGGCACCAGACAGAGAACCTCTTCCACTTGTGTCCATAGCACTTGAGAGTTGAGGACGCCCTGGCCTTTGCAAGAACCTCTCTGCGGTCAGCCGGGATATTGTACCCTCCAAACTCTAGTGCTGCAGGAGCCAGGCCTGCAAGTTCAGCGACTCCGGGTCGTGATGAAGAATGGCGCCTCCTTCTCTGGAGAGAAGATCTGCGTCCGTCGACAGTTTGACTGGTGGAGACGCTGACAAGTCCAGAAAGTCCGGGAACCATATCTGTCTCTCCCACCTCGGTGCGACAAGGATCATCCTGCACCGGGACCTCTTGAGTTTGTTGATGAGCCGGAGCAGCAACGGCAACGGCGGGAACGCATACAGGAACAGGCCGTCCCAGGGGAACGAGAAAGCATTGCCCATGCTCCTCGGCTGGGGGATCCTGCTGGCGAACCTCTGGCACTTGGAGTTCATTGCCGTCGTGAACAGGTCGACTTGGGGCTTGCCCCATCGCCGGAAGAGTTGATCCATTTGATCCTGGCATAGTTCCCACTTGTGGCACGAGCATAGCTCCCTGCTGAGTGAGTCGGAGATGGTGTTTTTTTATCCCTGCTAGATGAAAAGGCACCAGAAACATCCCCTGGGCAACGGCCCAGTGCCAGAGATCCTGGGCTTCCTTGGACAGGGCTGGGTATCTGGTTTCTCCCTGCTTCCGGATGTAGAACATTGTGGTGGTGTTGTCGGTGAAGATCCTCACCACCTTGCCCTTGAGGGACGGGAGGAATGATTTGAGGGCCCAGAACACTGCTCGGAGCTCCAGTAAGTTGATGTGGAGCGGCTTCTCCTCTGGGAGTCACAGGCCTCTCGCGTGAAGTTCTCCAGTGTGTGCTCGCCACCCCTCCAAGGAGGCATCCGTCGTCACTGTCACCTGGTATGCTGGGGTCTGAAAGTCCATGCCCGCGGCGAGATGCGCGCGGGTGCCCCACCATCAAATTGCTTGGCGGAATACTTTGTTGAGCGAGATCTTGTCCTTGAAGCTGCCCGTCGCTTGCATCCAATGGGCGTCGAGGAACTCCTGCAGAGGACGCATCCGAAACCTGCACAGGCGCACCAGATAGATGCAAGAGGACATCATCCCGAGAAGGGATTTGATGGACCTCACTCTGGCCACGTCCGCGGCCAGCAGACGCTGTACCTTGCCCAGGATGGCCTGCGTTCTTTCCCCCCCCGACGGCTAGGCCAACTGCGCTACTGTATCGAGCTTGGCTCCCAGAAACAGCGCGACCTGCGACGGAACAAAGTGGGATTTGGGGAAGTTGATGGAGAATCCCAGGTCCACGAGCAGCCGGACGGTCTTTGCTGTGTGTTCGACGGAGAGTTCCCTTGTCCCTGCCCGGATGAGCCAGTCATCCATGTAGAGGTAGCTGCCACTGGTGCTAGGCACTTGGTGAACACCCTGGGCGCCAACTTCAATCTGAATGGGCTGGCCTTGAACTGGTAGTGCCGCCCTTGGACTACGAACCTGAAAATCTTTTGGTGTCCTTTTAGGATGGGGATGTAAAAGTACGCATCCTCCAGATCCAACAACGATAGGAAGTCGCCTTCCTCCAGCTGGCCCAGCACGTGCTGGAGGGTGACCATCCGGAACTTCTGTGCCTTGATGTATTTGTTTAGCCGACGCAAGTGCAGGACGGGACGCCAACCTCCTGTTTTCTTTCTTTTTTTTTAAAAAAAACTTTATTTTTCGGTTGCAATTCACAATACACATGCATGAACCACTCCGTGGTAATGGATATACATGTTATACATTTTGTTTTCTCCCATACATATACCTATATAAAACATCATCACTGTTTATGACATTAAACGTTTGTTGCCGGAGTTAAGGCACACAGTTCAGTCGATATCATCCTCTTCCGAATTAGGTGGGATGGTGTGAAGGTAAGTCCTGAACACTGACCAAATGTCTTTGGGTCTGCACGGAGAGGGGACCAGGCCTATATACGTTTCTTCACATTCGTGCACGTATGCCAGTGATTTTAAGAATTGTTCTGCACAGGGGGCGTGGGGACTCTTCCATTTTAGCAAAATACATATTTTTAGCCACCACACACGCGACGTTGAATAGCCTCCTGGTTTTTTCTGGGAATTTTCCGATGTCGCCAAACAGATATTTCTTGGGGGTAAGTTGTGCGGGAATTTGCGTAATGTCTTCCAGTATATTTGCTACAGTCTTCCAGAATCCCATTATTTCAGGGCAGGCCCAGTACCTATGGTATGAGTCAGCTTGAGGGTTATTGCATTTAGGACAGTTCGTGTTTGTGGCCATCTTGATTTTAGCCATCTTAACAGGGGTGTAGTGAAGTTTATTGAGCATTTTGAATTGTATAAGTCTGAGCCCCGCATTGAGGGAGACCTTCTTTGTAAGGAAGCAGTACCTGGACCATGTTCCTTCCGCTATTGTTGTGCCCATGTCCTCTTCCCAGGTGGACTTTATATTATTGGAGGACTTCGTATGTGTTCGGACTATGTTGTACAGTATGGAGACACCTGTATGAGGCTGTGAGTGAAGTGCCTGGTAACAAGGGTGCTCGGGTGGCTCATCTGGGAATGATGGCCAGCGTTTCTTGAACGCCGCTTTCATACGATGATATTGTAACGTGACAAGTTGGCCCCTACCCACTGTGTCAGCGAAGTCTTCAAGGGTGACAAAGCTTCCATTGGGGAACATAGCCTTCATTGTGATGTCATAATTCGGGATCCAAGCTTTCTGTATACTAGGGTCATACGAGGGGGCAATGCCCGGAAAGTTCCACAATGGAGCTTGGGAGTCATAGGGAATATCGATGTGGAGGTGCTTACCAATTGCAGCCCAGGCTGCGATTGTGCAAGCTACTGGATCAAATTTACAGTCGTCTTTATAAGACGTCGCAAAAATAATAGATTGCAAGTCCGTTGGGCGGACCAAGTGCCGTTCAATGGGGACATGAGGCGCTTCTGTTGTAGGGTTCTGCCAATATTTGGCATAATGAGCCTGAGACACAAGATAGTACAGCTCGTAGTCGGGCGCAGCGAAGCCACCCGTGTCGTAGGGTTCCACCAGGTTTTCCCATTTGAGCCCGTTAGCCCCACCATTCCAAATGAAAGTGGTTGACAGGGACCGCAGGTTTTCAAAAAAGGATCTGCCTGGCCATATCGGGACGTTATTAAAGATATATAGGAGTTTGGGGAGGATCACCATTTTGAGCACAGCTATCCAACCAGCCAGTGATATGGGCAACTTGGTCCAGATCTGGAGTTTGGTGTGGATCGCCTGTAAAGTGGATTTGTAATTATCTATATATAGTGACTGTTTGTCTCTGGACAAGGATCCCCAGATATCTAATATAATCCGGGGACCATCGCAGACCATGTGTGCGTGAAGGGCAGGGGGTGGACTGTGTCAATGGGAAGATTTCAGATTTGGCTGTGTTGATTTTGTACCCTGAGTGAAGAGTGAAGTCCTGTATTACTGACAATATGGGTTCTAAGTTGTTTTCCGGTTTACGTATATACAACAGAGCATCGTCTGCATATAATGAGATAGATTGGTAGCTGCCGGCCAACTTGATGCCCCTTAATTCTTGTTCTCTTCTGCTTGCAGCCGCCATTGGTTTGTAGTGAGTGCGAACAGGATGGGGGAGAAGGGGTAACCCTGTCTGGTGCCCAGATGCAGGGTAAAGTGGGTAGAGAGGGTGCAGTTTGTTAGGACCCTAGCCTTGGGAGAGGTGTAGAGCAGCCTGACGCAGTGTGTGAAGTATGGGCCAAAGCCGAATTTTTTGAGGACCTCGAACATGTATGCCCATGAGACGGAGTCGAATGCCTTCTCGGCGTCCAGTGAGACGGCCACTGCCTGCGCATCAGGCTTGATCTGGGCCATAATTCCAAACAGTCTACGCAGGTTCAGGGCAGTGGATCTCGTTGGGATGAAGCCACATTGATCAGGGTGTATTAGGGAGGTCATTTTAGGGAGAAGTCTGTTTGCGAGCACTTTCGCATATATCTTGGCATCTGTATTTATTAGGGAGAGTGGACGATAGGACGATCAGTCATGGGCCGGACGTCTAGGTTTCAATAGGACCGTTATAACTGCGTCAGTTATGGAATCTGGGAGGGAGCCGGAGCTCAAGGCCTCCTTCCATACCTGAGTTAGGATAGGGGATAGTATTGTTGTGAATGTTTTATAGAGGTCCGAGCTTAGGCCATCGGGGCATGGGGTTTTTCCAGCTGCCAGTGCTTCAATTGCCTCAGCGATTTCCTCCTTGGTTATTTCTTGTTCAAGGACAACACTGTCCTCAGGTGAGAGGGTAGGGAGATCTATCTCGTTCAAGTATGTTGCTATGTCTACAAGACTCCGTGTATCATGATTTGCGTATAGGTTGGTGTAATATTTAGCAAATTCGGCATTGATTTCTTCCTCTGTGTGCACGGGATCGCCACTGTCTGTCATTATACTTGCAATGGGGGCATGATGTTGCTCGTTTTCGTAATATGCGTGCTAAGTGGTGTCGTGCTCTATTTCCTTCACCGTATCTACGGACCCTGGTTGGAGTGGACATGTATTGTAGTTCTTGGATTGCTAGCTCATTAAATCTAAGGAGGTGTGCATTAATATCAGCCAATATGCTTTTGTCATGTGTTACACTATAGTTGTTTTCAAGGGTTTTCAGGTGTGTTTCGGTCTTACTAAGGTTGGATCTGACACTTTTTAGGAGAAAAGTGGTTTTTGACATAAGATTACCCCTCACCCAGACCTTAAACGTTTCCCACACCGTAGCCCAGTCCCCCACCGACCCAGTGTTCAGTTGAAAGAACTCCTCCATCTCAGTTTGCAACGATTCAACCACGTTGGGGTCCTTCAGGATGTTTGGAGGCATTCTCCAGCGTGGGGACGGACGTTTAATATTCTGGAGCGATATCTCAAGTGTAACTGGGGAATGATCAGAAATCGTGCGGGGGAGGATTTCACAGCCCACCACGGAGCTCAGCAGGAGAACAGATATGAACCAGTAGTCTATCCTGGATTCAGAGTCATGGGCTGACGAATAGAAAGTGTATTGACGGTCTGTGGGGTGTACCCCTCTCCATGCATCGGTCAGCACCCTGTCGTGTAGGGCCTGATGGATGGTATTAGCGGATCTGGTGAGTGACCTTTGTCGACTGGAGGACCTGTCCAATAGCACATCTAGGATAGTATTAAAGTCTCCACCCCACAGCACCCATGTGTCAGTTGTGTCGATTTCGGTGAGGAGATGGGCATAAAATTCGGGGTTGTCCGTGTTTGGACCACAGGAGTTGACCAACACCCATCTTTCCCCAGCCACTGTGCCCCATACCAACACGTATCTACCCAATGGGTCGGATTTACTCTTTTCGGGGACAAACCCCAGCGATGGGTGTATTAGTGTGAGGACACCCCTGCTCTGTGACGAGTATACAGTGTAATACCTGTTACCCCATTGTTTCAAAATCTTCTGGTTAGTCTCTCAGAGAGCATGGGTCTCCTGAAGCATTTCCACGTGCGGACGGTGCCTGTTGATGTATGCCCCCACCTTACTGGATTTTGCTCTATTGTTCAGACCCCGGATGTTCCAAGTTAGCAGTTTAAACGACAATCCGCTGGAAGTGTGGGGTTTTTGTGCCATGTCATTAGGTGTAAAGACAATCTTGGGAGAGCAGGATGACGATTTGGGGTAATCAGCGCATGACTTGTGACTGCATTTTCAACATTTAACACAACAATAAACTGTTTCGCAACTTGCCCAACTGGGGCTTTCGACCATACCTCTGGCCGGTTAAGCAAACCCAAATTCCCGGTTCCCACCCCCACCCACACCATCTGGCACAACTTGATGATGAACCCCATTTAAAACCCTGTGGTTTCACTCGTGGAGGGAGGCAAGTGCTGCAACACCACCTTCGTGGCCGAGCGCGTCTCATCCGACTGTCCTTGAATGTTGAAGAGTAATAAGAAGCATGAGTAAAAGAAAAATCCTGCCTGACTTTGGTGAAACGAGGGTAGACGATTCGTTGTAGGTAGAAGGTGGTTCCTAGCTGGGGTCGGACAATATGCCGTGTAGATTACTATACTGGCTGCTGAAGGAGATTTTGATCAGGTTCGTTCCTACCAGGGGGTAGGGGAATAGCAGATTCCACACAGGCCAACGCAGCTGCCGGAGAGTCGAAGAAGTGCGCACGTCCGCCATGTTGTATCCGTAACTTTGCTGGAAACAACAGCGCATATGGGACCCGTTGTCGTTTGATGGATTCGTAGGAACGTCGCTGGGTTTGGACTCCCGCAAAGAAATCCGGATATATGTGTATGTTGTCGTTGCCGTGTCTCAAAGGGCCCTTCTCCCTTGCCAGCCTCAGAACCGTGTCTCTGTCTCTGTAATTTAGAAGCTTTGCCACTATCGTGCGGGAGGGGGGGGCCCGGTTTGGGCGGTGGAGCCAGGGTGCGATGTGCTCGTTCGACCAAAAATTGCAAGGAGATGGAGTCAGCACCTAGGAGAGACCTCAAAAGGGCTTCGATTTGGGTCTCCATCGGGCCTTTGCAAAAGGATTCTGCATATATTTTTCCTTCTCGACCTCGACTCCAAATCATCACACAGAGTTTATTCATTTCGCTTTTCAAGCCAGCTATGTCTTGAGTGTTTTGATGGGTCGAGTCTTCATTTGCACCTATTCTGTTTTCGGCATCAGTGATTCTGGCACTTTTCTGATCTACTCTGGCTTTAAGGGAGCCTATCGTGGAGACAATATCGTCCAGCTTGACATTTATCGCCAGGAATCTGTTCTGAACCGTCGTCAAAAGAGGTCGAACTTGGAGTCTTCCGTGGCTGGGGGGTCAGATGTTGTCGAAGAGCCCGAGGCCTCTGCGGTTGCTTGTGAGCTCGTGAAAGAATCCATTGGCCCGGTCTTCCTGCCCTTGAGTGCGTTTTTTCCAGGAATCACACAGGTGTCCCAATATTAATATCCGTTGTAGTGAGGATTGTAGATGGCCTCTGGGGGATGGTTCGCCTCGGGCTGTGAGTGGGCCTGCTGTGGCAGTTGGTCTCAGAGCCGCGGTCTCAGAGCCGCGATATACTAGGGCGCTGTCGGCCTCGGGGTCACAGGCCCGGGGAAGGCACTGTACGAGGGACGATCGTCGTGGGACCGACTGCTTCTGATTCAAAAGGAGCTTGCCTTTGGGGGCCCACGTGCAGACAACAAGCAGGGTTGTTCACAGTGTCCCTCTCTGCTTCCCACGTTTGCCCGCGGGTCCGGTACGCAGCAGGCACGTACCACCTGCCCCCGCTCACAGGCCGGCCACTAGGTTAGCGTCTGTGACGGCTCGTATACTTTCCGTTGCGTTCCCCCCCCTTTCTTTATGGCAGTGTTTGAGATCAGTGGGGGTTTCGCCCGCCCAGGGCCGTGTTGGAGAATACGGGTGAATCAAGCGGGAGGACGGGGCAGGGCGCAGGCAGCTTAGGTCTCAGGGCACTTCTCCTACCAGACAGGACACCGTCCTCGATGAGCGAATGTTGTTTCCTATGGGTGGCGTTCGAGGCAGTCTCGGTACAGGGAGTCTGTTCCGCCCACTGCAGGGCCCAAGCTCCACCCAGAGCCGCGGCCCTCGCGTAGGTTACTCCGGAGCTGAGGAGCGGCCCAGGGACCCCCGCCTGCCACCCCGCTTGTATCTGGGCACGCCGGATCCGATTTCGCCCATTGTTTCTTCTGTTGGGTGCAGGATAGGTACACTGGTCGAATCCACTGGTCCAGTAAGCGTGGATGAAGGCAGATACAGGATATAATTTTAGAAGGATAATACGCCAGAGAGGAGCTCCACTCTTAGACGGTCATCTTGTTGCGCGACAGTGCCCCCTCTCTCCTCCTGTCTTCTTTCTGACGAGGAAGTATCTTGAGTATTCTCCGGACCCCCGGAGCCTCTTTGGGATGAGCTCGATGGCTCCTTTCTTGAGCATCGCCCTTACCTCTAACAGAAGTTGAGGGATGTGGTTTTCCTTCCTGGCCACGGGCGGAATTCGGGGGCACTTCTTTAGAAATTCCAGAGAGTGCCTGTGGGCCAGGGCATCCAGCACCCAACGGTCGGTGGAGATGGACTCCCACACATCTGACGAACTTTGTCAGCCGGCCTCCCACCGCGGTGCTTCGGTGGGGGCCCGACGCGACGGCCGGTTCAGTCTTGCTTGGAAGCAGCCTTTCCGCCTGCGCCTCCCTGGCGACGACGGCGAGATCCACCTGACTTGCCTCGTCCCCTGTAGGCTTCTTGCGACGAGGAGCAGGCCGCCTGATAGTAGGTCGAGGAGACGTGGCTGAATCCTTTGGAGGCACCTTGCTTGCCTCCGGAGTTCTGAAAGGGCGGCCGCCGTTGCTGCAGAACTCCCAATGCCCGAGCCATCTCCGTGTCGGTCTTGATGGCCTGCAGCGAATCATCCACAGTCTTTCCAAAACGATTGTTCCCGTCGAAGGGCATGTCCAAAACCTTGGCTTGCACGTCCTGGCGGAAATCCGTCACCTTAAGCCACCCCTGCCGTCGAAGGCACGCCGTTGCCCAACTGGCGGAAACCGGTGTTGGCAATGTCCGTGGCCACCGTTATGGTGTGGTCCGATGCCACCTCACCCTCCTGTAGGATCGCCAGGGCCTCTGCCCTCTTGTCGTCCGGGAGGAGGTCCAACAGGGGGGCGATCTTGTACCACAATTCCCTGTCGTAGCAGGCCACAATCGCTAGAGTGTTGGCCGCCTTAATCGTCGTCGACGCCGACGAGATGACTCATCGTCCCACGGCGTCCAGCTTCTTTCCCTCGCCGTCCGGTGGGGAAGTTGAGGATGAAGCCGATGCCCCCCGCTTTCTTCTTTGCTGCTGCTGAGACGACCGAATCCGGGGTCGGCTGCGCTCTAAGGCACAACGGGGCGGCGTCGGGGACCCTGTACTCTCTTGGCAGGTGTCGTGGACGGGTTCTTGAGGAGGGCAAGTCCCTCGTCCCAGATGTCATCCAGCAACGGCACCGCGAGGACCGTCTTCCTCTTGGCCTTGCGCCATTGGTAGAGGAAGCCTTCCTTCTTCTCCACAAGGCAGAGCTGAAAAAGCTTGGATGCCCTGGCAATCATGGCATGGAAGGAGCCAATCTCATCGGGCAGAGACGCCCGAGGAATTGGAGACGGGAGGCCAGTCCCGTCGTCACTGCCGTCGTCATCTGTCCCCGTCGTGGCCCTGTCCGTTCCCGTGTCGTCCCTCGGGATCAGCGAAGGCGACAAAGGCTGCGAAGGCCGTGAGGGCTGAAGGGGCACTGGATGAATTCTCCTCTTGTTCGGCGGGCTTCCCGACGGACCCGGTACAACTGGGTCGTCCGTCGGGTGTAGGAGCAGTCTCGTCCTTATCTCTGTGCATAAGGCTTGGATTGCCGTCAAAATGGCCACCAAGTTGTCCTGAGGCTCGGGTTGCGACGGGCGTGCCAGGAGCGACGGTTGTTCCTCCACGGGAACCTCGTCGTCATTGCCACCCTCGCTCTTGTCATCCCCATCCTCGGGATACCTCCCGTGGGGCTGGGCCTCTTCCAAATTCTCGGTCAGTTCCTCCTCAGAGGTTGCGTCCGTAATGGCCACCGCCCCCGCTATTTTTCCACGGGGGTCTTCTCGATGGGCTTAAAAGAGGATTCCCTCAGCGGAGGCAGGGAAACTCTGGGCCCCGAGGTAGCCTCCACTGGGATAGCCTCCACAGGCTTCGCCAGGGCTGCAGCGACTCCCTCGATAGAGGCCTTAGCCGGGTGAATCAAGGCCTTCACCACCTTGGGCGCGCTTGAGGCCTTCACCTTAGGGGGAGGGGTCACCACCTCGCTCCCCCTAGGCCGGTTCCTTTGAAATCGACCGGGGCCTCTCCAGAAGCTTAGCCGGGTTCTCGGATTTTCTCTTCCCTGAGACAGAGCGTTGGCTCGCGGTTGATGGCGTCAGTGAAGGTGCACCCTGCCTGGCAGCCGAGGAGTCCGGCCGTTCTGTGCTCCCGGTGCCCGCGGACTCGCGGTGCTTTGCCTTCTGTTGGGCCCCTGTCGCCAGGGCGCCCTCACAGGACTTAGAAGACCGCTCGGACTTCTACTTCTTCTCACTTGCTGGGCTCTTGCCTTCCAGCCAGTTGGAGAGACGGGTCCGGCGATCCCTCATAGTCCGATCCGACATGTTCGTGCAAAATGCAGTCCTTCTCCACGTGCGTTTTGTCCTCGTGGAGGCAGTAAAGGCATTTTGAATGCTCGTCCTCCCTGAACACATTTTGTAGGTTGCATCCAGGGCAGATCCTGAACAGTTTGCCGGGAGTCGAGCTTCCCTTCTCCTGGGCCATGTTCTTCTCGTCGGTTAGGGAGGATTCTCATTTCATGGCTAATTTCCCTTACCTATTGAATCCCCCAGCAGCTTTGCTTGATTTGAAGGGTTTATATCTTTTTACCTGCTAAGAGTGAGACTCTTTTTCCCACTCTTAGGCACTTTTGCTATGTGTGTTCTAGGCTATTTTTGTGTTTAATGCCTATGGGATCTTTTCTCTCACCCATAGGAACCATCTTTATGCACGTGTCACACAGCACCCTCCA